>NW_026782437.1:0-1200000 GCF_031769215.1 Ylistrum balloti
AGTCTGTTGTAGACATGTTACAGTAGATGTTACATGATGTTTTGACAGTCTGTTGTAGACGTGTTACATGATGTTTTGACAGTTTGTTGTAGACGTGTTACATGATGTTTTGACAGTCTTTTGTAGACGTGTTACATGATGTTTTGACAGTCTGTGGTAGACGTGTTACATGATGTTTTGACAGTCTGTTGTAGACATATTACATGATGTTTTGACAGTCTGTTGTAGACGTGTTACATGATGTTTTGACAGTCTGTTGTAGACGTGTTACATGATGTTTTGACAGTCTGTTGTAGACATATTACATGATGTTTTGACAGTCTGTTGTAGACGTGTTACATGATGTTTTGACAGTCTGTTGTAGACGTGTTACATGATGTTTTGACAGTCTGTTATAGACATATTACATGATGTTTTGACAGTCTGTTGTAGACGTGTTACATGATGTTTTGACAGTCTGTTGTAGACGTGTTACATGTCAGTGTTACAGTATGTTACAGTAGAACCTCGTCAGTATTACATTATGTTACATTACAACCTCGTCAGTGTAGAAAGTTGTGTTATAGTAGAATCTCGTCAGTGTTGACAGTATGTTACAGTAGAACCTCGTCAGTGTTACATTATGTTACAGTAGAACCTCGTCAGTGTTAAAGTATGTTACAGTAGAACCTCGATAGTGTAGACAATTGTGTTACAGTAGAACCTTGTCAGTGTTACAGCATGTTACAGTAGAACCTCGTCAGTGTTACAGTATGTTACAGTAGAACCTCGTCAGTGTTGACAGTATGTTACAGTAGAACCTCGTCAGTGTTACAGTATGTTACAGTAGAACCTCGTCAGTGTTACAGTATGTTACAGTAGAACCTCGTCAGTGTTACAGTATGTTACAGTAGAACCTCGTCAGTGTTACAGTAGAACCTCGTCAGTGTTACAGTATGTTACAGTAGAACCTCGTCAGTGTTACAGTATGTTACAGTAGAACCTCGTCAGTGTTACAGTATGTTACAGTAGAACCTCGTCAGTGTTAAAGTATGTTACAGTAGAACCTCGATAGTGTAGACAATTGTGTTACAGTAGAACCTCGTCAGTGTAGACAGTTGTGTTAGACAGTTGTGTTACAGTAGAACCTCGTCAGTGTAGACAGTTGTGTTACAGTAGAACCTCGATAGTGTAGACAATTGTGTTACAGTAGAACCTCGTCAGTGTTACATTATGTTACAGTGAAACCTCGTCAGTGTAGACAGTTGTGTTACAGCAGAACCTCGTCAGTGTCACAGTATGTTACAGTAGAACCTCGTCAGTGTTACATTATGTTACAGTAGAACCTCGTCAGTGTTACAGTATGTTACAGTAGAACCTCGTCAGTGTTGACAGTATATTACAGTAGAACCTCAGTGTAGACACAGTAGAACCTCGTCAGTGTTACAGTATGTTAGTAGAACCTCGTCAGTGTAGACATTGTGTTACAGTAGAACCTTATGTTATAGTAGAACCTCGTCAGTGTAGACAGTTGTGTTACAGTAGAACCTCGTCAGTGTAGACAATTGTGTTACAGTAGAACCTCGTCAGTGTTGACAGTATATTACAGTAGAACCTCGTCAGTGTTGACAGTATGTTACAGTAGAACCTCGTCAGTGTTACAGTATGTTACAGTAGAACCTCGATAGTGTAGAGAATTGTGTTACAGTAGAACCTTGTCAGTGTAGAAAGTTGTGTTATAGTAGAACCTCGTCAGTGTTTCAGTATGTTACAGTAGAACCTCGTCAGTGTTGACAGTATGTTACAGTAGAACCTCGTCAGTGTTACAGTATGTTCAGGAAGAACCTCGTCAGTGTTGACCGTATGTTACAGTAGAACCTCGTCAGTGTTACAGTAGAACCTCGTCAGTGTTACAGTATGTTACAATAGAACCTCGTCAGTGTTACAGTATGTTACAGTAGAACCTCGTCAGTGTTGACAGTATGTTACAGTAGAACCTCGTCAGTGTTACAGTATGTTACAGTAGAACCTCGTCAGTGTAGACAGTTGTGTTACATTATGTTACAGTAGAACCTCGTCAGTGTTACAGTATGTTACAGTAGAACCTCGTCAGTGTTACATTATGTTACAGTAGAACCTCGTCAGTGTTACATTATGTTACAGTAGAACCTCGTCAGTGTAGACAGTTGTGTTACAGTAGAACCTCGTCAGTGTCACAGTATGTTACAGTAGAACCTCGTCAGTGTTACATTATGTTACAGTAGAACCTCGTCAGTGTTACATTATGTTACAGTAGAACCTCGTCAGTGTTACAGTATGTTACAGTAGAACCTCGTCAGTGTTACAGTATGTTACAGTAGAACCTCGTCAGTGTTACAGTATGTTACAGTAGAACCTCGTCAGTGTTGACAGTATGTTACAGTAGAACCTCGTCAGTGTTACAGTATGTTACAGTAGAACCTCGTCAGTGTAGACAGTTGTGTTACAGTAGAACCTCGTCAGTGTAGACAATTGTGTTACAGTAGAACCTCGTCAGTGTAGACAGTTGTGTTACAGTAGAACCTCGTCAGTGTAGACAGTTGTGTTACAGTAGAACCTCGTCAGTGTAGACAGTTGTGTTACAGTAGAACCTCGTCAGTGTAGACAGTTGTGTTACAGTAGAACCTCGTCAGTGTTACATCTTGTCAGTGTTACAGTGTTACATTGTGTTAGAACCTCGTCAGTGTAGACAGTTGTGTTACAGTAGAACCTCGTCAGTGTAGACAGTTGTGTTACAGTAGAACCTCGTCAGTGTAGACAGTTGTGTTACAGTAGAACCTCGTCAGTGTAGACAGTTGTGTTACAGTAGAACCTCGTCAGTGTTACAGTATGTTACAGTAGAACCTCGTCAGTGTTACAGTATGTTACAGTAGAACCTCGTCAGTGTTAAAGTATGTTACAGTAGAACCTCGATAGTGTAGACAATTGTGTTACAGTAGAACCTCGTCAGTGTAGACAGTTGTGTTACAGTAGAACCTCGTCAGTGTAGACAGTTGTGTTACAGTAGAACCTCGTCAGTGTAGACAGTTGTGTTACAGTGAAACCTCGTCAGTGTTACAGTATGTTACAGTAGAACCTCGTCAGTGTTGACAGTATGTTACAGTAGAACCTCGTCAGTGTTACAGTATGTTACAGTAGAACCTCGTCAGTGTAGACAGTTGTGTTACAGTAGAACCTCGATAGTGTAGACAATTGTGTTACAGTAGAACCTCGTCAGTGTTACATTATGTTACAGTGAAACCTCGTCAGTGTAGACAGTTGTGTTACAGTAGAACCTCGTCAGTGTTACATTATGTTACAGTAGAACCTCGTCAGTGTCACAGTATGTTACAGTAGAACCTCGATAGTGTAGACAATTGTGTTACAGTAGAACCTCGTCAGTGTTACAGTATGTTACAGTAGAACCTCGTCAGTGTTGACAGTATGTTACAGTAGAACCTCGTCAGTGTTACAGTATGTTACAGTAGAACCTCGTCAGTGTTACATTATGTTACAGTAGAACCTCGTCAGTGTTACAGTATGTTACAGTAGAACCTCGTCAGTGTTGACAGTATGTTACAGTAGAACCTCGTCAGTGTTACATTATGTTACAGTAGAACCTCGTCAGTGTTACAGTATGTTACAGTAGAACCTCGTCAGTGTTACATTGTGTTACAGTAGAACCTCGTCAGTGTTACATTATGTTACAGTGAAACCTCGTCAGTGTTGACAGTATGTTACCGTAGAACCTCGTCAGTGTTACAGTATGTTACAGTAGAACCTCGTCAGTGTTAAAGTATGTTACAGTAGAACCTCGTCAGTGTAGACAGTTGTGTTACAGTAGAACCTCGTCAGTGTAGACAGTTGTGTTACAGTAGAACCTCGTCAGTGTAGAAAGTTGTGTTATAGTAGAACCTCGTCAGTGTTACAGTATGTTACAGTAGAACCTCGATAGTGTAGACAATTGTGTTACAGTAGAACCTCGTCAGTGTAGACAGTTGTGTTAAAGTAGAACCTCGTCAGTATTACAGTGTGTTACAGTAGAACCTCGTCAGTGTAGACAGCTGTGTTACAGTAGAACCTCATCAGTGTAGACAGTTGTGTTACAGTAGAACCTCGTCAGTGTAGACAGTTGTGTTACAGTAGAACCTCGTCAGTGTTACAGCATGTTACAGTAAAACCTCGTCAGCGTAGACAGTTGTGTTACAGTAGAACCTCGTCAGTGTGACAGTATGTTACAGTAGAACCTCGTCAGTGTTACAGTATGTTACAGTAGAACCTCGTCAGTGTTACAGCATGTTACAGTAGAACCTCGTCAGTTTAGACATTATGTTACAGTAGAACCTCGTCAGTGTAGACAATTATGTTACAGTAGAACCTCGTCAGTGTAGACAATTATGTTACAGTAGAACCTCGTCAGTGTAGACAGTTGTGTTACAGTTGTGTTAAAGTAGAACTTCGTCAGTGTAGACAGTTGTATTACAGTAGAACCTCATCAGTGTTGCAGTATGTTACAGTAGAACCTCGTCAGTGTTGCAGTATGTTACAGTAGAACCTTGATAGTGTAGACAATTGTGTTACAGTAGAACCTCGTCAGTGTTACATTATGTTACAGTGAAACCTCGTCAGTGTAGACAGTTGTGTTACAGTAGAACCTCGTCAGTGTTACATTATGTTACAGTAGAACCTTTTCAGTGTTGCAGTATGTTACCGTAGAACCTTGATAGTGTAGACAATTGTGTTACAGTAGATCCTCGTCAGTGTAGACAGTTGTGTTACAGTAAAACATCGTCATTGTTACAGTATGTTAAAGTAGAACTTCGTCAGTGTAGACAGTTGTATTACAGTAGAACCTCATCAGTGTATACATTATGTTACAGTAGAACCTCGTCAGTGTAACAGTATGTTACAGTAGAACCTCGTCAGTGTAACAGTATGTTACAGTACAACCTCGTCAGGGTAGATAGTTGTGTTACAGTAGTTTTTTTCTTGAGCTTTTAACTTGAAAATGTTTTATTCATCTCTGGAGCAGAAGATATAAAATTATATCCTGTGTCTGGATCCTGATGCCCCTGTGCTGCCAAACCATCATGTCCAACATGGTTACACTTTCCTGTTTGTTGTTAGTTATTCTAGAGGCTGGTGAGTACAAGAATTGTATATTATATACTGTTACTAATTAACCATACCGTATAACACATATATTATGTAGGTAAAATAATATTTTGTTAAATTCCGAACCCTTTCTCCTTCACTGTGTCATACAAGTATGTACGAGATGTACGGTCGACAATTCAAAATGCATATACATGTAAATATTACGGTATTCAGTTAAGGGTGTCCGGAAAAACCAGGTCAGCTACATGAGAATATCGGACTAACTACAGATTTGATGTCACTTTATATTCGCTGATATCGATATAACCTTTAATCAATTCACTAACTATATAACCAATGTACAGTAGCTGATACTCGGCCAATTAAGTAATTTATTTGAGTAAGGATGGCAGTTGGAATATTCAGAGGTCGAAAATGACAGCTTCAAATCGTAAAGTGTAAGACATCTGTGATAGTGCAGATAAGACATGCACTACCAAAGTACATTTTCTGCTATTTTCGATGTCCCTACCTAATTATCACTAATTATCCTTGCTTGCTATATACATGGCAGAGGGATAGAGGAAAGCAGGTATTTGACAAGTTCAGGCTAAAAAGTCGTTGTAATAATAGATCTTAAATAGACAAACGGAATATTTAGAGTTTCAGTGTGAATTTCTTTATAATGTATTTGACAATTTCGAATGCTGAAAATTTGCAGTTAATTAATCATAGTTGAAAATATCTGAAATAAAAAAAAATAACATATTACATTTTCAGCACAGATATATGTAATACTGAAGTGTTTCAATAGCTAACAGAAAAACAGGTGTGTTAAATTTATGTAAATATATAAAACAAGTAGCCATATCCTTTTGCTTTTCTTTATAAAATGTTGAATTCTGTGTGTCGAATGACTTCCTGGTGCACTGCATCATAACAAAGCGGATACATACAATTATCGTGTAGTAACATCAGGTGTTTGGCAAAACCCGACAGCAAAAGTTTTGAGGTGCACTGAAGCGTAACTTTCGATAAAATGGGCTTGATATCACAGGGACCTGAGATATTGTTGCATTTACATGTAGCTATTTCAGTGATTAATATGTAAACGTTTATCTTGCTGTATCTTGCTATTCGGCCTTGTATGCATATCCCGGAAGTATGTGCATAACCCTCCCCTCTCCACCCTGATCCCAGCCCCAAATATTGATACTCTAACGGAGCTTTTAGACGAAAGCAACATGTAGTATTATTCAGTGTTTTTTTGTGTTTTTTCTTTTTTTTTTTAATTTCGTTGATAAATATATCAACTGTGTTGGACAGCATGCTGGAAGCTATGTTAGTCATTATTTACAATAATCTGTATTTACAAAGCATGGTTGAAGGGAGACAACTCTTTTTTCTTTAGTACAAAATAGTAAAATTAGAAATTATTACTATTGAAGCAATAATTTACCATCCTGTTTTCATACAAATGTAATTGCCCTGTCAGATACTAATTCATTATACTACTCTTATCCATTACAAGCGGTTTGGACAAGATATTTTATAGTATAACAATATGTTCTCTCCCTAGAGTGTATAAAATCTGCATTACCAAACAACTGCTGCCATCACTGAAGCTGTTCAATTTGCCTTTCCACTTTCCTTTTGTATGTCCCTACTTGCTGAAAAATTTCTTGGGAGAGGGATATATGTATTCTGCATTCTGTCACCATCGAAAGGTCAAATGTATATGTTTACCTCTTGACCGTTGGAAGTGAACCATAAATTTTTAATGAATCTAATCAGATGTGATTCATTTTAGTTTTGCCTGCTGTAAAACAAACATAAGTTTACTTATGTCTCGTCCGGCTGAATTTATTACTTACAGTTTAGAAAATGTCTGTACAACGCAAATTACTGCATAGGTCGAATAATACAATCTTGTAATCAAAATTTTCATTTTATTGCCGAATTTGCAGATGTCCTCCCTCGACATTTAATAACGGTAGATATACACATGCAACGTATACCGCTAAAATATGAAAATAATTTTGGTTTAAATTTTTTTTTAAATAAAAAAAACAAGAATTTGTTTTATTTCTCCGAGTGTTTATGATAATCTACATTTAAAATCAACTTTTATACTAATGGAACAATCAAATGTTATGAATTAAAGTTTTAATTAACTACAATTAAATTTCGTATCGGTCAGCTGCTATAGAACACAACATAAAGTGTAAACAAACAAGTAAACAAATTGACACCGGGTCCCTAAAACAGCTTGCACTTATATATATTTTCCAGGATTGACGATGGCGGATAAATGTTACCGATCATACTCCTTTTATAGTCATCTGTTCGACACGACACGGTACGCTGCTTCATCTTTCGAATGTGCTACTACTACCGTCAATTACATATCGGAATATGATGATGTTACGTAAGTAGATTGAAACTAAAGCACAAAGATTTAAAGTTTTTAACACTTCTTTGTGACATTAATGAATTATCGACGTATTTAATACAATACATTTTATATAAGTTCCAATTGGACTACTACATGTAATTACAATGTAATTGGATTAACATCAACAAACTTTTAAACCTAAAACCGCCCG
The DNA here is from genome assembly GCF_031769215.1 of Ylistrum balloti. Classification (NCBI taxonomy): domain Eukaryota; kingdom Metazoa; phylum Mollusca; class Bivalvia; order Pectinida; family Pectinidae; genus Ylistrum; species Ylistrum balloti. The sequence goes on from NW_026782437.1 coordinate 7,701, forward strand.
GAATAATTACAAATACCGATATTAACATACAAATATATGACTGTATATCTGTCACTGAACACGAAAAACAGTCTCAGTGTAAACCGTATGAGCACCTTCAGTACAGAGCGGTACTTTAGATTGATTCTGGTCGACGTCTATAGGTCTGTCAGCGGTATTACCAGTTTTTGGGAGTAACTATAGAAACTGAACGCCACATGCAGATAATTCAAATCCTCACTTTACTCTTAAAATTTATTAGCATGAATTTTAGACACTTTGGGTTCTGTTTATGATGATTATAGAATAAAACTTTCATTAAAGAAAAGAATATTCATAAAACAGAAACCACACTTAAATTCATTTTAACCTTATACAAAACATTTAACATTTATTTCATATTATTTAGAGCAAGATACATATTCCTGTCGAAAGTGGTCGGTGGAATAATCGGCCTGTGGGTGTTTGTATCAATCATTATCATTGTCTGTTTCTGCTGGCGGGGCACAAATCCTAACAATCCCAAGCGAGACACAAGGACACAAAGTAATGGACAGCAGTATCAATATGACGCTCGTGAGTATACTGTACAAAGCAAACGTTCATTAGACCGATACATTTAGAAAGGACTTAATACCTATCAGTATGTAGCAATGTGTTTTACTGTAAACTGTTTCAGATGTACATTACAACTTTCATTGTTTTACTTTGCCGCTTTTCCTACCTCATCGTTTAGAAATAGCAATGTTAACTCATATCTCGCGAGCTCTCGGTCAATTCCGGCGAGGTTCGTAATTCCCGAACTTTCTCGAAATTGACCGGGTTGTTGTGATTGGATTAATGAACAACGGGGAAAAATATAGAATGTAATATCAGGGAAAAATATATCATAGCTGTTCATGGACCTGAACTTTTTTTCAGGAAACATCACATCCGCTGACAATACTGGATTTTCAGTAGGCCCAGATCCGAAAACTGAAAGTAGTTCCGTCTGTATCATGAGCCCCGGAACCGTAATCAACAGTGAGAATAAGCCCATCTAAGCCATTACGTCATGACCACCAGGGAACCCAGGAACCATGTCCGCAGACTTGATATTAAACCATGACGTCACGTGATCTATTTAAAGATACCGTCTTAGCAAACTTAGGACCTTCCAGTCTGCCTCCATTCAATCATGCCGATTTGACTCCATTAAACAACGCATTCACAATAAACCTGGGACGTAACATCTTCTCGCTTGTCACACAGGTTATGTTTGAATTGAATCGTTGCCCAAAGCGAGATAACTCGTTCCTGTTACAGACCGTGGGGTGAGAGGCAGAGAAATTATGTTTTGAAATGGAAGCAAAGTACAATTACCTTAGAACGTATTAAATGTACCTGAAATTGTGTCAAAACGTAACATTGAAATATAAGATTTTGAAACAAGAGTATCTTGCTATGAAATATATGTCACTCAGTCAAAATGAGATTGTTGTGTGAAGTGTATAAAATTTAATACAATAAAATATCACATTGCAATGAAATTCCCGTGTATGATTGTTTAATCAGTAGGCAACTAATTGGTACCTAGGTACAAAAAGTACATTTATATGAATAACTACTATGATTTTACGACAGGAAAATAAAACTTTACAATACCACTTCAGGAAAGATTCAGTAAAATCGCGTAATCAGTAAAACCATATCATTTGTTTGTCACTGGTCAGTACTGTATTACACAGTCGTTAAAATAGTCTCCCTGGAACAAATGTTTTCTACTGTGAGTTATTTGTTGCAGAACTACCAACAGGCCCATGGGTCTTAACGGTCATCTGACTATAAAGACCTACATATGACAGAGGCCTAATGGGCATAGAATGAATTGCTCAATTTCTCTGCAGATTACAAAGAAGACATTCTTGGCTCATCAAGATGTTTTCTGCAAATTTGAAATCATATTCTTGATACATGCACTACACAATTGTCATTACTCCTCACCTATTGCTTGTTGAAAAAGCAAGCTACAGACTTAATGTTAAGAACCGATGCTTTTTGGATATTGAGAAGAGGTTGCTTAAGCATTCCAACACCTTTGGCTCCTGTGACCTTGAAAGTTGGTCCAATATCAGAATCCTTGGACTTCTGGTTATTGAGAAGAAGTCATTTTGACATTTTAAAACATTTGATACCTGTGACCTTGAAAGTGGGTCAATGTCATTCATATTAACAAAGTTGGTAGCCCTACATCGTAGCATGCTACTTACCCAATATCAGCGACCAGGACTTTTTTGTTATTAAGAGGAAATCAATTAAAGATAAAAATATTTACATATTTGACCCCTGCGACCTTTCAAGCGGATCAATTTCATTCATATTAAGCAGGGATTGAATCAACTTTCCTAATCTAAGAATTGATTGCCAACTCTCCGTATTGTTTTGTTTGAAATCCTTTCAAGCAATAAGAAAATATAGCATTTTGAACCAAAATGTTGACTACCTTTCCCTTTTGGGACTCCCTCCGCCCCCAGGTTCCTAGGGGTCGACTAAGTTTTCTAACTTTAAGAAATAATTGTCTGCCCACATGATGAATCAGGCAAAAGCTTGATGAAAGCCATCCAGGCAGAAAGGTTGAGTAAGGTTTTGAAAACTAATTTCAACACCTCCTTCTTTCCCTCGACTCCTAAGGATCGAATCAAAATTCTGAATTTAAGAAATGATTATCCTTAACCAATGATGCAACGGATGAAATCTACCACGAGGAGTAGGAAAGAAAAAGTTAAGCACGACGTACGGCAAACGACGCACGACGACGGACGAAGCTCGATGGCTATAGCTCATCTTGACCCTTCGGGTCAGATGACCTAAAATGTTCACCTAACGGCGCATTTGGAGACAATGATGTTACCAAGGACGTTAATGCTGGCACGAGTAACTGTACCAGATAGGTTCTAGATGTGGCAAAATAGTTTACCTGGTTTACGTTTTCAACGTGCAGACTGCCATACGTCCTATATAATAGGGATGATTATTTTCTCTGTTCAAACTATTGTATTTTCGCAGTGTCCAAGTGTTTAAATAATGACCAGCTTAATGAAAACCCAAGAGGCCTAGAGAGTAAAATTAATGAAATAAAAAAGATATGCCACACGTAAAATGATATGAAGTTATTAAAAATGATCATTAGGATGCAAAAAATAAAGAAAAATATAGATATCTTATTTTTTGCTCAAAGATCTTTTCTTACAAAAAGTTTTCTTCGGACTTTGAACAAGCCCTCAGCATGTTTGTAAACAAAGGCACTGTGGCATATGAAATCAGTATTCACTTCTTATGACGTCACAATAAGCATATACATGATTATATTCATGCTACAGAAACATACCCTTACCTGTTTTATCATTATATTTAAATCTATAAATTTCTAACTGAGAGCGTAGAAATTTACTACGACACACTGCAATACACTATTACATATATAATTTAGCTCATACTTTCATGTAATCTTTCTCAGGCGATATTTTCATTCGGTACGCACGGGTGACTTATTTTACTCACTGTCGGAACACGCAGCCTCTCTTTGGATATTTCTGTGTTTCATTCGGAACGTTCCTTTCCCCTTGTGGTTGATGCATTAAGGTAAATTTCACCATAACACTGACATATTATGCGACATTTTGACTAAGGAAGGAAGCTGCATGAGGGAGGTAAGTCAACGTTTCGGCTCGTTATCTGCATTGTTTTCTGTTAGTGATGGATGGAGATATCGTCACGTATTGTTGAATAAAACAGTATTACTTGACATTTTTTCGTTTCTGAATATTTTGTGATCAGTAACATATTTATCCCAAGTGTTGGATATATTGTTTTCTGTAGGTTTCTGACACGGATATATTCTTGCGCTTGGGTTGGTTAGTCGTCTGTTCTCCTTTCCGTGAAGATTTCACATTTTAATCACAGGATTTATCAACTGACGAAATATGTACTTACCAACAGGGCCCTGCGAAAGCAATATGCGCTAAAATTTCGGTTTTTGATACATGTACAAGTGACTGGTGCGAATAGAACGGGTGATACTTGTTATAGTAGCTGGGAGGTCTCATCTCGCTCAATAATTTATAGATTTCGACAGGACATCTGTCGTTGTTTTTAGGGTGTTACGAACATCCTGGGTGTACTCTCCCTAGCATTAATGTCGATCACTGTTTGTGTTTAAACTTGTCGTTATTTGGAGGTAAGATATAGCTAAGTTACTGTTCCTGTCTTTGTCGTAATACGATTCTACTTCGCCCCTAACAAATGACAGATATATGTAACTCAAACAGGAAAAACAGACTCTGCGACAGGATTAACGTCATATGATCGCCGCATGATGTGACTTCTAACCCCAGTTACTTTAATATCAATGATATCAGCACCAACTATTTTTTCTTCGTGTTCCGTGTTAACAAATAACCGCATGTCGAATATCCTTTGTGTTTCAGACTCAATCGATGATATCATAGCATTGCAATCTTTAACTGTTATTTCTATATGGCTGACTTATATCATATTTTGCGCTGGCTTAACGTTAGCGTGTTTTTTGTGTTTGTATGATCAGGTTTTCAAATTGATTCAACGATCTGTCAACCGACTCGCAGACAGACATGTCAGACTGTAATAGAGTCTTTTCTTTTAATCCGTTCGCCTTCGCCAAGACATTTTGTTCCTGAAGTTCTAGATAGCCAAGTATTTTTTTCCTTTAGACGGAAAAACTATGCCTTAATTTCATCTATAGATTGATCGTCTGGTTGAAGATTATCTATTTTTTTTCGTCAGTTTTACGAATGCGCGTGCTCGGTAAGACCGAATACCTGCATGTATTTCAGGCTCGTACCTTTGACATGCTTTCCTCGATTTTGCGTATTCCGTTACAGTACGAGTGAGTTTCATATTTACACGTTTCACATACCACTATGTTACATGGTTTACAGTAGTACTATGCTCCAGAATCAGAATGGACTGTACAAGTTAAACCCTTCATGACACTCTCTTCCGGAATCTCATCTTCGTTATCACTCTTTCCATTGGTTTTGTTAAAAAAAAAAGTCTAGACAGACAATCCTCTTTTAATTCTAACAATACTTTCCGTCCAATTTCATTTCCCGGTTCTGTAGGTACTTGTTTGTGAGAGCATATAGGACACGGAAAACTTGCTTTACCAAAGTGATTAATGATGTAATTTTCTAAACATCCCTTGCAGAATGAATCTTGGCATTTAAGTTTTTTGGAACTACCGCATATAACATAAAATTGAATTAATCAGTTATTAATTATACAATTAGAAGTATCTTTAAGACGAATATACTTAGTTACAATATGTCTCCAAAAAATAATGGAAAATAATACAGATAATGTAAAGAATATTAACTAGTCAGATAATGAATCATAAATTCTTTAACAATACCCAATTAAACCGGTCATAACAAAGTGATAATCGTGATTATAAATGTGATTGTAAAGCGCGTGCAGAATTGAAAATTAGCGAGTTTAATTATTGTTTCATCAGTAAACAAATTTGCTGGACAGTCCATCGTCCAGTGTCTCCGTCTGGCATGTGTTGAGATGTTTCCTACTCAGGGTTTAAAAGAAGGAACTTGTGACACACCTTTAAAATAGATGACAATGATTTTGTGTCGGATATCTATTTGACTGGTTCAATCTCCAGTCAGTCCAGCAATCCGCTTGTATATTACATCTCTGCCATGTGAGTAAGGTGTGAACAAACTGTAATTTTGAATGTAGCTAACTGTTTCATTCTTTATCAAGAACTGTATGATTGTGTCCTGTAGTAGATCGCATTAGTCACTACACGTATCGCTAAAATCTTAATATTTCTCCAGGACGTAATATGCCGTCTAAAGTTATGCAGTTCGTCGGCAGCGACCGATCAAACAAACGCTCTTACACTGTACTTTAATGTTGTCACTCTAGTTTGAAATCCTACCAACTGTGCACCAACACTTACAGGCTGTGGGCAGTGTTGACATCCCCTCTTAAATAATATTATAGCTTAAAATATGACAAAATTACTGAAAATGGTTTTTAAAAGTTTAAAAGACCGACTGATAAAATTGTGATAAAAAAGTGACAACTGACAACAGAGCAAGGAACTTCAAAACTATCGATATCTGCATGCTTGGGTGATTTATCAGTTCATCGGAAAATTTAGCAGGAGCTCAAATTTTTGTATAGGTACGTGTACACAGATATTTTTGAAACCACCATTCGTCGGGAGAACACCATCAACAACAGCACAGTATATCTAAAATAATTTTTACACTCAAACATAAAGCATGCTTCGTCACTTTACTTTAATCAAATGATTCCAAACACTGTAGTGTATTTGTAGTGTCCAGAAGTACTATACTTCTAAATTTCAGCACATTTTTTAAAGCCAAATGCATGGGTTACAGGTAAAACACACACATGTAGAATTAAAGTTGATGGTTGCTGAATGAATTAAAGTGTACGTAATGCACAATGCACGTGTTATAATATCTTAGTATACTTGATATAAAACATGTAAAACATATAGGAAACGTGCTTTATTTTAAGTGTCACAGCTGGCATAGATCACTTACTATCGGTTTCAATAAGGCTTCTGGTCGAGAAAGGTGTTTGATATAGGCTGTCCCAGTAGATACCGAATTTTGAAATGTCAAAATATCATTGTGGGATCATACTGATATTACTGTTAGCCTGACCATCTCGCAAGAAAATGATAATTTAAAACATACGGTCCCCCTGTTGAGTATGTTATCCTAAAGTTTACACTGACCTATGCCTATCGTGACCCACATTTCTCCTTACACTAGTAGTACGTGTAATGCATCTGTAGCGGTAGGACACTGCACGTGGAATTTATCACGTGATCTTTTAAACACGCGCTTTCTTAGATTATATACCTGACCAGGCAGTGCATCAAATCCCGGTGTATTGGCAGGACGTTTTTCAACAGTTCAAATCATCTGCCATCGTCAGTTAAGTCTGGATATGTGTGAGAGACGTAAACTAATTCCGTTTGGATGAGAGGTGCGTTCGCATCGACATTTGAAGGCGCGCCACATTTCTTTCGCAATACAGTAATGTACGTGTAATTCTGTTTTCGAGGATTTAATATTGTAAAGTGGGCTCCGCTATCAATTGGAACACCTCTAATTTAATTGTGTAGCATACATTAAGCAGATTTAAGCCAAAAGATCGAGAATACAACCAAAGGAATCACTGACTTCAATAAAAAAATATTTTTCTAAAATTTTAATTATCAGGGATTCATGTTTTACACGATAGCCTCTATCTCTATCAAGTATGACAAACACATTTCAACCTGATGACTCGGTGTAAGGTTAAATTTAAAAAAAAAGATTTTGTATGATGAAACTATAAAGAGCAATCACCGATACTTCAGGGGTTACAATCACTATAGCTTTCTGCACCTCTGGAACATGGCAAAGCAAAATTGAAAGCAAAAGAGAAGTAAATTGATTGGTTTCAGGAGAAGAAAAACTTCACCAATCACAGGCTGATAGGCTCCTTTTGAAGATTAAAAAGGTGCGACACCCAACTTCAAAGCCATCACAATATACCGTTATGCGATTTTTTTACATCAAACTAGTCATTTCATCATGTCCACAAGGTGTCACACATGGAACCTTCTATTTTGCCATGGCATGTTTTAAGAATGCAAAGAGTGATAGTGGGTGCAACCCCAGGAGTATCGAGGATGAGCCACTGAATGAATCACAAAATTAACTATGTAAAATATCTATTTATTTATTCATCTATTTATGTTGAAGATTCTACGTCTACTGTTCAAGCCTTTTTAATAATAATTTATATTTTTAATAATAAAAAGTATTATAATAGGAAGACAGTAGGTTAGAGTGGGATATAGCAGAAAGAGAGTGAGATATAGTAGGTAGAGAGTGGGATATAGTAGGGAGAGAGTGGGATATAGTAGGGAGAGAGTGGGATATAGTAGGGAGAGAGTGGGATATAGTAGGGAGAGAGAGAGAGAGTGGGGTATAGTAGGGAGAGAGTGGGATGTAGTAGGTAGAGAGTGGGATGTAGTAGGGAGAGAGTGGGATGTAGTAGGGAGAGAGTGGGATATAGTAGGGAGAGAATGGGATGTAGTAGAGAAAAAGAGGGATATAGTAAGGAGACAGTGTTATATAGTAGGGAGAGAGTGGGATATAGTAGGGAGAGAGTGGGATGTAGTAGGGAGAGAGTGGGATATAGTAGGGAGAGAGTGGGATATAGTAGGGAGAGAGTGGGATATAGTAGGTAGAGAGTGGGATGTAGTAGGGAGAGAGTGGGATATAGTAGGTAGAGAGTGGGATATAGTAGGGAGAGAGTGGGGTATAGTAGTGAGAGAGTGGGATATAGTAGGTAGACAGTGGGATATAGTAGGGAGAGAGTGGGATATAGTAGGGAGAGAGTGGGATATAGTAGGGAGAGAGTGGGATATAGTAGGTAGACAGTGGGATATAGTAGGGAGAGAGTGGGATATAGTAGGGAGAGAGTGGGATATAGTAGGTAGAGAGTGGGATATAGTAGGGAGAGAGTGCGATATAGTAGCGATATAGTAGGTAGAGAGTGGGATATAGTAGGGAGAGAGTGGGATATAGTAGGAGAGTGGGATATAGTAGGAGGATATAGTAGGGAGAGAGAGATATAGTAGGAGAGAGTGGGATATAGTAGGGAGAGAGTGGGATATAGTAGGAGAGAGTGGGATATAGATAGGGAGAGAGAGATATAGTAGGGAGAGAGTGGGATATAGTAGGATATAGAGAGAGGGATATAGTAGGAGAGAGTGGGATATAGTGGGATATAGGAGAGAGTGGGATATATAGGAGAGAGTGGGAGAGAGAGATGGTGGGATATAGTAGAGAGAGAGAGTAGGGAGAGAGTATAGTAGGTAGAGAGTGGGATATAGTAGGGAGAGAGTGAGATATAGTAGGGAGAGAGTGAGATATAGTAGGTAGAGAGTGGGATATAGTAGGGAGAGAGTGGGATATATAGAGAGAGTGGGATATAGTAGAGAGTGGGATATAGCAGGGAGAGAGGAGAGAGTGGGATATAGTAGGGGAGAGAGTGGGATGATATAGTAGGGAGAGAGTGGGATATAGTAGGTAGAGAGTGGGATATAGTAGGTAGAGAGTGGGATATAGTAGGGAGAGAGTGGGATATAGTAGGGAGAGAGTGGGATATAGTAGGGAGAGAGTGGGATATAGTAGGGAGAGAGTGGGATATAGTAGGGAGAGAGTGGGATGTAGTATGGGGAGAGTGGGATATAGTACGGAGAGAGTGGTATATAGTAGGTAGAGAGTGGGATATAGTAGGGGGAGAGTGGTATATAGTAGGGAGAGAGTGGGATATAGTAGGGAGAGAGTGGGATATAGTAGGGAGAGAGTGGGATATAGTAGGGAGAGAGTGAGATATAGTAGGTAGAGAGTGGGATATAGTGGGTAGAGAGTGGGATATAGCAGAAAGAGAGTGGGATATAGTAGGTAGAGAGCGGGATATAGCAGGGAGAGAGTGGGATATAGTAGGTAGAGAGTGGGATATATTAGGTAGAGAGTGGGATATAGTAGGGAGAGAGTGGGATATAGTATGGAGAGAGTGGGATATAGTAGGTAGAGAGAGGAATATCGTAGGGAGAGAGTGGGATATAGTAGGTAGAGAGTGGGATATAGTAGGGAGAGAGTGGGATATAGTAGGGAGAGAGTGGGATATAGTAGGGAGAGAGTGGGATATAGTGAGAGAGTGGGATATAGTAGGGAGAGAGTGAGATATAGTAGGGAGAGAGTGGGATATAGTAGGGAGAGAGTGAGATATAGTAGGGAGAGAGTGAGATATAGTAGGTAGAGAGTGGGATATAGTAGGGAGAGAGTGAGATATAGTAGGGAGAGAGTGGGATATAGTAGGGAGAGAGTGGGATATAGTAGGGAGAGAGTGGGATATAGTAGGTAGAGAGTGGGATATAGTAGGTAGAAAGTGGGATATAGTAGAGAGAGAGTGGGATATAGTAGGGAGAGAGTGAGATATAGTAGGGAGAGAGTGGGATATAGTAGGGAGAGAGTGGGATATAGTAGGGAGAGAGTGGGGTATAGTAGGGAGAGAGTGGGATATAGTAGGGAGAGAGTGGGATGTAGTAGGGAGAGAGTGGGATATAGTAGGGAGAGAGTGGGATATAGTAGGTAGAGAGTGGGATAGTGAGAGAGTGGGATATAGTAGGTAGAGAGTGGGATATAGTAGGGAGAGAGTGGGATATAGTAGGTAGAGAGTGGGATATAGTAGGTAGAGAGTGGGATATAGTAGGTAGACAGTGGGATATAGTAGGGAGAGAGTGGGATATAGTAGGGAGAGAGTGGGATGTAGTAGGGAGAGAGTGGGATATAGTAGGTTGAGAGTGGGATATAGTAGAGAGAGTGGGATATAGTAGGAGAGAGTGGGATATAGTAGTGGGATATAGTAGGTAGAGAGAGGGATAGGGAGAGAGTGGGATATAGTAGGAGAGAGTGGGATATAGTAGGGAGAGAGTGGGATATAGTAGGAGAGAGTGGGATATAGTAGGGAGAGAGTGGGATATAGTAGGTAGACAGTGGGATATAGTAGGGAGAGAGTGGGATATAGTAGGTAGAGAGTGGGATATAGTAGGGAGAGAGTGGGATATAGTAGGGAGAGAGTGGGATATAGTAGGGAGAGAGTGGGATATAGTAGGGAGAGAGTGGGATATAGTAGGGAGAGAGTGGGATATAGTAGGGAGAGAGTGGGATATAGTAGGTAGAGAGTGGGATATAGTAGGTAGACAGTGGGGTAGACAGTGGGATATAGTAGGGAGAGAGTGGGATATAGTAGGGAGAGAGTGGGATATAGTAGGTAGAGAGTGGGATATAGTAGGGAGAGAGTGGGATATAGTAGGGAGAGAGTGGGATATAGTAGGTAGAGAGTGGGATATAGTAGGGAGAGAGTGGGATATAGTAGGTAGAGAGTGAGATATAGTAGGGAGAGAGTGAGATATAGTAGGTAGAGAGTGGGATATAGTAGGGAGAGAGTGGGATATAGTAGGGAGAGTGGGATATATACGGAGAGAGGATATAGTAGGTAGAGAGAGTGGAGATGTAGTAGGGAGAGAGTATAGGGAGACAGTTAAGGTATAGTAGGGAGAGAGTGGGATGGTAGGGAGAGAGTTAGGGAGAGAGTGGGATATAGCCTAGAGAGTGTGGGAGAGAGGGAGAGAGTGGGCTATAATAATTATTAGATAAGAAATACATCTGTATTATAACTCAATGCTCAATGTTACATTTGGTGGCGTTATTTATTCATTTGTCTGTCCTGACATAAAGCCAATTGTATGTCACAAATTCCAACTGATTAGTATTAATCATCCGAATGTTTTTTTTTAAATTAGATAAACAACATTATCATATTAAGATCTAGAAATCTGTTCATCACAATATATATGGTTATCTGCTTTATATATATATATATACATTTATTTTGATTGTACATTGAATGTAACTTTATTTCACCTGAAAAGAGACACAAAAACACCACATTACTGGTGTATTATTATTACAGTAATACACAAGTGTCATAAGAGGTATTTATGACACACGTTTAATAAGACATTTTTGAATCATGACACCGTCCGATTGGATATCTTCTGATTTATATGTAATCAATACGGGTGGTCGGGTGTCGCATTAGTAACGCACTTTTCTTTCACCTAGACGTCTGAGGTTTGACTCCTGGACGGACTTGAAAAGGTTTTCATGTCAGCTGCCCGACCGCGTGGGTTTTTCAAAGGTACTCCAGTTTCCTTCCACATTAAGATCCCCTCACACGGTTCCACCATCCAGGTCAACAAGAGTGATTAATATAAGTTGGAAAAACTTGTTTCGCAATTGTTATAAAATAAAGATAGTTAGTTTCTACCAATATGAACGTTTTCGTTTATAATCCTCAAAGTAAACAATGGATAACACACTTATGTCATATCAGGTCATATGGATTTAAAGATTTTATTTCATATCTGAAGCCAAGATAACTCAATGCCAGCTAAATCTGATCTTGTTTTAACTATTTGTAACTTTTCTAATGACTTGACATTTCTACATAACTAAGTCACCTATGCTATATTAAAATCGTACTATCTGATTGAAAATAAAATGATTTTTCTAAACGTTTAGAAACTATTAGTTGAAGCATCAAGGGAGGTAACCTGTTTGCTCGTGTCGTCAGAAACTAGAAGAATTTTGGGTTGCGTCCCTTCATGCAGTAACAAAGCGTGTGTTAAATTCGTGACTGCATAGACATGATTGTTGAATAGACAAATAAGATGGAACTATGGACTGCACTTCTAACGTCTTTCCTCTACTACCAACCTACTCGTATTATTAAATTATAAGTCTATTTGAATTTGTTCATGGGATGCAAGTATTCATTATCTCATTAAAGGTAGATCTGATACAAAACAGACACTAAACAAAGGAACTGCTACCATGGAACGTTCTGAAAATCTCTGTTATAAAAAGTTTAGTTTGTCAAAAGTGGACTGAGTGATAACACGTGTTAAGTGTATTATAAATATATAGAACACATTGTTATTTGGAACACCTCTGTAGGATCTCTCTTCCAAACTTCTGAAGGTAAGCATGGGTCGTTACGATGGCATCAATAGTATAAAATTTGTAAAAGCAATGTATAAATTAATATATGACCTTATACATATAAGATGAATGGAAATGTAGTAATAATTTCTGATGAGCTTGGGGACACTGACGATGTGGTTTTAACTACAGTAACAAAAATATATGAAAAAAGAAGATTTACACAGCGGGGTCGGATAAGTCCAGCGGTTTCGAAAGAATTAGGGTCTTCTGCTTTATGTAGATCTAGGTATATCCAAATATTGTCATGCTCTAAATGAGAACCATGCCCATGACACCGAAACCATTGAACACAATTATTATCACACACAGTTCACAGATTTTGAGTATGTATAGCGACTATAAAGCTTCACAATGGTGTCAACCCACCTGGATCATTCAAAACTTTGTTTTACATAACGGGAATGTAGAGAAAGCAGATATTTCACTATGTATCTAGAAATGGGGGAAAATATCATATTACGGATAATGGAAAAGCCACACTTATATAGATTAGAGGACATCTATCTGTGCTTTTTTGTACTATAGCATCGTTAAGGTGTAAGTCAGCGACTTATGTATCAAGCTTGTTGAAGTACCGAATGACATACAGGACTTGATGGCCAAGATTAATATATTACAAATTGTTTGAAATCAAGATCGCCAATTAACATGTATCTAAGAATGCTATTTAACGGATATGAGTTCTTTGATACTATTTACCCATTCTATGATGTTAGAAAAATATTGTTTGTTTATTGTTTTGAATTAAAGATAAAGAAAATGAAGAAATCAGGGCCATTCAATGTGTGTTCTTGTCATTTTCAAGTAAATAACTATCTATCTGTTTTTATATTCCTCTACGAAGAAACTCAACACTACCATCTCACGCAATAGAAGAACTCTCTCCTCAAGACGTCTGCGATGGAAGATTATCCGAGTATAGCAATTAAGATTTAATTTCTCAAGATAACAATCTAGAAATGTTCAGAAAGATGTCAGGATTCCTCTGGCTTCTTTTCCTTTCCCATGATACTTCTTTCAAAATGGCTGCCGTTTCTGTTGTTTCGGGGACGGCATTCTGGTGTTGCAGACATTGCAACCATGACCATCCAGCTACGGGATGCTTATGATTTACAGTTGGTCAGCACTTTCTTTAGATTTACCAAAACAATATATAGAATAAATCAAAATATCCCTGTGTTTGTCATATCAACCATTTCCATACATAAGAAGTTGTATTTATTGCGTGTACACCAAATATTCAGATGCCTCCCATTGACAAGTGAATGTTCACATTATCTCATAAAGAGTCTTTGAAAAGACTCAAAATAAGCACACAAAGGTACAAAATACCAACAATGTAAATTGATTTCAGATGTTTTCTCAGATGTTGTTTTGAGATTTCCGGCGGTTTTATGTCTCATTAAATATATACACGCCGGAAGTCTCTTCATGTTGCCTTTTGAAATAAATGGCGTGACTATCAACAAGTAGAGAATTGAGAATGACGAAAACTGATGGAAACTATGTCATAATCAATGTTATGAAATATAAATTGTAACGAAAAACTATACCAAAGTCATGTCTTATCATAACGGAATATCTACATACCTGTACGGCTTCTTTAGTCCTGAGATTTCATGATTTATTAAGAGCCAAGATCTTGACAACTGTGTTTTTGTTGTTTTTTTGGTGTTTTTCCATTTTTGAAAAGATTTGTTTTATGGAAAGGAAATTTCTATGTAGATTTTAGAGTCACTATGCTCTCCTTTTCCGCTGCCGTACATAATTTCTAATATTAGATGGACAGTGAAAGAGCGCCGGCTAGAGTGGCAAGCTAACGTTAATTTTCTTGATAGTAACCATACTATACCTGATGTTATTAACATTAGCGAGAGTACAGAATATGCTTACAAACAACATGTACAACAACTATTGATAAAGTGAAATACAAAGTGTATATATCTAGTATATCAGATTTGATTAATCCCGTTCCTATTGAATCTGGTCAATAGCAAAAAGCCTTTTGAAATACAATATCAACTAGCATGTACAAATAAAAGGCAGCAGAGAGATAAACAATAAACAAGAAATAGTATAGAAAGGTAAAAAAAAAAAACACCGTGTCAAAATCGATGTTTCTAATACAGAGAGCTGAAAAATAGAAAAGAGAAAGAACATTGAGTCTTAAGACTTGACCTGACCCTGACATCAACCTAATAACAAACCGTCCGGCATTTTTTCATTATATTCATGATATCGAATACTGGAAAAAAAACAATTTTCTATCCCTTGTTATCAATCTTCTGAAATTAGAATCAATTTGCGAAATTAGTCCTTGAAATTTCAAGCAGGGATAATACACGCTTACTCTGAACCATCCTGTAATCTCTTATATTCTGTTTAATGAAACCTTGGCCTTTTATCTGTTGTGAAACCAAAACAACAAAATACTTATAGTATAAACACATACAAATGTCAAGACGGTGTTGATTTGTGAAAATTCAGAAAGTCTAGATTATACCAACAGACAATAATTCTGTCCTGAAAGCGTTGGTCACTTAACAGATAAAGATGAACCTCCCAAAGGCATTCTCTAATGGACGGATGGGTTCAGTCTTAATTTGATTTCTCAAAATGGAGAATGTCCCTTAAATTCAGTTGAAGAAGACTACACACGTTGACATCCTTTGGGAGACGCTACAATAAAGATATCGATGCTCGCTAATTCAACAAATCGTCCTCCTCTATCATCTGTATATCTAGAACACTGAATTTTAAACTACACAACAATATATATATTGTTGTTGACACAGGTGACGATAGGGATTTGGACTTTGGTATACAAAACCAGTGCTCACGCACTTCACATTCCAAAGAAAGAAAGTAATCAACTAGAGTAGTTTCACACTTTTTTGAGAGAATAATTATTTTCCTTTGATATTGTAATTCAGAATTATTTCATAAGGTAAAGTATAGTTGTTTAATTTCGCGGGTCTAATATTTTGCGGTTGTCCCAGTTTTTGCATAAGTTCATATATTGTATAACACCCATGACTAGCAATCTTTATTCATGTATACACGCATATAACATATAATTTTTGAGATCACGATTCACTGGGAAATGTTTGCTGGGTTTTTGATTTTGCGTGATCACCGCGAACATTGCCAAATTAAATCCACCGCGAATTTAACCAACTTTACGGTATGTAAAATCGTTCGACTGTAATATTTTCTACTGATGTACTTATTAGTGGAAAAATAAACCATCGTCTTTCTTCTTTCATGAAGGTATCATGGTTTGTTAACATTTTCTTAATTTGTTTTCTTCTTGACGAAAATGTTGAAAATTATAACATCAAATATTTTTGAAGATGAAATCGCGAGAATGATTGAATTGTTGTTTTGGGACATTTTCTATTTGTTAAATAACAATATCTTCCAACAACTATATAACATTCCATATGCATGTTTCGGCTGATATTGATGGAGTCTGTTGACCACATCCATCGGTATATGCCTTCCGGTATCAGACACTAAGGTTACGATAGTCTCTTTTGTATCAGCTCGAACCTCGCCATATACAGACAATAAACACACCATAATATTTTCCCGCTAGAATGTAATGCATTCGAGATCATTTCAGTTTCCCATTGTGGTTTTTTTTTTTCATTTCTAGATGTCAGAAGAAAAAGTCAATAATTTAAACCGTCACAATAGTGTAACTTAAGTGCAGACTACTGAAGAAACTCGCACAAAACATTTACGTGAAAAAAGTCTTAATCCATTAAGGATTAAAAAAATCGCAAGTTAATCCATATTTTTATTAGTTCCCACAAAACATACATGTCCTATGTACATAGTACCTTTCTGAAGCGTAGACCTACGAAGAAATTGTCACAAAAGTTCAGTACGGAAAATGTCAAATTTGAAATATATATTATTTCGACAAATTAAATCTATATTATCCTTATAAGAACCGCTAGTGATATTCAAGACAAAAGATAAGGACTATTACGCATTGTCTGACTACACTGAAGAAAACAAAACACATTAAAATAAAAATAGAGAAATTATTCTTACAAATTCAATCAATATCAAAGTACCTAGATCCGATTAAAAAACACCTTAGGCAAAAATCAGGACAATAACACATTATGTGAATAAACTGTAGAGCACTAAAAAAACCTACATCAAACTTTGTACCAATGTTTGCGGACAGACGTACGGACAGACGGACGGAGACAGACGGTATGCAGTACCGTGAACCATCAATCGACATTCGAAGATTAAAAGAAGGCTTCACAACCATTTTCCTGAGCATTATTTCCAACCTTATTCAAGACTACAACGAAGATGATTCGCATCATTGAGGAAAAAATCCAATATATTAATAGAAATGAGATGGAATATAAAATTCTATGAACATTACGAAAATAAGATCTGCAAAATAAAAACCAATAGCATGTGTCCTGATGGAAAAGGTAGTGAAAAACGCATAGATCAGAAATCAGCGCTTTGAAAATATGGGTATCTCTGTGACTAAGATTGCTTCTGCTGGGATTACACAGAAAACCTTTAACACAAATCTGTGTATGCTACGGCTAGGTCTCACAAGCAGCGTGGATGTCACTATAGGTGACACACCTCGCTTCCATTAGGTTGTTTTTGTGAGAGATCTGTCATTAAGAAATGGACTTCACCTCCATTAGGGCGAATAGATCAGTTTAATCCTTCGAGATCGACTAGGAACGGAACAGGACAACCCTACAATGCTATCAACGTCAGTCTAATTGTACTAGACGTAACAACATTATGATATCCAGGAGAAGCTGCCAAATGGAAACAATGTCTAATATTGTGGTATTTTCAACTTTTGTTAATCTCTTCCTATAAATATATAAGTTGGAGTTAGTCTTTTTTGCTTAGTATGTGGTATTTCTGACGTAAATTCCTCCCAAAACGACATTATACCCACCCTCTACTTACACTCCTGTTAAGAATGATGGTTCTTTTTGGTTTTAATTACATTCAATCGTATTGTTCTCGTATTTTATTCAAGAAATGAATAGCAATTGTCATCACCGGCGTGTCCATTATCGTGATATCTTTATGTAAAGGTTTTTAGGGATAGTCTTTCGATGATAATGGTGTCTTTGTGATCTGTTCAGACAGCTTCCTGCTGATTCTTAGGACGTCACCACACAGCATCTTCCAGGTGTAGAAAATTAATCTATCATTGTAAGTGTGTCCATTGCTACCATTGATCAGATAAGCTGAAATGAGGGAATAAAAAAATATAATCTAATATATTTGCGCAGTCAGGTAAGATTTTAATGTAGGGACTAATGTAAAGTCTTGTTTGTGGATCGTCGCGGTATTGTGATGCCAGAAAATAGCTACAGCAACACCATTACCCTTAAAAGACTTAATAGAAGGAGAGGAGTATTGAAGATGACCGAATATATCGAACGTGAATAAGGCTTATATAGGAGTAATTTTGGATGTATTTGTGTTTGGATGTGAAGGCGGAGAGCGTGCTTATTTAGAGATACAGGTCTTCAGATATATCATTAAATAAACTTCCATTCCGTTCATTGCTCTCGCCGGCAGATTTTATTTAGTCTGAGATGTTAGGTATTCTGCATGGTTTGTACAAATGATTTTATGTGTATTTACAACCATTATTTCTTTAACAGCTTTTGCGAAACAAGCTGATAAAAATATTCATTATAGCCTGGCTGGAAACGTATGATTTAAATTATCGCAGTATACAAATTACCTGAGGAAACCCACCATTAACAAAAAGATGACACCGTACCTTTTCATGTCCAATTTGAGAATCGAACTAAGGTCACTGTGTTATTCGACTAGAAGTCATCTTTATGTGCTGTATCCAGTTTCTATTGGGTACTTCCTATCACTGATTATTTCGTGTTTATGCCGAAGTGTTTCCTACTTTAAACTACGTTTTTGTGCTGTTGTTTCTGTTCACTAAATTTTCTTGTTGCTTATTTTGGGTTACAACTTATATTCGTGTTGTCACTTTTGTGTAGTCTCAGAAATCATCGTCTTTATCATTAGATGACTGAAGTCAACGCTGGTTATAAAGACACGGTATTTAATGCATGTAATATTAAACTCATCTAAATTTTGGTGTGCATTGGCACTTTCTGATAACTATGTAGTACGAAAAGTTAAAAGTCAAACAAATTTGAAAACGTTGCTGCAGTTTAGTATCAAAACACCAAAGATATCGAGAAAAGAGAGAAAAACAATTAATTCATTCTCATAGATTTGTCTCATATACAGACAGAATGAAATTTGAGGTGTTACAATGTATTCTGTTTTTGTTATTAATGTTAATTGATGGCTCGATAAAGTAATTTGATAAAAAGGAAATTGGGAAAAAAATCTTTTGTCTGATATGCTCTTTATTACAAGGTATAAATAGCCAGACGCCATGACATAAACCAAAGGTACAGACATTCAAAAACGGAATGACGTCATTAGGTTGGAACAAATGTTTGATGTTTCGGAACATTTTCTTCAGGTTGGCAATGTTGATAAAATATAAGTACTTGAAACATCAACCAGTAGAAGATTAGAGCGTGAGGTGAATGTGTAAACATCGGTAAGTCACATTCAAATCTTCGATTGGTTGTCTTACAAGAACTTCTATTCTAAAAACGTCTGGCTTTATACGACCATATCCCCCTGTGTCACCAAGGATATCAAAAGTTACGTTGAACATAAGTTTATACACAAATAAGTCTGTAGATAACAATGAATGACGTCATGCTGATATAAGTGTTTAATGAGATCTGCCAGAACAGCTTGGCTTCTTTTGGTGTACTCGCCCTATGTGTTAGCGGTAGGTGACGTTTCATTATAAAAACCACGTTCACTAACAAGCAGTATGTTTCCTTCTTGTATGTCATATGTATTATCAAAAACAATATACGACTTGGATAATTTGTCTCACCTATTTCCTTCTGTTCGTATAGACCATTAATCAAACTGTTTACGAAACAAACAATATATATATATATATATATATTTGTTATTTGTCCCAGCTTCAATTAAATTAAAACCTGATACGGTGTATCATTATTGTCATTGCAGTGATAATATGGATTTTTATGAATCCTTTAATTTTTTTTTCAGGAAGTCATTATTTTATTTTTGACCAAGTCTACGACTACTTTCTATTCGTCGAATGGATTTATTTCAAATGTTTCCGAGGATGAAAAAGTAAGATATTTTTATAATTATATATTTCAGCAAATAAACAATTACGACCAGATTACAGAAGAAAACATTGTCATTCGATTAACACAACATTTCATAATTACGGCAGATATCCAATTTAACGTTATTAGCATATGACGTCGCGTATTATTTTACGCCTTTTTGCCCTTTTTAACTTGATAAAATGCAGAGAATTGAACGAAAACTCATCTAATATATAATTATCTTATTCTGATTGGTAAGAGTAGGTGTACATGCATTTCGCCTGCTTTGGAGAGTTGTATAGGTCTGCCTCGACACTTAAGGTTTTTTTTATGCAAAATCAAAAATTCTCAGCGATATAAGGTGAGTGCATCACGTTCGGAGAAAACGTCATACTCTATTCATACAAATGTTATTATACATCACTTCTACAGATATAGATAATTCAAAGTTGAGAGAAAACTTACCAATATCGCTCTCGTTTAGATATTAGTTTCTCATATAACCTCCATCCCCAACACCCGCCCCAAACCCCACTCCCATCCTGTAGATATTTTTTTCGCCAATTCACGTCATATTTTCCTGATAATAGGGATATACAAAAATACATTTCCTGAAAAACTGGAAAATACGTACCGCTAACATACAATACAACACACTCAGTCTTTCACAAATCTAAGCGTACACCATAAACCCGAATTATAGGTACATCTGTTTTCTTTTAGTCGACAGAATAAGCGTTAACAGTGATTATGGACAATACGCACCTTCCAGTCAATGTCTAATTCTATTTACTCAGTAATCAGTTTCGTATTGCAAGCAGTTAGTTTCGAATTCATTGCTGTGTTGTCAAATTACGAAGTGGCGTAGTACACGGAAAGCCAGTTGTGCTCACATCTCGTGTCGGGAGAGTGTCCATTTGACCCAAATATTAGCTGACCAAAGAAATACATCATTCTAAATCGCTTGTGAATCATTCAATGATTAAAGCCTGTTGCCGTGTATATGGTAGCATTGTGTTTGTAAAACTGAACTTTGATTCTTGTTGACTCTAACTACAACATAAAAATGTACAGGTAAAATATATATGGCCGATAACAGTTAAAAAGGAACATAAAATTTTCAAGTCTCATGCTATCAAATACCCGTACATCATTTAAATATGTAATTTATCATTAATCACACAATCTACAGCGTAATGATTTTCCGAAGCAATCCCGAAGTGAAGTTCGAGGACACACACGTCAATATTAACAAACATGTCAAATTGTGTGACAGGCGTCTTTGTATCATGTGTTCATGTTATGTTTTTATATCACTTGTTCAGTACTATATATAATGCGGATTTACTTTGATACGGATCGAAACTATCGATAAAAGAACAAAGCACTTGTTGTCAGAAATAGAGAGAAGTATAAAAATATGAAGAAAGTATTTCACACTACCTTGTCTTGATACGTAAAAATAATTTCAAATATTAATCATGACATCGACCGGACATGTCCTAATTTCTGACGTCAGCAACTAACTTCTGAAATTGAAGGTGAAGGACAAATTGCCGCATTGTAAACAAGAGATCAATATCATCTTCTAACAATAACCGCTTACTGGTGTTGGATTTGCTACGGACAAAACGGTCTTCCTGGCTTTCATAAATGTGGCTGAGTTGCTGTCAAACACATGCACCCTATAGGGAATATGTCTTATTGTAAATCACCCCGTGTCATCGGGAGTGAACGAGTCATGATAAAATGATGCTTTGATCAGATATCAACCCTCCGCGACATAACACTTGCAGATGGGAAAACGATAACTGATAGTAAATAGGTCTGTGGCAGTCAGATAGTGGAAGTAGACAGGGAAATCATAGATGTATACTGAAACGGCGTTATCCTTAAAAATGGAAGTCTTTTGATACATAAAACATGACTTTACTCCACTGGAAATGTAAAGTAGAATAACAATGTCTAGTGGCATGACAATCAGAGAATTTTTCATTCATTGAGACGGTCATGGTTCTATGACCTTATCGGCTGATGATCACCAGGGTCAATTTTCTACATTACAAGTTTCTGATTTCTTCCCTTATATAAATTAATAGTTAAGAGTTCACCAGATTCCCGCTGGTTTCCACCAAGTCCATGAAAGGACAAAGTAATGGAAGTAGCATGGTTGATATTAGCTGTCTAATGATGAATACACGTTTTATTTTCATAACGTCATTGTGATTGTCACATGTCCTCTATAATCTAGATTCTAGGATTATTCCTGGGTGATGTTTTCCATCCTTATACATTTCGACCAACACACTTTTTAAAATGACAATTCTAATATTTATCCCAGTAGAACGAAAATAAATTATTGGCTCGGGAACTAGGTTTACTTTGTTGTATTTTGGGAATTCATTGACGTCAAAGATCATGAATATATTTGAAGGTGGAAAGAAAAGCATTTTAGTTTAAGGGAATCTGATGAGAATCAAGATTTCCATATCCTTACATTTTCAATCTACATGCAATACAAAGTTTACATATGTATAAATGTATACCTACATATGTATCACTATCGTACAAATAAAACTAAGAAAAGAGTAAAACTTTTGTGGAATTACCAACGTATTCGATTCAAGACAGTTCAAAACACTTCGAGTTAAATGAGTTCTTCGAGTTAAATGAGTTCTTCGAGTTATGCGAGTTTGAGATATGACAGGAAAGAAGAACGCGGTAGAGTAATTTGTGTGGTAAACAGATTGTAACTGATGGTATCGGGTATTAGAAATGGTGCCTTCGTGTGCCCACTTTTCACCAAATTGATGAATTCACTACCCCAATACATCTGTATTTCAACGATTGTCCTGTCATCATTAATATTCAATAGTATACCCAGATGAATTGAATGATAAAGGTGTGGTCCACGTCTTTAATTAATTAACAACCATAATGTGGTCTATTGGGAAGGCTAATACGTCATTGTCATGTATATTTGCAATTACCTATCTAATGAGAGTGATAAACAGCGAGAATACATATAAGATCATTTCTAAATCTTTATTTTAGGTACTTTTAAATAATACTCCCATTAATTTGGATGGTCATTTTTTATGCTATTTCGTTGCCAAAGTTACCACAATGTATTTCGTATCCTGCGAATCACACAGATAGCTACATTGAAATAATTTTCAAAATACACGTGTTATTAGATACGATACTGCATTGCCACCGGCATCATACAGTTGTTTCATCCTTCATGTGCCGTCATTAATATTCGGGACATTTAGAGTTGAAACCAAAGAGGCGACTTAAGGAAGATTCTATAAAAACACAAACGACAATAACATCTTTTATAGCAATTTAGAGTTAGATACAATAGAGCAAACCAATAATTTAAACTAAACTACACCATACAGCTGTTTCGTTCTTCTAGGATTCGTCAGTGCCAAACTTATTAAGCCCGATGGCGATTAAAGAAAATCCCACGCAATCGGCAAAAAAACCAGAATTAGTCAAACTAGATTTCATAATTTCGAACGGTATGTACATACTGAATTCCATAACATTTCATAATCAAAAGAACCCAAAGTTTAAATTTAGATCGCTTCAGATAAATTCCTACGATCTGGCAGTCAAATGGAAAGCTTGAATTTTACCAGAACGGCATTAGATGCGATTTAGTATGAATGTTCTGATAATTTTTTTCATGGCGCCCTGTTTAAAAACTCGTCTTAACCATTAATCGACAAATCAAAACACGTTAATCACTTTTCAATGCAACTCAATTATATAAGATTTGTACTCCATTTAAAATTCAAAAGCCTGAAAATGCCTAACCGTACAATGGTGCAAGCCCCAAAAAGGTTCTTTGTAGAAAGCATTGAGCCATGGGGCACGTACCTTTAAAAATGAAAACTAGTTATACAAACAATACGTCGTGTCGAATTCAAAGGGAAAAAAAGCAGGACAAGATATCATAGAAAGCCACTGATGAAATAGTATTTCCGAAAACTTAATAAAGCGAACCCGATATTCTAAAAGATTACATCTCGATCAACATGGGAAACCAAACACTATCGTCTGACTATGATTCCCCGCATGAGCAATCTAAAATCTTCTGACAGCATCAATCGTTATTAATTTCTCTTAAATCAGTCATTGTTTTCCTATTTATAATATTACATTCTCAGAATTTATAAGAGAAGTCTGATTTCCTGAAATGAAACACATTTTAGGTGTCGAAAAGCAAGAAATAAGACAGAATTTTCGTCAATATGCGAGGGCGCCACTCCGAAGAACACAATTTGAAAATTAAACACAAATTAGATCAATTCATTTAATGAGCTAATAGTGAAATGCTTTTCTTGTTAAATTAATGAAAGAAAACTCTACCTGATCCAGAACAGATATTCCATTCCTGCCTCACTCGGGTGCTACACAAAATGTTTTCCAGAATAGTTCAGGACATGGAATATTTTTCAAACGGTTTTTAATCTCACCTATAGCGGACTTTTCTCATGATGATCAAACAAAGTATTGGATTACATTGAGGCTGTTCTATTATCTCCCCTTGATTTCAGTTGTTTCCCTCTGTGGTATGACTTCCTGGAAGGATGAAATAACATCATGGCGCATTTTATTTTTAATATATTTATGAGTGTTTTTGTTTCTTCGTCTTTTGTTCAACCATTTATAGATTAAAAACAGGATGGTCGGGTGGCGCAGTGATAGCGCCTTTCACCAAGTTGTATGGGGTTCGATTCCCCGAATGCGCGTAAAATAGTAAGGGCTTACAACGTGGGGTTTCCTTCCCCGGGAACTCCCGCAACACGCATTATTAGTATAAGTTGGATTATTGTTTTGCAACTGTTGTGAAATGAATAAAGTTGATATATCTACAGAGTTGCAATACAGTTGCAGTGTTCTCGCAGTCCATTAGTAGACCGTTGTTATTTCGTTGTATCTTACCTTTTTGGTATTTTATCGTATTTAAATTTACGACATAGCCTACTAGACATATCGAAGCCTTACGAATGCATCAAATTGATTCAAAATGGTGTGGAAGAAATGTTGTTTTCCTCTTCCAATCCTCTGTACCATATAATAAGAGACCCCTTACATTCTTGGCAATAATACTGATTCAGTAGATTTTGCTGTTTGTCATGAAATGTTTGAAGCTGATGTGTTTTATAGCAGAAAAAAATAAATACTTTTCAGTCGTTAAGAAAGGTCTCATTTTTTCTTAGAATAAAATCAAATATTTCAACTATCACTTGAGCAGTCGTATAGGAAATTATTACAAACTATTTTGAGGCATTAAGCATTAAACTGTCATATCATGGCATTTATAGTTGTAATAAATGACGGAGCTTTGCTGATAAACGTCATGTTGCGAGCTATTTGTTTACATTATCTACACATGTTGTTTGTATGATGTCTATTACAAATCTTATTTCAACTAAAATGAATACTTCAGTACGGACAGCCTAACCAGATTTGGAAAACCTGAAACTAGATTCTTCCATCACATACTTAACGTGTATAGTAACAAATCATTACCTAACGATCTTACCGAGAAACGTGCTAAGTAACTCTCATATTCATCTAAAAAGCACATCAGATATACCTTAGTAATTCACCTCACCTCACCTCACCTCAGTCTTGATATTTCTTTTCCAGATAGATAAAACAATGTAGCCAGATAGGCCTACAGGTGATACTATTCACTAATAGACAACCTAAACAAAGTTACCGATAAGATACTGCTACATAGAATAGTCATGTGTGTAATAGCAGAAGGAATACAGGTTATAACATAAACTTACTGGAGATCAGTTTGTCTACACAGTTAAACGTGATATTAAGACCCGTGAAAGCTATTGTTTAATCCAATATCTCTAATATATCTTGGCCTTGTCAAGGTAACTTGGTAAACTATGTAAGGGATAGATCATGTCTCATCAATTCTATCGTTAATTTGACACGGCTTCTAAAGTTGTTTGTTTTGTTCTTATAGATATTGGTATATTTTCACATCTTGATATTTTCCTCCAACATCATGCACTTTTTACGTGATAAAACGTTCGTGGCACCAATGTTCAGACTAAACGTTTCTTTTTTAAAACAGAAAAGAAAATCTTAATGTACAGTCTATGCTTATAAATCGTTTTCGGCTAAGTAACATGGAAGTAGTCAGGTTGTAGTACCACAGAATCGGTGTTATTTTATTGATACTTGAACATGTTTGCTTTGTTAGTATGTAAAAACATTTTATTATGTTAAGGTTCAACAGAACGGCGCTTGATCACAAACAAATATTATATTTGATCTTGTCATCAAACATAAAGGATGCCTGATCTTGTCATTAAATAGAAAGGATGCTTGATCTTGACATCAAAACAAAAATGATGTCTGATATTTTTCACCACATAGAAAGGATGCTTGATCTTAACATCAAATAAAAAGGATGCTTGATCTTGTCATCTAACAGAAGTAATGCCTGATCTTATCATCTAACAGAAAGAATGCATGTTTTTGTCATAAAAAGTGAAATGATGACTGATCTTGTCACCAAAGTGGAATGATGTCTGATCAAGTCAACATACAGAAAGGATAAATTATTTTGTCATAAAAGGGAATGAATCCCTGATCTTGTCATTTATCACAATGTAAGTCTTTTACTAACCATCCTTTTCATTATATCAATAGACGAAATTAAAACTATATCTAGTCTTAGTTCTTGACGCTTGGTGTGGGTGAGCATTCTTTTGCAGGGGCAGTAAGGGATGTTTCTATAATAGAGTCAACTGATTTATGTGACAATCTAATTTAAAGGGTTGTTATATATGATGCATTGTCTAGACGTGCTTTGAAACACGTTATCATTTTACTATCAATTTGTCAACCTTTATCAGTTGTGGGACCTTAAGGCGTAAAACTTTTATTAATATAATGCATACTACGTATTTTATAGTCTAATTAATGTAGTCTGTGTGGAAAACATATATCATATATAGATCTTTTCTAGAAATTGTCATAAACGGAATGACAATGGATAAATTAATAAAACATTTCGCACAGACGAAAGCAGTTTTACTTTTGATTCCGATGGTTGCTTTATGTACTGAATTAAATGAATGCGTGAACATGAGCGCTAAACATTTGTACTTTAAAAAATTCTTGCTCGTTTTTTTAAGTGATAAAAGCTTTATGTACATCGGTCCTCTGATGATTTGCTTGTTCGTCTTCAATTATCTGTCTGTTATATCAAATCCTTCTTACATTTAAATAATGATTTAAACCAATCTACAAGACATGTGTATTTTGAAATATAATCAACACAAATAGGTAAAATTGGCACACGGTTTTGATTGATTTGAATATCTTTAACATTTTGTATTTTGTCCAAATTTGATGATGCTAAAACATAATTATGGGCAGAAAGAAGTCAAGAAAATATAATTTTGAGCCAATATACGAACGTTTACTGGTACTAAACAGTAATCGGTATTGATGTCAAATACTGTATGACCATATCTGGTTTAAATTAGCTTTTGTTCCAAACGAAGCACTTTCTATTGTTCCTTACTCAGACGTTATTCTCATATCACATCAAAGTAGAAGTCAGGTGTTCATTGAAAAAAGTAATTTCGAGACATGCGATTTAAATGTCATATGGTATCGTATGTCTGACTTAGGGGAAGTTTATTATTAACTTCTTGTATACGTTTTACGTCTGAATGTGAAACAATGGCATTGCCGGTATGTGGCGAATGTACAATAACTCAGCGAGGTTCATGACAAGATATTTAGCAGTAGACATGATTGAAACGTCAGCGTCTCGGGTCTTTTTTGTCTACCTTGTAGCAATGATTAGATGAAGTGACTTATGTTTTCCTATCGTTTACGACCCTTATGGACACAACAATAAATATCTCATTGTATTGAATATACCGGCGGAGGTAATCTGGCATTTCTGAAAAGAACATAGCTTCTGTTAAGTGTATGCCAACACTAGTAATTATGTGTCTTGATACTTCCATGTGCTTATGACATCAGTGGTGAAAAAATTTAAATAAAAAAAAAATCAGACATACATCGTTCGCCTTGTGACAACTTTACGAAGATGTAATGATATTTCTGTCGGTTGTACAGTAGTAAGTATGACAAGCCTACATGCATATGTTAAATATAAGTCAATCAGAATAAACAATGTCCTTAGTGCCATCTAAGCCTATTGTATACAAAGCTTCTTTTAGGAAGGAAGAAACTAATTTTGGGTGTTGTCGGAACACCTGGTATTATTTTCCTCGTTCCTTATCAGGAGCCTCAGTGTAATTCATTTTATTAAACGTGTTTGCATAAAAATTCTATTAACAGGTCGGGATTTTTATTGTTCTCCATTCTGTTGTAGTTAGTCATCTACATGGAAGAACTTGTATTTCCAGAATATGTTAGCGGGGTTTATTGGCTATAATATTAGTGTTTGTTAAACATCGTATGACATACTGTTTGGTGGTCCAACAAAATAGCAATACCACAGTCAAATGCCATTTGCAAAGAACTGACTATGAACTGATGAGAAGTAATAGTAGTCACGATCATGAGATAAATGTGACGTCATAATGTCTTTATTTTACCTATGATGTAAACAGTAAAGACGTCAGAGACACGTTTTTTTCGATCCTGTTGTGTTTGCCCCACCAATGGTTGATTTCTTATTTGAAATAAACATAGAATATCGTGGTTTACATAATGAAATGTTACCCGATGATACAATTGTTATCAAATTGAACCATTGGAAAAGTTAAATCGCCAGATCGTAACTTTACAATAGACAATATTGCATTTAGATATCTATATAATTACACGCCGCTTTTGACATGGACTGTCTATCTGACATTATCGTCAATGGAATTACATCTGTATGTTATAAAGAATGATTTTTATGAAGGTTTGCCATGAATGTCTGATATTTGAAAGCAGTGGTAACACATGTATGTAGATTATTGTACGTGGTTCAAAAATAATCAGGTCAAGTTCGTAGACATTCGACGACAAAATTAATTTAAGTTATAATACCCTTGCCAAATACTGAAATAAAAGTCTTAAAATAAAAAAGCGACCAAATGTGAATGCTAAATTACATTATTTATTAATATGAATGTCTGGTGGCGAAATCAAATATCTATTGCGACTTGTTCGAAGTGAGGGGTCGCGACAGCTTTCCTGCAACCTATGGTATTTACATGTTACAGTTGATTCAATATTAAAGGGCCTGTTTCCATTATCACGATTTTCGTGCAGGAAGTCGTCAACTGACTGACAAACTCGTAACACAAGGGTCCAAAAGATGCAGGTGGGTGAAAATTATGGGAAATTTTATGCTCGATAGTTTGCCTGTTGGTTCTGGTGTTGTATACTTTGATCTCTGTTGAGAATGTGACAATACTTACTTGAATTGGCCAAGGTTTACATGGCGGCTGTCGTCGATATAGCAGAAAACGCTTACTATTCCGGAACATGTGGTCTTATTTTCCTTTTACTTTTTCAGGAGTCTCCGTGTAAATCTTTCTTTTGTTCATATTTTGACCTTGTGTTATGGAATTTGAGTTTGAATTACGATTATGTTGCCATGTTGGTATTGTCTTGATGTTTTTTGGTAAAGGCGTTTGTCTACATAATTTCATAAGAAGATTTGAAGGGCATGTCTACCAGTGACGGTTTGCATTTCCCAAAATGGGAACAGACTTGTTAATATCGATTCAAATATGACATGTGAACACGACTGGTTGGAGATGCATGGTATTTCTATTAAGAAATGGTAAATTCTCTATAGTGAAACAGAAATCACTACTGATGTAAAAGAGTGACCTGCCAAACCAAGTAGATTTTCTCCAGTTCCCTTTCACTGTAAGACCCGTTACATCATTTCAACAAAGTGATAACTAAAATATGAAGAAACTTTAAAGCAACAATATACGTAAAAATCACTATAAAAAAACAAACGTTATCTTATTTTCCCCGTAATATATGTAACAAAACAAATACTTTCCTTTAATTAAAGAAAATAAAACTGACTGTTTTCAATTTAAATAAAAATTGAAAAAATCGGAAAATAAACAATGTGGGACCCACAATAATTCATACATTACCGCTCGTAGCGATGACATTGCGCATGCGCATATTCCACGTGTGTATCAGCATGTGCTTCCTCTATAAGTAGAAACCTCAACTCTCGCGAGATCAGGTCATGAACTTTCCGACGTGGTTCGGCAACAATCGTAATTTCGATGGCGGCGTGTTTAAAATGGGGGTGTGTTTACAAACAGCGAGTTTCAACTGCTCATATATCAATACTTTATGCACAAAGTCACGGTAACTATTGTTTGAATAACTTGATTCTAACTACATCTTAGAGAATATCTCAATAATTATGTGTGATTTTACACTAAATTTTTGGTGAATGTTACGTATATTGGGGCTTTAAGTAGATGCTTTAGTGGGTTTTTTTTTAATTGAGCGCCTCAGTGACAAAAGACGGAAAGAGGAGTTTAAGTGAAATTTAACTAAATAATTTCCAAGGAAACTGCACCTACGTGATGATAGAAATGATTAAATCTGCCGGGTAATAGAATAGACAACAAGGAAATATGAAGAAATATGTAATTGCATAAAAACAACAGCAGGAAAACCTTCAGAAATACCATATCACGCGCACGAAATTCTGAATTATGTTACAAGGAAGTCACAAGATGAAATCGGAAAGCGAATCATGCAGACCTCAAAACGAGGGAAACAAAACGCATACAGACGATATGGAAGAAAGGACTACCAAAGGATCTGTAGAAAGAGCAACTGGCGACAAAGTTAACTATCTAGACATTAAAATGGAAATCAAAACTGAAGTGAAGGCAACATGAGAAATTATTCTGAAAACGGAACGGAAACCAACATAATAAATCTCCAGAAAATTGGAACAGAAGACAACATGATAAACTTTTGGGAAATCGGAGAGCAGAACAAGGCGAAAGGTAGCATCGTAGGAGCAGCCAATTGTTGGGACAATAACAAGTCAGGAAAGGCAGACTGCTAGCACCAGTAATGCCCTTGCTTTAAGTCAGTATTGGCTAATTTATATGTTGTATTTACAAGTTTCAAAATCGATCACGGAATGTGAATTACAACATGTTTGATAGTTACCATCAATAGCAGGAGGTACATACATTTCACTATGATATTGACGAGATCTCGGAATAATAAAAAATAAATGGTAATTACATTCCTGTTTTCTCGCTCTTTATGACAGTTCTATGTACTCGTTCTCTCCGCCTATATTATCAAGTCTTGTTTAAGATACACATTGTCATACAAAGAACAACGTGAAATTGATAAAGATGAATACATCATCATTCGAATACACTTATTACATATTATATACTGAAAAAAATGACATCTAAAATTGACAAACGATTTATATGTGATGCTTAAACCTTATTATTGTTTATGGAGTATCAATCTAAGATATGTTTATCATTGTTACGTCTTTTTTGATATATAGAAGGAGTAGTCTACAGCTCATGCATGTTCTCTTTCTCTTTTTACTGATTATTGATGTTTTTAGGATACATATAAAATGTGGATTTATCAATTCTATTACGTTCGTATCGACATCAATTGTTATCTACTCTTCTAGTTTCAAAAACGTTTACTTGATACGTTCGGTCTAGTATGATATATGTTTTTACATAAATAACCCGCAAACTGTGTTTTCTCCATGTAATAAAAACTGCATTAGATGAAACTATGGATAACTTATTTACAGTTTTGTTCTTAAACATATTGGATAAAAAGTGATATTTCACATATGATTAAGTAAGATATATCATGTATATAGATTATGTAAGGAAAAGAATGTTTTAATACTGCTAAATTTCAAACAATTTCCAAGACGTTGGACTCATGTACTTGATCTTGTTTTAAAATTTATATATATATAGAAATGAAGAAAGGTATGGAGTTATATTGCTAGTACAGTATCTTATCATGATTTTGCCTTTGACCTTGGATTTTCGCCTCCTGGACTTAAAAAAATTAGGCCCCTAGCATAACTAAAAGTGCAAACAACTGTATGTTGCAGTATGTATCCTCTGTATCTATGTAAATTTGTATGGTAGGTGCTATTCTTTTGTGTGTCTTTATATTTTCTTTTGACAGCAATACATACATGTAACACTATGATTAGAAGATGATAAATGAGTAAATGTAATGTGTTGTTTAGTTTTAATACTGAATACCAACATATCGATAATATTCATAATCTAAATTCAAACTTTATGTAACAAGGGGATAATATGAACAAATAAGTTGAAATCATCATGTTTATCACACACCTTGGTGGAAACCTATACATGTTGGTTTCGTTGAAGAAAAAGATCTAGATAAGTGGCAGATATAGAATAGTCTAATCAATTATACGTCCATTCCACTGAATAGACCGGAAACAAATTGACACTGCAAACCTCTTAGAAATATTAATCACATGGCGTTATTCGATAAATGCCTGGTCAGATGGTCAGATAGATTTCATAAACTACAACAAAACATGAGGTACAAAACAACATAATACGCAATATAGGACAATTCCATTTAAGTAAATTCAAAGACATGTCAAATAAATAGAAGGAAAAGGAAAAAATATGAAATTAAGGTATTTATATTGTGGTAGGGGTGTGTTGTGCCAATTTAATGATGAAGACTAATATGATCAGTAGCGATAATAAGTATCAGTGCTTTTTAGTCCACTGCATTGGAATCTGTCGATTGAAATTTGAATTTCCGTTCTTCGCAATCGTGAAAAATATATTCTGTTATATACCTGAAACATAGATGATATTAAGTGGGAAGCCATTATATAGTAAATGTCCTGATATCTAACGGGTTCCAAAGAAGAAAGGAAGACGTTTACTTTGGTATATCACAAAATTCACTAACAACGTATCTGTGTTTAGGCTGTCTCGGGTATTCCTGAAGACTATTTACTATTGCTGAACGATATTTATTTTATTATGTTATACATGTATATCCATGCAAAGTTGACATTATTAAACATATCAGGACAAAAAAAAAACTTCTGTTTTAATCTAATCTTTATTACGATTCCTGGTGAAAACGTTGAATGTATTTGACCGTACTTGTTGCATTTGAAAAGTTGCTCTTCCACGTGGAGCTTTTGTCTCGTTTTTAAAACTTCTCTGAAACGTGACCTCAGGGACAATTTACAGCTAAACTAGCTGCTGTTTAGTTTTCTCTTTTGAGAAGATATATTTTTTCTGATAGTTTACTTACTACAGATACATCTGTGATGAATGCATGCAACCTTTGATAGTGTCTGATTGAAGGTAAACAGTTAAACGCTAATTCCATTTCGGAACTTGTTCCTAAAGGACTCATTGCTTTCTACACAACTAATTCTATCAAGTTTAATACAGGAACACCATATCAAAGAATTGTTTAAATACATATAAATATCTTTTAATGCGTAAATATACTAAAAGATAGAAATCCTGCACTGAAATTCCCCATGTGTTGATTATGTTATTTTCTTGTCTGCCACTCGGTTACATTGTATTTATGTATTTCATATTGATACTCGAAATATTTATATCTAATCAATATACGTTACATGTACATATCAATTATAATTTGCTTCGACCTGTTTGAGTTCCAAAAGATTAAAGGCTGTTCTTAGACATAAGAAATAATCTGCATCCATTTTAAAAGATTTTTGAAAATGTAAATAGCAATTCGGTAAGAAATCCTCATGTTGCCCTGTCAAAAGTTGATAATGTACTGGCTAGCTAATTGATATGGAAATTTGTCTCTGATGACAACAAACATTTGAAAGACATCCTCTGTAGTGTTCATATAGCAGTTAAGATAACACGACGCTGTACAGGTATTGATTTCCACTTTTAAGGTAAGGTACAAGAAGTCAGATTTCGAGATGAACGCAAACATCAACATCTGTTTTTTTTCCGGAGAAATTGTTTAGGTAAGAGTTTCTGTCGCAGATAACGTTTCGAATTTGATTTAAGGAAGAACTAAATTAAGATATCGAATGCTGCTTTTGTCATCTGTGCTATTGAGTATTTAAGATATTTCTATTTGTATCAGATCATGCGTTTCTTCTGTCTGATAACGACAAACACACTTAACATAAGTAAAAGTAAATAAATTTTTTTTTTCTATTTATAGCAAAGGTGACCGTGGCCTTGGCATTGCAAGGTGTTTACATTAAATCGGGAAGGGAAGGCACGGGACGGAAAGCGACGCAACGGGACAGGACGAATATGGGCAATGCTATATACCCCCGATTTTATGGCGGGGACATAAAAAATCATGTTCCCGATAATGTTGCTGCAATTTATGACATAATATCGATTTTTTTTGTACGAGATTACAATGGCGGCGATGTATACAACTGACATACATGACATTTAATAGTACGGTGAGAAATTGTAATTAATCACACAAGCTTGCCCAGTCGTTGTATGTAGAGATATCGACGGTGGGAGTTTATATTGATATTTATGTGACAAAAATGATCATGTCTTTGGCATCAATAACAAATGCAGGATAGGGTTGGAGGAGATATCGACGATGGTGTCAGGAATAGGAGCAGTTGTTTCCGGATGAAGTATTTTTTCTGCGTTAAAAAGGAGCAAGAACCACATATTTACTTAGTTAAGCTGTGACATGGTATGGGCTTCTAATGGGAGGCCCAAAACAGTGATTTCGATGGACATATTTTTACCAATGCAACCTTCAATCATAACTTGCTTAATATAAACGAGAATCTAAATACACTGAACTGAACAACAAAATCTCGCTATACATTTTTATGTGAAATACCGTATAATTACACGTTTTTCTGTCGTAGTTATTCTCTGGAGTTGATCGTGAGTATATCTGTAAGAAATTGTTATCTAAATCAAATTCTTAATCTCTTGATAGCATTACCCCTGGATCCACAACCGTTCGTGATGACATGTCACCGTGGAATCGATATTTCCATTGATGCTTACTTGTTCGCATATTGGAATATCAAATTACTTAGAATTTGTACATGGATTGACAAAAATTACATGATGAGTGTCGTTTATGAAGGAGAGGACGCTTACTCTTCAGAAACACATAGTCTTATTCTCCGTGTATTTCTCCGCGTAATCATTCTTTTTTTTCATATATTTTAACCTAGTTTCATCGAACTGGATTTTAAAGTTGATTCTATTGATATGTCGGTATTTTTTATTTGGTTTTTGGTTTTTTTTTCTATTCGAACTGAAACATCAATGTCTTACGCTTAATATATGTTCAATTTCAACCTTACATCTAACAATTGACACAACACCACACCAACTGGAACAACATCTCAAACTCAAAAAAAATGTAGAAACCAAAAAGAATAAACACATTCAAGTTATAATTAAACCTCAAGACAAACAAATACCATTGTGTATTACTAGGATTTGACCTTTAAAATCACTATACGTATTCCTGACAATTAGATGCTATCTTTATTGTAAGTTCTTCACAACTCTGAAGCTAAACATAACTGATGGAACATATACATGTAGCTAATAAAAACATCATACTTGTTTTTATTTAAATGTTTTGAAATACTGTTGAATATCTACACAGGTGATTTAAAACAGTTTCACTCCGTATACGACCGATTAGATAAGAATAAGGGACATATAAGTGCTGTTATCGTTACAATAACCTTGAAAGGTTAGACATTGTCTGGCAGATAAGTGTCTCTAAGTGGTCTTGTTTTTCTATCCTAACATGATAGAGTGATCCTATCTTCAAACGACTTAACTCGGTCGTGACATGGTGTCCCATACTTGATGAATATTCCTAAATTTGAATTAATTCGTTTTAAATGCTCATTGGTCGTGGTTTTGGGTAGTTACGTTGAATGTTTGCAAGAGAAAACGTTTCCTCAAATACGTTTAAGACAAGTAAAACAAACTCATATGCTATCATTTCTAAATTTCTAAACTAAGTAACTCAGGTTGATCTATATATTTTAATTCTTTTTTGAGTTTTCCCCCATACTTGTCCGATTTACAAATATATACTCGCATTACATTAACGTTAAAATCTTATATTATATCTGGTATGTTGTGTCCTCGAGGGAGAGTTAACAATGTAGTATTGTTAAAACACGGTGTGAAAACACTGGTATACATTTTGTGTTTATGTCCTAACCACTGTGGTGTTCTGTTCCCTAAGGTTGATATACTGGTTATATCATCTGGCGAGAAACACTGTAGTATGATACATTCGAAAGATGACAATGAATGATATTGCACCTGATATGAAAACACAGTGGTATTATGCCCTTGAGAGTTAGTCAAGTTGATAACATTCCCCTACCAAACGTCCTTTTTTTTCTTTTTGAATATCGACACCGCTGTATACATTAACTATAAGTACATAGAGTACCTTTGTAGATTAACAATAATGAATTAGTTAGGAATGAAAACAAGAAATTCGTTTAAATAAAATAAAGTCCAAAATAATAACAAACATTCAATAACTAGTGTCTAGACAATGATTAGCTCAAAATAAAAAAAAAAGTTTCCATGTCCGACAATTGGCTTCGTCAGGATCAAGTTATCCACGATTACACATCTTTTGACAGGAATCGATATTAGCTTACTTTACCACAGCCACAAGACACAATGCGCTGGCATGCATCAACAATTTTCACGTTTTGAATTTAATCCCTCACAACTCTCAGAATGAAAAATTGAAATCAGAATAACATGTGTGTTGCTTTATGAATAAGAACAAAACACACAAAATAAATATTTTATTATTGTTTAAGTTTCAAATAAAGCGCTTTATGGATATCAGAATATGTCAAGGTGAAGTCTTAAGTACATCATTTATGATTTGTTTATTTGTTAAACATTTCATCGTCACTGGCGATGTTTCTATCGTCGGAAGTAAAAAAGATTACATAACAGATACAGTAATGTATTATTCATTCGTGTGACAAGCTATAAGAATGCACAGCAGATAAATCATACCTAGAATTCAAGAACTGGCTTTTTCAGAGTTTAAAAACAATATCTCTGATGGAGACTTGTCTTATACATGACTGGAAGGTTTATATCTTGAACATTGAACCATATCATCGGTAGTGGCATGGCAACAATGAATTCAAGTCGAAATATGGGTGTTATATGTAGTTATAGACTTCCATTATCATTTCAATAATTTGCTTCCAATATGTGATACCATACAAAAGAACAGAACATACGGAAATAACGAAAAAACCGTGATGAGCATCATCTAGACAGTATCTATATTTATTTTTTTCTCAGCTGACAACAGGAATTATTAAGTCTTTCAGATCTTGTATTGTTTTTCAATTTGTCTATCTTTCGATGCTTTCATATTTCATTTACGAACGGATTCAAACATAAAAAGGAAACAGGATTATATTTTTCCTTTAAACAGTGACATTCTTGCTTGCCTGTCTTATAAAGCCAATGAAACCTGTTTTGATTCCTAATTTCCTGGAATGGATGTGAAAAGATATGGGGTCACCTGTCCGAACACGTGGGTTTTCCATGGATATTCCGGCTTCCTCCCACATTAAGACCCTTCGCACGCTTCCATCCAGGCCTACAAGGGTGATTAATGTAAGGTGGAAAAAACTTTCTTTATAATTGTTGTAAAATAAGCTTATCTATAATGAAACCTCTATATAATAGACCTTACTGGAGACATTGCTTTTTCGACATATACTACTTACAGTACTTGACATCACATGGCTACAACTTTGATACAAAAGACTGTTCAAAAGTTACACATGTGGATAGCATCTGTTGATACAAATTTTGAGTTAGAAACAGTAAAGCCAAACAATGAATTAAACTACACCATACAACTATTTCATCCTTTTTAGGGCTCGTCAGTTATGCTAAAGGTTTACAATTCGAAGCGGCAGAGGAACGATTGAGGAAAATCCAAAATGATCAAAGGAGAAGTCGATCAACAGATAGGGATATGCAGCAGCCCCATTAAGTGAATTTGGTCATTTTCATAATTATCAGATACTTTTAGAACAACAAATGCATAGTATATTCTAAATCGTGCCAATATCATTCGATAGTAAATTACTCTTTTAAATTAAAAACAAAAACACCTTAAATATCTTAAAATATAAATAACTCCTATCGAAAATTCAAACTTACATACATTGCCACATTTATCGTTCATTTTCTTGCATATCTTTATATTTTAAAAAAATTGCTGAGTGTCGTCTTCACATTGTCATATTTTCTGTAACCCTATTCTGTGTATTATAATTAATTACCTCGTTTGCTGGAAAATATGGGGGTTTATTTACAAGAAAGTATCGTATTTCCCCATGAAAGTATTACTTTTGAAAGGCAATAAACCCTCACATTTTCTACTACAACGACAATTAATTGGTTATTACACAATAATCAATCAAATGGGTTGACTCCACAACACTAGTACTGTCCTATATTCTATGACCTAACTTTCGGGTTCATTGCAGTTTCCTTGAAGGGTATTGTCATTCAGACATCTGTTTTATGTTTTATTTTATTTTCCCTGTTTTCCCAAGAACTTCGATTCTGATGTTTTTTATAATGTAGCGTCTTTTGCCGTTTGCTGGCCTTCTATTGACGTCAACAAATGGAGCGGCGTTAACTGCGTCGAGTTGGAGTTACACCCAACTAACAGACACGCGTTCCAATGAAAAACAATGTTTTATTTTCCTTAAGGAAATGCAATGTTTTATATGGAATTATATTGTGAAACCACTATTACAGAGATAATGTAACATGATATAATTTATTGAAGTTCATGCTATTCGCCCATTTTGTACATATTGTGATTTTGTACTATACAAGCGCTGTATGTTTGTGTTTAGGCGATAAACATTTCCTTATTAAGGTCGCTTTATTTTCTTTACTTGTGTTCCAGCTGACCCATGTTGTAAGAGTCTGTCCAGAACTGATTAGGAAATGTATTCTTTACTCCATGTTTCCGTATTTAGAAAACTGAGTTATATCG
Source organism: Ylistrum balloti (assembly GCF_031769215.1). Lineage (NCBI taxonomy): Eukaryota > Metazoa > Mollusca > Bivalvia > Pectinida > Pectinidae > Ylistrum > Ylistrum balloti. The sequence continues at coordinate 46,708 of NW_026782437.1, forward strand.
AATCTCGAGTGGGAAAACACATCTTTCAAGCATAGTACTAACAAATAAAACTACACATTTAAAATCTTTCTGTGATAATGCGCAGTCCATATCTCAATTGAGGGATGTTTATTCACACATACTCCTTGCAAAACTTTCGCGTTTTCCCAACAGAGATTAAGCTTGTTGTCAATAAATGTAAAAAAAAGAAAACGCCAAATTGTTTGCTACTATCACATCGGTGTCGCCATTCTTCACTATCGCTCGGCGACACTGCCAACTATTAAACAAAACGTATGGTACATAGTACTCATGCGGACAATTATCAACGCAAAAGCTTGAACCCAATGCCATATGTTTACAAATCATTGTCCATCTAGCTCGAAATAATAGGATATATTATTCATAACGTGCGTATATTTGAAAATTGCGATTTTCTCCTGATTTCAACCTTTGGGGATTAGCGCGGTTTGGTCTATACACGAAAACCGATTGATACCATTGCAGTGCTAGAGGCGGTAGAAACTGGCGACTGTAAATTATCGTCAGTATTTGCCGCGGTATGGGCGCGCCTTTGAACAGTTATCGCCGCATGGTGTGGACAAGGGGGCGGAATGACGAAGCCACGAAGCCCCGCCCATTTCTGGTAGCATCGTCCTCAGCACGCTAAATGGGTGTACATATATATATACATATATATTATAGTTACGTTTAGGAAAGAGTGACACTAACTATATTATGTGAACACAAACTCTAGAGCTCCTTTTAAAGCAATCGACTTTGCCATTCACACATTACCTGGTTAAGAAAGTCTCCGCAACATTCAGCGCAAGCCTCATAAGAACAACGTTACCACTGAAACATTTCAAGGTAAGCAGAAAGTATTAGTTATTGTTTTTCCAATTTTTGATCTTTTTTGTTTGCTTTTTTCATTGTCTTTCATCATTATTACTTATTCGAATTTATCTTTGAAGAATTTAACTTATTTTACCTTTAAATTGAAAACGTCATTTTTACTGAATAACATATTTTATCAGAACATATGATAAATAATTTTGTCGTTAATTTTGAGTAATTGCATCTAACCGACACTATTGTTCCTTATTCTAAAACGTTTGCGATAAATAACACAAACGCAACATGTTAAACATTCAATGTTTAAAGTAGTTTTCGTTAATCACATATGTAAAGTTAAACGAAACAATGTAATACCATCAAGTGGCTTATTTTGACAAAAAGAATAATAATAGTTATAAACTTTTCATCATTATCATCTTCCGGTTTTCTTTCCATTGAAAATGTAGCACATATGGTTACTAAAATGACGTGTTATAGTTTAATGTGATATCAAATTGAATTCGGTTATTTAATACTATGTAAATGTATATATGAAAACGTTTCATAGAGAAAGCCGTTAGAACAAAGAAAAGTGAAAACAAGATTATCGAATTCCAACAGATTGGTGATCTTCTAGTACTATTTTTACTACAGTAGAATTTATTACAGTAATGATTTGTGTCTGTTCCAAGAATTATTCGAACAATGTCTATCTATTGTATTTCGGCAAAAATCAATTATGCTTTTAACGCACTATTCTAAATTGTAGCGGGTTCATTCGTTAATTAAGCAATATATAAAAAGGACGGTTTTTGCTATGAAAGTTTTTCTCTGATCATACCTATTTGAATTAATAAGATATCATTAAAATCTAGTCATTTTCAGTTAAATTGAACATCAATTTATTTTAAAATACAAAATCAATCGTATTTCTGATTTTCCGATTATAAATATGAATCAACAGGCAACAAGTTGGAATTTTGTTTTAGAGATGATATCATCTGATACATACGAGTTATCATATGTCAAGCTTAACAAGGCCTGATAAATCAGCCCGTAAACAATCGATGAAAGTAATATCAACATCCCTGCAGGTAAATGAGATACCTATCGCGTTACCTTTAAGCGTAGTCATACAACAATCATCAAACAAAAGTAAACCGTTGTATACATAGCATTAAATGGACGAAATAATCAAAGATTCCTGTCATCTCAAAAATCATATTTGATAGAGATATTCGAAAAAAAGAAGACAAAAAATCCAAATCTACAAAAAAATATCATATTTGTTTTCATCTTTATTCTTAATTGCCCAACGACATTTTTAGCAGGGGGATAATTGGTTTGGTGTACAGAGAGTCGTAGAAGTTATACATTGTTGTAACAGAACGGCTTTAGTAGTAAGTAACCCGCTTCATTGATCGCATAGCCAGTGTGTGATACCTGTAGCCGTCAACTGATAGTCAGGCGTGTAAAAGCGATAAGTCTGATTAGGAATCTTAGCGAGATATTTGTCATAGCAAAGCTATTTTAGTAATTGGACAGCACTTTTCCTTTCCGTGTTCACTAAAACGTGTTGCTAGGCATTTCCGTTCTTCTGTTTGACAGGTGAGGTCGTTTGCATACTTGCTCGGGGTATATTGTATGTTCGGGATCATGTCGTTTGTACTCTGTCTTGTTCCTGTTCTGAATGCTAAGAAACTTTTATTATTATCTATATCAATTTTGTATTTTGTTCATAGCCTTTCTCCCATATAAAACATATGTCTCCATCATTGCTATGACTTCATACAGAGACGTAAATTCAATAAGACTTAAATAAACAAGTCACGGACTAGACTATTATAAACCAAACACTTACCTGAGTTGACTTAACTTATGTGGAACCGCACATTTATTGCTTTTCAGCGTGATGAAGCTATATAAAATACTTTTAGTCTGTAAGTTCCTCTGAGGGATTGATTTATGATATCATAACTATACTGTCTATATGAAAACGGTTTTATAGAATCAATAGCAATCAGTTTCAGAGTATCGTGTCAAATCTGTATTATCGGGCACAGATTGCCCGCCTTGATGGACAATGATGGAATACTCTTTCGACCCCAAGACAACAATATATTAATGTTTATGACCCTTTACGCATTAGCCTTAAAATTTTGACTTTTTATCAAATATGTTCAAATAATGACACAACTTTTCATTCGTTTTATGGTTTATAAGGTAAATAAAGTACGAGGTTGATATGTCATTAAATTGTTTGTTAACATTTCATACTTTTATTCGCTCTTCTAGTGTTTGCTTAAATATTGGTGCTCTAGTGACGTGTTTCTTCTATTTGTGACCTTGTACTTGTAGCATGACATATTTTCTCGTCGATATTAAACGGTATATATTATTAGATACACGACAATTCCTTAACTCATAATCAAATGTTGCATTTATTTTTTTGTTTTTTTGTTTGGGGTTTAGTGTATGTAAATGTAAATTCAGGCCAAACGCCTGATTGCCTTAACTTCATCACACGTGAACATTGCTTTCAATTATGTTAAAGCGGGTAAAAATGCTTAGAGAGCACGATCCGATGTTGTGCCAGACGTGTAATTCTCCATTACAACTCCCAAATGATGACATTTCTCCTTCTGTTGTTAAATAAATCAGCTATCAAGTACACGTATTATTGAATACTTCAAACAACAAATGTTATTATGATTAATGACGTTGATGCAATAGACAAACTTGATCATACAATGGATATCCACATGTTAAGTGCAGCCTTTCATAGTGACGATTTTATTTACATAAACGCTCCTGTCATGGGCATAGTTCAACTTGATTTACCTCGAAATATAGTTTTCATTAGTTTATACATCATTATCCGGACAATGTATGATATTGCTAAAGCAAGAAATTATTACGTCATCATCTTAGCTATATATGACATTTTATTCCAGTGTGCAAAACGCATTCATGGAAACACAATATGTACAAATACTACAGCAATACACAATCCCTTTTGTAGAAGACATATTTTACTTGTCATATTTTTTTTAATAACTGAACATAAAACTGACTTTCTAATCATAGCGTTATGTTGAAAAGGAGATTGTGTTTTCATGAGATGTTGAAGACGAACAAAACTTTAACGGCATTTTTTTCTCTTGTTTATGAATACCATAAAGCCCGTCTGTCTAAAATTTATGTAACGGTCGTGACAAACGCTTGCGCTGATTGTCAGTTTAACTGAATTTATGATTTTAGATTTCGTGAATGCTAACATGGGTAACGTTAAAACCAGAATCAAACCCTGTAACAATCACTTGTCAATATAAATTCCCGAGAGGATCCGATAATTTAGATTTTCCGAAAAGGGCGCATTCCGTGGGGAATGTTAAGCTTTCAATTCTTGCAAACGTGTTGAAAAGTACATTTTACTTACAAGGAGCTGTTTAATGTCTTTATTTAAGAACAGAAAAAGGAAACGAGAACTCACGTCACTAGAACTGCAAACGATTTTATGCAAACTATGTATTGGGTTGTGATAGAACGTGTCCATGCCATGCTGATTTAATGGACGTTGTTTGCGAAGTTAATGGAATCGACAAGACCTGTTCCATATTTCGATGGTTCGATGTGGTATCCATACAGGTTTGTGACCGGATATACCGGTAAAATTTGTCCTTACAAGGACTATATGCTAAATCGAAAGAAAGAAAGAATGACTTACATATCATTCGCAACCTTACAACACTGAACTATTCTTGATCAGGAATTACCAGTCCTTAAATGTGGAATAGCGAACGCGTTTATATATCCCTAACAAGATACTCGTACGAACGTTTATTTAGCCCAGTAAAAATCCTAATTCACATGCAAGAACTTTCAGTTTTATCAATCAGAGAACTGCAGTTTTATTAACCAATGTGACAAAAAATATCAATTCGTCTAATATCTTAATTTCGTGCGTTTCATTAATCTCATTATTTTTACTTAATTACTTAATTGTACACCATGTAAGCTGCTATCACATATATGTTATAAAATGGTAAAGATCGTTAACTAAGAATGTAAACTTCTAATTTTGGTAGAAAAAAATCCATATTTGGTAATCAAAAGATAATTTTTACTCTACTAGTGTATTTCTGTAAATATTATGATACAGAGCTTACCTAGAGGGTAAAGCCTTTTCTGCATTTCGTTTTGAGTTTGGTTTTTTGCATAGATATCATTGCTTAGTTGGCATGGGATGATAAATCCAGACTGTGCTCGTACGATCATTGATGTGATTTATAAATGTCAGTTTCTTTAAATTAGCAAAATGACATTTGAAATTGATATGGAAATTCGATTTGAAATATTGAAATATAATATGACATAATGAGTTTGATTTGTGTACTCTCATGAAAGGAACTTTCCTCTTCTTGAGAGTTCACTAATCAAACTCATCAAAGGAAATTAGTTTTTACATAGTGGAATAATCACTGATTAAAATAAGTGAGTATTTGTCAGCTGCCTTTGTTTGGACAAGAAACATGAACGAATGTACGTCTAATGATTGCTAAAATAGCTGAATGTTTTCACTGATGATTTTGATTCGAAATGCTTAAATGCATATATCTGATATTAGTTCAACCTCCCCGTTCTACACTTCTGTCAAATTTGGTTTCTGTTATCAACATTTAGTTACAGATTAACTGAAACATCGATCTGGAGGAATTTGTGGAAGTGAATATTAATATTTTGTATTGCATTTTCTGTATAGCATTTATGCTACAAATATATTTACGTGAAAGGGTGATTCCCATCTCAAATGAATAGAGATTTTCATAACGAAAATTAATACGTATTTTTTTTGTATCTACACAGTTTATTGTCGTAATAACTCTCTTGTTACGAGAACTTCATTTGCTATTATTTTTTCATGTTTACCTTCAAGGACATACAGCCATCTGATTTGTTTTCAGTGGTATGATTATTTATCCTTAATTTGCCTCTGGAATCGCTTAGAGTATTAACCGTTTTCCTCGAGAAATGCTTACTACTATTTATACGGTATCAGTAACAAACAATAGCTTTTATTTAACTTATAAAATCATATTGTGAAGCGTCTATTTCTGGAATATCCATTTTAAAAAAAGGGGTTGTCTATATGTCACTGCTATAATTAAAGGCTTGTTTTTAATATTAAGGTTTCCTTGATATGTGATTTGCATGATATTAAGCAAAAAAGAATCTCAGGGATTGGGTTGTTAAATCATTCCTGAGGTTGATTTAGACGTACGTGACGAGTGTTGCCGATGAAGTAGAAGACGCTTACACTTCCTGAACACCAGGTTTAATTCTCCTTTTCACTTTTCCATGGATCTCCTGTTTAATGTTTTGTCCATATATTGCCAGATTTTCATCAATTTTGAGTTCAATATTTTTTTTCTTTCTATTATTATATTCATGAATTAAGAATACAGCGAGATCTACATATTTATTTACGAGAAATGTCGCTTACTCGTCCACCCGGGTAAGAAGGATATATATCATTAATGTTCATTCAGAACAGCTTGTCCTTCCCTTGATTTCCGCCTTCATTTCGCATTTCAACCTTTTAAATCACATAATTATGATGGGTTTATGGTGTTTTTCATGTTTTACAAAAGGATGTTTAATATGCATTGTATCAACTATGAAAGACTTTTTGAGAACATATTGATGAATCTTATATCTTAACGGGAATATAATTATCTCTAATCCAATATGAAATTGTGGTGATCAACCATTCATTCGTAGCAGTGGGCCTTGCTACTTACACAGTAGAGAATTATTAGATAGCATGTTAGCGTGATGTGGCACTGTGACATCCCGCCGAGAATTCCCATTAAACCTATTGACGAATTGACACCAACACCATCGTCAACATCAGTTCTATCAAGGGCCTCTCTCGTACGGATTTCAGATCTGTGCAATGCGTAGGCTGGCTTGGAGGGGAAACGCAAACGCATCTATGTAAACTATATAATGAAAAATGAATATTAAATGGGAATTCTGTAATATATAAAGGTTCTACAACTGTTTTTTTTTTTTTTTTTTTTTTAAACAAGGACATTTAATCAGTTTGTGTTTGAAATCATGTATATTTCACGAGTATGACAAACTACATTGTTCACGAGTGAGAAACAACAGACATATCATGATTGGAATACATATGTTTTATTACAAGGAACCATAAAAGTTTGGTTGAAAACTTTCAAATGTCTTAAGGCTGACCGAATCATCGAAATACTAGCCAAATAAAATTTGACCGACATTTAGTTTCATTTAATTATCATTTAATACAAAACGGAAACAATTCCTCTTTTCACGAAGTGAGGCAGAAGGTATTTCCTCTTCCGCAATAATATCATTTCATGTAAAGTTATTTTGAATCCTATTAAAACAAAACAATATGTATTAGGCAATATTTTGGAATTTCAAAAGAAACCAAACTTACAAGCAGTTGACAGTGAACGTAACGATCATTTTACAATATTTCATATAAAACGTAAACCTCACAAAAACATCCTAAATAGCTGTAGCAATTCCATAATTACTTTACTAATATTCCGTGATTTTCGTCTATTTGTCTATTGAAGTGAAGAAATATGGTTCCTTATCTAGATGGAAGATGTTTTTCATTGTCTAATAGATATTCTCTATGGAACTATCAAAATTATAGGTGTTTTGTAGAAAATTACCTATTATCTATTCTTGAAGCTCAAACTAACGTATTATTTGAATACGACTTATTGAGAGACAGAAGGTATCAAATTTTGACATTTCTGCGGTTAGCTATTTGTGGAAAATTCTCTTCTAGTCAAAAAGTATATAGCGTATCGGATTTAAAAGATATAAAGATGAAAAAGGCTAAACATGCAACGATAGAAACGACAGATTGGATTTTTGTCTAAAAGATTGATCTTATTTCCGTACACTATATGATTATCATGCTGAATTTCTATAAAGTCAGACAAAAAAGAATCATATGAGATCTTCAATGATAAGCGCCAGCATCATTGATAATAATTCGCAAATGAGCTACAGCCTTAGTTTATCTAAGGTTTCATAGTGGGTATCTTTTATGGGCTGAGTTGTGGTTTCATAGTTGTGAGGATGAATGTTAACCTTTTGGAGATGTACAGCTGCTTTAACTCAGTCTATTCCTGATTTCACAGAATGACAATTTGATTGAGATTTCAGAGCAGACAAATTATTACGGTTTTTTTTTCAGTTGTTTGTTTTACATTAGCATTATCAGCATTACCTTTAACTAGAAATCCTGTTGTTTCCCAGTGGACGTCAACGATAACAATACCAGTTTTATTTTCACATCGGTGAATAACTTGAAGCTATTTCAGATTTTACAGTGTTGACGTTTTACCGTCGAAACTTTTAGAGCGGAATAGACGATAAACCAGGTGATTGAACACAGCTTGCGTTGACACTGCAAAAATTGATATTAAGTTATAGATTATGAAGCTTTTACAACACGTTTACTGCTTATTTTTTGAAGGTTGTAATGAGAAACAGTACAGGAAAAAAAACAAGGAAATACCAACATGTCAACGTTATAATTCAAACACGAATTCAATAAAACTAGGGCGAAATGAACAAAAGAAAGATTTACATGGAGACTCCTGAAAAAACACAAGGGTGAATAAGAACAGCTATTCTGGAAGAGTAAACACCTTCTGTTACATCGATGACACTCGCCATGTACACCTTGGTCAATCCACTTAAGTAATGTCAAGTTCTTAAATGAGAACAAGGTATACAAAAACGGAACCAAGGGGCAAACTAACGAGCAGCTTCAAATTGTAGGTGGGCAATGTACATTATTCGTAAACGCAAGCGTCAAAAATTTCAGCCTCAGGGCAGCAGATCCTGCCATATATTTGGTGTTATGACTACGATTGTTTTGAGACTCAGAGAGAGCGTTAACATTCGAATTTGTTCTACGCACTGAAAAATATAAAACTACTGTTTTGTTAAGAACACCTAGGATCACGCCATTAAATGGAAAGGAACCATAAATGGTTGTAGCCTATGATGACAAACCATTGTCCTGAAAAGAACATCATCAAGCAAAACTGAGACGATATTGCTAATAACCAATTGTAAGAAACAATTTCATTGGGAACAATGTTCGTAAGTACAAATACTTGCTACTTAAACTGCATACATCGTTAAATTTAGTCTCTGTCAATTCGGGTTACAACTGGAATGTGTAGGTGAGATCTGGGGCAGCAGAAAACATTGTATTCTATAAGTTTTATAAAACTTTATTTCTTGTGTTACACCACACACATCAACACAATTTATCGTCCCTTGATTTCCAGTTAAAATATACAAGGACACATACATCTGTCTATGGAGACACGTATACACTGTGATAACGACCTATCCCTCTATGACCGTCCTGCATGGCGATAAAAATGGTTTTTATATGTGTGGTCTAATACAATTAAATCTGCATAACGAAACACCATTATTTGAAATTTTTGTATGCAGAAATAAAAAAAGTCAGAGATGTAGATTTCTAATTTCCCAAAGTAGTCCTAACTAGAGATACTATTTAGTTAATTATACACATATATACAGGCAATATACAAATATATGATAGAAGTTATCATATCCCAACGATTGTCAACGTTATATCATTGAGCGGGTGATTCCATTCGCGTACTATAAATGTATTACTTTAGCGTTAGTCAGACCTTAGTCTTTTTCGAAATTAAAATATTATACTTATCAGTGTATATATCATATTATTATTGGATTCGGCTTATACTTTTCAGTGGCGTAGGCATTTCATAATTTGTTTCAATGCGCCAAAATTTGAACATGACAAAAAAGTGTTTAAACATTATTCTTTACGGGAAGAACAAAATAATTCTACCAATAAATAAGCATAAAGATTTCGCAAGCATTCTTAGCCCTTCTAAACTTGAGCTCAAGGACCCTTCGTTTGTTTGTTTGTTTGGTTGGTTGGTTGTTTGTTTGTTTAATGTTTTTTTTTATAATTTGAGCTCATCTTATCATGATTGTAATCAAACAAGAAGAAAAAGAAGAACAACGACAAAAACATGTAAGAAGATATGATAATTGACATTGTCACAAAACAACATATTCATTCTTTGCAATCATCACTTCCAACGTTGTTTTTTAAAAACATAGGCAATACACTAACTAGGTACATTATAAGTGGACTGGGAAGCTGGGAAAAATATACTAGTATCCTTTAGGGTCAAGTACTTAGATTGATAACATAAACATGTATGAGCTTGCACGAGTTACACCAGGTCTCTTTGTACTTTTTCATGAGTCTCCGTGTAAAACTTTCAATTTTGTTCGTATTTCTCACTTGTTTTATTCCTTTTTCACTTTATAGGGAAGTGAAGACTTTTTCTTAACTTCAAAAATACTTTATAACTAATTTCATAAATCACAGACGAAATAGAATCGAATGTATGATTATTTTCATCATATGGTCTATTGGTCTCGGTAAACATTTCAGGGAAGTTTCATTTCATGTCAACCTGATGTCCTTACCGAAAGGTTTCATCATGACGTTACCATGCTTTGTAATCATGGATTTATACGTGGTAATTCAATGAACAGTACAAAATTAATGATAATAATATAGTCTTTAATCATAGTTTTCCTTGCTATCGAAAAAGTTAATTCAAATAAGTGAGAAAGCGGAATGTGTACTATCGTACAGTTGTTATTTGTATCTGGGGAAAAAAATCGGGATTTCTTTTAAAATATTGAAATATATTTCCAAGAATTAAACATTTTTTATTTGGATGTATAATGATGTAATTTTAATTACAGATTTTCCGTTATTTCATGGATAAGATATTCAAATTCAGTTATTTTACCGCGAAATAACGACAATAGTTAGCTATACGGTATCATGGTTCATTGTTGTGACGTCAAAATGAATGACATAACAAATAATACACTTGACATTTGTACTGTTTTTCGTGTTGTTATACCATATACGTTGTAAAAGTTTTTTTTTGTATCTGAAATAGCATTTCATATATCTTTTTTGATTCTTTGGAAAAATGTCTTTGCATTGAACAAAATGGCCTATCCAAACTCTTTCTGGCGGCTTTTAAGGTGACAGTTTATGAAAATAACCATCCGGAATCTTCTGAAACAATGAGATTTTCATTACACGAACTAACGCAAAGGTGATATTTTCGAATTCCTTTGGATAGAAAAATGTGGCGTTTGTTTGATTCTCAACATATTAAGGAACATAAAGCATTTTGATTGCCGCGCCCAGAAGAATTTTAATCACGAGAAAGTGAAAGTCCTTGAATTGTTATTTAAGTGCCGTGTGCATCCAACACCTCAAGACAATGAAGTTTATTTTTTATAAATATTGGTTTATTTTACTATCAAGGCTCACCTGCCATCTTCATAAGAATAGTTTTGGTCATATCACCTCTTGATAATATCAATATCAAACCAACAGAGAACAATGGCGTCAAATATTCACACTGAGAATGGAAAATTATGATTATTTCCTCCAGGTTTAATATACTTTTTTTCTCAGCTGAAACAATATATTTCCATTATACGCGAGGCTTTTTTCTACTGAGAATATTTATTAAGAACACCTTTTTAGATTAAGATCATCCTAGAAATCGTGTCACTTCTATCAGGCCATTCCAACTGAAGAGATGACTTGATAAAACGGTGCGTTTGCAGACTTGATGACATTACTCCGTTAGACATGTATTGTTTAGTCTAATAAATCTTGCTAGGCCATACAATGATTGTTAGGTTGGAAAGGTGACAACAAAAAATGTAGAGTTAATTTAAACTGCGACGTATCAAATCAGCGGCTGGCATCATAGCAGACAATAGGCTGTGAAAATACCGATTCTCTTATCAACAGGCCAGAAAAAAGCATAGACAGAATTTATCAATGGGTTAACACTCCTCTAGTTTAACTGGTGCAAACCAAATAGTTTCTAACAATGTCACTATTTCATAAACTGGCCAATGTTTTCTGATAACAATCCGATTGTCCATAAAAGCGCTATAATCTCACTTCCGGTATTGAAGTCAGCCATTTCCGGTAATTGCCGTAATATTCCGATACCAGGCGAGTGTGACTGTTGTTTAAACACTCCAGAACCACAGATAAGGATAATGCCACATGGTTCTTGCTATTAAACAATCACGATTCTCAACAGATATATCCAAAGTTGTATTTACGACCAACAACGTACAATACTTAATGCGTTGCCTTGGTCACACAAACAACCTCGTTTTGATACTATATTTTTAAATGTTATCTGACAGCACATTCCATCTGATATGGAACTGATTTGAATACATTATGAACAATTACACCGTATGTTAGGTATTTTGATGTCATTCATGCGAAAGTTAATCTATTGAACCTACTTAAACGATGCTAAATTTGAACATTCAGTGTCATAAATTGTGATAGTGTGGATGATTATTATCAAAAATAATTGAATGATACATAATTTTTTCCTGGTAATATTAAGCGGATATTTCTTGACTGCAATGATTCATAATTCCTACCGTAAAACCAATGACATTGTACAGGAAATATATATCATTTGTTTTGTAATTATATGACAGTTGATATTATCAAAGACAATGATTTCCGAATGATGCGTTAATTTAAATTTTCATTCACACCAATATGAATATCCAACTATGTATTTTAGCTGTTGGCAGATCGTTTTTAATTCGTTTAAAGCCGATGTTGAACTATCATTACAGGTTAAACCTCAAATACCTCACTGCGCGTCTTCGAACGCAAATGTTTTTTCTCACAAAATGTCGTGCTTCACACTAGTGATTTCTATAGATGTTCTGTCATACACGTGAACTATATATTATATTTAACAGGAAAAACATTAATTAAACTCTATACATGTGTATCACATTTCCACCCAAAAAATATATTTATTCTGTCGCCTGTATTTTGTATTATAGTTTCACACAAAATGTCTCACTCAGGCTGTCTGTTATTTATTTGAAGAGGAAATCCGATTACTTTCTCTGTAATTTAGAGCTTTACTAGTGCACGTGGAAAGCTCCACAGACAGACATTACCTTATAAAGCAAGAAAAAAGGAGAAAGATAGGTAATAAATTCTGAAAATCTCGTCACAGACGACGTCTCTTCCCACGAGATTTGATAACGACACCTGTCATCAGCTTTCACTCACTTGGTGTCAAGCCTTCGTATTTTACTATAAATTATGGTGCTGTAGCCATCGGGATAGATATTCAAAACACTTACCTCAGAATCCTTACATTCTTGGTAACAATGTGGTCTTGATGCCATCGTCTTCATTCTAAATGTATAAGTGTTATGCTATGCAGAATTCGAGTACATTTATTTAAGAACCATGCAAACGATGATAAAGATAAGTATGTTTTCATTGCTGTCAAATGATTGGAAAACCTTTTAGCAGGTACTGATGGTACTTTAACATTGTAGGCATTATCAGCACCGATAAAAGTTAAAAGCAAAGACAGTTAGAGCGACTCCATAACGACTTATGCTACAATTTGTGACCTGTTTATTAAATGACTTTGTGGAGAATTTTTATTCCTGAGCGTTTTGAAAAAGGAAACATTTTGATTATCCAGACTATTGCCATTATTGGCAATAGTATATTTTTTCTGAATGAATTTGTTGAAGGGGGATTTACCTTTTTGTATTTACCCTGAAATTTGTAACGAGCAACATTATAAGATGATACTGACAGAAAATTTGACTGGTGTAAATGTACCGTTTTTATCTTAAATTAACATCTGTTCTGATCAATATTTTTTAATGGTGGGAAACGAGTTTTTGTCCCAAGCCATATGTGTTTTTTCAAAAAAATGGTGAATTTAATTGACAGTTTAGCTCTGAGAACATTCAATGTTGTTCTATAATTTTTCAATATAAATTCGGGTCTAGTCGATTAAACATGACCCTTACTCTTCTGGAACACCTAATTTTATTTTCTGATACTCTTTCAGGAGTCTCCGTGTAAATTTTTCTTTTTGTTCGTATTTTGCTCAAGTTTTTTAACTTGGCTTTGGATTATGATAATGTTGACATGTTGGTTATCTTTTTTGAATATAATTTGACTTGTTTTAAGGCAATGTGTTTTAGATGTTAATTGCACGACTGTATGCATGCTTCTTGATATTGCTTGGGTTTATTTATCTAGGCTATTTCATCATATTTTTGTAATAACCTCTGTAATTGGACAATGGGCGTAATAAATTGAATGAAATAAATAACTAACTTTCAGCATATGAAATGAAGGTAAACTATAAAAACAAAAACCTATTAGAAAATATAACGACGCGTTATCTTGTATAATTGCATGCCTTTTCTGTTTCATTGAACCTGTCGCAACCTAAAGAAAACGTCATCAGGGGAAGGTAATGCTACGTTCTCTAAAAGCGAATCAAGGTAGAGACAACGATATCAAGAGGCATTATATAGAACACGTCGAACTGTGTACATTCATCAATAGGATCACTATGATTGCCACAAGAATCAACCGACCTGTATATCTCTCGTAAATCCCCTGTCTGCAGACGGACATCTAGTACTAAGAAAGCAATTTTGCAAAGACTTCCTCTTATTTAAGCATCATATGAAAAAGACGTACACAGACATTAGTTGAAATCCGCTTTATAAATTTACCTTTCAGCATAAGGGTATGTTCGTGTCATGTATTTTGACATTTGAAGGCAAGGTCAAACCTTGCCGAAGTATCAAATGTAACTGCTGAGATCCAAGGAGTGGAATGATAGAAAACAGCATTTCTTGCTTTTATTGACCATGATGTAAATGGCAGGTGTTGTCAATGAAGCAGAAGGTGCTTATTCTTCTGGAACATATGGTATTGTTCTCCTAATGCTTTTACATGAATCTTCGCGCTTGTTTCATTTAAGCTGCGATTGGATTGTTACCTTGTTGATATGTTGATTTTTTTGTTTTTGTTCTTATTTTTTTAATATCAAATCTACTGCAACATAATGGCAATATGTCAGAATGGAAACTCTGCAAAGGATGGCAGTTCCTCTTTCCTGACGCTCTTCTGAAAATACATGATATTTGAAAATTATGAAATTTGTTGAATCATGGCATGTGCATCTCCTCATCTAAATTTTGGCATTTCTTTCGAACTCTTGGTTTCATCAGTCCCCTCAAGGTCTCCAAATGTAGACTCTTTGCCTCTCTGACAAGTCTATTACTCTGAAAAGTAAATGAAGTTTTACCTAAGGCGTTTTGAAAAAATGTGAATTCTTCTGTATCAACAATAGGAAAGTGTGACACAGACAATATCACAAAGTTTGTTACATTTATACGGCTGGATGTTAAGATCTTTAGCAGTGCATTATGAATCGGTTTAATTTATCACAGACAGCTAAAATAACGACAGAACATGGTCAATCGATATCACAATAGCTTACACTATAAGAAAGAATTCAGGGTAATTTGTTAAAGAACATAAACAATCAACTACATATGCACGGCCCGGATATACATATGATGTATTCCTGAGATATAGGTAATTTTACCAGGTGTAGTAAACAATAGGTTGTAAAGATTATGTAAATAAGTACACTAGGATTAAAGCAGCGAATCTGTAAGTCCGTGTGTTAACAGACTATCTTTACAGTTAAGTGCACTGGAATTTTAAGGTATTGTGTTTTAAGCATTGTTCCAGAAAGCATTGCAATACATCAATTCAATATTCGGAATAACTTTGTGTATCCGGACTTGAACATGCTAACATGTTATACAGAGTTGTTGACTTGCACAGAAAACATTTTATAGAAGGAAAATTACATATTCATGAGAATGGTTCTTGGTAGGAAAAATATTTTAAATCAAATGATTGTCATTGTAGAGGATATTGTAATAAGGAGATACTGATTCTAGTGAAACACTGAACAAGGATCAATATTTTATCTGCATCTGCAAAATTTTTTATCGATCGACTAACTGGCTTTGATGTAAGAATCGATAAGCTTAAATTAAATCTCGGAGAAAGTTTGACATTTATTGTTGCATAAATGACAACTGGTATTTACGACACTTCACTTATTGCTATAACTGCCATCTTTGCCTGTGATGTAGCCAAGAAGAAAGATGAGAATATAGTACCTAAAATCACATACTTCCAAATACAAGCTTTTACTGCAACCAAGATAAATGCAGCATGGGAATGATATGCCACGTTACTCAATAAAAGAACACTTTTATATTTGGATTTTGTGGCGTCATAACCGTGAAAGTATTGCATATCATATCATAAAGACTTAGCTATAAATACGGATATAGCGAAATGACTCAGGGAATGATATCGTAATCCTGTTTTCTATGATATCTAAGATTGAATTATTGTAATAAAAGATATATTACATTTGTTTCGATTAGATAATATTTATGAAACCACATGATCTAACAAGGAAGTATTTAACTTCATTCTTGATTGATTACAGAGACATATCAATTAATGACATCAAGGATGTACTCCTTTTACTCCTATGATGTTTTGACCAGAAGTACGACACCATTCAATAGAAAATTCCAACATAATGCCTTGGACTTTTTTCTTTTATTTACTTTGTCATCTATAATTGAAAACGTTCGTGGAGTACATTTTTGAAGGCTTGGTTGACGGCGTGAATCGGTTAAAAGTGTCAACAATTTCAATGGTTTCTAGTTTCTAAGGTATCTTGAGGATAACTCATGAAGTCAAGGGTTGCCTTCAACTAAAGTTTGCATGAATTATCGCCACAAACCACATATTTCAAATTCATGAATTTCAACTTGGTGACCATTTTCCTGGACTTGTAGAACCCGTAACTATACATTTCACCTGTTTTCTTGATCCTGTAAAAATTTGGATGAAAATCGCATAAAAAACAATCATGAAAAGTATCTTTGAAACTTTTTCTATAATTACTTAAAGTCATTTAAAAAAGTCTTTTATGGAACATTTCATTTTAAACTTGTTAAAACAAATAAAAGCTCTTCTTTTCATGATATCTAAGTATTATATCCATACTTTGTAATGAAAGACTAATTTTTTTTTTTTAATTTCACTTAAATGACACATGGCCAATATCTCTTGTTGCAAATAATACTTCCCGGACTTCTAAACATATCAATAGAAATCAACTCTATCCGAAGCAATCCAAGACTTAACATACAAGTCTTAACATATATCAACATATGATAATATATACATATATTGACCAGTATAATTTGTTGCATATTATGATGCGAGTCAATCTTGATTGTCTTTGTAACTAATCTTAAAAGTAAATGGATATGTATCTTATGTGCGTGTTACAAATTTAAGCTGTACATTCAAAAGGAAGTATAAAACCTGAAAGGGAAGTGTTTTACCTACAGTATTGTAATTTCTAAATTTCTCTAAGGTATAGTAGGGATACATGTAAAGTGAAATAGACATAAATATAATCAGAGAATACAGTATCAATTAAATCGATAGAAAAATATATCCTATCGTCATTAAAAGCACAGAATACCCATTTCATTTGTTAGATCACACAGTCATTCAAAATTGAAGGTAAGATTGTACATGATTGACACTGCCAATGCATTGATTTTTGAACTGGGTTCGAGTCATAACAGGTGGAATGACGGAACATTTTATGACTCTCTGGTATATATAAATACTTAAGAGAAGTCAGGAAAATCTTATCTTGATTTAAAGACAGACAATCGATAGAACAAACATACCATCAAAGTTCAAGTAATGTATTGAAATGAAGCAAGAGAACAACCTGTTATATCCCACTATTCCGCGAAAAAACAACGTAATGTTAGTATGTTTAGACATTGTAATACCATTACAATCTGTTGGACAACACCAGAAATCGTATATTGACAACTATAGTCCATGACAGAGTCATGAGACATTGACAATAAGAGGTTATCAAAATCACTCATGCTTAAGCTAATAATGGTGTCGTTATTCCACAAAAAGTGATATTTTCCTCATCCTTGTCAGTTTATGACCTTCTATATAAGACAATTGACAGCAGACATATTTGGATAATACTTACTGACGATCCGATTCACATTCAAATTATCAACAAAGGAAATAAAACCGATGTATCTCTGTCAGGTACTGCGAGAGCGTTCTCGAGGGATTTGACCTAGAAACAACTTACCTGTTTTACAAAAATTATATAAGATACCTCGTAGTGTGTCGGTTAACCTTTAATTCAGATCGTGGAATTCAATTTTTGATATATTTCATTTTAAAACTAAAAATCACATTTCATAACAAAGGTATAATCGGAAAACTTCAGATTGTAAAGTTTTCTTTATAAGATTGCACAAAAAGACATATACAGGTGAGTCGCACCTTTTATTACAAATTTAGAGTTAGATACAGTAGAGCCAAACAAAGAAATAAACCGTATCATACAGCCGTTTTGTCCTTCTATGACTCGTAAGTGATGCTAAGGACTTATATTTTGAAGCCTAGGAGGCGACAGAGACAAGGTAGACGTAATCGAAGGAATTGTAAAAGCTTAGCTGGGGAAGTGAACAAGCCCCATAATTCAAAGAACTTTGATTTTTTCACATATCTTGTCATTCTAGAAGAGCTTCAAACATATTAGTATATTTCAATCTGTGCCATTGTTTAAATTAATTAAAACGTGGCTTTCATTATAAGAGTCCTTGATCAGCAGTAAGCATTTGGTGTTTTATCAAGGTCCATGTTTAGGGTCCATTAAGATCAAATGTACTTTAAAATAACAGTCAGGACTTGTATGTTAGGTGTTTCTATTTTTGGCGCTTTCACCAAAAGCTTGACGTCATGAAAATTACTTTTTGCAGTATTGGTGATTTTTCAAAGGTATCTACTCCATGGCTATTACTCCAAACTCGGAAATAGCGAATTATTTTATCCTTTGACAATAACAAGCTTTACGATTAGCACTGTATTGTATTTCAGCTTTGTCACTTTAAAGCATATAACTTGCCCACTCACATTTCCTCATTAACTAAATGCAAATACAAATCAAACAAGAATACCTGAATATCATTTACTCTTACTGGAAATAATAACTAATACAGAGTGTAGTCTATCCTCGGGCAAACAATAACAATACTTGTTTTAAAATCGGTCTAATACAGATACCTGAAGAGTTCCAGTTACCCTCTGATGATCAAGGAAGTGAGTCGTTTTGATCTTTCAAATACTTGTCCTAATGGGGGAAGACTGTCACTTGTGAAAAAGATTTATTACAAATAACAATAAAGTTTTGCCTCTGGAAATGAAAACAGTATCATTAGCAGAGATATAGAACTGATATCAGAGACGGTAGATGATGAATATGATATGTCTATTCAACTAGAATCCCCCTTCTGTTGTTCATGCAGTGCTTTCGGGAATTTACGTGGAATTAACTCTTTTTCTTTTGGTTGGCTATTTAATTGCCGTTGGATTCGAATTAAATTTTTGTGTAATTTGGCGGTAGTTTGATGACAATATCTTCCTATAGATATTGGTATACTACATTCTCTGTTCTTCTTGACATTTCTTGAATCTCATTCCGAGACTCATTTATACCGATCCCCAGCTTGCAGTGACAGAGACCGTAATCAACATCTATGTACTAGTCAATGAAACCAAACACCAGAATCCGAAATCTCTTTTACATCAACCGCTTTCCTCGATTTATTCCTACAACAAAACCAACATAGAAAGCTTTCTACAAAGTTATATGATGCCGTGTTGATTCGATATTCTTGTGTAAGCTTTCCGAATATAACGATATCATGAAAGATGCCATCAGCTCACACAAGGTGTCGGTAGATGCAGGCGAATGCAGAATATTGGGAGGTTTAAGTGTAGTCATAATGACCTCATCGAGAAATATTTCAGATATTATTTCTGACCAAGATTTACATTGGTGGATGCTGCCGATGAAGCGGAAGTCAATGTCTCTTTGTGTTTTGGTTATGATTCTGTTAGCTTGTCGGTATGTTCTTTGTTATTTTGGAAGTGCCATTCCCTACGTAAAAGTTTAAAATTTAATAAAGGTGGATTTCTTTCTGTACAGGCTGTAGAAATTATATCATCAACTTAAGGCTTTAGATACATTACCAGATATTTTCGTTCTGGTCCTGTTTAACAGGATTTCAACACCCACCTTGTGGATTCTGTATAAAGCTTACGTGAAACGAACAATCGTTTGTTGATATCAGGCTGTCAATATAGTAAAGAGTATCAACATTTAGCAATCAATGACAAAAAATTCACATTTGAGATCAAATAGTTTCAGAAAAATAGGATTTAGATATATTTGCTTTTAATCACGAACGTTCATTGTACATGACGTCAACGCCCACGTCTACAGTAAATTAAGCGAAAACATATCCCTGTTTTCGATACATAAGAACACATCCACGCCCACAATCATTCAAAATCGAAAACGTAAGATCCAAATTATTTTTGATTAAACCCCGAGGGTGAGAAGGAGGGCTTTAAGGAGTGTGATCAGATGGTATTCCATTGTTTTTGTTTTTAACACCATAGTTTCCTGTCAACTGCAGGAATGTAGGTCATCTTCAATTTTAGTCATAGTACACACATCTTCCATATTGATAACCACAAATACGTCATAAATAAAACCCAGAGTAGGATGCCATTAACTAAAAAAAAATTTCAACATTAAATATTTTGGAGAAAAGTTTTTGAAAATTGTATACTTATTTGAATATCATCTAATTATGGAGTGTTGGGCCAGGGGCCCTCCCGTCCATGTTTCAGCATTTACATTAACATTTGTCGACCCTTCAATTAAGATAATTAAGGCTCTTAACGTCAATGACGAGTGTTCGACGTACAAAACAGCTGATAATGTAGTTAAGTTTATCATATGCCTATATTTTATCACTAAAATTCCAAGAAAAATAATCTAGTTATATCGATATCACAAAAATCAACTTATCTGAAAAATACGCAAACCGATAATTTGCATTTATATTAATAAAAAAGCTGTTGTAATTCACTTTTTGTAAACTTGCCTCTATTTATGATCGCTGCCGAACCAAAGTCGGAAAGTCTGAAGACTTGATAGTGACGAATTTACAGAGGTAAATGAAAAACGGTATACAGAATAAGACTGCTGACCTAAATCTTTTGAATAAGTGTCATGAATGGCAGCCTTCCGTGTAGATATCAATGTAGTTTACTAATGATATAGGCGTCATCGTGAACATAAGTAATTGAGAAAACGATTGAAAGACAGACACCGTGAGTGTTATTTAAAGGCTGACGGATGTTATATGTACATCATTGTGAACACTTACGCACGAAACATCGATCAAATACACAGCATCCTATCAACCAGGCTTTGATGTTACGGCGACTACAAAAAGAGGTTTTCAATTTATTTCATATTCATATTCATTGGAAATGTAAAATATTTTATTGAATGGGTATATCAAAATCTGTTACTTTTCTTAACCTGAAAGATGAAATACAGAAGCGTTTGCTGCAATTGTCTGTTACTGATACGTGGAACAAGCTACAGAAAATCAAAAGAAAAAATGAAAATGACGATAGAAAAAAAATAAGAAAAGGCCCATTTAAGTTACATTCCTTCTAAAACATTAAGCAACTATACCTACGTTTTAGTGGAAAGCTCTTTAAACAACAGGAAAACTACAAATTTGTAAACCGAATCATAATCCAAACTCCAATTGAGAAACTTAAGTAAAATATTAATAAAGAAAGATTTACACGGAGACTCCTGAAAACGTATAAGGAGAATAAGACCAAGTGTCCAGGGAGAGAAACGTCTTCTGCTTCATCAAAGACTCCCGCCATGCACATTTTAAATTATTAATGTCACGTTCTCAAACGAGAACAAAGAAACAAATTAATTGGCATCAAACACATCCAGATTCATTATTTTACAATTCGCTACATTATAACCAAATAAATATGCAAATTTTACTATATAGCTGTGTTGTTCTTCTAGCTAGGCCTCCTATATGACCCTAAGGGCCTACAGAGTTGGCTGAGCACCCTTTTCATCAACATGTATTTTCAATGACCACATCTTTGTTTACCGAGGTATCGTTTGAGGACTTGACATTACATATTTGTACAACCAATATCAAAATGTCTTGTACCGTCGACTTGGTCTCATTCTCCTAGACTTGATTGAGTTTTAATGAACATGCTGTTGACATGTTGGTAGTTCTTTGCTGTGTTTTTGTTTGGAATGAAGTTTAAAAATTTAATTCACAAATCATAGCCACACTGCAGAAACATTGAAAGTTTCAACTGTGATGTACAATTACTGGACAAATTTAAAATAGAAAATGTTATGACGTCTTTAGCTAGTAAAGCACAAAAACAATCTAAGATATTAAAATCAGTCATAAGTAGTTAGAAAATGTTTAAAAATCACCATTCAACTGTTCAACTGATTGTACATTCTTCGACTGTGTCATTAGAAATGAATTTACACAACACACACCAAACCTGTTCCTGGTCAGTGATAAAAGGTTTCCGTTCCAGAACGTGGTAACAATGATGTTGATCAGCACTGTCATAGTGTTTTATTGTTTTGTGAAGATTAACGTAGATGGTCAACCCTCAATTGGTTTAATGGCGATGGCACCGAAGACGAATTTAGCCAATATATGCTGGAACGAACTTAACTGATCGGTTTGACCGCTGGGGCTACTTTCAGGCGATTATGGTCTATAAATCATTGTGACCGTATTATCATATATAACGCCCGGAAACAAACAAAAGTTTGAAGTGGTAGTTATATCCTTTTTAAGTCCGAATTTATCGAGACCTAATGAAGTAAGATCTACTAAAGATGCACATGAAGACAATATAACTATTTCTGTAAATATTTAAATAATTTGTTCATCAAATAATCCGTTTTTTACCAAATAGTTACGATATAAATTATTCCCTTTTTCCGAATAAAAAAGATATTCAGTAAATATGCTATTAAGCTAAATCAAAACAATATTTTTAACTGTTGATGAATAATTTTGTTTGTTAGTAGTGTTTCCCTAGATACACTAAAAACGACAAAAAATACCAACAGTACACATAATCCCAATCCAATATAATCGACTACACCTGCCATGAAAATCTTGGCCAATTTAAGTAATCAATGTCACGTCCTCAAATGAGAACAAGTCATACAACAACGGAACCAACAGGAAAACTAACGAGCATCAAACACGTCCAGCTTCTCATCGCAAAACAGAATATTTTTCAGTAAGATCACTATGACGACCAATAAACTTCCCCATAATTTTCATCAATCTGCATCCTTTGAAACCATGTGTTACGTGCTTGTCCATAAGTTGACGACGTCTTGCACGAAATAATAATGGGAACAGGTCTTTGAATATCGAATCAACCACGACATGTAGACACATAGGTTGGGGATGCAGGGATGTTGTTAAAACAAAATGAAAAATTCACAACAGTGACATCGAAATTATCATGTTCATTATACATGATGTTGAAAAGCTGTCCATGTTGATTTTCGTTGAAGGAGAAGTAGAGAGAGGGATAGAAATAGACAGTATTCAATATGACGCCATTTAACAACAGTATCTATACTCACTAAAATAGAATACAACATTAGATGTTCATGAGGAAATTTGGAATTTCTAGTTCGTTCATATTGATGACTACTGATTAGTTTGCCTGCTGGTTTCATTGTTAACATTTTTTTTAAATTGAGAACCCATTTAGATTGGCCAATGCAGACTTCGTCGATGAAGCAGAAAAAGCTTACCTTCCAGAACTTTTGAAATACTTTTTTATTGTTCAATTTTTTTCTTCCTGCAAAAGGGGGAAAAGAGAAAAATGTTCTAAAGTGTTCGATTCAAGGGATTGAAAATCCAGCTAGCTCATTATTCCATGTGCTGTTAAGAGGCTCATTGTTTTACAGATTTTCACAGCTATGAAAACAATAATTCATATCATATGTCTACTCCCACATCTGTACCCAAATACGCTTATTGTTATAGAGTATATTTTTCGATAATGTCGGCCCAGGTTGATGTTGAAGCCAGAAATTTATACTTAATTATAACAGTAATATAACGATTAACGGGATCAAATGGTTAGCTTGTAATGTATTAGCAGGCACAGGGAACAATCTCATGGGATTTGGGTTATTCATCTCTGCCGTAACTTAATGACCGAAAGCGCGGTTACTATTGGACGTAAGCGAAATGACCAATGGTCAATCACGGCTATAGATAACTATTCCCATCCTAATTAGGAGATTGGTAAAATCGATCGATAATAATTAATTTAATCGTTTTGGTATCGAAATGTTTATCAAAGCTGACAGCTGATGGGTGATTACGTTCGGTAGGCGCGTGTTACGGCTTGCTATTTATACAACCATAGTCACATAGAAATCATGTTAAAATATAACATCCTGGTGTGTCAGGAAAACATCAAGATTATAGTTACAAGCTCGTGTTTAAGTGATTGTCATATCTAGTGCAAGTCTATTGATCAAACAATGTTTCAATTGCAGACACCTACACGATGTAGTGTGTTTTCAATTCAAATATCCGCCACTTTAAATTTGGATTGTTGGAAAGTTTTAAGTGTGATAAACTATTCGATAACCAAAGCAAAACAAAACAAAACAAAAAACAATTGAAAAGTGTCGTTTTCTCTTTCTCTTACTTTATATGTTTTCCTGTCGATACTTATAATGTGGAACAATTGGTCCCGGAGTGATATGTTTTTCCATCTCTAAGCATCATTAGTGCTAGAACAGTAATATAAAAACACGCTAGACTTGTTATAAACCCTACTCATCATTGCGAAGCTTCATGTGAAAACATGTGCCACTTTTCGCGATATTTTGTCAGTGCTATAAACAGCAGAAAGGTGGTTTGAATGAAAAGACTTATTGGGTATAATTTAGTGGTAGAATTATATAAACAAGTTCAATTATTCGGAATAATTGTTTTGTATGCAAACCCTAACACTATTTATATAAACATGTAATTACTCAGTAAGATATATATATATATATATATATATATATATATATATATATGTATTCAATTTCTTGCGGGAAAAATGTGTAATACAGATTCGTTTTCTGCAAGTGAAATTTCGTATCTATCTCCACTCCTAACAAATTTAGATCTATTTGATTATTGTGGAAATTTCAGCACAACGATATTAGCTTCACTCGTTGGAAAACAGGCTTATTAAATATTGATGTCTTCGTCATGAATTTATGTGTACATCTGGCTCATCTATTATTGATGCTCGCGTCACCAGTTTATAACTGTATCCTGTCAGACAGAGTTTTTCGACGTGATACCACTATAGAAAAAAACTGAGACGTTACATCTCCATATCTATAATGTTTTCAGGATTCAGAACTAAACATGCTGATATATAAACTGATATGAAATATAAAAGTACATGAGACACAATGAAGCCAGTTCCATTAGTATTTAGGGACATAAAAGGAGATAGATTTTACAGAATTAATCAATCATATACGGCTTTTGCAAGGGGCGAGTTTCATTCTGCTTGGAATCCGATGTCTGGTTTTGTATTTCCTGTCGTTTCGGAACTTCTTTCCGATTTGAGACGTGAAGCTTTGTATCTACATAGAGAAAATTAAACATTTGTAAAGGAAGAAACAATTACAAAGGATTTAAATAGTTAAAGTATCTGTCATATATTTATACGGAAAGGGTCGTGATTTTAAGATATTTCAGTAATCAAAGTAATCAAAAATTACAAACAGTTTTTAAAATAATCTGGGTTAGAGCCTTACACCTGAAGCATTATCAGGTTTTAACTTACAAGCGTATTGATTCCATGTTAGTAATTTCTTATATTCCCAGCGAAACTGAGACCAGTTGGCAAATATCTTCGTAATTCTGTAATTAAAAATATCAAGTTACTGTTATTTCCGTTCAGTGTGTTCCTCTTCAGCTGTGTATGTGTATATTATTGATATTGGGAGAGTACAGGATAGGGGGCATAGTCTATTGTGTAATTCCATGTTAATACGTATGTGTAATGATGAATGTCAATTATGTACCCCGTGAATATGGATTCTATCGTTGGTGATCCATTGGCAAGTGTGGATTTGTGTGTGTCACCGCTAGAGCTCTGCTTGACGATGAATGTGATTCTTGCGACATCTTTTGTTTAAACATTGAAAAACAAAAGTTGTAAATGTTCAAGTCTCTAAACAAGGACCCAAACAGTTTTAGAAAATGGTACAAAAGACACACAAGTGTTTAAGCACATTTTGATACTGACTGTTAGTTAGATACAACAGAGTAAAACCGAGAATTGCATACAGCTGTTTCGTCCACAAACGCTCGCATTACTCATAGTCATGTTACCAAACACGAAAGTTTTTTTTTATTATTTAGAAAAATAAGAGACAACGAAGTTACACAAATCATTTTTATTCTTGCTGCATATGTAGCTAACAATGATATTTACAACGTCACAAATAGGAAAAATCCCTTTGTTATCATATGCCATTGTCATTTTTTCAGAAAATATCACATGAACTCATTTGACGAATTCATGAGATATTGCAGTATTTCTTTGTTATCGTTCGTGTGGCCATTTGGCAATATAGTAATGAAATCCAAATTCCATTGACAAAATTATATAAATCCCTCGACCAACATAACAATCAAGGAATGGATGGGTGTATATATCAACGATTGTCCCAAAGGATTGAGAAACCAATAATTAAATTTCCCTTGTTATGGGAATTACTATGCACCCATGCATTTAATCCAAAACATGTCTATATTACACACGCAGGAAGATAGAAGATACAAAGGCATGTTTCATTTCAACTCTCTCATACTTTATGTAAAATAAATTGCTGTTTGAAAAACATGAATATTTACTATTACGAGCGTTGAGATTTATTTCTCATGTGATATTTACATACTCTTAAGTGACACATGAGTGAATAACATCTTCAAAGATATAAATACAGCAGAGCTAATTATGAATAAGACTGATTCATACAGCTGTTCTTCTACAAGTCGCATTGATGCTCAGAGCCTACAATATGAAACCAAGGAGGTGACTACCAATAAATGATTATCATCCGTTATGAACGCTAAATGCACGTGTTTAAATCAAAACGTGTCAGGTATAATACGTCCCACATTGTGGAATAAAGACCACTTGAAGTGTTGACACCTTGCAATTTTTAAACATCAATTAATAATTAGATTTTAGATAAGGTGGCATTAAAAAGAATGACACAAAGACAAACAAGTCAATGCTGTTTACATATAGCCGTTGCACAAGATTGTACAAGACACTCAAGTGATTAACACCTTAAAATACAAACTAATAGTTAAAAATGTAGAGTCATCAATTAATTAAACTGCATCATAAAAAGCTGTTTTGTCATTTTAGTTCTCTTTAGTGATGCAAACGACCTAAAGTTTGAAGCTCAGGTGGCAACTGAGAAGAATCCAGAATAACAGATGGAAAAGTCACAAACTTTATGGGGAGACCCAATAGCCCCGTAATTTGATAATTTTCATGCATGCAGGTTACGGAAAACCTCGTAATGTAGAATTTTCAGTTAAACCTGGGTTATGTAGTTGCTCCTTTGTCTGAGTGTTAGTGCTGTCAGACGTAGTGTGACGTTTGATTCAGTGGTACTCATGACGACAGCATTTGGTACATTTCAGTCTGAGTTTTCTCTTAAACGTGGGATCAAAAAGGAAGCAAAGAAAGTATTTTCTCCATCTTCTTTTTGCGAACTGCCTACGACGTGCTGTTTGTTTTCAAATAGGTTCGCTAAACATCAAAGGATAACGTAATTCAAGATTTTGACTTCAATTTAATTTCGGACAAATGCTTCTTTCCAATCATAAAATCTCCAACGCGCCGCACATCAGCGCCTTGAGATCCCTTCCATTAGGTCTGATAATCATGTAACAGTAATCAATATCTGCCTGTTTAGTAAGGAAATCTAAACAAACACTCCGCATTATTGAATTTATTTAGGTCCGTGATGCTAAATTGACACCGAAATGTGTCTTTTAAAACATCAAGTTTCAAAAGAACTGAAGAACATCAAACACGTCCAGCTTCAAATCCACAAAGAAATAGAAAATGTCTCAATGAGATCGCTACGACAACCGTAAAATAGTTTC
This sequence comes from Ylistrum balloti, assembly GCF_031769215.1. Taxonomy (NCBI): domain Eukaryota; kingdom Metazoa; phylum Mollusca; class Bivalvia; order Pectinida; family Pectinidae; genus Ylistrum; species Ylistrum balloti. The sequence continues at coordinate 74,809 of NW_026782437.1, forward strand.
ATCAAGCTGTATTTCTATGCCATAGGATGGAGAGACTGAGATATTGGTATCTAGAATTCAAAAAATTTACGAAATAAATATGGAAATTGAAATCATCCCGCGTATCATAAAGCTTGGCGAGAAAATGTCCATGTTGGTTTCGTTGTAAGAAAAGATCGAGGAACAGGGAGATGTAGAACAGTGTGTCGTGTTCTTGAATTCCAATTATGATGGGTATATATGATGGGCGTGGTCAATAAATCTCCTGCCAGTTAAAGAAAAGACATCATCAATATATCTGAAAGTGGAATTGAAGGACTTTGCAAGGTTTTTGATACTTGTTTTGATAAGCCCTTCGATAAATTCAGCCTCATATGAAACTTCAAGTCAGTCAACAGAGGGACACAGTAAGTACCAAAAGGTATACCAATTGTCTGTTGGAAAATATTGCCACCAAACTCGACGAAAATGATGCCAACTAGAAACTCGAACATTTTATGATTTCGTCTTCTGTCGATATCTTTCTTCATTTTGGCGTATTTTTCACGACGTACGCATCAACCATATATTTGTATCGCTGTTAACATTTCCTGGAAAAGAAAGCTCTTATAACAAGGAAACGAATGCGTTCTTTCTGTTAAGATTGGGGTATGGTTGCGTACAGAATGGAAAAAAAATCTAATTTTCCATCTTTTTTTATAGAAAAATGTGTTTATGGGTTGCACCTACTTTTACAATCATTTTGAATAATGCTTTAATCTCTAATTTCTATGTACCTTTAAACAATTATAGAAATAGTACAAGAACAAGCTAATGGTTGGGTAGTTCTTGGGTCATATTCATTCAGTTGTTTGTTTGTTGTCAAACGTTTAGATGCGGTGGGCTTGGAGTCACTGGAGAGGTTACAAGGTTACATTTGTACGTTAAATAAATAACTTTCACTTTTACACTACTTGTTCCGATATTCTAGTCGATCTCGATAACTTAGTTATGAGATATTTTTATGTTCAATTCATATAATAAAAGATGTATAAGACTAGCACGTTTAATTTTCCATACAAATGCTGTTTTGAAATATTTTCCTATAGACGTACAGACCAGTTTTACCTAATGGTCAAGTTATCATTGATTGTTCTTACAGCGGATATGTAAAGTAGAATATTTTTAACAAATTACTCTTGGTAGACAATCTGTAGATAATATTGATATCAGTCTGTGTAGAAATTTGTGATCAACGGTTTACAAAACTGTATAAGTAAGGTTTCCGTCAACATCTTCAATGAAATTCCCATTCCAATATCTGAATGCGTTGCTCTCATCATATTCGTATACGACACTAACAAGATTGCTGGCGGATCGAAGTCGTTCCTAACAATCTTTGTAGGATTTCTCCATCTCGATCTACGGAAATGTGTGTTTAACAAGTGAAGCATTGACCTATTGATCAGAAAACAATACAGTGTGTTCATGGAAGATAACACATTATATATGGTGTCTTATTATATACATCACTTCGAGTTATGTACTTTATTTCCTGTTTACTATGATGATGGTGAGATTTGTCACCTTGTACCTTTACTAATCGTTAACCATGCTCAATGAGATTTTGTTCATCAACTCATTTGAATTAGCGCTGCATGATTGTATCTAAAATCTTTAGCCACTGAGGAAGTAGTTAGTTAGGATAAGCACGTGAGGTGCGATAAGATCTATTATAAATTTGTAGTAAAAATATGTGGTAATTGTTCCTGTAAGTTTGTTGAAAGTCATTAACTTAATAAGCACAGCATTACAACGTAAGAGTACACGACAATTAAGGACCAAAACTCGACATCTAGCTATTGAGGAGAAACCAAAATGAAATGAAATAACAGACATCACTGTATAAAAGTTCATTGACTCCTCCTTGTTTTACGAGCATATAGAGAAGTAAGTATTCCTTGGTTATTGTAGAAGTATAACACATAAATGGTGTAATTGAAGGTGTGACATTTAAGGGAAAACCCCAAAATTCAGAAATTTGCATCCTGTATTAACCATAGCCGAACATATATATTAACACGATGGAAAGTCATGAAAATAACACTACAACACAATGAAAAACATACTTTAATGATAAAAGAGACATAATAGTATGTTGTCATGCTCGAGCTCCGGTTATGAGATTTGTTTATGATCTCGGTTAAATAGAAACGATATGTTATGGTCATAAATACATTTAAGGTGACACCATTGATTTATTTATACTAAAAATAATGTATCCAACATTAACAACCGCTAGATCAACGGTAAAGTACAATAATACAACATTAATGCCAGGTATGTTGATACTGAACCCTCCTACACTGCAATTACTATTACCATCATGTAGAGAAAATGATCGGTTCCTTGCCTGAGTGACGCAGATCAAACTGTTTTATGGATTCTACTCACATCTGTAACCGACATTCAATATTTTTAATTATCTATATTTTTCCTGCGAGTGTTTATATTTCCAAAGAAGGAAGGAAAGAAGGGTTTATCGAGATTATGTACATGTAAGAAATAAGATTTTGACTCCGATATTATGCAATATGGCGTCTCTACTACATGAATTTATTTGCATAAAGATGTCACAGGAAGATCGTGACAGTCTTGATCAGTTCCGGGTATAATGTTTTATTTAATTGGAGTCTCCGTGAATACAAACCTCATAACAAGTTATCCAATATTCACATTGAAAATATATTTGCATTTAACATAACTATCTGTTGGTCTGTTGAAAACATAATTCAAACTTAAATTTAACAAAAACTATGGTAAAATATGAACAAACGAAATATTAACACGGAGACTGCTGAAAAGTACTTTGAGAATAGGACCAGGTGTCCCGGAAGTAAGCGTTTTCTGCTTCAGCGACGACACCTGTTATGTATATTTTGGTCAATCCGAGTAAGTTATGTCACATTTTTAAATGAGAACAAGGTATGCAACAACATTACCAACAGGCAAACTAGCGAGCATCAAACGTCTCGTTTTACATCGCACAAATAAACTGAATATTTCTCAATGAGATCTCTGTGATGATCGTAGGGCTGTGTTAGAGTGATAACAAATGGTTAATCGCATAACAATTTGCAATGTTGGCAATTGAGCTTGAACGTGGCAGAAAAAAGTATTGAAGACGACATTTCTGCAGGGAGTCATGTCACTACACCATCACAAGACAGGGTCAAATGATAACAAGATGGAGACATGACAACACGACATGATGTTATCAGAGCACTTCACAGGAGGAGCTCATTCCATCGTCAAGAAAAGTCAAATGGTATTTTCAACGACGATTTCCTTGACTTCTACCGCTTGAATTAGAAAGATAAATGTTCTTTTTCAAAGCTGATTCTTAAACGTCTTGTGCCAAATAGTAGCTGGAACTTTTCTGACGTTTTTCCTTTTCTGACTGGTCTTCCCACATTACTTTATTTGTTTATTTATCTATGTTTCAAATAGGGAAAATGTCTTTTGCTCAAGCAGTCGCGCAATCCATGGAAAGCAATCATCTTCCAATAAAGAAGGTAGATATGTTTCCGCTTCAGTTAGGATGACATTGGACTTTTTCTTTGCGAAAAAGACATCAGAATTATTGCAACAGAGAAAAAACTGCAAAATGCAGTGTTCGATTATATTGCATAGTGTTACCTGGTTTTGGTTGTTACATTGAAGCTGTTACCTGGTTTTGGTTGTTATGTTGAAGCTGTAACCTGGTTTTGGTTGTTATGTTGAAGCTGTAACCTGGTTTTGGTTGTTATGTTGAAGCTGTAACCTGGTTTAGGGTTATATATATATTAAAGTTGTTATTTGTTGAATACAGTTTATGTCGCCAATAGTAAGTTCATACAGCTATTCGAAACACTTTTTGATATCGCTTTATACATATATGTACTACATAAAAATACATTTTTGAGGTAAAGGTAAAAGACAATTAAACATAATGGTTAACTCTGGTTACTTGGTTAATATAAAGTCAGGGGTTGTCATGTCTGGTATGGCGTTGCTTTTGAGTACTCTATTTATTCGGGGATCCATTGTTATAATCCTTTTCAGAAAGAAAGAGCAGGCAAAATAATGTGAAGTACAGAGGCGTAGTATGAGATATTAACCATTAATCCAATAATGATATCAAGACAAATTGTGAAATTATGATATGCAAAAACAATGATGATAACAGAATTAAAATCGAACCATGTAAATCACCTTTGGCGAAAGTTGGTTTTTCGGAGAGATGTTTCCTTACTATGTCTTCAATTGAATGGAAGCGTTCGTTGAAATAAAAACATTCTTGAAAAAGTTTACCCGAAGCTGTTACGTGGTTACATAAAAGCAGAAAATATGGGGAAAGGGGGCAAAACAATTTGTTATTCTCAACAGGAATTTTTATACGTTCAATTTCATTATGAAGTTCAGAAGAAAAAAGAAGTATTTGTTTCTAACTCCGCCGGAGGAGAGGCTCTGGGGTTATGCTTTATTCGCATATTTAAGAAAAAATCTAATATTCTTAATACGGCAATTTTTCAAAGAAGACATTTACTGAACAAATAAAACGCATCATAAAAAAGATTTTAAAATTACACCAAGATATTTTGCTTGGGTCATGAACTAAATTGAAATTGTGATACTTCTAAGTAAAAGGTTACTAATAGAGCATCGTTTGAACCGTATCGTTAGCAAATTAGTGAAAGTTTCTGTAGTGATAGCTACTGGCCCTCTAATCAATCAAAAGCCATTTCTAAATTAAATGCCTGTCGTAGTACCCTAGCTTTTGCCACTAGCTACTTTGCTCCTTTAAAATATTCATACGCCCCGAGGAATCACAGCATTGGTTACAAGACAACTGTTTAATGATTTTATGAAAATATTGATACACAAAGAGTTAGACCTGTGACCTGGTGATGATTGATTTTCGATATGGTTTGGGGCATATCTAGATCTAATAACCTTTTATATTTCTATCACATACCTCATCTGAATACAATGATCATTTCACAGCTGAAGCCGTCCATATATGAGGTCATTACATGATACACATTGCAACTTAGCGAAATGTGCTTGATCGCTTTGATCGGGTCGATCAAAATTATCAGAATAACAGAGAAACATTATTGTTTCGACGGAATCATTAAAAACATTGACATACAAGTAAAATATTGCTTTAAAACACAGGTTTGATATAACAAAGAGTACGTGTCAGTTGATGAAACCAATATCATATACAGGTGTCTCATCCTTGATGTTAGGGCCGCACAGTTTTGTAACCACAGAGTAAGTCAGGAAAATCAAAATAACCTGGAACAAATGGTTTATACAGATGAAGAGAAGGTATACCAACAAAACGATTGAATCAATTTCGCATATTCATTTTAAAAAATAAAGCAAAGAGTCAGGCACATGTGCATATTATGAACAGTGCCATCATAGTCAAACCCCAGCAAACTCTGTGGACTGCAAAAGGTTAATTTTCAGAGATGACCCTTGTAAATAAATTTAGAAAGCAGGCTATAATATTTCAGTGCGTAGATTTCACAATGTTCAAAGTGAGTATAAGGCAACACAAAAATGCAAATTCTATTTATCATTAAAGATGTGAAATAAATATTATTCAACCTGTTTGCCATGTTTTGATTCATCTGAATAGTGACACGTTTCAGAATATACGAATGTGCTTGACGTTCTTTTAAAACTTATGAAACTCAGGAGATCTAGATTTTGATATTTCCCCCGATCACATTCGATTTTCCTCAGTCGCCTGTATGATGCAGTTTAAATCTTTGGTTTTTTGTTCTAATGTATCTACTGTATTTAAATTCGTGTTAAGAGGTGTTATTAACTTGTTTGTCCTATGTAAATCTCCATATGCAAGTGTTCTTATTCGATGGTTGATACAAACGACAATTGTGTTTGTTTATTATTTTTTATTTATACATACGCTTTCTAAATCCTTGTGTCGTGCTGAAAACTATTGTTTTCAATCACATTTTAACCCCCACTTTTGTAGTTTCCATCAATGCTGAATTTAAGGATTCAATTGAATACAAGTATTTTCCATCATTAATAAGAAAACGAGCCGTAAACAGGTATATAGTATATACACACGTTTGTAATGATTATTTTATCATAGAACCTCAACATATCTACTGCGACATAACCACACAATTATAAATGATAATAATCTATCACAGTGATATAAATACATATGTCCCCTTCTATACATACAACTGTGGTCGTCAGATCAAAGATCTTTAATTGTTTAATTATCACAGTGGTTGGATAAAGCATGTTCTGGTGTTTATATATGACCATAGTCGGATAACCGATGTTCCGAATTGGTCAGATAAAGAGGTTCCATCATTTAAATTCCACGGCTGTCGGATTACACTTTTTGTATAACAAAGTGGTCGAATTGCAAAAAGCTGCTTGTATGCATAAGGGACCGTAATACAGCCTGGACAATCTTCACAGTTGTCGACATACAAAAAGTTCACCGCCTAAGCATCAGTGTTGTCGATGTTAAATCGTGCTGCTATCTAAGATCCGACGACCGATATGTACCAGACTGTATTACATAATTTACATTGTCTAGATGTCTTAGTGATCGGAAAGGAGGCATCATCGCCTACACATTTGCATATATATGTATATATAAAGTCTGGAGCGCAGTTGCATAGGAAACGACCGGTAAAGCGTTGGGCGATGCAACCTACACTGCACGCGACTTGCTCATGATGGTTTGTGTGTTTTCAGGATAATGTAAAACGGAGCGTTTGTGTTGCCAATCTTCTCCTTCAATCACACTTAATAGCATGCGAATGACCTCCCGTATGTTGTTCATTGAGAAAGACACTAGCACCCAAAGGAGACCTAGCCTCAACATGACCCTGGCTATCGACTGCAAAAATTACTTTGCAAACAATTAAAGATGCATAGTTCATATAATATCGGTATAGTACATGTATAACGACCTTAAGTAGCTATACATCACAACGACCGTATTACGAATGTCGAAGTTCTACACACTCACGGTGACCAGATGTTCGAATCGCTATCAATAAACAAAATCTAAAACCAACATAGCTTCCACATGCGTCGGCGTACAATACATTACATTTAAAGCGACAATACTATCAGTAGATATCTCATGCCCACTTTAACACTGGAAAGACCGATAGTTGACACTAGACTTCGCGGCCATTGGGTTAAGTGGGTTCCTGTTGCATGTGATGCCAACTGTTAACACATATAGATAAGGGGCTGTTACAACTGTCCGTTATATTGCTCATAGACATGTCAGAGAATCAATACTAATCAAACGTCAAAGTAATGAAAGATTTGTCAACTTAACAATCTCACAATAAAAACGAACTGTCTCCAGTTCAATCAATTCAAGTATGATCTGTCTCACATTACTCTTCGTCTGGATACAAAGCTTTCCATCCATGGACGACCTGTCTCGAATTGCGCTACATCAAGGGACGATTTGACTCGAATTGCACTACATCAAGGGACGATTTGACTCGAAGTGTATTCCATTCAGATAAATTCTATATCTCACAATGCATATCTTTTAGGGCCGATCTGTCTTACAACGGGTTTCCTCCATGTACGATCAGTCGTACACCAACAAGATTTTGAAGAAAAGTGAGAAGTTTATATTGTAAAGCTTACCAAAAACACCCACGGAATGGTACTTTGAGAAGAACGGTCCGAATGAGCGTTATAATACATTACATACAGGTATAAATGGATGAACTCCGGGTATCAAATTGAAATTGATACAATATATTTACACTGACGTTGTAAAGTCGTTTATTGAAGCATACTAACTTTATTGTTTGTATATATGGTTTCATTGCCAATTGTGGTTATTAACTCACGGTCTGCCTAATGCTACATGTTTTACTTTGTTTTTCCGATGCGTATCAAGAATAATTTGTCCTTAATCTTTGTAATATCACAGTCTGGGTCTATATTTCAACAACCATAAAGTTGAATGAGTCTTTGCTAATGCTGTCTTTGTAAAGAGTATTATTTAGCTAATATTGTTTTTTCTTTGTATGTTCTGATGTAAAAAAAAAAAAAAAAAAAACATTGCAGGTACCGATACTTTGATGATACAATGACGAAAAATTGGGAGATAACTGAATGAATTGAATGAATGGCGTTATATATCTTTTTCATTGCATGTATTCGTAAACCTATTTTCCTTCAGAACTCTATACAAAATGACAAAGTAAGTCAAAGCCAGTGATGCAAATTTCAAACAGTGTTAGATAAATTGAAAAATGTCTTATGATATATCCGAAAAATATTTCAGAATATCGCAAGATAGTCTAAAATTTGCCTGGTTACATTAAAAATAAGTGGATTTTCTATCAAAGTAATATCGTGAGATACAGCTGAAAGTCATTCACTTGTCATTCTATAACACTGATATGATTTCTTCGAGTAACTTGACAAATTAAGAAACACGACTGATGGATTTGTTAAAAGGAACTTGGTGTCCATTAGATTCGTCGATATTAGTTTGATTCTAAATGTCAGATATTTCCTATAGCTGGTACATATTGCATATAAAAATTTAAAAAATCAGATATAGAGATTGAATCTTAACATGAAATGTATCGATTGAAATGCATTAATGTGTCGATCTTAATTAACGTTATTGTAAAGCAACATTCCAAGGTCGATCATTAGCTGCTGGTTTCCTTATTTTACAACTGCGCAGTAGAATAAATTTATTTCATTTTTTCTGTTTATGAATATGAAGGTTTGTTAACAGAACCCGACAGCGAGAATGGAGGGATATTGAAAGTTAACTATTTTCCTTCTGTTTTGACATGGTCTTCACTCGTTATATTATTTAGTCCTGTACGTTCTAGGATTTTTCCGAGTAAGTCTTTGTCAGGTTTCATATTTCATAAATATTAAGTCAGAATAACGGCTTTATTAACAAATGCTCACTCGTTATTGTAAATTTCGGATTAAAAAAAAAAAGAAAATACCAACTTTGCAACATAATCATAATTCAAAATCAAACTACATAGAACTGGAGCAAATTATGGATAAAAGAAATATTAACACAAAGACTCAGGTGTTCCGTAAGAGTAAGTGTCTTCTGCTTCATCGACACCAACCATGTAAACCTTGGTATATCCAAGTAAGTAATGTCACTTTCTCGAATGAGGACAAGGTATACAACACTAGAACCAACAAGCAAACTAACGAGCATCAAATACGTCCAGCTTCATGTCACACGAGGGAAATAGAATATCGCTATGGCGTTCATAAAACATAATTTTCATCAGTCTTCATCTTAGGAGCCCTTGTGTTACGAGATGTCAGTCAGATGACGACTTCTTGCACGAACATCGTGATAATGGAAACAAGCCCAACTGTGACATGTTAATAACATTGTTGGAGATGCAAGTATATTGCTATCCAGAATTGGAAATATTCACAATAGGGAAATTTTAATCATCACGTTTATCATGCATCGAAGGCTGGCTATGTTGGTTTTGTTCGAGGAAAAGATCGAGATAAGCAGCTGATGTAGAAGAGTATGTCGTATCTTTGATTTCGTGTTCTGGTGGATATATACGATGGACGTAGTCAATAAATTTCTAGTTATTCAAAGTCAATACGTCTTCAACATATCTGAAGGTGAAACTAAACGACTTTGAAAGTTCATTGTGACCTGTTTTGATAAGCTCTTGAATGAATTCAGCCTCATATGAAAAGCAGTAAACTTATTTACACAGATGTACAAGATGTTATTACTAAGAGAAATATTATAGTCTCAATTTTTCGTAATTGATAACGTTTAATCAAATTGTTACAATCCTTTTTAGTAAATTTATTAATTTACTTGTACGTGTATCACCTCATGTAATATAGCATTTGTGACATTAGAATGAGATAATTAGATGACGTCACAACGGAAAACCGGAAGGACTTTAAGTGTGACATGGTCACGTATGTTTTCTGTAACGTTTACCAAAATAATGTCATGTGATCAGAAAGAAATCCAAATTTATCTTAAAACTTCTAAATTTTCCCAGGATATCCTGAATCAACATGTTTACTAAATACGTATTCGTATAAGGATGTCACCGTGTATATGTGGTAGGATATCATGGTTGTTTAACTGTCACTTAGATTGCATTCATATGAACAATGCATACATTATGACGGCGGGTCAATAGTTATATTAACATTTCAAATACGTTGTTATCGTAAATATTCTATAAATGTTTAAAGATTTGTCCTTCTGAAAACCATAATCATCTAAATGGTTCATGTAAAGCTACCATGTGTGTTTTTGGAGGCGTGGACGGAATTAACTTTTAAAAAGACACCGAAATCATTTCCTGTTATTGTCTTGTAATGACAGTACGAGAGACACAAAACGTGAATAGCGCCTTAAAACACAATAGACCCAAACAATGAACTAAACTGCAGCATACAGCTATTTCGTCCTTCTAGGACTCGGAATCTTCGGATGCGACTGAGGAAAATCCGAATTGGTCGAAAAATTAGTCAAAATCTAGATTGGGAAGTTCATTAACCTCTAATTCAATCAATATAATAATTTTTAGATATCAGATAATTTTCAGAAAACACCTCAAAAATTTCAAATATTTACAAAAGACACATAAGTGAATGGTACCTTATACTAGAAATTTAGAGTTAGATTCTGTAGAACCTAAAAACCATCATACAGCTGTTTCGTCACTCTAGGACCTAAGATGTATGTATACTCTTGTGAAAACCATTCGGATGAACAATTAACTTAGGAGAGACAATACTGGTAACAACATATTGATAAGAATGCAGGATGCACGAAAGATATAACAGATGTGTAGGATTTTTCGATACAAATTTATGATTAGATACAGCAGAATCAGATAATGAATTAACCGCTGTTTCGTCCCTTTAAGAGTCGTTATTGACCTCGTCAACCTCATATCTGAAAATTCAAATTCCTCTTTCATTTTTCTCTCCTCTGCCTGACAACCCAATATGATTTATCTCGTTTCAGCCTGAAGACCAGCATTATGAAATTCTTGGAAACATGTATATTGGCACTTTTGTTAATAACACAACAGATCCTCGCTGATGGAGCAGGTAAGAACACCTCCCTGGCGTGACCATGTAGACAGCAGCATAAAGAACTGTATGACAAACTGTTTAAATTATTATGCTGACATATTCTGGGTCATGCCATGTGCATCTGTTTGTATTACTCTCTATCATCAAAACCATTAACATGCCATGCATCTGTTACGTTATGTTAAAAGCGTATATACTTGTATTTGTAGGAAATTGTTTGAATAACAACTTTAGAATTGTATAAAAGATATGACGAAATAATTCTTCATAGGGATATTGCATGTCTTTTCGTTTTAGTTATTGATAATTTCTTTTCACATTCATGGTAATTATCTTGTCTTTTAATGGGAAAAATGTCGTTCGATACAAACATAAGTTTATGTATAATTGTTTATTTGGATCATAGAAAGCGTCGACATTTTTTCTCTGCTGTTCAGATAAGCTAAAAATTATGAATTTGTTTAATCTGTATTGCAAATTTGCAATGGTCTACAATTAATTTAATTATCACAAAAGAAATAATCACTTGACATTTTTAAAGGCAACAAATATAATTATCAAATAATAACATGTTCATTTATATATATGACTGCATGAATTATTAAAAATAAGTAAAAAATTTTCCTACAATTTTTAACTTTTACTTTTTCCATTTTAGTCTTGTAATAATTTGTCGACTGATGTCTGCAAATGACTCTGTTTCACGCCTGATATTAAAGTAATTTCATTGCAATATTCATATTATATATTTCATAAATTTGTTATAGTTTAAAAGAACTAGAACGTGAAAATTTACATTCTTATTTCATTTTAGCATCATAATGATGTCCTGCTTTCGTAAAAATACATTCCGAATAAAGACGATATATTCTACACCTACAACAACACGTGCATGTTGGCTTGATATTGTGTATTGAGATTACATTTCCGCTCATCTTCCAGATTTCCTGCTGAGTTTTATATGATATTTTTCCCGATTATCTTTTTATAATGTTTATTAAACAATTTCAACAAGTTAACTGTTTCATTCGAATGTCTCGGTAAGATGAATTTATCTTTTCATTCACAATGATTTAGAGGAAAGTGACAATAGCATGCGATGCCATTCTACGTCTATTTACATTTCCTTTGATAATGCATTTTTAAAAAAAGCGATATCGCGAAGCGCATATTCGCACTGCTTTTACTCGTTAAGTTTTCACTGTTAAGACTGTTAAGCAAAAAATGAAGAATTTCTACATATGGCGTTACAAAAGCTGTTTAAATGACGTATGTAACCTTGACTTTTTAGAGACGTCCAATGCATTCTTTGTCACTTTAGATTCTAGAATATAGATACAATTGCTTTCAATTAAACATGTTTTCATTCTTGTCCACGTTTAAACTTTAATATTCATTATCTTTATTTCAACTAAGTTTGTTTCTAACGCAAAATTGGGAATGGCGTATTTGCTATGTGGAAGACCATACTGATGAGTCTGATGGATCATTAAATATTTGCTTCATCCTAGTTTATAATTTTCGACAAAATACATATGGCTGAATCTAGATGTACTATGTGTAAATTTTGATCTCTGATGTTGTTTATGGTGTTACCAAATTACTCCCACATTGTGTATGTGTTTATACTTTGAAGCTATCACCTGTAGGTATAACTGTTGAAGCAAGTCATACACAGATATCTTTACTGATATGCCTGGGATTTTTTTCCCCTTGATAAAAAAATATTTTAGAGTACGGTGTTTCTAGAAATCCTTAAACTATTCGTATAACTCATTTTCACCTTTTGTTTTTTCTTTCTTTTTTTCTGGCGGCAGGTGCGGCAGATACAGATGCTACGGACAGTCTGGAACAATATGATGGCAATAGCAGATCAGACATTATAGCGCAAGAGATAAAGCGCGCGCGAATTCCACAATTTGTTGGTAAAAGAGACTACTTTGCGAATGACGATTTAGATTTGTCAGATGACGGTCAAGATATTCCTATAGAAGTTAAACAGGCACTTGAGCGTGACTTGCTCACTAGCTTACTCGCCGGGTCAACTGAAGACTTACCCGATGGTTCTGAAAGTGATACACAAAATGACTTTTTTGACAGACAAACCCGCTATAGACCGATGATGGTAGGCAGAAGAGGCAAATGGGCACCAAAATTCGTTGGAAAACGTCGAGGCCCACTTTTTGTTGGCAGAAGAAGATCTCCATATTTCGTTGGAAAGCGCACCTTACAAACAGAAAGCAATATGGCGGCGGAAAAGCGTAGAAATCCCATGTTTGTTGGAAAGCGAGCCGATCCTGTGCTTGTTGCAAGGGGTTTATCAAAGCCTATGTTTGTTGGACGCCGAGGTCATCCAATGTTCGTCGGGAGACGAACGGCTAGCGGCGATCTTGATAGCTCTATATTTATGGGAAAAAGGTCAGTTCAAAATCTTGAAACTGGTCAAGGTTTGACCGGTCGCAAGAAACGTTCAGTTGACAGAGACAAACGATTTGCGATAAATACTGCCACGATAAAAACCCTAGACAAACATAAGGCGAGACAACGGTCCAATCCAACAGTGATACGTAAAAGAACAATGTATTCAAAACTCGATAGGCGGAAACGCGAAAGCGATATTGTTGTAGACAAAGATCGGCGAAACTTCGATGCTCCATATTTTGTTGGTAAACGGGAATCGAATGATTTTGGCAAAGCGTCAACAGACGCATTATTATTTCAACTATTTAATGAGTTTCCAACAGTAAAAACACACAACTCGGAACCTCCAACTGCTTTAGGAAAACGGGGTCGTGAATTTCATATACCAGATTTTGTTGGAAAAAGAACAAAAGTTAAACCAGTCTCACCTAAATTTCTTTCAAAACAGACTACGTCTAGGTCACATAGTTTAAATGACTTCCCGTCTAATAATAACAAACCCGCATCGCGTCTCAGAAATAAACGTTACAACCCTCCTGATTTCATAGGTAAACGCTATGGCACTCTTAGATCCCAAGATAAACGATATCGTCCACCAGATTTTATTGGTAAACGATACAGCTCTCCTGATTTCATTGGTAAACGCCACAGCCCACCCGATTTCATTGGTAAACGCTACAGCCCACCCGATTTCATTGGTAAACGCTACAACCCTCCTTATTTCGTTGGAAAACGCTACAGTCCTCCCGATTTCATTGGTAAACGCTACAGCCCCCCTGATTTCATTGGTAAACGCTACAGCCCACCCGATTTCATTGGTAAACGCTACAGCCCACCAGATTTCATTGGTAAACGCTACAGCCCACCGGATTTCATCGGTAAACGCTACGGTCCTCTGAATTTTGCAGGCAAACGATACAGTCCTGCGGATGTTGTTGGTTCATCGGAAAGTAAACGCGACCTTGGTTTTATTTCCCCATATTTTATCGGTAAACGCGACACCATTTTCACGTTTCCAACATTCAATGGCCTTTCACAAGATTCCAAGCTCCATGACAAAGATGAGAAGAATAATATTTTTGACGAACAACCCCAGAGACAAGTGAATGCAGCCAAATCAATTTATCAGTTCAGCCCTAGAATTTACTTTCCATTGTTGAAAGACACAAAGTTAGATGCAGGTAACGAGGAAAGTACCAGTCAGACTCCGAGGCAGTTAGATAATGCAGTCTATCCAGAGGTGACGGAGTTCTCACCAGCAACGGACGGCGATCAAGAAGATGAATCTGATGTTAGCATTAATCCAACAAGACTCAATGGGCCGGGAATTCTTCGAAAACGTAGTTCAGAGGTTATTCGTCAAGAGCGTGAAATCACGTTCACCCCACCCGATTTCATCGGAAAACGCGACAATAGTGAACCAGCCGATGAAGATATGGAATTCATGTCAGAAAGTAGTTTTGAAAAATTCAATTTTCCGGGTTATCAAATGAATCTAGACAAAAGCGAATTGTATACAGACATTGCAAGGCGGCTTACAAGTTCATTTTCCAAATTTCCGGCTGGTTCTCTATCTCAAACTCCGTCCCTAAATCTGAACTTTCTACCATCATTTTCCTTCTGGAGATCAGCATCTTTTGTTCAACCTAACTTGGTACGAATTCCGGCTATGCATTCTGGCTATCTTCAAAGTGATTCATATGATGCAAATCTAGCGGCCTCGACGGATTTGCCGTCACCAAACAGGCTTCAACGTATTATTTTACAGCCAAAACAGCAGGCGATGTCATTACAACACTCAGTGATTGACAATGGCGGAACAAACAGTGACGGATTTAGTGATTCGTTTTTATCTGACTATGCTGCAGACAGCAGCGTAGATCGCTATGGTAACATACCTGAAAGAACCTAGACACATTCGCATTAGAAACCGGAAGCGCAGTACACGTTAGCAGAGGCGTAAGTCCTAAATGTCAGTTTCTTCTGCGATGCCTTGACTGCCAAGCCTTTCCAAAACGACTCAACAGTACAATACCTCCTCATAGTTTAGAAGTTCAGATATATATTTGGGGACACCAATAATTTTACTTAGAATTATGTAACAATGTGGGGATGGAAGTTTTACAGTACTTTATTCCCCATGAATTATCCACTATAAAAATGATATTCGAAATCTGATGAATAAGAAAATCAGTTTCATTATGCAAAAAAAAATAGATAAAAATAAAAGTTTCGAGCAATTAGCGAATGTATTGATAGCACGTCAGTTGTCAGTTATAGTCAGGCTTTCAGGGCAAGTTAGAAGAGGGACATTTCGTTCGTTTCAAGAGGAGTGTGTTGTGCTGTCCTACTTTCCTACGGGCGCTCGGCGTCCAAATTCTTCGTATCCCATAATGCATGTCGGCGTATTGATGAATGCAAGACGATATCCCGTCGTGACGTCATGTTTCCTGTCCTGTGATAACTTCATCACTAACCGCAGAGTTGATGACTTAATTAGCATGATGTCGATTTGTGTATCTTTAATCTTTCCTACTGTTGCATAATACGTGACCATACTAACACGATTTTTTTCTCGTCGAGACTATAACATCCGAGTTTTCCCTAACAGTTATTTTTCTCCATTATAACCAAAAACTAATTCATTATCAACTGCTTTCAGTATCTACTAACAAGATTCATTAACATTTTGTATTTGTTAGTATTTATGCTTAAACAATTCCGTCATGTTGAAGTGGCTTTAACAACATCTATATTGAGATATATATCATGTATGTTGCTCGTGTGTTTTTTTATCATTTTCTCGATCAAATCTTTTTTACGTATATCATAACTGTGTAAGTATGTTTTTAATTTGTTCACGTTGTGGAATTGTATTGATTTTTGGAAAAATAATGAACCGTACAAAGCTATTTTTTCTATGTTTAGAAATAAGTATTGCAGCAGTATTGATAATGTATTGCAGCAGTATTGTTAAAGTATTGCAGCAGTATTGATAATGTATTGCAGCAGTATTGTTAATGTATTGCAGCAGTATTGATAATGTATTGCAGCAGTATTGTTAAAGTATTGCAGCAGTATTGTTAATGTATTGCAGCAGTATTGTTAAGATACTGCAGCAATATTGTTAATGTATTGCAGCAGTATTGTTAATGTATTGCAGCAGTATTGTTAAAGTATTGCAGCAGTATTTTAATGTATTGCAGCAGTATTGTCGCTTATTGCAGCAGTTTTGTTAATTTGAATACATCCACAACGTGAAGGGGTTAAATAGCAAAATTCTAAATATTTCCAAAATATCCCAAAACATTATCATTTAATCAATTATCAGTACTAAGAAGATAGGAAATCTTTCAGTTTAACAGGATTGCTGAACAAAAGGTAGGTTTTATACATACATAGAAAGGGTCATTAACTCTATTTTCCCCAAAAAAACACTTTTTTGTATTTATATTTCAATTCATACCTGTTTAACTTACGCTATTGTATCGTACGTGTTGAAATAATGTCTCATTTTTCATTTCAGTACATACCAGTATATGATCAATCGCTTTATAATTTACAAACTTAACATAATAAATACACAATATTCTTACGAATTAAAAATCTAAACTACACGCATTGATTTATGACAGGTTAATTATGGTATTCGATCAATAAATTTACACACGTTTTATGACGAGTTGTAAAAATGACGTCACACACTCGTAGATAACATTAAGACCATACATGTAAAGTCGATAAGGCCAATAGTCTGAAATGGATGTTTTCTGCATTTTTGCCAAAATTATTGATCAAATTTATTATTTGAAAAGGGATCTTAAATTAATTTTCATATCATATAGGACTTTGAAACTCCAATTCAATCTAGCTTCATCACTGTCATAAGGCATGGAATTTATGTCAGATCCCATATGTACATATTTTGTACTGTTCACTAAGGAATTGTTATACTTATTTTTTTCACTTTGCTAACAAGAGGGGAAAAATATCTATGATAATGTCATGAAACAAAATGACATAATAATTTCAAACATATGTCAGTTTTAAAACACACAGTAAAAGGGTAGCAATTATAGGCATAAATATAATTCTTCTCGCGTTTTAAATAATTACTTAAAATAATGATGAAGAAATGAACATTAATTATAAGATTAAATATGAAACAATCCATGTGCACCTACCCATCTATCTCCATCCAGACTTTGATATTTCTCTCAATCACTTTTAATTTATCACTGTTGCCGCCTAGGCTTCAAAATTGAGGACCTTTTCATCACTGACGAGTCCTAGAACGAGGAAACAGCTGTATGATTGTTGATTTCCTTATTTTGCTCTACATTATCTAATTCTAAATCAGTTTTAAAAGGTGCTGCTCATTTGTGTTGGTTTTTTTCTTAAATTGGAAAATCGTATATATAAAGAATTCGGGGAAATGATTTGAAAGTAAAGACTTCAGTATATGTCATTGTGAAAGAATTTGGTTCAAACTAGGAGTTTATTGGTTCAGGGTTACATCCTATCTTCAGTATAACACTTGTAAATACATTTTAAAGGGCTTGTTAGCTTTGGTCGATGATTGATGTTATCATTCGATGCTAGAGTACATTGTAACAACTCCGGCAGTTAAGTGATTGGTAATCCGGATCGCACGGCCATGTAATAGCTGTTAACGGTATATTGACAATGCTCTCATTCTGACCATTTGCCAACCTGTTTACCAGTTTCGTCGACAAGCACGAATTGTTTGTCATTTCTGTGAGTTCATGTTCGTTCTAGTACGAGAGGAACATGCTGTTTCTTTTCCGTCGATCTCTGTTAAAGTCTCCTTGTAGTGCGACAATCTAAGCATGTCCGAACATTTCCCAACGACAAACCACTCCAAAGGTTGACCTACATTAATTTCTGCTCTATCCAACCCACCACGACAAGTTATAATTGTTAACTTCATCGTGGTGGGCCGTCTCTACAGGAAGAATCATACCAAGCGACACATTGTGTCCACAGTCAGTCTTCTCTTTGTTATAATGGGATCGACTGCTACATTTCTCTAGCAACCTTTTTTTATGAAATCAACAGATTCTTATAACAATACATGGCCAGACAAGATATGCATTTCGAAATCATCATTTGCAAGTTATTTCATATAATTACATGTCGGATATCACTCACAAATCCTATCTATTGGTATTATACTATTTTTTTCAGTTCACATTAATTAGCGAATTTACGGAAATAGCATTTCCGTCTGATGTTGACATTTTAAAAAAGAACCAGTTTTAACTAAAAAATCTATTTTCGCATGTTAGTGAAACGTAATTCAAAGGGTAATCAATTAAGAAGGACGATAATTGGACAGTTTATTAATTACTGTTCAGAAATGGTCTACGCGCAATCAGTCTCTATGGCAGATGTGACAACTAAGGTCTCGTGATCACTAACTTTCTGTTTCTTCCTAGCAACATGAAAACACCATCTGTTTTGCTTTGACGGCAAAAATAATTATTTTGATTTAGTGTCATATCTGAAATATAGTATTCTTGGGTTCTCTCAGATAAGTCCTTTTATCTGAATTTAATTTCTGCTTTATTGCAAGAAACAATTATTGGCGGTAACATGGTCAAGTCAGAAAGTTATATAATTTAATGTGTAGTAACACGTGTTTTGTTTTCTATATAGTGTACAATAATTGACCTTAAATCAATGAAATGCAGTTATATACCCGTGTTCATTTAGAAATTAAAAGTGGACAGAGAAAGTGTTTAATAGCCAGTAAAGTCACATTAGACAATCGGATATTGAAGTCTACGACATTTTTGCCACGTGCTCTCTAATTAAATTTTCTTTCTGAACAAAACGTAGGAACATTTTCTCAGAGGAAAACAACCATTAACTAATTTGAGCAACGTGACTTGTGAACAGAGACCAGTAGTGAACAGATACTTTGTAATCAATCTTAGGTCTGTCATGTTTAGTTATCTTGAGTACCATGGTGAAATTATAAATATGTATAACATCTATTGGACATGATATAGTTAATTTGTATTTTGATAAAAAGTCAATTTAATTTCAAATAATTCAAGGTGTTATAGGGGTAATTTTCATAGTCATTACACCACAATTTCAAACATCTGTAACAAGCTTGCTGAGATTAAAAGTGTTAAAAAAAGCCACCTTTAAAGTAAACTCATACTTAGCTAAGACTGGACATACAAAACGAATGTCCTTGTATAAACTTCATATCCGTGCTGTGCCATTTCTCAAGAATATTTTCACCATTCGTACGAGAATATGTAAAGCAATTGTTTTTTTTATTTTACTTAGTGGTTGTGTAAATATTTTAACAATGTATTCATTAACGCTTCATCTTGTATTTGCAGATGAACCTAAGGATGACTCATTTCTGAAAACAGCATTACGTCTGTCTGTTAATCATTTGAACACACCCGAAGAGGATTTCGCTAGTCCCGCAGAAACCAGAAGCATAAAATACGGGTTCCCGGATGTAGTTAGGAGTTTGAAGCCACATGTACCTGAACATGTGTTTGGACTAAATAATCTTAATCCCACATTTAGGAATTTCCCTACAGCGCATATCGGTTCGGATTTCCCTGATATTTATCCAGATAACGGTCGTATTGAATTCAGCAAGAAATGGGCAGAGTTTCTCGGCAAACGAACCAATAAGAGATGGGCTGAGTTTATAGGAAAACGATTTGGAGAGTATCTGCGTAAACGGTCAGGAGAATGGCTAGGTTGATTTGAACCATTGATCAGTTTTGGGGAAAACATATACCCGGAAAAAAGGACTGCGCTATTTGGGTCAATCTTAATCACTATGACTAATTTTAGATCTATATAATGAATAGAAAGAAAATTATTCCGTTCATTCAGGCATGTAAATTAGGAAACTGATTATGAAATGTATTTCGCATTCGTCGAGGCTCCATTAAAGGATCATTCACGTGATCTGTCATAAACATTCATCAGGTGTAGTTATCAGTGACTTTGACCTTTGTTGAAATATTGCGTCGCTCAATCTTGTAAATATAGTAACTGATGTGTTTAAATGTCTTCGTCGGGTGTGGCGATAACGTTGAGGATAAAAGAAAATTGAATTTTCAATCAGTATTTGTCTTATTTACGTAAGATTTGGGCGGACAGCCCACAGAATATCCTACTGTTGGCACATGCAAAATGTTTGTATCACCAATAGGATGCAAGAGAAATGAGAAATCCCGAAGTGTCTTTATAGATACACATGACCCTTAAGACAACGGCTTTGACAATATAAACCGTAAATGTAAACATGTTGAAGAACGTTATGAAAGCGTGTAATTCTCGTTAAGATACAAGTTGAGTATAATTGGTGGCTATTAAATGTGTGTATGTAATTAAATACACAGAGAAACGATCGCCGCTAAATCCATTTTACACTTTATCCGTTATTCACGCGAGAAGGTCGTTTGTGCTGAATTATTTGTAATTAAAGACATTCGTTCATGACAAGCGGGCCTTTATACAGGTTTATGCTATCGAAAAATCATAGTTAAAATAGTCCTTTATGCAGGCGTATACAAGAATATCTAGAGGCTGTATACATAGTAGAGCATTCTGCATTGCTGGCAATGATAAAACTTGAAGCGGGTTAAACAGTTTGACAACTAGTGCCTATTGACAGGTGAACGAACGTGACAATCCTAATGCAGGTACGACAGTACTGATGGCTGTATACATAGTAGAGCACTCTGCATTGCTGGCAATGATAAAACCTGAAGCGGGTTTAACAGTTTGACAACTAGTGCCTATTGACAGGTGAACGAATATGACAAATATGATGCAGGTACGACAGTACTGATGGCTGTATACATAGTAGAGCATTCTGCATTGCTGGCAATGATAAAACTTGAAGCGGGTTTGACAACTAATGCCTATTGACAGGTGAACGAATATGACAAATATGATGCAGGTACGACAGTACTGATGGCTGTATACATAGTAGAGCATTCTGCAATGCTTGCAATGATAAAACTTGAAGCGGGTTTGACAACTAGTGCCTATTGACAGGTGAACGAATATGACAAATATGATGCAGGTACGACAGTACTGATGGCTGTATACATAGTAGAGCATTCTGCATTGCTGGCAATGATAAAACTTGAAGCGGGTTTGACAACTAGTGCCTATTGACAGGTGAACGAATATGACAATCCTGATGCAGGTACGACAGTACTGATGGCTGTATACATAGTAGAGCATTCTGCATTGCTGGCAATGATAAAACTTGAAGCGGGTTAAACAGTTTGACAACTAGTGCCTATTGACAGGTGAACGAATAGGACAAATATGATGCAGGTACGACAGTACTGATGGCTGTATACATAGTAGAGCATTCTGCATTGCTTGCAATGATAAAACTTGAAGCGGGTTTAACAGTTTGACAACTAGTGCCTATTGACAGGTGAACGAATATGGCAAATATGATGCAGGTACGACAGTACTGATGGGTAGATGATAAAAGATCGAAGTTTCTTTTATAACAATAGGCATGACAAAGTATTCTAAACAACAAAAGACAAAATGTGATAATAGCACTTGGTCCGTACAAAAACAAATGAATATACAGTTATTATGCTGAATGAATAGACGTTCTAGTTGATATCGATGGCATAACTCTTTTAACATAATCAGAAATAACAAATCAGAATACCATACCGAAATTAAGATTGAATCTACCGCCTATATTAGCTTCGCAAACGTTGAGGACCAAGTCAAGGCTGGTATATTTATATATATATACCGAGTTCGACCTTCACTCGTCAGTACTTGTTATTGATTGAGATATAAACACTGACGATAGTGAAGTGAAAAGTTGATATGACTCTCCAAAGACGTACAGTTTGGTTCATAACGGTATGTTAGAAACATTTATAGATTGTGATATTTTTAATGTAGTTTGTGTCTCTGGTTCAAGTAGACTAGGAGTATCTCTGCAGGAGATCAAATCACAAAGAACGATCTACACAAACCAGATGAAATCTTCATCCAGTAAAATCAAATAGCAAAACAGCCATCTATCTCTACCTAGACGTATTCATAGACAATGGAATATTTCATTTCCATGTGTTCCTTCTTCAACCAAAACGTTCCTATCTCTCTTAAATATGATTTACAGAGTCTTGCTTGAGATAAACGCCACAGGATACAAGAATCAGATTTTAAAATCGTATATTGTGAACAGAGAAATATTACCATGGTACCGCCATCTCTGAAACAAAAGAAACGAAACAAAGACTAACATACCAAAGTATTGCAGTAGAGACCAAAGCATTATGACTGCCGATTTTTTTTTATAATTCTCCAGATGGTTGACGTTATCTACATACAGCGTCCTTAATGTGACATACTGGTATACCCGTATGTCTTGTATTAAAATATCAGCATTCCAAACAAAATTTTTTATCAAATATTTCAAAACTTCAAAAATATTAGGAATTCTGTACAAAAGTAATGAGACACTATACAATTAATGTAAATGTTAGAAAGGGAAAAAAGAGACATCATATACGTAATGTAAGGAAGGGAAAAGAGACACTATATAAGTAATGTAAGGAAGGGAAAAGAGACACTATATAATTAATGTAAGAAAGGGAAAAGAGACACCATATAAGTAATGTAAGGACGGGAAAAGAGACACTATATATGAAATGTAAGGAAGGGAAAAGAGACACTATATAATTAATGTAAGGAAGGGAAAAGAGACACCATATAAGTAATGTAAGGAAGGGAAAAGAGACACTATATAAGTAATGTAAGGAAGGGAAAAGAGACACTATATACTTAATGTAAGAAAGGGAAAAGAGACACCATATAAGTAATGTAAGGAGGGGAAAAGAGACACCATATAAGTAATGTAAGGAAGGGAAAAGAGACACTATATAAGTAATGTAAGAAAGGGAAAAGAGACACTATATAAGTAATGTAAGGAAGGGAAAAGAGACACTATATATGTAATGTAAGGAAGGGAAAAGAGACACTATATAAGTAATGTAAGGAAGGGAAAAGAGACACTATATACTTAATGTAAGAAAGGGAAAAGAGACACCATATAAGTAATGTAAGGAGGGGAAAAGAGACACCATATAAGTAATGTAAGGCGGGGAAAAGAGACACTATATAAGTAATGTAAGAAAGGGAAAAGAGACACTATATAAGTAATGTAAGGAAGGGAAAAGAGACACTATATAAGTAATGTAAGGAAGGGAAAAGAGACACTATATAATTAATGTAAGAAAGGGAAAAGAGACACTATATAAGTAATGTAAGGAAGGGAAAAGAGACACCATATAAGTAATGTAAGGAAGGGAAAAGAGACACTATATAAGTAATGTAAGGAAGGGAAAAGAGACACTATATAAGTAATGTAAGGAAGGGAAAAGAGACACTATATAAGTAATGTAAGGAAGGGAAAAGAGACACTATATAAGTAATGTAAGGAAGGGAAAAGAGACACTATATAAGTAATGTAAGGAAGGGAAAAGAGACACTATATAAGTTATGTAAGAAAGAGAAAAGAGACACTATATAAGTAATGTAAGGAAGGGAAAAGAGACACTATATAATTAATGTAAGGAAGGGAAAAGAGACACTATATAAGTAATGTAAGAAAGGGAAAAGAGACACCATATAAGTAATGTAAGGAAGGGAAAAGAGACACTATATAAGTAATGTAAGAAAGGGAAAAGAGACACTATATAAGTAATGTAAGAAAGGGAAAAGAGACACTATATAAGTAATGTAAGAAAGGGAAAAGAGACATTATATAAGTAATGTAAGGAAGGGAAAAGAGACACCGTATAAGTAATGTAAGGAAGGGAAAAGAGACACTATATAAGTAATGTAAGGAAGGGAAAAGAGACATATATACGTAATGTAAGGAAGGGAAAAGAGACACTATATAATTAATGTAAGAAAGGGAAAAGAGACACTATATAAGTAATGTAAGGACGGGAAAAGAGACACTATATATGAAATGTAAGGAAGGGAAAAGAGACACTATATAATTAATGTAAGGAAGGGAAAAGAGACACCATATAAGTAATGTAAGGAAGGGAAAAGAGACACTATATAAGTAATGTAAGGAAGGGAAAAGAGACACTATATACTTAATGTAAGAAAGGGAAAAGAGACATTATATAAGTAATGTAAGACACCGTATAAGTAAAAGGGAAAAGAGACACCTATATAAGTAATGTAAGGCGGGGAAAAGAGACACTATATAAGTAATGTAAGGAAGGGAAAAGAGACACTATATAAGTAATGTAAGAATGGGAAAAGAGACACCATATAAGTAATGTAAGAAAGGGAAAAGAGACATTATATAAGTAATGTAAGGAAGGGAAAAGAGACACTATATAAGTAATGTAATGTAAGGAAGGGAAAAGAGACACCATATAAGTAATGTAAGGAAGGGAAAAGAGACACTATATAAGTAATGTAAGGAAGGGAAAAGAGACACTATATAAGTAATGTAAGGAAGGGAAAAGAGACACTATATAAGTAATGTAAGGAAGGGAAAAGAGACACTATATAAGTAATGTAAGGAAGGGAAAAGAGACACTATATAAGTTATGTAAGAAAGAGAAAAGAGACACTATATCAGTAATGTAAGGAAGGGAAAAAAGACACTATATAATTAATGTAAGGAAGGGAAAAGAGACACTATATAAGTAATGTAAGGAAGGGAAAAGAGACACCATATAAGTAATGTAAGGAAGGGAAAAGAGACACTATATAAGTAATGTAAGGAAGGGAAAAGAGACACTATATAATTAATGTAAGGAAGGGAAAAGAGACACCGTATAAGTAATGTAAGGAAGGGAAAAGAGACACCGTATAAGTAATGTAAGAAAGGGAAAAGAGACACTATATAAGTAATGTAAGAAAGGGAAAAGAGACACTATATAAGTAATGTAAGAAAGGGAAAAGAGACATTATATAAGTAATGTAAGGAAGGGAAAAGAGACACCGTATAAGTAATGTAAGGAAGGGAAAAGAGACACTATATAAGTAATGTAAGGAAGGGAAAAGAGACACCGTATAAGTAATGTAAGGAAGGGAAAAGAGACACTATATAAGTAATGTAAGGAAGGGAAAAGAGACACCATATAAGTAATGTAAGGAAGGGAAAAATACTGTGTAAAAACACATACAGAGGGACTGGGTTTACACTCAGCTCAAAACACACACAGGAACTTGGTAGACACCCAAATCACAAATATATCATAAACACTTATGGCGACAGGGTAGACACGAACATAAAATACATGCAGTGAGTAGGAGGACACTAAAACGTATACCGGGACTTGACAGACACCTATATAAAAACGCTTGTAGGGACTGGGTAGACCCTCAAATGCAAACTACAAACCTGGTAAACTTAGAAATAAAAAATAAATTCAGGACATTAAAATGTCTTGGTAGACATTTAAATAAAAAAAAATCATGCTGGGAATGGAATGACGCATAGAGGGATTGGTTAGAAACACACACATACACACAGTGAGAGAGAGGACATGAGATATAGGGGCTGGGTAGACATTAAAATGAAAAACAGACAGGGCTTGGTTAGACACTCAAATGAGAGAAAAAACATGCAAATGCAAAGAAAATACTGAAATTTAAAAACAAATATATATATATATATACACACAGGGGAAAGGAGACACTAAAAAGAAAATTACCAATAACAAAGTAGACACTTGTAAAAAAAACGAACAAACATAGGGAGGACACTGCATAGAAACTTCAATACCACTTTTACCGGGATAAATGTAGACACTAAAAAACAGACAAATATATCATTTAAACAGTTAATCAAACAAAAAACAATAAAGATATAAAACAATTAAAGTGCAGAGAAGATGCTCAAAGGGAAGAAACAGAGGAGAAAGAAAGGAACAGACACCATATCAAAAGGCAACAACATAGAGAGACTCAAAAAAGGACATACAGCATTTAACTGATCAAAATTGGTAAAATTGCATTGAAAACAACACACACACGTCGTCTAATTCCTAACTCCTCACAAAAAATGTCAGCGTTACAGAATAAACTTGACCAGTCGCAATAAGAAACCGTAAATCATTTAACATCTACAGCCAACAGGAAAAAGACATGGAGATATAGGAGTTCCAAGACGAACAGTGACATAACTAAACAAAATTGAATATATTGTCTAATCATGGCAGAAGTCTACGTAAACAGTCTCGGATTGTCGAGACAAAAGGATCGTTGTACATGGCAGGAATACAACCACGTAAACTCTGCCAATTTATCTTCTTGGTCTAACGTTTCTAACATGCTAGAGTGAAGTCACACCGTGGTCCGGTAACAGGAACTATATTTGTAATGCTCTCTAAACACATTAGCTAGTAAATTACCGTACAATGTCTTTGTATCACGTACACTTTCTCGCTTTCACGATGCTTTTGTATTACTTTTAATCATTTTTATGGACATCTACCATACTTCGAAAATCGATTGAGTAATCAAGTACGTCTATTTATCCATTCATTCATTCATGATCAGATTATTTCGATATTTTGACATACGTGTTCTCAGAGAATGCTTTACAATAGCTAAGAGTACCTTACAGCTGTTCAAGCTCAGTAATGACAAACCCAGATCAAATTATCCTGTCAGGTTAATATCGAGGTAAACCACAGACTTTGAAGTTTCCTGGATTGCATGTGTTCTCGAGGTATACCGACTTACATAGCAAATATAGCCTACTTTGTCTTAAGACAAGACGACATTACAGAAGTTGGAGAGCCATGTCAATTTTTACTGTCAAACATTTGTTGTAATATTTCACATGGTATTCCACAAGTAACAGCTACAGTCTTGGCAGAGAGAATTGTAAGATAAAGATTCACTTGCTGATGGATAATGTACAACACAACAGGGACGCACCTGCCTTAAGATCCCTGAATACGTGTGATCTGTTGGATGTGCAGGGATTTCTTGATAGGTCACGAGAGGTATAAAAATATATATACTATATTAAGATATGCAATATAAAGATTAAACGTAATCCGTCTTACATGTAATTTGCTGTAAGGAAACTTACCCTTATTACACTTAAACGCAAAATAAATTAACTGTCTATATAATTGCTTTTGAAAACAATTTTATAGCTCATTCTATGATTGATTTTATGATTGGCTGTTTTAAGGACTGATTGCTTGTATTATTTATGCATTTATCTATTTATTTATTGCCTGATCAGTCGATATATTGAATGTATGTTTGCTAAACACTCTAAGGATGTTTCTTATGTAATAAAGTGTAAAAGTGTTGGTAAACACTGAATAATGTCAAAACAGAAAAAAATGAAGCTACCTTCAATAGAATGAACCTTTGTTTATAAATCACCTATCAAAAGAAGCATTCGTGGAGAAATATTTGTTTTGCTCCAAAGAAACCTTCCTTTCTTATATGTTAAAGTCAGAGTAGTTCACTTACCCAATACATCACAACGTATTTGGAAAGAGCTACGATAATTGCCCTGCCCGTGGAGGGACGTCACCTTGCGAACGACTGTTTTATCATTTTACCGGTGTTGACTGGAAACTGACTGACAAACTCATGACACAACGTTTCGAGAGATACAAGCTGATGAAGGTTTTTTGAAGAAGTTTTATGGTTGATACAATGAACCAGTTTGGAAATAAGTTATATATAAATGAAGTCAGTCGTGTCTGATGATAAGAAGTGTGTCTAAGGTTCCATTATTGTTTGTTTTCTCATTTGGGTACATGACATAAAATGAAATGCTCTAGATTTACATGCGGTCGATAAAGCAGAAGACACTTACTCCTTCAGAACACCTGGTTCTTCTTTTAATACTTTTTTACTACGTGTAAATTTAATTGTTTATATTTTCCCCTAATTTCATTGAATTTGAGTGTGAATTTAAGTTTCAGTTTACATGTCGATATCATCTTTGTTGTCTTTACTTTTTGAGATTTAACTCCGTCCTCAAATACATTCAAAAGTTGAATCCCTGTATAATAGCAAGTATGACTGTAAGACAATAAACAAATCAAAAGACTTGCTCGTGTTAAACAGTTTAATATTGACACCTGGTTTCATGGTTGCTATCCTGAGTATGTATCAACCTATTAATCAATAACGAAATGAAGGCCTTGATTAGAAACGGTTAATTATCGACATGATTTACTGTAAAAATCAAGCCTTCATGACCATACTTGACGATAACGTTGATATACTGCCATCAAGTCACGGCTTCAACTCCTTATCATTGATATACTCAGACGCAATAGGAGGGAAAGAAATAGTTCTCACACCCACCTGTTATCCAGCCAGGTAATATAACGACATCTGTCGATCATTTAAAGGTGGTGCTCTTGCACCATTCCAGATGGCTCTTGGAGGTAATTTTGGCATGGAGTTATCTTCAAACAAATATTACATAAAAATAAATCAGAAAACAGCAAAAGTAGTAAGGACATATTGATAGAAAATCAATGAAAATAGAGCAAAATATAATCAAAGGAAAAATTTGCACGGAGACTCCTGAAAATGTAGCAGGAAAATATGACCAGATGTTCCAGAAGTGTATGCGTCTTCTACTTCATCGACGACACCAACAATGTATATAATCAAAGGAAAAATTTGCACGGAGACTCCTGAAAATGTAGCAGGAAACTATGACCAGATGTTCCGGAAGAGTATGCGTCTTCTACTTCATCGACGACACCAACGATGTAAATGTTGGTCAATTCAACTTAGAAAAAAGCAGAAACCGTCATGCACACTGACGAGAAAGAAAAATATTCAGCTTCCTATCGCACAAAGAAATAGATTATTTCCCAATGAGATTAGTATGTTTGGCGGAAAGTTGTCTCGGTTTATTTCGTTATAGGAATAGATCGAGGTAAACAGCTGATGTAAAATAAAACAATGTCTGCCGTAACCTTGATTTCAAATTCAATTACATGCACACCTTACTTTATTGATTTGGTATTCTTACATCAATGTAAAATTGACTTTCAGTTTCCCTTCAGTATCGTTAGAATCGTTTAGTCGCAGAATCTTCTTTAAAGTATGTTTCACTGCCATTTCGCCAACTGAGCCTGCGATAACCTCACATCACCCATCATTCTTCATCGTACACTACCATTCCTCTGAAAAGTGTTAAATAATTTGAATAATTTGATATTAAAGAGGAATGTCCATGAATATGTGAATATCGGGCTCTGTGATGGCATAAACATAATTTTGGAAATAAAAGAAATTTATTTTCAGATGAATGACTGTTTTGTGGTAATTTAAGTCGCAAACATTATTGTACATGCACATCCAAATAAATTTTATGGCGGATGTGGAAAAATCCTACCATACCAAACATCTGTAGTTTCAGTCCCAATCTCGCTCTCTTCACGTCGATATTTTTAATTCAATGGCATCCAATTTTATAAAAGTGTCACGTAATGATAGTATCCTAATACGACCACTTAATGAAACCATGCAAGCTAACCCCTGATGAGCTATTAAAGCTTGCTTTCTGGTATAAAACTGACAACTAGGGCAAACAATTAACATTAGTGTGTATTGAGACATACATATCTATATAAGCCATCAAATTATCTGTAAGTCTTAAAAATGGTCAATCGGAAGGAGACATCGATTTTGTCATGTCGCATATTTAGACAATACTTATCGACAACTAAATTTAAACTAAAACCATCTTTGACAAGAACTGTGACCAAAAAAAAACAAAATATAAAAACACTGTCGTTAATCCGGATAAAAGTGCTTATGGGTTCTAAATTTGGGAGGAAATGAGGGTCCCCAGGGAACAGTTGGCCTACATATGTTTCTATCAATGTCTTATCGGCGAATCAAACCCCAGCCTAGTAGGGAAAAGAGCAAAAAAAATATTCATTACTCTACCAGGCCACCAACATACAGACTTACAATACCACCATGTGTTTGATATTCATATATCATATACCAACAAGTAGAAAAATCAATAAACTACATGTATAAAGAAAAGGTAAAAATCCTCTGTTATTTTTCCTCTGGTTAAGTAGTATCTTCTGACTGTCTGAAATGCGACACGATGAAGACTATTAAATATAGAGAGTATATGCTTCATCTTTCTTCTCCCTTGACAGACCATATGTGTTCATAATTTTTCTCAACTTCGAGATGACATAGAATTTCATCCCGAAAGGGGATATTCCAAACTGGTAAACATGAGACATGCTGGTTGTTTAACAACTAGATAGTTTTAATAACTTAATAAACTGGATGGTTGAGATTTCCATAGCCTATCTCATCCATACAATAATGGTTAGTTTTAGCTTGTTCTGTTGGCCTTCTCGTATATCTTCATATTGTCGTTATATCTACGCTTGACAATTTTGATGTGACGTCATTAAGATCTGCAAGATAAGACATAGAAATATAACTAGGGTTCACAAAACTGTAAAATCACGTGACTGTAGTAACTAAAAATCGAGAAAACTAAAGTTTTTGATCTAACTCGAACGACGGTTTATAGCGCATTTGAAGCGATCAAAGAATCCAGACTTGAGTAGAAAGAACAGACCCTGGTATATCGGACTTCGGTTTGTTATTTGTGGTGATAAAGTTGTGAAAATATGTTTTGTTTTAAACTCCCTTCTGTCTCATAATTTCTTGTTTCCTTCAGAACTACTCATTTCTAGCCAACGCTTTCGCTACTTTAAATTTACTTCCTGTTTGAAACAGATGGGTTCGACGCTTAGCTGGCATCCAAATAAACGAAGCATAAAATTGAAAAAAGAGAACAATCTTTTTTCCACTTTAATATTCTGATTTATTTGAAATATATAATTTGCAAAAATGTTTAGAAAGAAACAAATAGATTAATCAATCAAGCAATCAATCAATCAATTAATTAGAAAGTCATGATTGGAGCCCCAGTTATGTGTTGGTTCCTGTTTCAAATAATCATCTATCTCGGGTCTACTCATTTCCTAAGATTTTAACCTTCACTTGTCGTCAGTATCTTTCATAAATCTTTCTGCTGTTTCCAACAACAACCTTGGTCAGTAGAATCAGAACAAGGAACTTGCAGGTCTGTGTATTAATGTGAAGTGACCATTCCGTATGTTTTTTGAGAAGAAATATTAGTACCAGTCATTCATTTCCGTATTTTCACTCCGCATTCATAACAAATGGTATGTTAGACAATGTATCCCAATTAGCTTTTGTGTACTGAAAATTTCCAATATAAACACATTAGGAACTTCTCTCCGTGTTATTGTTATTTTAACGGATTTAATCAAAGTAAACAGGATAATTATACATATTTCAAACTAAAAACAAATCGGAAACGGTTTTATTAAAACTTTAGATGATATCGATACGACACAGCCAATATCTAACAACTTACAATATTTATATATATATATATCAAAAAATAAAGATCGAAAAATATGATAAATAGAAAATATATATGTTTACAGCCTTTTACAGAACTACACTAAAAGCAAGCCCGAATTAATATACAGCTAACTCTGAAATCATACAACATACAAGAAAAGTGTACTTATAAGTTTTCTACAGAAGTATTCACCCATTAAGAAATAACGCCGAAATGAAAACCCTTTATCAGTTAGCAGTATTCCCGGTAGACATTAACATGTACAGCATACTGGTTTTTGACACCCAACGGTGCATATGTCATTTCTATTCGTCGTAAATTGTATTACAGCATTATATTTTTCGTCCCCAAGACTTATAGAATTATTGTTTGCCTACTCGAGGCTATTACGTACATTCGCAGCCAGCCATTTTGGCTGTGCAGTAATTCAATATAATTTTTTCATTTCATCATCTTACTTTGAAGCATTGGTAGTGATGTGTTGGTCCCAGGCAGAATTAGAGATTAAAATTTGATTTATTTTTAAACTTGATCACATTCTATTGCCATCGATCGTCAGAAGCCATGCTGGCTTGGGCGTGGAGATTGAGAAATATTTCAACAGTACTTGAAAATAAGAATCATAAAAAGACACCTCAATATCAAAAACGGAATTGGAATCATACAAGGCCAGACTCGGTACTTCGGGAAATCTACACTAACTCGCTAATTAGAAATATAAAAGTTCTGGTCCCGATGTACCAATATTATTTATTCAAACTCTAATAGTCATAATTAACCTTCTGATTGGCTACATCAATGAACATCTAACCTATCCCAATGGTGATTGAAACAGGCCCAATGGGCCTTCATCTTCACCTGGTAATCAATGTTCATCACAAATACACGTACAACATTGACATTCAACGTGGGCACGTCAGATCAATTTCAGCCGATATTTAAGGTTCTAACACTCAGCTCTAAACAGTGACATTAATATGACCTGGAATATCAGTAAATGTCATTTCCTTGTCTTGTGACATTTGTCGGGCGTTTACCTAGGAGTAACTTTCACCAAATACCCTGCTTCCAAGACTATTCGTTTACCGAATTCTTCCCACGACGTTGGATATGGTTTGTGAGGTTTTATCACAGGGACTAGCCAACCCATCATGCTTATTAAACTTGTTATTTAATCAAAATATATCTTTTAGATATTTTTGACAAATTCAACATTTGTGACTTTGCATATTGGTCACAGTAATTTCCTTTAGCATACTTTTTTTTGCATTCAATCCAGAGACATACCTGCCAATTGTCATGATTCTAGGCCTTTCATTTATCAAAAAAAAGGTTTTTTAAATATTTTGACTAAGTTGTGACTTTGAATATGGATTAGCGTCATTTTTCCTTCGGCAACTTTGTCGGGCTTTATGCCACAGACCTTCCAGCCAAATATAGTATTTTAGGCCTTTCTAGAAGTCAACAGTATTCATTTAAAAGTTGCGAAGAATTCGACATCTGTGATTTTAACCAAGGTCACTGAAAGTGAATGTGACTTCGTATTTTCAATATCTAAAACAACTATTTTTAAGAGGAACGAAAGGACTTTACAGAAATGCACTTCAATCTTGTACTCGATGTTAAATTGTAGGATTTTCTTATAACTCCGAGCTATCTGTTCAAATCCATGGCCATCCTCGTCATCAAACGTTCCTTGATCGATCTCAAAAATAAGAAATTTCACTGACCGTTATTATTTAGAAAATATTGAAAACCAGTAAGCTAGAAACAATTCAAACGTTTCTAAAACCAAATGTAAAACAATATCAGTACTGCAGTCTACAAATCCTACTCCATTAATTCTTAAATTCTGCTTGTAATCTCTTCAGTTTTCCTAACGTTTTATTCGTCAATTATTACAAATATTCAAGCACAAAGATCTCCGTGTGCTTATAATACATGTGTGTATACTGTGTATATTTCAATAACAGAACTGAAATTATCAAAGCTGTTTTCACTAATACGAGTTTAACTTTGCAAATTGTGAACGTTTGTGGTTGCTATGTGCTATTCAACGAGTGGTTTTCTGGTTTTTTTTTTTTCAGAAGTTTCACCCTCTGACTGGCTACAGATGAAGGCGTGGAAGAGGCTCTAAAACATGTGTCCCTTTTAGTGTCGTTCATGGTTTACAGTATATCAATCTGATTTAGAGAGAAAAATAGATTATAAAAAAATACCAGGTATTGTAACTAAAAGAAGAAAACTTAACATATGGAAGTGTTTCGTTTTAAAAAAATCCTTACTGATTAAAGTTACAAATATGCCTTTTTTATCCCATAGAGAGCCTCACTTGACCCGTCAGAAGCCTAATTGAATTGTCATGCGAGAAATTGAGCCAGGATATTTAGCACTTACAGAAGGCGTTCGGGATGACATACCAAAGGTTTCTTGCAAGCTGGTGTCTTACGGCTTCTGCGATCGAGGTGCCAAAATATCTGTCATACTTATAGCCAGAGAAGAGCTGAAGTTTTTGTAATGATAAAAAAAGAAGCTGATGAACCATGTTCAGTAGGTAGTATTCCAATCCTTGCTTCAATATGCTTCCAACATTCATATGGTATCAGTTGCGAAGATTTGAAATAGCGAAGATATTATATATATATATGTAAAACTATATAAAATCTATTCTATAAACACAGACAAATAAACGGTTTTTGTACATGGCATATGAATATTGGATCATTTAGTTCAAAAATGACAAAACTTTCAAGGCCATCTGTGTAGAGCATTATGAAACTTCTTTGGGTTTTTAAATAATTTTTAACGTATATTATTAGTGCACAAATGACAGTCTATTTCTTTTGAAAAGCCTGGTCAGTTTAGAACGGCGTTATTCCTGCTGCAGTTTGGTTTAAGCTTAATGGTTTACTAATAAGGTTAAGTGTTGTAGATTATGTTTTCACAGCAATAAACAAATTAATTGAAACATAGAAAGTGTATGCAGTCCGTCGCGAGAACATCTCCTCACAGAAGAGGGTTCTATTTCAAACGTTAAAAATTCCAAGTTAACACATCCATGTAACGATATCGATCGTCCGTTCTTGAGATACAAAACAAATAAACAAAAAGATTTCTAACGGAAAAGTCGTCGGAACCATCCTGCATTTTTAATAAACCTGCCCAAAGTTTTATCACGTTGGCACTAGAAATTAAAAAAAATATTGTCATACTGATATCAACCAAATGTTTTCGACACTCTTTCACGTTTACACATGTAACTCATTTTCGCGCCATATAATCACGTGATTAGCGGTTCTAAGTTTAAAGCCAAATGTGTAGTATCTTTATCACACATACTATTCCTCGTCAATTGCAGTGCATGATCTTTTCTTTCGGAGAGTTTTCTTTAGATTCGTCATTTCAAGTAATTAAACAATATAGCAATTTCACATCAAACCCTTTCATTTCGATCAATATACGTGATTCAAATAATACAAAAAGTAAGGTTGATCTTGACTTCGCCTTGGTAAGTTATTTGAAACAATATTGGATTAAATATGTTCAGGGGGATTGCACTATACATATGTAACATCAGGGATAGGAGAGCAAGCTTAGAGCTTATGTCAATAATTTACTTCTCAGGTTCACAAAAACACCTATCAACCTCAACAAATATCAATAATTTATAAATGTTGTTTGTGGTAGCTCAATCTCAATTTGACGCAAATGTTATTTTTATAACACACGCTGTGTTAAATGTTATTAGATGACGTTGTGGAAAAAATGATAATTTAATCAAAATCTCTAAATATAGGAGGTTTTGATGTTCGCTCATTCACACACGACTCCAATCGTCTTGGTGCAAAAATATTTCGTCAGCTCTTAGTACCAATACCGTCAATTAATGACAAGTGTTTCTGTTTCAAGAATAATTTGCCGACTAAATCAAATTGATTGAATTAGACATCGATCTTGCTGAGACATTTTAACTGCGAGACTGTTCGTGTCATCCTCATCAAGAGCCCTAATAGAGAGTTTAGGAGAACATTAGACGATGTGGGTTGGAATTGGGACGCACGAGGAGGGAGATGTCGCGAGAAAAATACTCTAAATTGGTCTCATTGTCTCATAACGAACTTAAACGTCTGCAAACGTTGCCATGACAACAATTATTGTGAGTACGGGAATATAGTAGGTTTATGTAGGATCGTGACAGAAAGTGACGTGATTTTTTACGGAATTGTTTGCAAAAGTCAACGATGTGTTTTAGCATAAAAGTGTACCCTTCTGTAGATGACGAGAAAAAGAAGTACTGTCGGTTAATTGTAAATGTCTCAATGGTGCAAATCTCAATGGTGCGCGGATAAGCAAGATCCTTGTGTCTATATATATATCACTGGTGCGCGAATAAGCAAGGGCCTAGTGTTTATATATCTCACTGGTGCGCGAATTAGCAAGATCCTTGTGTCTCTATATCTCAATGGTGCGTGAATAAGCAAGGTCATTGTGTGTATATATCTCACAGGTGCGCGAATAAGCAAGATCCTTGTGTGAATATATCTCACTGGTGCGCGAATAAGCAAGGTCCTTGTGTCTATATATCTCATTGGTGCGTGAATAGGCAAGGTCCTTGTATCTCTATATCTCATTGGTGCGTGAATAGGCAAGGTCCTTGTGTCTCTATATCTCATTGGTGCGTGAATAGGCAAGGTCCTTGTGTCTCTATATCTCATTGGTGCGTGAATAGGCAAGGTCCTTGTGTCTCTATATCTCATTGGTGCGTGAATAGGCAAGGTCCTTGTGTCTCTATATCTCATTGGTGCGTGAATAGGCAAGGTCCTTGTGTCTCTATATCTCATTGGTGCGTG
The DNA here is from genome assembly GCF_031769215.1 of Ylistrum balloti. Taxonomy (NCBI): domain Eukaryota; kingdom Metazoa; phylum Mollusca; class Bivalvia; order Pectinida; family Pectinidae; genus Ylistrum; species Ylistrum balloti. The sequence goes on from NW_026782437.1 coordinate 111,661, forward strand.
AATAGGCAAGGTCCTTGTGTCTCTATATCTCATTGGTGCGTGAATAGGCAAGGTCCTTGTGTCTCTATATCTCATTGGTGCGTGAATAGGCAAGGTCCTTGTATCTCTATATCTCATTGGTGCGTGAATAGGCAAGGTCCTTGTGTCTCTATATCTCATTGGTGCGTGAATAGGCAAGGTCCTTGTGTCTCTATATCTCATTGGTGCGTGAATAGGCAAGGTCCTTGTGTCTCTATATCTCATTGGTGCGTGAATAGGCAAGGTCCTTGTGTCTCTATATCTCATTGGTGCGTGAATAGGCAAGGTCCTTGTATCTCTATATCTCATTGGTGCGTGAATAGGCAAGGTCCTTGTATCTCTATATCTCATTGGTGCGTGAATAGGCAAGGTCCTTGTGTCTCTATATCTCATTGGTGCGTGAATAGGCAAGGTCCTTGTGTCTCTATATCTCATTGGTGCGTGAATAGGCAAGGTCCTTGTGTCTCTATATTTCATTGGTGCGTGAATAGGCAAGGTCCTTGTGTCTCTATATCTCATTGGTGCGTGAATAGGCAAGGTCCTTGTATCTCTATATCTCATTGGTGCGTGAATAGGCAAGGTCCTTGTGTCTCTATATCTCATTGGTGCGTGAATAGGCAAGGTCCTTGTGTCTCTATATCTCATTGGTGCGTGAATAGGCAAGGTCCTTGTGTCTCTATATCTCATTGGTGCGTGAATAGGCAAGGTCCTTGTGTCTCTATATCTCGATGGTGTGGGAATTAGTGGAGAACTATGTCTACAACGATGGGAATTACTTTCATTAATCATTGTCATTTTTCTATCTATGTTAGAGCATATATTGATTTTCGTCACTACGAATCTTTGATCGAACGTCAGCTTAATTGTTTGAATCTATGAATGCTGTTTATAATAAACATAATAAACGAGATATATGCAGCACTGCACCTTATTTGTGCCACCGTACATTGCACTGGGCATGCGCATTATCTTGTATGCAACAATGGCATGAACCGTTAAATGTACGTTATATATTTTTGAGTATATCATCCACATCAGTGTTCCAATATTAAGACATAATTCTCAATACATTAGTGTAAACGTGTAGCGGACGATTGTTGATCCTCATTGAGTTTGAAATGATTTAAGGTTTCCTTTAGTGAGCCAAAACGTCTGGGAAATCAGACTATTGAAAGTTGTAACAATTTTACATGCCATTTAGCCCACATCACTGATGTAACTTCTCCTTATGCCACAGAGGCTTATTCCGTCCGGTGATACAATGCCTTGGGTTTTTACACAGAACTATTAGGGATGATATATTGAAAACAGTAGTCCGACCACGCAGTGGTAACGAGCTCGTCTTTCATCTTTCACTGATCGGCGAGCCAGTTTTGTCGTGCTGTCCACAGCCAAAATACAATGTACAGCTTATGACACCGACCATATATTGTAATTATCCTGTAAAATATCTTGAAAATCAAATTATTAAAAAACCTCGATATTGTGTGTGGGTGTGAGTGTGTGTAAAGTTGTGTTTAGCTGAGGGTGACGTCGTATGCTGAATTAGGCATGATGGCGTACGGCATGCCAAAGTAATCACTTCGCGCGGAAACAAAACTCCAAAATTCAACGGATATAAAAACATTTATGGCTTTTTCATAAACTAATTTAATCGTCACAACAAAGAAAATAGGACATTTGAACAGATGTTTTCATCTCAAAAGTTTCCCTTTTATCCCTGTATTCCAATAATGTAAACATGTATTATGGCATTTCGAATAAATGACGTCACAAGGAAGTCTCGGTAGCAGAAACCGTAACATTCAAGCGAGAAATTCACGTGTCATACAGGGAAACGTATGACCAAATTTACCAAATATAAACTTGGATAATACCTAGCTACGTTGTGCGATATGAGGCTCCAGTGTACAAGTGATATCCTGGTTCTCATTTTGATTTTGTCTATATCGTAGTGTGCAGTAAGTAAAGCAATAACATTTTGTGGAAATCGTTCAATTAAGTAAAGAAAAATACACACCATCCTAGAACAAATGCATTCTTAATCGGACTGTGTTGTTTACAGTGACAATCACAATAACTATACACAAAATATATTTAGGGGGATGGGGTGGGGGAGGAGTGGAACAAACAGATAGACAAATCAAGGTGTCAATCAATTGGTGAAATGGACAAATGGATTAAAACGAATAAAAAGATGAATGAGAAAAAATGTCCATTCGACCAGTTCTATAAAGCAACGTGAAAATAGCCAGTCTGAACTTTTTGCGCGTGTATAGCAGAACGCTGACTGTGGGAATAATCGGAACAGGAATTTTCACTTAGACGTAGACGCCGTAAATTCGTCATTAAAAAGGACTTTGGAAGTGTTTATGGCCAATCAATATAATAGTAGATGTTAACTCCGTGATATTAAAGGGAATTTCGTATATTTACGAATCCATCAAGACCCTACCCTCTATTAATGAAACGTCTCTTAAAAATGAGAAACGGCAAATTTCAAAATCAGAAAAATTGGAGCTGTCAGTTTCGACTTTAGTGTTCGTTCGCACATGTATAGGATCATAGCGTGACGTTACATTGATTTACGCTATGGCGATGGTCCGGATTTAAGACAAGTAATCGTGTCGTGTGTTACCATGATAGGTCACGTGATACTTTACAGGTCATGGATGCAACACGATATGCATTGTCGAAAATACGAAATATACATCAGGTAATAAACTACCACACATAATTGTTAAAGTGACCTACGGAAGCTAAGGTAAGGTTTCGTTTTTGTTTTTGTTTTTGTTTTTTTTTTTTTTTTGGGGGGGGGGGGGGGGTGTCATTATCATTTTATGACCCTCGATGCTTTTTTTTCCAGGAGGGAGGGGGAGAGTTCCGGTAGATTGACTAGTCTCAAGTTGATCCACAAATCTTCAAATGTTGATAAGAATATTCATTGATTGACCGATCTAACTTTTTTGTCCCTCTTTTTTTAATTTGAGTTTATGACCCTCTATGATGAGTTTTCTCTCAAATTCACCGCGAACACAACACGGTCTCTGCTCATGTCGTCCGTATCCAGAATTTGCACACCATTAAACTCCAATATCTATACAGTTTTGTGACAAACTCATAAAGTGGTGAACAGTCTCGTACCATGTTATTGAATGAAGATCTTGAAAGGATATGGTTAGTCAAGACTCATCGTAAGATTCAAACTTACAGTAAAGTGGATGTACCCACTGTATCGGTTTTCTTCTGCGATGGTTCTGCTGTCTATCCACAGTGATGTGGAGTAAGTGAAAAATTCATGACACTCTTTAATGGCCAATGTCTTGGTCTAACTGCAGTTCAACAGCCAAAACCCAAAATATTAGTATTTAAATTTTAGTCAATTTTGACTACGAGATAAACTGGATGGACACCATTTCATCATTAATAAATAAATAATTTCCTTTAACGCATTCATGAGGTACCCACTCAAGGCAGTTCACCAAAATTGCAGTTTAGGAACCTGTTTGATTCAGACTATCATACAGGCACTGAATGGTCACTGGAACAGTTCAGGATGATGTATGGCATGTGTGAATCTGCAACTATCATGAAATGAAATGACCATCTTAACAAATCTATCCCAAGCACCACTGTCTAGATTTTTTTCACAAAGTTGTAGATATTTTGAACATAATAATTGTGTCTACATTCTTTGGCACTTCCCATATCTCACGTGAAGAAGCCCTTGCACACTTCACAGCTTTCACAAAAACTTTTTAACGGGAAAAGTCAGCATCGTATTTTCTGGTACATATATCAACAAGAGTAATGACCATCAATTCCGGATGGCTTCCTGTGGAGGACAGAAAACACGTACTTCAGCTACACGTACTTGAAATTCATGTTCATTGTGTTGCGCGATTGATATGTTTTGGACATTATTGGCCCTTACTATGGAAGCATCAGTTATGTGTCATAGTAGACAGAGGTCTTAGACTGGCAGACATAGTATGATACAAAAATACCATCATTCTTGCCAGCTGGCAAGCCACAAACTGACACCGTGCAAACAAACAATGGTTGTTTGTGTACAAAAACTAGATGGGTGGTTGAATCATACCACGGTCGTTTAAAGAGATGGGTGTTTTTCAGGGACCAACTATTATCCAATTACTTCATCCAAGTTATTGCCAAGTTGGTCAGCATTGTTACAACATGCTTGAACTGATTCAGAGGACTAATATATCAGTCTGACGTGGACCGGGTCTCTGCGAGACATCAATTTGGCACAACGCATACTTGCACGTGTGAAAGAAGACAATCTCCTTGCAAAGAGGGTTGAGGGCGATCCATACTTGTCGCGCAGAGCAAAATCAGAGTGGAAGAAGCTGGATGCAACATTCCGCGGTATAATTTGAAATTACATGTGGCACAAAATCGACTCAAATTGAAATACTAATCTTTTGGCTATTAAATGACACTTTTACCGGTTCTCGATCTTCCTATTTTTTAGAACCAAATGTTCTTGACATAAAGAGCCACTCAAACTGGAAGTACATGCTTCTGTTCTCTGAAAACTTGTTTTAACTGATGAAATGTCAAAGAAATCATACTTTTTCAATCTTGAAACTATATGATTCTTTTTATTTTTCAATATTTTGATACATGTTTATCACTGTATTGTCAACCGTATCCTTGTTAATCAAAAAGTATATCATTTGGTTTATGTACACTGTGGTTTTAATACTTTTTAGATGAAAAAATGAACCCTGTCATACTCCTATGGCTACAACAATAAATGGCTCATAGCACAGGCCCTATAGACCTTTTGAATTTTCTGGTTAGTTACTAAAGGTGCTACAAAAACCACTCACTTTTATTTAATTTGGTGCGTGGGCAAAAATCCATTGTTCCTGAAAGCGATCCTTCGTTGCAATCCATATCATATATCGTTTTAAGTTTCATTGTTACTTCATTAACAGCAAGGGTCATTCCCGGACGTGCAAGGTGTGGGTGGTGAAGGAAAGGCGGAGTTCCCGGGGAAAAACCACCGATGTGCTGGCGACTGCCCCTTGTAGTCCTCGAGCCCGCGACTCGGAGGTGGCTATAGACAATCAGGCGTCTTCACCACTAGACCACCTCGGCCCCTTCGTTTTAACTTAAACAAAGCATTAACATAATTGAGCCTCTTCAAACCATAAATAAGTTGTCAGGAAGGAATGATTTTATATGGTGTAAACATGTTCAAGGGCGCCGTTTGAATTACCGTGACCGATAAACGTAAGGCAGCACTGAAATCCTGATATATATAAAAACACACGTTGAACATTGACGGAAATCAATACGGACAACCACATGAACATATAAATATCAAAACTATCTTTAGTCTATTATATGAAACCATATGGAATAATTTCGTTTCTGGTATATATTTCCTCTCCTTTCTTTAAGGTTTCCCAACTTCTCAAAAGTGTGTATTTGTGTATTGATTTTGACAAGCCCAATACTGAACAAGAACACGGAGATTTATCACATAAAGGCTGTACACATAGGGCGTGCCATTTAATCGTTGTACATGTTGTTCCAATTTGTCAATTATATTCTCCATATAATGATTTTCATTTTGAATCGTTGGATTTGAATTTGAATTTTAAAATAATTTATAATGTATACTGAATCTTGAAATCTTTTTGATTTTTATAGTAGTTGTGTTTTTTATTATTTTAATTTGCGATTTTTTGCTATTACAATATATAATGTCATTTGCAACACCGATAAAAATCGGTAAAAATATTTACAACGAGAAACAAATAAGAACGAAATTCACCATCTACATTCATAACGTCTACACCACAGCATCAACACAAAAATACACCACAGAGTCAAGAAACAAAGACAAATACTGTATGTTTGTTCAGTTTTGACATTTTGTGGTTGTTTCGGTTAAGACTAGTACACAATGATAAGATTTACGTGGCAGATGTCGGCAGTGACTAAGAGCACTCTTTCAATTCCGGAACATCTAGTCTTATATCTGTAATATTTTTCATGAGTCTGTATGTAAATCTACTTTTTGTTCATATTCAACCCTGATTTTATTGAATTTCAGTTTGGATTATGATTATGTTGTTACGTTTTTTTTTTCAAACATATGTCAATATATTACTAACCTTGTATAAAATCATACAACACGTATTTTCTTATATTTTGATTCTCTGTGTGCTGGATATTTAATTTCGAGCTATCTGTGATGACCGCGAATATCGATCATAAAAATAGTAATGATAAAATCCCCCACAAATATTACCAACTTCACGGTACACCGCAGTATCAACAAACACGGATCCAACACCACAGAACCGACACATATGGAAAACACACCCCACAGTACCAACCATCATGATAAAATTACACTTACGCGTCAACACACCCACAAATATCACCAACGACACATATCGAAAACACCCCACATTACCAACCGTCATGATAAAATTACACTTCCGCGTCAACACACCCACAAATATTACCAACTTTACGGTACACCGCAGTATCAACAAACACGGATCCAACACCACAGAACCGACACATATGGAAAACACACCCCACAGTACCAACCATCATGATAAAATTACACTTACGCGTCAACACACCCACAAATATCACCAACGACACATATCGAAAACACCCCACATTACCAACCGTCATGATAAAATTACACTTCCGCGTCAACACACCCACAAATATCACCAACTTTACGGTACACCGCAATATCAAAAAACACGGGTTCAACACCACAGAATCGACACATATGGAAAACACACCCCACAGTACCAATGAGATAAAATTACACTTACACGTCAACACAAGGATGAACATGTCACAAAGGTGATATCAGTGACTGATAAGCTCATTAGCAGCAGTCATTACGAGATACTCAACTGTTGTTTTTGTCAATGAGAAGTCTTCCCTAACAATTCAGACGCAGGACACATAGCTCATCTAAGTTTTGAGGTGAAAATATGCCAAACCGTCAACATACGGAAAGCATTTACGCTGACGTTAACAGCCGAGGACAGAATACAACAGTGCCAAGACATCAGACCAAAATCCACCGCATTGTCATAAAATTTAATCAATGTTGGTCAAATTCATTGGCAACAGCTATTTGAGAGTGACCTCCTTATTGTACATGTGTTTGCCAAATAGGAGGTATTATTGGTTGTATGACTGTGGACTTATAAATAAATATCCCCTCCCCTACAATCAAAAAAGAACTTGATCAAGATGAAGGAGACGTGAAGGGGTTGTACAAACCGGACGCCGTTAACTCATTTTTTTTCTCGTGATCGGTGAGCTAACACCAGCCAAACGCGCCAAAGGTTATAAAACACAAGGACAAAATACAACGAATGATCAAAGCACAGTGTTATAGTTTTCCATTTTGTACAGGAAAGACAACGAAATGCAAATCCTAAAATCTCAGTAATACAAAAATGAAGACTCCACTTATACAAAAAGCCAAATTTGTTCATATTAGTACAACATAAAAACGTTTCTTTAACCTCTACAACTAAGTTTTTTAAACCTAACAAATACAAAACAAAGTTTTTATTTACACGATTAAAAAATACAAACTTTACTTTAACCTCATCAAAACAAAATATATTAAATCTATCTTTAAATTCACTGCATACAAAATAAAAAAAAGTTCTTTAAATGAATCTACTACAAAATAAAAACGATTTTCAAATCCAACTCATACAAAAGAAAAAAATCTTTAAATCCGCCAAATACAAAAATCAGCACGTTCTTCAAATCCACCTAATGCAAAATGAATACATTCTTTAAATCAACTCATTACAAAAAAAAACTCTTTTAATCCACGGTAATTTAGAAACGTTTTTAACTCCGCCGCATAAAGATAAGAACTGACTTTAAATCTACTAAATATAAAAAAAAAAGTTTCTCCGATTCAAGCAATACAAATTAAATACGATTTTTCAAAAATCCACTGCATACAAAATAAAAAGGTTCCTTAAACCTCACCATTCCAAAATATTTTTTCTTTAAATCCAACCGATACAAATAAACATGTTCTTTAAATCTACTAATATTTTTTTTAATGTTCTTTAAATCCACCGATACAAAATGAAAATGTTTTTTATACTCGCCCAATAGAAAATATAACAACTGTGGAGGTGGTATTGACCATACAATGATTAACGTACTATTACAGTCGACAAAGATACTGACAGCGATGAACGAAAATGGATTTCCAGGTAACACATCTTCACTGTAAAAAGGAACTACATCTGATCATAAGTCTCTTGTTTTCAGATCAGTGAAAAAAAAATACAACTGAATGGAAATTTTACTGAACAAAACTGCTGACAAAACATATCCGAGCAGAATGACCATGGATATCGATACAGGCAACATCAAACAAGAGGTATAACAATCATGATTGTGACGTAAACTGGGATTCATTTTTGTTCTGTTTGTGGGGCTCGCGAACTAGGATTTGTTTATGAGGTTCCAGAATTAGGTTACAGTACAAGGAGGACAGCACTGGCTACAAAATCGTCTTTGTCAACAGCTGGAGCCAACAGGGAATATCTCGAGAAACTTCGGTCGGCAGTTGGTGCTGGTTTTATTCACCGATACCAGACACTTTTTATGAGGTAACGTGGGCTCAAGAATATTTCAGTAAAGCATTTTAAAGTCGTCGAATTATTCCTCAAGGACTTCCATTATAAAAGTCTGTAAACAACTTCTCCTTAAATGGTTACTATACACTGAATTGTGGCCATGGTAAGTGTATTTCTTGACCAGAGAACCAGGTGCAGCAGAAGACGAAGACGACTTTTTTATAGATAAATGTCCAGACAATAGCCATTTTCCTTTGGCAAATATGCAAGCGCTCTGATATTATTTTTTTACAATAAATAGGAAAACACTGCGAGAGAGCGAAGACGTGAAAACAAAAACAAAAAATAAACGTAATATCAAAGAAAGAGTGGGGAAACTGAGAGATTTGTCGAATGTGATTTCATGTGATGTATTAACAAAACACAGGTCAGTATTCCTAGATCCTAATGTTAAATCCAAACTTCAAGATCAACATGACAGGTCTGTTATTGTGTCTGCAGACATTACTACGTTTCCTGTGTACAAAAATAACTAGGCTTGCTTGATAACGAAGAAAACCACTATTATACATAATGCAATCTTTCATAAAATCAAAAAGAAAAAGGAAATACATGATAATTATGCTTAGTATTACAAAAGTTCAGATTGCCAATCAATGATAGAATACCGACCTCCTTTGTTTATATTGGATTCACAAGAACCTGTATCAAGAGCGTTTTAGAACAGGCTCGTCAAGGTGTTCAACAAGACCTTTATCTAAACTACTTCCTAACATCCCTAGTACTATTAAATCAGGGTTACACTGATACTGTTTGCTCAAGAAGTGGAATTAATTGTATGTGGTTCGTAAAGAGCTCTCAAGAATCTTCCGATATCCACTTCTGAGACAAATTTCTATAAGAATGTTTGAGTTTGGCTGTTCTCCACAGCCTTCGTTCTCTTGTAATGAAAACTTTCTTTTCCAAGAAATGTGAAAGGCGGTACAAATACATAGTTGTGACCAATACTGAAGCATATTTTGTAAAAATACGGACGGCGAAATCATAAAGAACTATAGAGTTTCTGGTTGACAGCAGCTTCGCCATGTTTGGGGGTAAGATCTTCCAAAAGACTTGGCATACCTATGGGAACTGTCTGTACCCTTCTGTTGGCCGACATTTGATCAAAACCGAGCTTATCAAAAACAGGTCACAAAGGCCTTCACTTTCAGATATATTGATCACGTTTTGTCTTTAAATAACAAGATATATATTTACCACGTCCATCGTGTATGTCCATCAGACCTGAACGTCAAGGACACTACAGACTCTTTCACATCAGTCGCTTACATTTCGTCTTTCCCAGTCTACGAAATTCACATGGACAGGTTTCTATCATGCTGTATGATAAGCGTTCCATTTCTGGATAGCAACATTCCATTATCCCAAAACAATGGGGCTCACATTTCACAGTTTATTCGATATTCAAGGGCCTGTTTCCATTATCAATATTTCCGTGCAAGAAGTCGTCAACAGACGTGCAGACGCGTAACACAGTGTTTCAAAGAATGCAGATTGATGAAAATCATTAATAAGTTTTACGATGGCTGTAGTGAAGCTGGACTTTTTCTTTGGTTCATATTTTGCCGTTGTTTTATTGAATTGGAGTTTGGATTATGACTAAGTAAACATATTAATAACCAAGACCCACTGAATGTAATTCCCAAGTGATGCCAAACTCTCAAAATCAAATATAAAATAATAACAAAATAACTAGACTTTTTTGGTGATCTGCATTTCCTCAGAACAACAGAAAGAGTGGATACATCAATAATTTGGCAGAATTTATAAAGGTTCCAACCAAAATGCAGTATTTCCTCCCAGTAACCTATTTATCTCGTTGGTTTCCTTCTGAATCACTACTTGTATTAACTGATTCGTTACTGTATTCATACCCTACTGTGTCAATGAATTTAGCTTAAATATGCAATAACCTAAAACAGGTTCTTCTGTGTCTAATGCCAATACCAAATGCCCCTGACAGTCGTATTTTATATATGAGTATTGAATTTTGAACATGTTTATACATACATTCTATCCAGTTTTCAATCTTGCTGCATTTCTGAAAAGTTTACTACTATTCAGATTTAAGAAAGAGCCCTCAAAACAATATAAAACAAAACACATGTCCATATATTTTAAAATTTTATTAAAAATTATTTTTGAAACGTTAAAAGAATTCGCTTCAATAAAATATACGTTAAAATTTGCATCAAGTTCAGATGTTGAAGAAGTCTTAACTTGAAAAGCAAAGATGATATTAAGATTAAAGATGAAATGGAAATATTTCACACACCACGCAGGGCATTTATAACAAAGTAATGCTTCAATTCTGAGTTTTTTTAAACACCATCATTGTCATATTTAAGACAGTCCTACTTGTCCTCATACATATGTATGTCACAAATACCCACCTAACATAGCCCTGATATCCGGAATGCTCCAATTAATAACCTGATAATTAGTTGTATTAAATTTGGAAGTGATCTATAATTATCCTTTCATTGACAAGTTAATTAAGATTCAAATTTCACAAAAAATTTTTTTAAAAAAATGAAAAGACAACAAACTAAGACTCTTACCAAGATACATGTGGAAAGCATATTTGAATTATATAGTTTTACATTCAGTACATGTTGTCAGAAAAATAAAACGAGAACATTTGTTTGGAAATCTTGACTTTAGTATGACCCGAATATACTTATTATACTTCTTATGTTAATTTGTTTATAAGAAGTGAGTTTTGAGTTGTTGAATTATTCATGAATTATTGTGAAAAAACAAACAATAACTAAAAAACAGTGACAAACATTTCAGACTAATCCAAGACCAAGGAATTAATTACCAATCACAAGAAAATAATATGGATAGTACTCTCTAGCCTAGCCATATATATATCAAAATTCACATCTGTGATTTGAATAGGTCTCCAAATAGCTTTGACCCTTCATTAACTGGCCTTGCAGGATCACAGAAATAGATATATATATGTTGTTATGTTGTTATTCTTGATTCACCTATATTCAACTGTTGCAACATCTCAAGAGTTTCAATAACACAAATATAATTAAAACGATATAGACCATAAAATAGAATAAGTGATATCTTCTCACAAATCAGAATTTATCATAAACAAGTCAGGAATCTGACTCTGGATCTTGGTCAGAAGAACTGAATATCATATTGCAGAATAATGGGCAAATATTGCCAAAATCTTAATTGTAGTTATAATATACAAAGTTTAACAATAATAAACAAATTTTATAACAGTTCAAAACTGTACACAGTAAATATTAAACTCTCAACACTTAAGCAATATCAGAGTATGAACATATCTAACTGTTTCCCTGATATATTAACTATTTTCAAAGTTTAACGTATAACATAAACAAGTTATGATTTACAGCAATATACAGAACAAGAATGGCACATATTGATTACACAAGTAAGGATATATGAAGGTCAGATGGAGAAAATTTCTTAACTTATAAATTTTTGTTCCAATGATGATTTTATGAAAGCTTTTAAAAAGTTGAGAAAAAAAAAGGAAAAAAACATGTTGCTGCAGTTTTTTATTGCCAGAGGGGTCAAAATATTTCACTTTTTGCTATTCATTCATATTTCAGAAGAACAGCAGGAATTCATTGTAACTGCAAAATAACCAAAGAATGTCTATATTTAGAAAGTCCTGAAAAGTAGCATTTCTGAAGACTTTTCCATTTAATGGAGAAACATCTATTGGTGTTTGTCTGTGTTATATCTTTTTTGCAATTAGCATCTAAAAAACTATTTTTTCCCATGATCAAGAATCAATCTGATATAATGTCAGTATCTAATAATCTAAAAATTATCCAAACATTTCAAATATTTTGAGATTTTTTGTGATAATTCCTGAAAATTCCATTGAAATCTAACACAGAAGCAGATAATGTGGAATTGTTGACAATATTTACTAAATTAGTCAACTATGGCATCACAAGATGTGGTCCACATGCAAATACAACATAACAAACACCAAAAAATTAGTGTATACCCTACTCCTGGTCAAACCTGACATTCATACATACTTAACAAAATACTGCACATAATTAATGTAAATAAAAACAGGAAAGTAGGTCAATTATGTCATTGTATCAATTAAAATTCATAAAATTTATGATTCATATGCTTTCATCTATAATTGTTTAATATTGTTATACACAATATACCATTTCATGTCATGTACCATATTACTAGTTTAATCAATGCCAGTGTCAAACTTAGTATAGCAATCCATTTTTATGATATTAAAACTGAGCAACAAGCCTTTAAAAATGTATAACAGCCTTTAGTTTTAATTCAAAAGAGGTGGGCTTGGGACCTGCATTTCACCACATTATTCAACAAGTCTCATCACATGCGCACAATAACCCCTGAAATAATAATGGATCAAACAAGTGCTTGTTTTGCCAATGAAACTTAAGTCAAAGAATGCCTTTTATTTTTTTCCATTATCTTCACTGGAGAGTGACATTTACTGGGAAGGAAATTTATAAAAAGGAGAGAGAAATGATGAGAAGCAGGATCAAGATGGACGATAGCGATAGAATAATGATACAATATAAACATGCCGTCACCATTTGTGAAGAAAATGTGTCCAAGTGTCATTGGGTATTTAGTTATTCATTTTTGGCACGGTTTATCTGATAATGCTCCAAGCAGCATATTTTACAGAGTTAAAACTTAAAGGCAATATTTTTCTTATACAAAATTAATGCAAGAATAAGTTGAAATGAGTTGTAGGCGTATGCTTTCATTTTTATATTTTTTTTGTTTCATTTCCACACTTACTTTGACGTGAACAGATTAAATTTGAAAAAAGGAACAGTTTCCAATCAATTTGGAGAGTTTAAAAGAAAACATTATTGTAAAATAACAGGAAGATTTTGATTGATCAGCTTCAACAAGATGGTGTCTTTCATTTTTATTTTTAAAGGCTCGTTTTACAATTAACAGATTTCTGTTCATTTCACACTTGTAAAACAATCACATTAGTCTGGCTCTGACTTGCTGGAAATTAAAATGCTACGATAGGTTATTAAAGGCATCCAAAAATAAAACAAGTTCACAGCTTTTCGTGGTGGATCAAGATCACTCTCATCATAATGATAAAAATTGTAACATTACATTAAATAGATGACTGACATGCTTGCTACATTAAAACGTCAATGAGAGAAGTAACTGACAAGCATACATTTGGCTTAAATATCATGGAGATATTTATCAATACTAGTGGTAAGCCTGTATAATTATTAACAAAAAATATCCTTTGAAGGAAAATGACAAGGCAGGTGACAAATGACAAGAGGAAAGTTATATTGGGTTTGACCGCAAATTAGAGAAAAGAACAGGATTAGCATGGCTTGTTCTTTTGTTTTACAAAATGCAGGAAAAACTAAGTCTGGGAAATACGCTGAAATCCCTGTTGTCAATGGTTATCTTAACACCAAAGTCAAAACAAATTAACAAAACTTATTAAAATTACTTATATAATGCCATTATTTTTCTCTACCTAATCAAAGAACAATCATATAAACATTAATTCTAAAACATACACACTAAACATGACATTTTTCACAATTTTACACGACAAAGAAATGCATTTTGATCTTAAAATTTTCCAGGATGATCAAGGACCCTCAATTATTACAATTATTCAGTAACGTTTGTAATACTGACAATTAAAACAAAATTACAAAAATGCATTCTTTAAAAAACTAATTTTTATACAGTTGCTCACATCACAGCATTGTTTCCCGAACTTTCTGAAACTCAACAGCAAATAAGAAACCATCAAAATACATCTTATGCATTAGCATGCAACAATTGTAACAGTTTTAAAAAATAAAAGTCAATGTAATCGCATGATTCTAAATAAACCAAAACCCTTATTGGTAGAGTCACAACAGAAAACAATAGTATGCCAACTTATATAGACCAGGTGGTACGGAAGAGTAAGCTCTCTCTGCTTTATCGATGACACCTGCCATATTAATCTAAGTCAATCCTAAAAACAAACATCACATTATAAAAATGTAAACCGGGTTCGTGACAATGAAACCATGAAACATGCTAGCAAGCACCATACACATCTAACCTTTAATTGCACATGGTAATAAAACTATTCTCAATGAGATCATGATGAATCTTAATTTTTCAAAAAAAATTATTACTAAATGCAGTAACAGACTTTGGTATATCATTCAATCAGAATTGCTGTTATATATCATCCATGTGTGATAATCCAATCAGGCAAGCTGTCCTATATCGTACATTGTGTGTCCTAATCCAATAAGACATGCTGCTACACCATCGAGCCAGTTACTTTCACAGGACATTTTGGCTATTTTGTAGGATAAACATATTAACAAAAATTTAACATAGGAAATAATTAGAGTATATCATAACAATAATAATTTTAAAACAAAATCATGAAAAATGAAAAGCCATATGGTATGTTGTACATGATGTGTGAAAATTCAGGCAGATATAATGCTCTATCAGACATGATATGTTATACATTGTACATTATGTGTGATAATCCAATCATAAATGCTGTTCTATATTGTACATGATACTTGAATTACCATCCAATCAAACATGATGTTACATATTGTAGATTATTTGTGATTATTATCCAATCAGATATGTTGCTTAATATATTGTGCATGATGTATGATAATCTAGACGTTTTGACATCACACTCGACCCAGATTTACTGTTCCGTTTTGGATAAATGGAAATTGATTGAAAACTTAAAAGGTACACTGCATCTTTAATGACTGGAACAATGATTCATTCAAAACATATCAACATATCAACATGTCAACATGCCAACATGTCAACATATCAACATGTCAACATGCCAATGTCACATAAAAAAGCCCAGTAAATCTTAACTAAAAAAAATATACTATAAAAATCTTGACCAATACAGTTTGGTCTTCAAAAAATATAAACTCAAGTCAAACTAAGACTGAAGTTTCATAGATACTTAACTGTTAACATGATGTTGTAGATACATTAAAAATCACACAAAAAGAAATCTTATATAAATGTCTGGTCATATTGAACTTATATTTTAAATCGGTATTTGAATAGTTTATTTGAAAATTGATCACCACATCAGCATACATCAATGTTTGATGCTGAAGGTGATATCATTTTTGTGCGTGTCTTGGAACCTTTTCTTCAGGTTTGTAATTTCAATAGAGGAATCATTCTTATAACAAACCAGTAGAAGAATTAAGTGTAATGTTTTTTAAGGACTACATGGTAACCTTCATCAGACAAATGACAAGTGTGTAGCGTACTAGCACTGAGGTAAATAGTGTACCAGATGGTAGGGAATAAAAAAACTAGGGAAAAAGTACACAAGATAGTAACAATGTATTGTAGTGGATTCGACTACGCTTTACTAAACACTTGGTCATAGATGTGCAAGAGTATAAACTAATCGTGAGGTTATCGAGCGACATTCAAGACAATAAACACGCAAATATAGCACATAGATCATTCAACATGGCAAAAGACGGCAATTTCATGAAAAATGAAAATTAAAAAAAAAACACAAATAGGGATTGGATTGGAATAAAAACATGCTTAACAAGTAGGTAATTCACATTTCTATCATAAAGCTTACAGATCGCAACAAAACAGTACTAGCTAAGGGTTTAAATTATTCCATCATCCCTGACAAAAGACAAGTTGGTAATTTTAACACAGCAAAGAGCAGGCATGTAAGAATTTGAGGTAAGCTGAGCCTGGTTAACAGAGATCACAAACGACAGGTGTCTTAAACCTTCGAAATTAATAGCAAACAACACATCAAAGGAAAAACATATTGCACTTAAATAATTGAGCAAGGACACATCTATCATGGTTTTACCAACAGACAACTGGAAACAGCCATTATAGACATGGACAAATATGAGGAAAAAATTGTGACTCGCCTCAAACACAACAAACGTAACAAACAAGAAAAACAAAGTTCAAAAAGGGCTTGGTAGTTATCTTATCAAAACTAAAGCAAGAAAACAAGATCAGTGAATCCCAATTTAGACACCTGTATCCAACTGTCTTACTGGTTCCTTTGCTTACAATGTCTCCAGGTAGCAAGCTTACATTCAAGGACGAAATCAGAACATCATAGCAATAACTCAAAAGATCTTGCAGCAAGTATGTCCATGGTGCTTATCCTAAATGATAAGGAATTGATTCCACCAACACACCCACTGACAAACACTTGATTTCATTTTGAGCTGGCTAGAGCACGACCGATCATGGCAAAAGAACACCAATCTCCATCCCCAAGACATAATGAATTTACAAGTGTATAAGAATTTGAACTTTCAACAACATACTCTGCTTTCCGAGATACCACCTATCAGCAATGGTTTGGCACAGCCACGGCAGCCAACTGTCTCCGATTGTGGCCAACTTATTGATGGAGCAATTGGGGAAAGAGGTTATAGCCACAGCCCTCGTAAATGGGAGCCTAGTCTGTAGAAGTGGTATGTTGATGACAAATTGGAAATAGTCAAGAAAGGGTCAAAGAGAAATTGGAATGTGCATATCGTTACCATAGATACTACCAACAGCATCAGATTCACATGTGATGAAGAAGTCAATGGTGCTATGCAATTTCTTGACACATCCTAGTAAAGAAAGATGATGGTACTTTCAAAGTATTGCTCAACAGGAAAATGAAGAACAAGTAACCTCAACTTTTTACCACACTTCTTCTACACCAGAAGTTGGGCATTTTTTTTTTCTAAAATCTCCTTACATCTCGTCCAAATATTTTAGACCTTAGTGTGCATAGAGCTATAGTATAGCCAAAAACGTTGGTAGATTCTTTTTCAATTTATACACTACATATGTACCAGGTAAGTGCTAGTATGATTCTTATTAGTAATTTGTCTGATGAAGGTGACTGTGTAAGTCATCAAAATGTCACACTCAGATCATCTGTTTGCCATTTGAAGTCAGTTCAATATTTTCTGAATACTGTTCATGTAACATGTGGTCATTTAATTGCTACACATTGGACAAAGGAAAATTGTTCCAAGACAGGTCTTAGATGGTGAACTTGTTAAATGTTCAAATCATGCAGATTTTTCACAGATTGTTGCAAGTGCATCGTGAATTGCCATGAAGCAAGCAGAACAAATTTTATTCACTGGCAAGTCAAATGTATGTATCCTTATATCATAAATATGGTCTTCACTACTGATTAAGACTTTAAAGCAAACACATGTTATCTCCATACAGATAACTATGGTTCTGTAAATGGGATGGACAATATAATGTTTGGCAATAAGGTAAGGAATTAATATCAATGAAATGAGAAGATGATTAATATGAATGCATGGTGTTTAAACAATTGAACATTACATTATGACTTCACAAGAAAATGAAAGTAATTTTTATGGATATGTTGTTTTAAATTTGCTTTAGATGACTCACAAAAGTCATCATCTGTTTTGATTACATGATTAAAGTGCAAATCATGAAGGTAGCAATGGATAAAAGCAATTTCCTGCTGTGTCTCAAAGCTATTAGATACTTTCAATTGAACAAGAAAATCCTAAAAATACAATATTGTGTTAAGAACTGGTGTAATTTATTAATTGGAAGATTTGCACTTGATCCCAATAATAGTGCAGTGAAACCCACTTTATATCATGTTCTATTTGTCAGGGGGAATTGTGATAATAAGTGGAACGTGATATTAACAGACATGACATTAAGTGGGTTCCATTTTATATCACATTTTAAACTTTTAAACACAGAGTATTTTTGAACTACTTCTTTCTACCTAATAGCTTTATAGTCTGGGGGTTTATGTCTGTAGAATTCTTCTGATGACGATCCCACCAAGAAGCCTTCTCTTCTGTCAAAATAAAACCTGAAAAGTAAGACCATATATTAAAATTAATATCAACTTTGTCATTTGTACTTACAGAAAGTTATTATGTATTTCCATTTATTATCTCTTACATATTTTTTATTGAATTCAAAATGAATAAATTTAATGTTTATATAGGCATATGTATCATATATACATTTTATTATTGAACAAAACTGTCAGTTTGAACAGAGGGTTACTGGCATTTAATGTTACTATTTTGACACTATGACAATGCTGATTTGAACAAATTTGTGGTGTACAAAGTCCATGAACAATAAATCCTCTTCGCTTTAAATTTTAGGCTGCAAAACTGTAAAAACTTGAAACATTAAAATGACTTGAGGTTTATAATTCTATAAATGAAGTAAAGGTACTTAATTATTTTTTGTTTTGATTTTAAAGATACACCCTTTTCAACACAGTCTTGCACACCATTGCTAATTTCCAAGTTTGTAACCAACAGATGTTAAGCAATATGCTTGTGTCGATCCTGTTAACAGAAGAGGCAATTTTTTTTGACATTAGGTTTCCTTTTATGGGCTACATATATTTGAGTGACAAGACATTAAGTACAACACACATTTTCACGACGTGACATTAAATGTGCACCCAAGTTTTAATGACAAGGCAGTTATTGCCATAAACAGTTTGAACACAGATAGAACTAATTCTGCTTGCCTTATTCATCTCCAAAGGAAGGATCATTGTACATTTCTGATCTGTCACGGGATATGTTTATTGATTTATACGGGAGGGAGAAAAGCTGGCGGTTCTCAAGGGATAAGCTTTACACTGAAAAGTGTCAGAAATTCAGTATCTTATATCTGCAGATGACAGAAAGAAGAAGTAATTTTAGTCAAACAATCTCCTGATCTTTACAAGTAATCTTCTCAATTGATCATTTCAGAAATCATTTCAAGAATCATACATGGAAAATAGATTTTTAGTAAATATGGAAGAATATGGAAGTTATCCACAGAGAAGAATATTTTCATGAACAGATTATCATCCGTTCATTTCTAACATCAATGCAGTAAAAATCTGCTTCTGCCTGTTGAGTCATAACATGCAGGAAGTACTCAAAGTAGTTATTATCTGTTTTAGCGATAATTCTGTAAGGAGATGTCGTATACATCCTAGATCACAATAAACCATGACATGAAAATGTGTGTACTATCAAACAGTTCATATAAACAGCTATATACAGGTACAGTTTTAAAAGATCATTAGGAATTCATATAAAGGCATTAAAGAAAAGAGGACTAATTTTCAAGAAAAGTATGAGAAGGACTTTGTTTCTCATTCTCAAGGTAAACATTTTTTTCTTTCTTTCTTTTTATTTAATTCTGCCCTCAGAAACAGTGAATGATATAGGACCTATCAAAATTAACTAAAATAATTTAAAAAGTAAAACAAAAATGATAATTTTTTTTTCTTCCAGAATTTCTCCAAAAGTCTGCCTTCATTCATACAACTTCTATTGAATATTATTCTTCACAAATATATCTTCTTCAAAAAATTATTCAATAAGAGACAATTAAGTATTAACAGAAATAATGTTAAATTTGAGGCAGACCTCAACACTGCTTTAAATCAAAAGCATTTCAGTTTTATTTACAATTTTCAAAATTAACTTAATTAGATAAGTTCAACAATGTTTAGTAAAAGAGTGTATTTTCATGTATAATTCTGTTCAATTTCAAAGACACTTAGGGTAAAAATGAAAATTTTGCTCTATAAAATTCTATTAAATCAATACAATATCATTACCATTTCATTATACTAGAATGGATTAATATAATATTGTGTTTATCCTTGTGGTTTTTCTGGGTAGAAAGGTAAAATGCTCTTTGAAATTGGCATGGAAGTGAAAACACTGACATACTTTTTAAGGTATATGGCAAATGAACTACACACGGCTGTTCCTGGAGGAATACTCTACCTCACATTAGATCATATTCAGTACACAATGAACCAAATTCAAGGATAGAATTCAGCACCATAGTGTTGTACAAACAGTAATGATTCCTAAGTGTTTACCACTGTATCTCTATTTCATAGCCACAAGCTGAAAGGTGTTCAGTTCTTGATAATTCCATAGACATGAAAAAACTGTTAAATCTATTTCAAGCTCACAAATGAAATACAAAGGATATTCATAGCACTGTTAATGAATCATGTCGCTTTTATGGGATTTTAATGGCCATATATTCTATTCCTCAGCTAAGAATTAAAATCCCTTAATTTCATGGAGAAAAATATTAAATTTTGATCAAGCACTTAAAATTCATGGACTTGAATATCATGTTAACTTGGGCTGCCTTCATTGCCATGAATCTTTATTAATTCTTGTTTTCTTTACTTAATTCAGTACGTCAGGGCTCTTCATAATGGGTATTCCATTGTCTATTTCATGGACAATTTCAATGGATAATGTTCAGGGAAATTTAAGATAGTGAGATCAATGCAGATTACAATATTTACAGTTCACTGATGACTTACATAAACACTGATATCCTTAAACTCCCTTCCTCTAAAGAAAAAAAAGGTGAAATAATTGAAGATAATATCTAAGTCTTTCGGACTGTCTTACGAATTGGGTACATATTTGTAATAGGTGTGCTGATCAACTGCTCTCATTGATGTATTCATAAATCGTAGAAGTGTAACAACTGTGTTGCATGTTGTCAGTATAATGTGACTTGAGATTCTTCTATGGACTTTCTGCAATTAAACTTTATTGTGGCAGCACCATCACCAAGGGGCACGCTCACACTAATACTGCATATTACAGCCTTCCAAAAACAAACACATTCACAAACATCTTTAACTTAACATAGATGTTAATAGGATGCCAAGCAATATAAAGCAAAGTAATTTAAACATAAATATTGATAGAAAACACACATGATACAGTAAATGTCCCAATACCATATCTAATATCCCACTTCTTGTCATTTTAGTATAAAATCAAATGTTAATAGAGCCAACTGTGAAAATTCTCATCTCACATTGTTTATCTCTAAACCTCAAACTAACATTAGGAGGTGGCTCCACTAACTATCTACATCCCACTATATTGATATTTGAACAGGAACTAATGTCTTTCAACATCAGCACCAAAAACTTCACATTAGCTTTGATTAAATTTGACATGAAATGTCCAAAGTCACAATGTTTGAAAAATAGTATCAGTAAAACATGAGTACTCTCAGAAAACAACATTATTGGACACACAATTTTAAAAAAGGGCAATAATTCTGTATTTCAAGAAGTTTCAGGAATAAGATTTGGTACGCTGTACATCCTCCTAGTATGACCAATGTATACATTAAGTTTTATTTCAATGGAAGCAAAGTTATGGTCCACAAAAATATTTAAACAAAGGGCAATAACTCTGTGATTAAGGTGTTATGGACCCAAACATTGGTGCACTGCACAATATCTTTGTATGACAAATGTATACACCAAGTTTCATTATCTAAGTTTAAATACAAGAAAAGTGATACTCTCATTCAACAATTGCATCAAAAACTTAACATTTAAAAACCAACGCTGATGGTAAGACCAATGCTGGAGTGACAAAATAACCTCCAGTTAGGTGAGCTTATGACAATGTTTATGGCCTAGTGAAAGAGATGGTATAAGACTGTTGAAAAACATCTCAATACCATATCTAAAATTCAAATTCTTGATAGTATGAAAACAAATATAAAAACTATAACATTTCTCTGAACTCTTAATTTGCTAACCTATTCATTTGATCTTTTTTGACACATATGTACAATTTATGAATAAATTACGCCGAGGCACATGGAGAGGAATCTTAACAGTTTATGACATTATAATAATATGGGTTAAGGGGCTATAACAGATGTAGTGCTTCAGTATTACCCGGCCAACAAGTAAATGCTTAAATAGACCTCAAGATATCGAAGCTGCTGGCCGAGCTATGTACCTGAAGAGAGGCAACAACTCTTTACTGCCAAATAGAAATCTTGGGGGACTTACAAATTACATAATGAAGTAAAATGCCCAAATTGAAGACATACCACAGCTGAAATACCCCCAAGAACTAAAACTACCGGTTTCTTAACATATAAGTGTACACAATTCACAGTTACTTGAAGTTCAAAGTTCAAATTATCTATACAGCCATTGAGCATTGTATAAATTAATTTTCAGCATGGTCATAAATCACAAACACATTTTCATGAATTTGAAACAAGAAGATAACTAAACCAGAAGATAGGTGATTTGTACATCAGTTGCTATCATAGACAAATGCACAAGTAATACAAGAGTTCAAAAACTTTATTCAAAGTGTACACATTTGATTTGCAACCTATGTAAAACAAAAATGTCAGTGAAACTGATGAATGCTCTCTGAAAACGACTTTGTTGGACACAAAATTTCATCAAAGAGCAATAATTCTGTAATTAAGAAGTTGCAGGCCCTGAATTTGGTATACAATATTACCTTAGTATGACAAATGTATACACCAAGTTTCAATAATTCCTAAATTAAGCAAAAGAGAGTTATGGTTCTTGTACACTTCACTTCTCCTGATCAAAATCTATCTACTATGAAGCTTCATGATATAGTTATATGCTCTGGACAATACCATAATGAATGAACAAACGGATGGACAAACAGACACCAGAACTAACATATGCATGAACAAAATGGCAACGCTATGCTTCCCTTTAGGAAGCATAACTGAAAACAAAAAAGAATATGACAAGCCATGCCACTTTAAGTTCTCAAGGCCATGCACATTGAGTGGACAGGTATGTCAAACAAGTAATATTTGTAACTCTGTAGACAAAACACTTACCTAATGATGCCTTTATGGAGGTTCTTAGGCCTCTGCTCTTTGACAGAATATAAACCAAAACAACGACATAACTCGTTTGAAATGGTGAAGTTTTGAGGACTTGACTGCTCAAAGTAAACAGCAAAATCTGACCTGGAAATAGAGAGACATTAACATACAATCAAAATATCATTCTAAAACATTCAGAAATAATATGAAAGGAACTCAAATATCATGAAAGTCTTGAATACATACACAATGTCTTTTAAATGAAAATGATACGTATCTTCAACTTTATAGTCATTAAACCTTACATCAAAAGTAAAATCTTTCACTTTAAAGAATTATTCCACCTTGATAGCAAAAGTACTATAATTCAATTTGAAGAAGCAGTAAGTTAATCTTAGATTTTTTACATGTAAGTGAATTTGACCCATTTTGGCCCCACTCATCAACCACTGGGGGTCAGTCAGGATCAAAATGAGCATACCATTAAACGATTCATCTTTCACTCATAATTCTAACCAAGTTTGTAATATTTCCAATGGAAACTAAACAAATTATGCTCAAAAATCTAGTTTTCCTATTAATACTATAGTAAACTTTACCCTCTCCCCACAGGGAAATGTGAGACCCTGGGGCCATGAAATGAACATTTTGGTAAAGCACCTTAAGATGCTTCCATTCATGAGGAGTATTTGATTCTACAATATCTGGATGTTGAGAAGAAGATTTTTTTTAAATAGAGTCAATTAAACCACTTTTGGCCCTGCCCTTCAGTCCCTTTGGGGATGAGGACTGTATAATTCACAATTGTGGTTCTTAGGCCAAGGAAAGTTTCAGCAAAATTCATTGAAATCAGAAGTTAAAAATGATCAAATGTTTATGGACGCATGATGCACAGTGCTGGATAAAGGTGATAGCAATAGGTCACCATGAGACTTTGTCTCAGATAACTTAACAATTATTTAACATAGCCGATGGCGGTACAGGTATGTATATTGTTCCACCATTAATCAGGTTACTATCTACTGTCCTGACAGACCCCTTGTATAAACTCACAAGAGCGATCTGAACGATTAATTATAAATTTTAGCAAGCATGACGCCTGTTCGACAAATCGAGGGAGAAAGGATACTGTGAACATGAAGCGACAAAGAAAAAAGCTAGTTCTAGGAATGTCGGGTATTCATGGAATAAAAGTTTGAGGAATCTGAGGTTAAATAGCAGGAAATACATAAGGAAATGATGGGGACCAGCGACCAACTCTACAAATGGGGTATTTGATGAATACATGTTTGAGTAAGTTTCTACTTTAACTTAACCAAAATAATTAGACGCTTTATATATGTTTGAAGTTTGAATAGAAACCCTTGAGGAACAAAGGCATGAGAGCAATGACAACGATTTTCTAAAAGTAGTAATAGTGGCCACATTGACCTTGGCCCAAAAACCTGAAACTCAAATTTCACAAAATATTTTGATGCATAAAAAGTGTTTAAATGTGTGATGTGAATCCCTTAAGAATATAAGCTGCTAGAGCACTGACAATCTTCACAGACACAAGGATGGACAGATAGAGAAAAAAATTATAGTCCCTCGCCGCCACGCCCCCTTAAATCTAAAAGAAATTGAAAACTTACTTTTTCTCAATTGGCACGTAAAGAATCTGCTGCTTCTTGCCTGTCATACAGTTCTTCAGCATGTCAGCAGTGAAAACATCTGCTGAAGCTAGTTTTTTATGAAGTAAGGCATCATAGCTGCTCTCCATTAAGTGAGACAAGCCCTTCAGGTTCATCCCAGCCTCTCTGTAATATACATTTACAGATAGAGGTTATAAGCTTTCGCAACAGCTGGTCAAATGAAGAAAAGATTCACAAACACTGATAGTAGTCAAGAGGCTCAATAAGCAACACCATGACCAAAATCTGATAGTTTTGTAACAGTAGCAATATAACCCTATATCTGATGTTGTCCTGACCTAGCCACCACCAAGTGTAAAGATTGAACAGGAAACAAATAGAGATTTGTCTAATCTTCATCATGTTTAAGATTGAAAATTTTGAAGGCAAAAAAAAATGATAATATATCACACATTTATATGTATAAAGTTTTTGAACAGATAAATCTATATGATTTAACAGCACACAGTATAACATCTTTTTTCACCAACAACAATTTTCACCCTTCAAGATCACATGACAAATACAGAATACAGAATAGGAAATAGTAAAAGTATATGACAAGACTAATACAGATATAGATATCTGGATTTGATATGTTTTGGAATATCTTTTTAAGTTGGTAATGTCAATAGAACAGAAGTTCTTATAACACAACCAGTAGACGATTAGAGAGTGACATTTCTATGACTACAAGGTCACCTTTATCTTATAACACAACCAGTAGACGATTAGAGAGTGACATTTCAATGACTACAAGGTCACCTTTATCTTATAACACAACCAGTAGACGATTAGAGAGTGACATTTCTTTGACTACAAGGTCACCTTTATCTTATAACACAACCAGTAGACGATTAGAGAGTGACATTTCTATGACTATACCGTCACCTTTATCTTATAACACAACCAGTAGACGATTAGAGAGTGACATTTCAATGACTACAAGGTCACCTTTATCTTATAACACAACCAGTAGAGGATTAGAGAGTGACATTTCTATGACTACAAGGTCACCTTTATCTTATAACACAACCAGTAGACGATTAGAGAGTGACATTTCCATGACTATACCGTCACCTTTATCTTATAACACAACCAGTAGACGATTAGAGAGTGACATTTCTATGACTATACCGTCACCTTTATCTTATAACACAACCAGTAGACGATTAGAGAGTGACATTTCTATGACTATACCGTCACCTTTATCTTATAACACAACCAGTAGACGATTAGAGAGTGACATTTCAATGACTACAAGGTCACCTTTATCTTATAACACAACCAGTAGAGGATTAGAGAGTGACATTTCAATGACTACAAGGTCACCTTTATCTTATAACACAACCAGTAGACGATTAGAGAGTGACATTTCTATGACTATACCGCCACCTTTATCTTATAACACAACCAGTAAACAATTAGAGAGTGACATTTCGATAACTACACGGTCACCTTCATCACACAAAAGACCAGTGTGGAGCATACTAGCACTGCATACATAATAGTGTATGAGATGGTACCGAATCTACCAACTTTTTCAGCTACACTATAATCCTATGTACATTAAGATGTATGACTAAATGTTAAACAAATCATAGCCAAATTGACTTTGTACATTGTTACCATCTGGTATGTTTTTTTGGTTTACAATCTGTTTACCATCTCATCACACTATTTTGACCTTAGTGTACATACAATTGCAGTGCATCTGAACTGAACCATCTCATACATTATGTACATCAGTGCTAGAACGCTCCACACAGGTGTTTTGTCTGATGAAGGTGACCATGTTGTCATCGAAACATCAGGCTTCAATCTTCCACCGGTTGTGCAATGGTTTTGATAAGGAATTGGGAAATTTGCACACCTGTTGCATGTGTATACAGTACATAAACATAACTCAAAATAGTGTAACATACAAATTGGTGAGTCTTGGCTTGTTGAAAAGCTCCGTTAGGTAATCTTCATTGGTGTTCCAGGTCTGATATGGTTGACGGTAAATGCGTGAGACATCAGGTATCAAGATTTCACCAACAACTTCTTCTCCTGCTAATGCCCAATTATTCCAAACTCTGAGGTAGAAGACAGAAGTATATTTATGTCTCTGATTAAACACCAGATGCAAAATACCGCTCAACTACAGAGAGCTTCTATCTAGCTCTATTGCAATTGGTTGAGCGTTAGACTAGTAAGCCAGAGGTTCCTGGTTCAAATCCTAGAAAAAGACATTCAAATTAGTTATGAACACTGTTACATTGGCATCCATGTAGGCACTTGAAAATAATACAGAGCAATACTTTCACAAGCATTGCTGTGACCCCTGAAAACCCAATGATAAGTTATTTCCTGGAGGGGCAGTGTGTAACCCTGGTAAATACAAGCTGCAATATACCATTCAGCTAGAGAGAACTTCTCTCGGAACACCTATTAAACTTTCAACAAACACACAACACCAGATGGTAAGGAGACATCCAAAAAAAGTATTTCACTCCCTTACCATATGGTAGTTATCTATGATTCTTCAACCGTTAACATGTCTACTGTACATATTTGGGCTTATTACAACACATTGATATAATGTAAGTCTATGTTCACTGTACATTTTTATCCTGCACTAAGACCCACTGACAGACATACTGCCTCTGACTCAACGCTATAGGATGGACTTATTACAGCACATTGATATAATGTAAGTCTTTGTTTACTGTACATTTCTATCCTGCACTAAGACCCACAGACAGACATACTGCCTCTGACTCAAAGCTATAGGTTTACAGCACATTGATTTAATGTAAGTTTGTCACTCCTTAATAACAACTGGTAATGATTGGCCTATTAACACACATTGACATATTGTGGCATGAATATGGTAATGAGAAGTAAGTTCCATGCAAATAGACGAAGTTTTGAATTCATATAAAAATCTAATTTAATAACAATAAATTATCCAAATTATCATTTCAATTTAAGGATTTTGTTTAACTGTATTTGTCGTATTTCATTATTTCTGTACCTTTTTGAGCAACAGACAGACATGCGGTTCTTCATATAAGTGTCGAACACGCTTCGTTTCAGGAGGAATCCAAGTCCTGGAAACTCTTCAACTCGATATGCTAATGTTCTGTCTCCAGAAGTAGTGTCGTAACCTACAGAAAGTAAAACTCATCATCAGATAGCAATCTGTTACAATTTTCTCATGTGTGATCATGTTTCCAGGGTACATTCATCTTGTAATACCAAAATCTCTGTGTCAACTGACACCTGATTTGTACATTAATATCTATAATGATACTGACTTATATTGAAGTAATCTATTTCAATCTGATTCTTGAACATAATTTGAATCACAATGAATTACTGACCATTGTAGTTCCAGGCGGACACTCCCAGCAGAGAAGCATCAGAATCCACTACTACCAAACTCTGACCAAGGAAGGACAGAAAGTCTGGAGCTAAGACAATTTCCTCCTCTAAAACTATCAGGTATTTCTGAATGATCAAAATAAGAAATACAGTGCATTTACACAGATGTCAATGATAAAATTGTCAAGAAATCAAAATTTAAAATTCTTAAATATAGCTGTCGAAAAAATGACAAAATTTCAGTCATATATTTCGTTCCATAAAAATCTGCAAAAATGGAATTAAAATGTATCCTCACAGGTGAGAATCACACCTAACAATTCATTCCTAATCTAATCACATATACCACTATAGTACAACAAAGATTTGAATTACAGTTGCTCAATATCAGGAAGCATACTCACAGCTTCAGTATGGAGCTCCCATCCAGTTGTCAACGCTTTCTGCATTTGGTCTAGAACAAAAATTCTTCATGAGAAAAATAGAATTTATTTATAAATTGATAAATTATTTATAAAGAAAGGCGTAAACCTGATAAATAAATGTTGAAGATTCATGATTTCAGGTTTGTTCTATAGAATCAGGTGTTGGAACTATCCTTGTTAAGGTATGATATCTGACAAGCATAGAAAATGTTATTGCAAATGTTTCATTTATTAGTCAAGTATCCTCCAAGTATATATTCCTCATACCATCTACTGTCCTGTCCAAAAATATACCAAGTGTGATCCAAGGATGCTTCAATTATGCTTCTTGAATACTTCAAGTGTATTTGTCATTAGTTTTTATGCTAAGAGGAGTATAAGTATCATTAAGGGCCAGCACCGAGTTAAGCAATACCCTGAATTTATAGTCAGCAACACATCAAAAATACTGGTCAGTAACACGTCAAAAATACAGGTAACACATCAAAAATACTGGTCAGTAACACATCAAAAATACAGGTAACACATCAAAAATACTGGTCAGCAACATGTCAAAAATACAGGTAACACATCAAAAATACTGGTCAGTTATACACATAAAGTACTGGTCAGTTATACACATAAAATACTGGTCAGTAGTACACATAAAATACTGGTCAGTAATACACATCAAATACTGGTCAGTTATACACATAAAATACTGGTCAGTAATACACATCAAATACTGGTCAGTAATACACCTAAAATACTGGTCAGTAATACACATCAAATACTGGTCAGTAGTACACATAAAATACTGGTCAGTTATACACCTAAAAGTAAAGGTCAACAAAACACCTAAAGTAGAGGTCAGTTGTATATGTACACTCAAAGTAAAGGTCATCAAACACCTAAAGTAGAGGTCAGTTGTGTATGTACACTCAAAGTAAAGGTCAACAAAACACCTAAAGTAGAGGTCAGTTGTATATGTACACTCAAAGTAAAGGTCATCAAACACCTAAAGTAGAGGTCAGTTGTATATGTACACTCAAAGTAAAGGTCAACAAACACCTAAAGTAGAGGTCAGTTTGTATATGTACACTCAAAGTAAAGGTCAACAAAACACCTAAAGTAGAGGTCAGTTGTGTATGTACACTGAATGTAAAGGTCAACAAACACCTAAAGTAGAGGTCAGTTGTATATGTACACTGAATGTAAAGGTCAACAAACACCTAAAGTAGAGGTCAGTTTGTATATGTACACTGAATGTAAAGGTCAACAAACACCTAAAGTAGAGGTCAGTTGTATATGTACACTGAATGTAAAGGTCAACAAACACCTAAAGTAGAGGTCAGTTTGTATATGTACACTGAATGTAAAGGTCAACAAACACCTAAAGTAGAGGTCAGTTGTATATGTACATTCAAAGTAAAGGTCATAAAACACCTAAAGTAGAGGTCAGTTGTATATGTACACTGAATGTAAAGGTCACCAAACACCTAAAGTAGAGGTCACTTGTATATGTACACTGAATGCAAAGGTCAACAAATACTTTTTTAAGAAAGCTTAAGGATAAATGATTTACTGAAATAAAAAATAATTGAAATGCTTTATTTGAGGGAAATGGTAAACTTACAGAGATGGTTATGCTCACCTATATAGTTAAGACTACCAGACAAGCTGTGATTGTTGTATTTAAAAAGATCGGCCAGTTCTGCATGTTCCACTGTTTTTTCATCCCACATTACCTAAAACATTGACCATTGAATTAAGAAATTAAGATATCACTCTATAAATATAATATACAAACAAAAACAAAAAAAACAGAGAAAAACACATAGACTCTATCAGACTGAAAACTCAGTCTTTAAAACATTCTTTTATTTTCTTGTCTCATTTTCGTTAATTTATATCAAATCAAATCTGTTCCTTCTATATTTTTCAAATGCATTTTCATTATTTGCCATAACATAACGAAGTAAAATAATGATAATTGAAGAATTCAGTCAAAAAATGTACAAGCTAAATCCACAATAAATATAAGATTCAAAATTCAAGATTAATAGTAGTTTTATTCTTAACAAGGGTTTTGAACTATATATAAATCCTCTCCTAAGATGAATAGTAATGCCAGCCATTTAACACACTCTCTCTGAAAACTGATACGTAAATATCGCAGTCAACAGCTTTATCAAAATCATCTCTTATCTCATCACGCCTACATTGTCAGAAATGAAATATGAGAAAAATTGGTTGCATCAATATGACATCTGGAAAAACTGCATTAAGTGTGACACAACAAGACATTACTTTACATGTGTACTAATATATAATACGGCTATCAAAAATTGACGGCAATTTGTACTCCAAAAGTGCAAGAAACTAGGGTTTTAAATTTGATTTATGGCACCATAAATCTCATTCTGAAATCATATTTTGAATCTAGATTAATGTATAATTCTTATCAAGAACTATAAAATGTTCCTTCAAATTTTTCCAGCAGGAAATATATTCAAGATGAGAGAAAGGTATCAGTTTCACTAAATTTCCCTCAAGACTTTTGATAAAGAAATGCTTTCATCGGATGACCAAATGTCAAGTTACTAAAGAATCACACAAAACTAGGGTACAGGATAAACCTGAAAGGATTATATTACTACACTCTGCTTTGTACTTTTCATGCAGTTCCTTAAAAGCAAATGCAAAAAGCCTATCATCAATAAGGTCTAAAATCTCTTGTCTTAGTTGTTGTTTTCATACGATTTTACAATGAAATAATCATTACATAAGTTAGATATAAATATATTTATCTGTCCAAACTGAATACTTGTGTATAATCATGCAATCAGACTGATTGTTCTAAATGAAGATTTGCTTACACAGAAATGAAATATGTCCTTGATTTGTATACATATATATGAAAGTGATGACATGTATATTCTGATATGCCCTTAAACTAAATACTTATAGATTAGTAACTAACAGTACAGTGAATTCCCAAACCAAGGTTGTTCCAAACCAAATTTGGTTAAACCTTCATAGGAGAAGAAGGAATTTAATGAGTAGGATTTATATATGTCCCTGTGCCCATGCAGATGTGGCCATCTTACTCAAGTAAACCTGATCAACAGATTCATAAAGAGACGGCATCATTTACAATTTTTTTAAATGTCTAAAACATTTAAAAAAAAAACTATAACATTGTACATGCCTGCTGATCCATCTTAAGACAGCAACAGTTCAGACATGGTACATACAGGTAATATACAGTATAGTTGTGGTGATTTGGCTCTAAAACCCTGCAGGAGCGACAGATTTGCTGACCTGTGATGCTGGGAGATCACAACATGTTTACGTGATAAATTGGTAGATTCAGCCGCCGCAACATCGCAGGGTTGTGATATACATATATAGGTAGGAGAGAATAATTTTCTACCAAGTTGTGATATCCACATTCAACAGCTGCCTTAAGCTTCATAGAATGTACATTACAAAAGTCCTGGTCATCTCCTAACGCCCACCCCCTAACCCCTGGGAAGAGGTCAACAATACACCTAAAATGGATGGAAAAATTGTCTGGACAGTATTTTGTTTAGTCAAACTTTTTTCAATATTTCAACAATATGAACTGCATCAGGAAACAGCATATATAGTAAGACCATATATTTAAAGCAGGTAAGTCATTATCATATGACTGTAAAATGAACAGTGAACAAGTGTTTGACCTATGAAGATTTTTGTAAAGTACGTTCAATATCAAGAATGTTAAACTTGTGGAGAGAATAATAACAAAGAAAAAGGAGCCATCTTCCCTAATCCTCATTACTTGTCAATGCTGCGGTAGCCATTTTCTCACGACTTTGCCCAGGTAAAACGAAGACTGTCTATAATTCCCATCACTTGCCATAATTGTGAGAGCAATGTTCCCGACTGTTTGCTGTGGTGGGATCGCGGGGTGATTCTAATCTCTCCCGCTCACCTGTCGCTTGTTACTCTCACACAAAGTTTGAGAACCAAATCACCTCAACTGTACTGTAGGTACAGTAACACAACAGATCCAAAGAGTACTACTGAAATGTTATGATAGTACATCACAAACAGTATGGTAGGATGACAGAAATGCTATGAATGATGCTTTCATTGTAGAATGTGTTTGGATTTTGTAGAAAATGATAAAAATTTACTAAAACATTATAACTAAAATACATTCTCATAAATAATATATATAGAACAAGTAATTTGTAAAAATGTTCAAATATTCATTTATACATAATATACACGTTGGTAGTGTGACGGTTTTAACCATTACCGCTAATTAGATGTAAGTCTGTATCGATTGTTTGGTCACTTTTACTGTTGTGGGATCGCACAATTTTACACAATGTACAATATGTGCATGATAGGAAAACTGGATGAGAAAAGACGTTTATAACCACCGATCAGTTTTAATATTCTTGTGATCACAAATTTTCAGTTTAATTTTCAATTTGTAATATTAGCCAACAATATTTTACCAAATGTACAAAATGTGTGATACTATCAGAGTTGTATCCACAATGTATGCATGACTTGAGCAGGGAAACTTTGGTGCGTTGTGCATTACCACAACTATACTGCAACAATTTTAGCTTATGTATAGATTGTTCCATTCATATCATACAAATTTAATTTAAAGCTGAGTGGTTTTTACCTGTAATAGGTGCTTTGGGGCATGTATGACATTGCACAGGTACCTGACTAACCTGGATACTGATTGTATCTGATAACTGCATTGAAATAATAAACATGTTCGTTTCTGAATAATAATTATATAAACATAACAGCTGTTCTTACCACAGACCATGTTACACCATAAACAAGTCTTAACCAATGTGAAGCACAACTGATAAAATAATGATACTGATATTATGTAATACCTAATTTGACATATAAATTCAGACTTCAAAATAAAGAATATTTTAGAGAACTTATATAAGATACAATTAAATCATTATTTGAAATACATCTTGTGTGTAGAAGGATTCTAATGATTTTTTGCCTTTCTTTTACATATTAAAATAAGTTCTGATTGGGAAGGCAAGCTGAAAATGCAAATGCTATGATAGTACTACAGAAATGGTAGTGTGTAGGAAATGCTATGGTTGTAATACAAAAATGGCTGAAACATTATTGATAAGAAAAAGGAACAGAAAATATGCATAGGTCTGTATCAGGTCAGTTCATAAATGTAAGTGGTCTTCAGCTGTTTCTTTCACCTACAGCTCCTTCATTTACAACTAGTCTTTAAAGACAGACGGTCTTGAAAAACAACAGACAGTCTTGATAAAGAGTTTTTTTACATAGTAGTGTTCTTTAGGGAAAATTCGTCTTTCCCCTAAGGAAGTCATTTGACCCTTGTTGTCACTCAAAATCCTTAGAAGTTTGCATGGTTACATTGAGAGTTATGTAGGGTGTATTTTTGCACACTATCAAGCACATATACCTGTTTTCCTACTTTGCTGTACTAAACATATTTGGGAATGCTTCATCTTGCCATGAAGATTCTTTTATTACATGACAAGTCAGATCTTCAGAGATCTTGACATCAACCATTTTTTATCTTTATTTGTTCTTAAAAAGTAGGATCTTTTCATCTTCTTTTATCTTCTTTACTCTGTTTTAGTTCTTAAATATATAAAATTTTAAATTTTTTTTTAAGAAATAGCCATAATAATTCAAAGACTTTAACTGCCAAATCCAAGGTAGTCACCTGTCAGTTATCTTTGCTTTTCTAATCAGTCACCTGTCAGTAAGCTTTGCTTTTCTAATCAGTCGCAAAATCAACAGGGGACCAAGAAGAATCTCCATGCAAAAGTTAGGAGATCCATCCAAAATCAGGAATGGCTGCCTGTCAGCAGTTTTGTTTTTGGGATTAGTACCAAAATCAAACATGCACAACTATTGACCAAGTGGAACCTACCAGTACATATGAAATTTGAGAGGGATCCATCTAGTTCTTCTCAAGAAATAGCAATAACAAAATTTGTTTTAAGATGAACGAACGGATGGACGGACTAACCGCAGATGCAGGGCTATTTGAATGGTCAACCATCTGATAATGGTTGGCTAAAAATGGACTGTTTGCTTGTGCTTTTATATTACAATAGCTCTGCAGTACATGTCTACGGTACACATTCTTTTTTAAAACTTATTTGAGATGCAATATTTAGCATTTAGCCTTACCGTGACAAGGGATGGGCGCACTCCTGGTTGCATGATGGTGGTCTCTAAAGTACGAACAAGGGCGTTATGGTCCATTCCTGTTCAAATTAAAACAGAACTGTTATCAAAAACATGACACTACAGACAGCATTCCCTTTTAACTCAACAAATATCATTTGTCACATTTCTTAAGCAAAGTGCAAATATCTAGAGCGGCCAATTTATTAGATCAATATCACGAGCCATTATCGCCTTAAACTGACCAAATTTAGAAAATTTGTCAAATTAAAAGTGTGGCACTGTTACCATATCTGACATATTTTATTACATCGTTGATGGTTAATGGTCTAATGAGCTCTGGCTGGTTTGAAATCAATTGCTAAGACATATAAAAATTTGCTGTTTGTTAACCATTGAAAACCTGATGAGATATAAAACAGCAGATTAAGATACCGGCACTATAACCAAACAGAAAACCTTAAAGTCACACCATTTTTGTTATACCTAAATTTGAGATGTTTTCTGTATATGATATCATTACCCAACAATGTCAGTACGCACATATACACTAACTTATGCATCAAGATGCTATAACCACCACACTTTAATCTTAAGATATGTCCAAACAGCCTTATATTACATCCTGCAAAAAAATCTTGGGTGGGCTTATTACAGAACAAGAAAACAGTATTGGTTTGTGAGTTATATGTATGTAAGAAAACATAGGTAAGCATTTGAAAATCTAATGAAGAAAAAGATATTGAAACAACTTTTAATATTTCAAACATGTAAATTATTTACAGAAGTTAAATCTTTAAGAATGGAAATTTCGGTTTATTTTTATATTTTTTAACGTCTTCATAAACAACAATTAGTTTTATAAAGATACAGGAATTTTATTGTCTGACTTGACTTAAAAACTTCGACTGTTAATTTTATACCTATTGTTTTCTAAAACGATATAAGCCGACGGGAGGCAAAAAATACAAAATCTCATCAGGAGTCATTGGAGTGAGTTATTGCTGGGCAAAAAAATAGCATTTACTGAACAGCAATATAGATATTAACCTAGAGTGCTGACACATCAGAAAGGTCACATAATATGTCTGACTTTAAACTTGAGCTTAACAGGAAAAAGAATGACTATTCATATGTTCTGAATACAAAAAAAAATATCATAAATACTATAGACCTCTGAAGGAAACTTGGATGTATGTATGTTTAATGGCACTAAAACTGTGTGAACCAAGCAGTAATTAATTGTGTGTTGTGTGATTGGATGGTCTCTATACTTTGTGTTTTTTATCATCTTTTATATCCTGCTGCTGTATAGCGGCTCTCCATTGCATTTTAATCATCTTTAGAATGTCAACATTGACATTTGAGTAATCATACACATATACCATTTTGATCAATATGGTTCATGATGTCATATCATATTTTCCAGTAAAAGTAATAAATATTTCACCTTGACTACTAACTCTATGACCTTGACTTTTTCAAATAACTTCTAAATGATCAATTTAGCTTCAGAATGTTGTAAGAAAATATTTGCCAGTGAAAGAAATATTGAGAAAATGTGACCTTAACTTTGAATTAATATTAACCTTGAGCTTTGATCTGGTAAAATCTTCATTTGATTCTGATAAACTTTATTCCGTAATTTTACAAAAAAAAAGAAATATCTATAAGAAAAATGTTCGAAATTTGACCTTGTGACCTTAACCTGTAGTTAGGAATCTTATTTGATCCTTGTCAATTTTGCTTCGAAACATTGTCATGAAATATTTATAAGTAAAACATTCAAAATTTTACCTTGACCTTAAACTTTGCAACCTTGACTTCTTTCAGACTGGTGACCTTTCATTTGACCATGAATATTTTTGCTTCATTATGTCATAACATGCCAGTAACATTTTTCAAAGTTGACCTTCACCTTTCACCTGATTACCTTGATTTTGTTTCAATATTTTATTGAAAAATCTTCATCAGTAAATTATGTAATACTCATATCTATAAATAAGATTTTTTCACATCATCTTTCTAGTTGTATTTATAGAAATAGTGACCTTAACCTACGGCAGTATGTTCTACGAAAATATTACAGATAATGTCTGGATTTATAATATAATCAGTAAAACAGAACTAGAGATATTGTGTTTATAGTAACACTGACCTTGATATTTGACCTATGAACCTGAAATGGAATCCCAATCATACATTTTCTGTACTGAACTGAGTGTAATGGGCCTCTCAAACTTGAGATATGATGCAGAAACAAATAAACAGAAACTGCCCGACAAATGACCTGACTACTTTAGGCTACCAATCTTGATTTAGTTTAATTTATTGTTTATGTCTTGTTGATTTAAGGATGTGCCAGGTTTGGATGGTCGAGGACAGAATTCCCAGAGAAAAATCACTGACCTGTAACCACTACCTGGCCACTGCCCTATGTTAACATCGAACCCACAACCTGGAGCAGTGCTAGGGCCCAATACGTAATTCAGTAATCAAAGTGCCATCAAGATCAACTGACAAACATGCAAAAGAGACACTTATTTTAATTACTTCCCCTGTTTCATCTGCCCAGCCCTATGAACTATATAACCATATGGGAAAATGAAAGTGCCAAGTGATATGGACTGGAATATATCATATAGTTAAGAAATCAATTAATCCAATTTATTAACAATAATTATTATCAATGAATATCCAATTTGAAATCACCTTCGGGTTAAATAAGAATGGATCAGGATGATATTAGAAATTAATCATTTAATATAGATGTATATGATAATATCTTAGCTCGCAAACCCACTACATGTCAATACGACGATTCATTGATCTTATTTAGGACTGACCTGAGTTATATTTATCTTACATGTCCTCTGACATGAAGGTGACACACCCCCTAATGAAGAAAAATCAATCTGTGATTTAGGAAGCAGTACAGTTTGGTGCTATGGCTGAAGTGTTCTCAGCTTTAACACAGTAAACAATCAAAGTATGTGGTCTAAGCGTAGCCAACCTCATGTAATGTATCCAGCCCCATCCCTTCAAAATCAAGAGTGACAGGGTGTTTGATTTAAAGGGCTGCCAATACTTTAGTACAAATCATTATCAAATTTGTATGTGTTTAGATGTTCTATTACCAATATCATGGCCTTGATTTCTTCTTGTTGCCAAGATACTCCTCAGAATATATGTCAAATATTTTTATGACCTAGGATTGAGGATTTATATTAACCATATATATATTATTTTTCTTGGGTCAATTTATTAGTTTTTTAATTTCCAGTATTTGCATCAAAATGTATTTACACTGCACCAAGTAAAATGTATAAAAATAAACAGTAATTCTTACTAATTGACTTTTACATTTGATAACCACAGAATTTCATTAAACATTTAAAAAACAAATTAACTTAAAACACATTTTAGAACAATTTGGGTTCAATTGTACAACCATGCTATAACGGCAGCAGTAAGTTCATAGTGCCACTTGAGCATCAACAGCCAAGAGCAAAATCAATGATCAAATTGATGTTTTTATTTACTATTTTGTTCTTCTTTTATATCATAACTATTATGTAGCTGACTAATTAGCATATGTTTTCATGTAATTTCAAATAAAATGGTATTCAATGAGAATCTTAAAAAATAGTTGTTTTTCTAATGAATGGGTTTATATTTCAGGTTAAGTTAACCTTGTTTATCAAAGTATCTTTTTTTCATGTGTAGTTTGACCATCAATGACTTGTTGACAGCAGTATATAA
Organism: Ylistrum balloti; assembly: GCF_031769215.1. Taxonomy (NCBI): domain Eukaryota; kingdom Metazoa; phylum Mollusca; class Bivalvia; order Pectinida; family Pectinidae; genus Ylistrum; species Ylistrum balloti. The sequence continues at coordinate 150,553 of NW_026782437.1, forward strand.
ATGTCATAACTGACTAAAGCTAGCAACTAACTAGTACAAATATTATTTTTTTGTAAGTGATTAGCTATACCCAGGTTTTATCTTTTTAACTATGACTGATAACTAAAATCCTACCAGAGGTTAACAGATTTGATGATACAAGGACATCTAAGCTAACTCAATCTGGTAGTGACTTCCCAAGTCATTTAATTTACAATGTGCATGCTTCTTAAAAGGTTTGTTAATGATGATCAAGCGTGACCTTTGACCCTTTAAACTTGACAGATGACCACCAAATTACCATAGAGTGTATATAGAAATTGTTATAAAACTATGGTGTAAAAATTGATACTCTAGATCTATTATAGTGATAATACAAGTATCAATTAAATCCGTTGATATATTCATATATTGTGACCTTTGACCTTTTAAGCTATAATCAATAGACTTCAACAGGTGCAAAGCTTTGTTGTTGTTATAAAAAACACATTCTGCTACAAAAAGGATTACAAGGTATCTTGCACAAGTTTTACAGGTTTTTAGCAACAGAATGACTTTTGCAATGGCCCACTGAAATCCTATAACTGCTCCTCATTTCTAAATCTAGGTAAATAAGGTTGGGACAAGTATTAGTAAAACATCAGAGGTCTAGGGGGAGTAACTCTCCTAAAATTTATGACAGATGCAAATATTTTCAGCATTTCAATGTTCATTTTGTTTTAATTTCAATTTTAGTTAATATTTTTTTAGGTTTCGTGTTTCATTATTTATTAAACTTATTTTTTATTCCAGAAGATATTTACATGAATGCAAATTTATTTCTTGTGTTGCTAATATTTTACAGTGTGAAGGACATAAATAATGAGAAACCAATCAACAATTTGAAACCAATCCATAATTTATTGCTAAAAGTAACATAAAAGGATATCATGTAACCAACATAACAAAATGTCATATTGAAATATTGATTGCAGACAACAAAGTCATCAACAAATCAAATATCAAAAATCATCAATAAGATGTGTTCAAATAACAATATATACATCAAATTATTGTGTCTAAGTCACATTGTAAACATAAACTGGTGTTTATGTCACAACAGAAGCCCTTAATTTGTGACCTGGTCACAGTATAAGCCATTAATAGGAGTCGGTGTTATGACACTGGAGATGTTAAATCATCATTCACTTGTGTGCCAAGGCCACAGTATAAACCATTAATTAGATTCCATGTTATAACACTGGAGATGTTTATTTGTGTTACTTACCTGGGATTATGATGATGGGAACATCAAATACTGGATTATTTACAAGATTTTTGTCCACAAGTCCAACAGGAGAGATCATCTTATCGATCTTTGATCCTGTAACAACGAGGAAAAAAATACAGATATGGAATTTTTGAGATTGAGTCACTGTAAATGATACAGATTAAATATCAAACCTGAAAAATATTAATGAAATTTATACCAATTGAAACAAATAAATCAGTTGTGTAATGGCCATAACTAATATTACGAAAATATTGTGATAAATATTCAGTACAGTTGTTCATAAAGATGACTGAGATGACATTCACGTCCCCTGCTCAGAAAGTGTTGATGTTCTGTTGGTCCACATTACAATGAGGCATACTTTGTTGATTTACAACTACACGAAGAAATGACTCACTAGATATGGCTGTCTAATCCTCCTCAAAAAGACCAACAAACTAAGTCTATTGCAATATGTATTGTCTGCCACCCTGTTGGGGATAAACATGTAAAATAACAGCAACTTACCCTCACAGAAGTCTGCATAACCATCATATTTCTTACAAAACGCCCTTCTGCCTTCATTACGGTAGCCACCTGGATCTGGGGCCACCTTTAAGCCTTCCACTAAAACACAAAAGATAAAACCAGAGTTTAAAGTTGCTTATTAAAACTAAAAGATTAAGAAATGAAACTGCTTTCAAAGCAATCAGGGATCCCAAATAAGATCCCTCCCAAGGTTCTATCCAGGTAAACAAATATGATAAGTGGTAGTCAGGTGGTACAGTGGTAAAGCACTTTCCTTCCACCTTGATATCCTACGATCACCTGCCCGACATTTTCTCCCTGGGTACTCCAGGTTTCTCCCACAGTAAGCCCATTTGTGTGCTTCAATCCGGGCAAAGATGAGCGATTTATATCAGGTTGAAAATTTTGTTTTGCAATCGTTGTAAAATAAATTAATTTTATTTATTCATAAATATAAGTTCATTTCCAATCAAATGAGAAATTATATGCCAAGAATGCAAAGATGATCAATTAGTGTAGGAACAAATTCTAGACACTAAATGTTTGACAGACCCCATCATATTTGATAAGTATCAATGGTACTAATTCAAACTCCAGAATAAATCTCAATATGTCAGGTAAGATAAAAGTTGTCCTATTTTACCATTAAACCTAGGCCTTAAGTATGAAGTTCCAGTGACAGTGATAGTTTAGGTGATTGAGCCTAGGAAATTAGTCCTGTTCTCGACTAATAACTCATAACAATATTTTTGTATTACAAGGTAGTTTAAAAACATTTACAAAAAAAGGTATCATGTTTATAATTTGATAATATCACAGGCCTGTTAATTGTTAATATCATAATATCATAGATCTGTTAATTGTTAATATCATAATATCACAGATCTGTTAATTGTTGATCTGATAATATCACAGATCTGTTAATTGTTGATTTGATAATATCACAGATCTGTTAATTGTTAATATCATAATATCACAGATCTGTTAATTGTTGATCTGATAATATCCTAGATCTGTTAATTGTTGATTTGATAATATCACAGATCTGTTAATTGTTGATTTGATAATATCACAGATCTGTTAATTGTTGATCTGATAATATCACAGATCTGTTAATTGTTGATCTGATAATATCACAGATCTGTTAATTGTTGATTTGATAATATCCTAGATCTGTTAATTGTTGATCTGATAATATCACAACCCTGTTAATTGTTGGTTTGATAATATCACAGATCTGTTAATTGTTGATTTGATAATATCACAGATCTGTTAATTGTTGATTTGATAATATCACAGATCTGTTAATTGTTGATTTGATAATATCACAGATCTGTTAATTGTTGATCTGATAATATCACAGATCTGTTAATTGTTGATTTGATAATATCACAGATCTGTTAATTGTTGATTTGATAATATCACAGATCTGTTAATTGTTGATCTGATAATATCACAGATCTGTTAATTGTTGATCTGATAATATCACAGATCTGTTAATTGTTGATTTGATAATATCCTAGATCTGTTAATTGTTGATCTGATAATATCACAACCCTGTTAATTGTTGGTTTGATAATATCACAGATCTGTTAATTGTTGATCTGATAATATCACAGATCTGTTAATTGTTGATCTGATAATATCACAGATCTGTTAATTGTTGGTTTGATAATATCACAGATCTGTTAATTGTTGGTTTGATAATATCACAGATCTGTTAATTGTTGATTTGATAATATCACAGATCTGTTAATTGTTGATTTGATAATATCACAGATCTGTTAATTGTTGATCTGATAATATCACAGATCTGTTAATTGTTGGTTTGATAATATCACAGATCTGTTAATTGTTGATCTGATAATATCACAGATCTGTTAATTGTTGATCTGATAATATCACAGATCTGTTAATTGTTGGTTTGATAATATCACAGATCTGTTAATTGTTGGTTTGATAATATCACAGATCTGTTAATTGTTGGTCTGATAATATCACAGATCTGTTAATTGTTGATCTGATAATATCACAGATCTGTTAATTGTTGATTTGATAATATCACAGATCTGTTAATTGTTGATTTGATAATATCACAGATCTGTTAATTGTTGATCTGATAATATCACAGATCTGTTAATTGTTGATCAGATAATATCACAGATCTGTTAATTGTTGATTTGATAATATCCTAGATCTGTTAATTGTTGATTTGATAATATCCTAGATCTGTTAATTGTTGGTTTGATAATATCACAGATCTGTTAATTGTTGATTTGATAATATCCTAGATCTGTTAATTGTTGATCTGATAATATCACAACCCTGTTAATTGTTGATTTGATAATATCACAGATCTGTTAATTGTTGATCTGATAATATCACAGATCTGTTAATTGTTGATCTGATAATATCACAGATCTGTTAATTGTTGATTTGATAATATCACAGATCTGTTAATTGTTGATCTGATAATATCACAACCCTGTTAATTGTTGATTTGATAATATCCTAGATCTGTTAATTGTTAATATGATAATATCACAACCCTGTTAATTGTTGATTTGATAATATCACAGATCTGTTAATTGTTGATCTGATAATATCACAGATCTGTTAATTGTTGATCTGATAATATCACAGATCTGTTAATTGTTGGTTTGATAATATCACAGATCTGTTAATTGTTGATCTGATAATATCACAACCCTGTTAATTGTTGATTTGATAATATCCTAGATCTGTTAATTGTTAATATGATAATATCATAAGCCTGTTTGTTGTTAATTTTACTTATGCCATGTTAAATGCATATTTCCTTCTTGTACTTACATTTTTTATTGACACAGAATGAGTTGTGCAAAATTTTTGGCCATGCCCCATCATAACCTGCATAACTGATCTGTAAAAGAAGAAATGAAGTAACTAAACAACGTTTTAAACTGAACTTTAACAATGTGGACATCTATCACTTATTTTTAAAAACAGAAGAAGCTACAGGCCAAGCATAAAAACAGTGAAACTTATTGAATACAAATCATAAAGTACATGTGAACTTGATCTTAAAACAAATTTCTGCTGCTGGATTTGGACACTGAGAACTACCTTATCATGTCTAGTGAAGCCCTTGATACCTTGTTGGCCTACAAAATACCAGACATCTCTAAACTTCAGGTTCTGAAGTACATGTAAACTTGACTTTAAAAACAAGTTTCTGCTGCTGGATTTGCACATTGAGAACTACCTTTTCATGTTTGGTGAAGCCTTTGATACCATGTTGACCGACAAAATACCAGACATCTCTAAACTTCAGGTTCTGAACCATACTGCTTCCTAGCTGATTAAATAACTCCTTGGCATGTAAACTCAGTCTGCAAAATCACAAAAGAATTTCTAAATAATTAACACAAACAATTTTTAAATAATTTTGTTTGATTGCTAAATTTTCAAATATCCGAAATTTTCTCCGAGTAAAGTTTGACCACATTTGGCTGTTTATAAAAGTAGAGCAGAGTGTAACACCGAAATAAAATCTCCTATAAATTGTATGGTGAAGTGTACATAATATAAACTCATATTTCAAAATAAAATTTCCCTTGTTACATCATAACAAAAACTGATAAATGACATGCTTCATTGAAATATATTTCACGGTATATCCAAGAAAATATTAAAAAATCAGGTTTCTGTGTCAAACTTACAAATCTAGCTATTGAGTCTAAAAGTATGACATAATATTAGGAGCATAATGTATTCTATAGTAAAATAACATAAATCATATAGAGGATACTAAATCATTTCATGAAAATGTGATATTAATCAAACCCTGACATGTTAACCAATTATGTGATATTAAGTGGAAAATACTACGGTAGTGTCCTAGTATTATAGAAACAACCAAGATAGTGTAGTGATATTTTAATTGTAAAACTATAAACAAAAGGGTAGTGAAGAAATATATTTTAATTGTAAATACATAAATAAAAAATGGAAAACAGTGTATGGTGATATGGATTTGCGAGCATACCCTCTAGTAGAAAAGATATTAATTGTCATTTAGCAGTTTAAAGTCTATAGGGTATTCTACATCTGGAGAAATCTGTTCTATAAATGTATACTTACTTCCTTGAACCATCATCATTGACAACAGCTATAACTATATCATCAGGCTCAAGTTTGTCCAGGAAAAATTCTAAGTTTAGGCTATCTGTTAAAATCAAATCATAATTATTGAATTAAAATTTCTGGTACATTTTGTGTAATCATGAAATATCAAATATAGAAATGTTCAATCACTTTTCACAATTTTTTTATATCATTTTTTTCAAAAGTCGAATTAAAAATCGAAAACTGTAAAATTCATTTTTGATGATATAACAACATAACAAAATTTGATAACAAGTTATAATAATGTTGATTATACCTGTATATCAAATCCTGTCACATTGTTAGATTTCTTTTTCAAAGACAATATCAATGCAAAAATAAATTCAGAATATCAACTTGAACTAATCGGAATTATTTTTAATTGATATTTGTGACTGAAACTGAATAAAAATATCAGTTTCACCAATGAAAATTACAGAATGCCAGCATAGTGATAAAAATTCTTGCAAACATCCACAATTTTAAGTACTGGAAAACCTGCTGGCATCATAAATACATTTTAATCATAAAATAGAGTTTTACATTCAATTAGTATTCAACAAAACAAAAAAAATTAAAACATATAAAACTAGGTCTTCAAAACTACTGCTAAATGTTTGGCTTTTATGTGAAATATTTCAACTTGAGCGGATCATTGTTTCATATGAGGCTGAATGACTCCTGATGGTATCATATAACAGCAAAATACCTGATGGTATATAGGCATGCATATCTTAAATACTGGTACCAATTTTCACAAATTCTTTGAATGGAGAATGGCTCTCACTGATCATCAAGAATATGTGACTTCCCTCTTCACTGCACGCTTAATACTTACAGAAGTGGGAATTATTTTCATGCACAAAAAGTGAAGTTTTATCTTATTTCATAAAGTAGAACCATTACACAAGACACTTTTGGATTTGTACATGTGAACCATATCACCAGCAAACAAGCAGTGAAGAATCAAGCAGTGATAGCTTATCACTACTAACTATACACAGAGATGATGTACAAGATTCCTCACAATATACAGCTGTGATAAGTGAACTTCCAGAAATTTTCCTAAACTGAAGTGAAGGGTCACAAGGATACAAATTGGAGGAATATTTTTGCGTAATCGATCAGATGAAAGAACAGAAGAATTAACATGTAAGGAATGGTCTTACGTAATCAATTATCGACAAGTATGACCGCATAACAGAAATAAGTTACCATGACAACGATTATGATAAAGTACCCTATTCTAGCAATACAGATTTGTTTATATACATAATTATCATATGAGTAGACTAAATCTGTAAGTATCATTGCTCTGACCATGTCTATTAATAGGACGTCAATTTTAGCCACAATAAACAGCTGATAGACTGAAACATTCTATTCAACAACTGCTACAGTTTGTTTGTTTTGCAATCCCTTATTTTGCAAATATATTTATCTTTCAAAATATAAGAAAAGGTTAGAATCATGATGTTTTTAAACAAATGCCAAATGTCAACACATTCATGCTCATGTTAGTAAGTTGTCAGTTACATATATCTATAGGTTACCATGTTAATATTTCAGAATCACTGTATGCAAATTTCAGCTGAATCACATGTTGACAACGCTGACAAAATAACACTACTATGTTGATGCCTATATTTTACATTCATTGGCACCTATTTTCAGCTCAATGGCACAAGTGGAAAACATGTTTTTCTACATAGGGGCCATATTGGATTTTGGATCAACCGAAAAAATAAGAACGTATGAAGTAAGTTAAAGCTTAATCCCACAAGTGGAACCTGAGATGTTTAAAATAGATATTGTTCACAGAAACTTTGATTGAGCTATCATGTTACAAAATGGCCGACATATTGAATGTTTAACAAGGCTGCAAAATATTCACTTTTTGTCCGTTCTCATCCTTAACATATAACCAATTCTTAGCCCAATAGCACCAGAGATATTTGAAAAGTTTTAAATTTGAATTTCAAGATGATGGCAAAACTGGATTTTGAAATGACACGAAAATAACAACACTTATATTGGTCAAGACCTCATCATGATCATTTAAGACAAGTTACAACTAAATTCCACAGGTGGAGCTTGAGAAAATGTTTAAAATTTAAAAAGCTTATGTACGGCAGACAATGCAAGATGTTAGACAATTCATGATGGGTCAGATGACCTAATAGTTAGGATCAATCCCAGACGTAGTTGAAGAACAAATATAACTGAGAGTTTTTTTGTTAGATATTTCAGCAGAACACAAAACTATACAAAAATGAGGATTTCATTGTTGACGATGAAGGTGGGTTGAAAATCCTTGTGAAGGTAGATAACCGAGAGGTAGGTGGAGTTTGTGGATGATTGGGGTATCGAGGGATAAGGAGGGGGTAATTGAGGTAGAGAAGGGGAAAGTAGGGCATCATCTATTGTTAAATATAACATTTACCTTTGGAGTATGTGTCAAACCTGGAAATAGATTTGACCTGGAAGGACACATGGTCGATGATCACCACGTTAAATCCACGTCCTGCATCGTTGACTTGTTTGTCTACAATGCTATATCAATATCCATGGAAACAAAACATGCAGTTAGTTATACAAAAGGATACAGCCAAATTACCCTTCTATGTTAACTATCCTCCACCAAACTTCCAATTACTCATGCATGCATAACCAAGAAATTTGTATATTTCCTCTAAACATATTGCTTAAATGTAAGACACAATTTGACTACAGTACTATTTGGCTATAAAAGGAAATTCTGCTTTAAGGACCCTTTTTTATGTTTTATGTTTTATGCTATCAAAATTAATTTACAAATTTTTCAAAGTAAAAAATGATCATTGTATGTTGTTGTAATATTGACTGTAATTGTTTCTATTTACTCCTTCATACATCAAAAAAAAAAAACAAAAAAAAAACAGAGACCCTGACAAACTGGTAAGGTATATGGTAAACCTTTGATCAGTCCATACAAATTAAATGAAATGAATATTCTTGAACCTATTCAAATTATATGCAAATATGCTTGTAAATACATATAATTCAAACTTTCCGAGTCGACATTGCCTAAAACCACAACAGTCGACGACATTGCCTAAAACCACAACAGTCGACGACATTGCCTAAAACCAAAACAAAGTGTTTAAAAGCAGCAGAAAGCATTTGATTGGTAATGGTATTTTCTGAAAAAAGATATATCAGTCATGATATGATTATCTTTTGAAACAAAAGAAATCACACATTTTATTTTGTTCTTCATCATGTTAGATTTTGCATCAAATCAACCATATTAAATGTAACCCACCAAAAAGCACATGTCTACTTATGTACTGACAGAAATTAGTGTTGAACTATCAGTACGCAGAATAAGGACTGATATTTATAACTACAGATAATAATTTGTTACAAGTACTGAGTTAGTCTTGTGGTGATTATCTGATCAAAATGTCAAATACTATTGCTCTTTGACAATACACATGCTGACATACATATATATACTAATCGCTTGTAATACAGATTTACACATACAGAGCTGGGGCCTAAGTTGTGTCAGCTTGTGCGAGCACGGTGTGGTGACAAAATGTGAGAGAAATCACACTGAATCAATGCTAATTAAGTGACGTGTTTGTGTGTAATTTGGCAATTAGGTCTTCGCAAACATCCAAACCTATATTATTTGGTAATAAATGTTTGTTGCTAACAGGTGTCAGCTTACTGTAGGACATATGTGGGACATGGGCCAGTAGTAATTTGTTTATAGACAGGAATGTCTTTTGACACCTTATTAACAGTGTATGGTAAAATACTCTGAGGAATTAACCAGACTAATTAATAACTTTCAGGTTCATCAGGTGCTTCCTGCTTTTGTTTCGATAGAAATGTGGAGGTCAGTCATGGATATCTTAAAGCTTGTATGACTTTATTTGAAGGTGACCAGATATCCAGTTATAGAATTCGAACATGCTACAGATCTCCACTGTGGTGTTTAATGATAAGTTTGATATTTTCACAACAATTATGAAAGCTTTTGGCTTATACTAATTACTCTTGTTGACCCGGATGTAAGCTTGTAGGGTGTCTTACTGTGGGAAGAAACACAAGCACACGAGGGAAAATCCATAAGGATGGGCAGGTGACCCCATACCTTTCCATGTCCATTCCAAGGATCAAACCCAAGATGGCTAAGAAAAAGGCCAGTGCATCACCACTGTGCCACTCCACCACCCATATCTGAAGTGTTTCATTTACATCAGAATAGAACACTCAAAAGAAATGAACTCCTTGAAACTGATTTTAACCATTGTTTTCTCTAATGTGTTATAGCTACATGTTTGTGTTGTATGTACACGTTAACTATGAAATGTTTAATTCATTGCTACTATTTTGAATGATTTTGCTTTGATTAAGATAAAGTAAATCACAAATTATTTGTTCGCTATGTCTATCCCCAAATGAACAAATAAAGCCATTTTAACACACAATCTCTCTGCTGCAGCTGGTAGCTACCTTACAGAACAACATAAAGAGGCCCACTGAATGCTTTATTGAGCAAATGAGATCAAATGTTTTGACGAAAGACACGATAATGAGAGAACAGGTCATTCATGATCTCATTTTCCTTAGAAAAACAAAGCATCCTGGGTAAAAATCAAACCACACTCCTCAGTATTAACCTACGGTTGTAAAGTCTGATTTAACAAATTGACTTCTTTATCACATCCCCACATTTATAAAGCAAAATATGTTTAGTCAGCAACATACATATATTCCAAGATGCTGTTAATTTCTAAATCACTCTACAATTATCTGTAATACCACCTCTTATGAAAATTAATCGTAAAATAAGAATTCTTACATTTTTCCAGAAACACAAATTTTGGGAGCACTTCTATCACCATCTCCCGTGTCAACCATCACAGAGAATGTTCCATCCTCACAAGCTGACTTTAAACCACAATACATAAGGTCTCTCCCTGGTTGAATGGCTCCCATTGACTGAACAGACGGTAGAAAGTCCTCTGCGTTTCCTATAGGTCCCACTGAAAAACAAAGATCCAAATAGATAACTGTCAACTTTTCCAATACCATGTAGGTCCTACAAGTGAACAATAGACATTATAAAGACTTTGACTAGATTGCCTGCTGTTGCTTTATACTTTCCACTATGGCTTCCTTCAAAAATACAATGACATGATTCCTAACATTTAAACAAGAGGAAATTCGGGGCCAAATGTTTGTTGCTTTAACTGATCAAACCCTGCTTTACCTGCATACTGACCAACAGGATGGCCCTGCCCTACTTTCATTTTAATAAGCACAGCTTTGTTAAGAAATATTGTACCATGGACCTAGTTTCAGATATATCCACGTCCGTGATTGCACAAAGGTAAAGACTATCATAAGTCTTAACTAAAACACACAAGACAAAAAAAAGCGAAATAGTTTGTCATCTAATAGTCTTTATAGAGTATTTTTTCAAAAATGACATAGATCAGCGGATATACCTTTCCATTTTCAGAAAGAAAACAAGGCAATAAGTAGGGATGATAATCTGCTTTCAATAAACTCTCCAGGACAAGATATAGACCAGGGGAGGTAATCTGTTTCAAACATTGTCTAGAGAATGAGGCATGAAACAGGGGAAATAATCTGTTTGAACATTTTTTTTTACAGAAATACGTAAAACATATCCCTGGGAAATTATCTCTGGTGCTACCATTTCAACTTAAATAAACAATGCTCTAACCAGTACAGATAATCTCTCCATTCAACAGTTTGAAACAGACAGGGCATAAACCAGGAGAGTATGTCATTGTTGTACAAGACATAAATCAGGGGGAATTCTGTGTGGGTCTGATAGTCCCTATTGAAACAAACAAGACATAAACCAGGGGAGATTATCTGTGTTTCAAATAGTCCTACTGAAACAAAGAAGACAAAAATCAAGGGAGATTATCTGTGTTTCCGATAGTCCCTATTAAAACAAACAATATATAAACCGGGGGAGGGGGGGGGTGTTTATCTGTGTTTCGGATAGTCCCTATTGCATCAAACAAGACATAAACCAGGGGAGATAATCGGTGATTCCAATAGTCTTTATTGAAACAAAGAAGACATTAAGAACACATAGTGACATCTAGTTATAGTACTTACTTGGTAAACCAAAACATCCATGTTTTTCTATGGAAGGAGCAAAGGCACTTGCTTCCCTGGATTTATGCTAGAAATAAAACGATTGTGTTGAGATACTCATGGTAAGATTAATTACCTAACAAATGACGGTGACATACACTTCTACAGTATTACAAGGTTACATGAAATCTAAATTTGTATTCAGTATAGACAAAATATACAAGTTGACAAACAGGCTACGTCTACTATCATGTCGTAAACATCATAAATTAAACAATCTTGAAAAATACTTAGATAAGGAAGAGATAGAGCAATTACAGAAAAAAAATATTTAATTAACAAAATGATACATACAGATACATATTAAAGAAAAATTCATCAGTACAGGGTGTAACCACCAAAGTAGAATATATACTTACAAATTCTATTGCATGGCCTTGAGACAAACCCATCTGACCGATTATCATAAAGGCATCTCGGAACTGTACTTTTGAAATAAGGTTGCTGCCCAATGCAATAAAGACATTTTTCCCTTCTTCTTTCAGGCTTGAAACATGAAGTTACAAAAAACATACATCAGGATATACAGAGCTTATCAGTCAGTGAAGATAATAATACATAGTACAAAAGAAACCTATTTGTCAACATCTTTATGCTAACGCTTTGGGTTAGGGTAACTGTTTTGCTGTTAAAAAACATTTTCATTTTCTAAATTTCTTATTGTCCCAAAAGTTTATACATATCATATATACCCGATATTTGAATCTTTGAAATTAATTAAGGAGGTTATTGTCACAAAGATATATAGGTTTTGAGTTTTTATTCATCTGAATACTTACTACTCGATTTTCGTCTTTAGTGGGTTGGACAAGAAATAATTTTTCACAAAGATGATAAGTTAAAAAATTCTAAAGCAAAACATGTGTAAAGCCTTAACAGTATACTAATCGTACAAAACTTCACAACAATCAGGTAGTGTTAAATAGATTAAAAATGTCCCGTAATGGAAATACACAAAATGTTACAAAGTAATGTCAATAAAATAGACATTGTGCAAGAATATAGATGTAACAATTAATGATACCTGGGTCCGTCATTCAGGCGACTCGGGTAGCGCGGTGCACACGCAATTTTTTTATTTTCGTAGGTGTAAGGATTTTTTCCTATAAGCTTATTAAGTTTTGTTGAAAGAATTTTAATAATAATCAATTGAAATGAATATTGATAATTTCGTTTGCTATTCAATGCAAACCAGTATTTAATCACTGAAGTTGTTTTCAAATGTAAGCAAGTTGCCCGTGCTTATGAAGAACAATACATGTTTTTGTTAAATGTTAAATGGTGTGGTAATAAATCATGCGGTACCCTCTGTCGCTGTGAAAATACAGTTAATGGTTGTTGTTATTATTATCCTATTGGATAATTAAAAGGAGAATGGTATAAACATGGTTTATAAAACAGCATACAAAATATAAGTCATTTGTATGATAAATCATGATTATTAATGCATGAATTATGCAAATATTTGAACTATCCTTTGCCTTTAAGTTGACAATATTGAATTTCAGGCTAGTTAGGTGCAGTAAATGTAGTTTCAGGATAGAATATCATATCATTACATACCGGGTAGAAATTTGCTGACTGTGTAATAATAACAGTTTTACATTACGATATCTTGTGTTCTTAAAAAAATCAGTGTCGCCAACTCACCTGATTTTTTCAGGTCAACCTGATATTGGCCATAGAACATCATCAAAATGCATGATTCAGATGTGATAACTAACAATAGATTTGATTATAACATAATTTCACTTGATGAACGTTTAATGCCTCCGGCACCATTGATTTTGAAGGCTATGACCAGATATTAGTACCTGATTAGAGGTTGAAAAAAACCGCTGAAGATTATCAGTAAAAATGCAAATACCTGGTATATTGCATTCTTTAAGATGAAAAATTACAATATGTACGTAATCTGTTGACGAAGTCAGAAGCTTATAAATCTTAGGATCTGTTCAGTTATTAATTGCAAGTATGATTCTCAAGAAGTCCATGATTGATCTTCTTTAAATTTCATATGTTGATTGCCCTTGTTCCGTATTTGTGTCATCTTGATTGTTTGGACCAATCAGAAAGTAATGAAAAATAAAGCTGACAAGCAGAAGTTAATAATTAAAACAAGAGGCCCATGGGCCTTAATGGTCATCTGACATAAAATACAAGATTTCAACTTTTGAACTTGAGAAGAAGTCGAAACTGTATTTTCAAGATGGCGGCCATGTTGGATTTCGGACAAACCCGAAATTAACAAACTTTGGTCAGGATCATGTCACAATCATTTCATGTAAGTTTCAGCTCAATGAGACATGTAGAACTTGAGAAGAAGTTGAAAATGTTTATGACGGACGCCGCCGGACAAATGGCAATCGCAATAGGTCGTCAGACCCTTCGGTCAGATGACCTAATTAAGTGCTGATTGTAATCTAAACCAAATACAGCCCTCGTCTTAATTATCAAAATCTTATATACTATTTACCCAGGCTAAGGATTGTGATAGAAAATATATGTGTTGCCACAGGTAAGTATCGTGAAATTAATGTGAAGCATTGTTTTTAGTGTTAGTTCATAAATCATTCGAAATACCACAATACAATAGACATATTATCAGTCTTGGTAATATAACTAGGACTATAATATACTCTACATTCACCTAGGATTCTCCATATGGAACCTTAAATATATCATGAACATATAAATTAATAAACATTATAGCATTTTTTTCTAATTCATTTCCCTCCTCACATCCCCATCCCAACCCCCGACCCCCTTCAGTATTCTGTTTCACATTAATTCAAATCTTTTCAGTCTAGAAAATACAAGTCAAACAACAATTTTGAATGAGATTTCAAAGATATTATTATGGGTTTTCCTTTTTTATTTACCAGTTTAAGGTAACAATTTCTATAGAAGATACTCCTTCATAAGAAAAGTAGATAACAACATAAACAAGTCTGTAGAAGCTAGTCTGCAAATTTTTCCTTACTGTGAATTATTGTGCTCAGAAAGCAACTATTTGTCAGAACAATCATGTTAGAGAGATTCACAATATACTCACAGTAAACATGTTGTATTGTAGTTATCTATTTATTCAATAACACTAGAAATCAATTTTTTAATCAGATATGTAAAATATCTTACAACTTATTTTGTTTTACAATACAATTTAACTGTTATCTTCCATCAGTATGTAACCACTTATCACTGACATTACATGTCTTATTTTTCATTTTTCTTTTTTCATTCAATTTAATTTTCTCTTAATAAAATCACATTTATTTAAGATCTTTCCACTTCATACTATCTTCAGTTTTACCCAAAGTTTCATCAAAAATATTTTTGAAAGATCCATCACGATCACATCATACTTGATTTTTGTTGTTGTTATCTCCCCCTGAAATTTTCAGTATGATTTTTTTACCTCTTTTTGGACATAAAATTAAAGAATTATAAATGAATTCAATTTTCTATGTCCCATTTACCGAAAGCTGGTTTCTTAGTGTGTTTAGAGATCTTTTTCCTTTACCTATATATAGGAATTCTTTTGAACAATAAGAAATGCATCTTACTCACCCTTCTGAAATTTCATCATAGCTGACAGCCAAAACCAGTGTATTTCTTGGCACCTTCTCTCTGACATATCGAAGTAGAGGATACACTGTATGAAATGAAAACACTCTGGTTACCATTTTACCTCTGATAAACCTATGCTAGGAATCCTTGACCCCCATTCTTTACCATACACACTTATCTATATAGTGTGTGTACTTTATCTACGTGTATATATCAATAAAGTTTACATAATTTGGGAGCCAGCTTTGGTTTCACAGGCAACATTCCCGGAAATTTCCATTACATTTGAAATTCATAATGACATATACTTATTTAAAAATATTGTTGGTAATAATGCAACCCTCCTCTTATAGTTTTTGCCATTAAATTAAGAACTTGCATTTTCCTTCACACTTTTTTCCTACCAAGTTCATTCAGCTGTGACCTACAAATACATATGCTAGTGAAGACAAGATTTTTTAACAAACTTTACAACCAAACCTATGGAGTAAATACAAATTAAAAATTTTTACTTTATAAGAAAGTATAATTTCTTCTTTATACAGAAACACTTCTTTAACAGTTAATCATAATGCTTGGATATCCAATGTATTTGTATATTACATAACAGCATGGTATTCTTCAAAACAGCGATGAACTGATATATGATTTATTAAAAACTGTATATAACAGAACTACTGCATCAATTTTTCCTTATTGATATAAATGTATTTCATCAGATGTAAGATAGATCTTCAAAATTAAACTAGAAATTAGTAAATGCCAGAGAAATAGAAGTATCTGCTACGAACAAAGGTATCAATGTTTGAAGAATTTGCAGAAGTTGACAAATGAGACCTCTGACCTCTAACCTATAGCCACTTCACTTTGGACTACATGGAGCCTACACATCAAGTTTGAAAAATATTTTTCCGGTACTTATCAAGAAACAGTGCTGACAGTTGTCAAAGTCAAACATGATAGCCTGTCAGCCATTTTGTTTTCTCTGATTATACTGAAAACTGAATGGGCACGACTAGGGATTATTGGTGACATACACATTAAGTGTGAGAAATATCCACTGGTACCTCTCCTGAAAAGGCAATAAAAAACTTCTAGTGTTAAAATGCTGTTGGTACTATTGTTTTACTGATCACTCCTAAAGTAAAAAGGGCACAAACTCAGGCTAAGGGAACATACACATCAAGTTTCCGAAGTCTTCCAATCATGATCTGAAGGAAAAGTGATCAACTAATTATCAAAATGAAAGATGGCTGCCTATTGTTTCAGCAACAAGTCTCAAAATTAAATTGACACAACTAGGAGCCATGGGCTACATAAACATCAAGAAATATCCCTCAAGCAACCTTTCAAGAAATAACAATAAACTAATTTTAATGGTCAAAATCCAAGATGGCCACCTGTCAGCCATTTTATTTCACTGATCAGAATGAATTGACACAACCTGGGACAGATTGGAATTTTCTTATAATGTTTGGGAACTATTCCTCCAATACTTCTCAAACTGTCCAAATCCAAGATGGTCACTTGTTGACCTTCACTGATTAGACTCAAAATTTGCTACAACTACGAACTATTGGAAACTTACACATCAAGTTTGTGAAATAGCCTTACGGTATTTCTCAAGAAAACAAGATGAAAATTATCACTTCCTAAGATGCCTGCCTGTCAGCAAGTTTGTTTTTCTGATCTGTCCCAAATTAAAAAAGGGCACAACATGGCACTAGGAGAAACTTCCAAAGTTTGAGAATTATCTATACAACATGTACACTTCTCCAGAAATAGTGAAAACAAACTCTTGGAGTCAAAATCTAACATAGCTGCCTATCAGTCATATCATTTTTCAGGTCTTTTCCAAAATCAAACAATGCACAACTAGGAACCAAGGGGAGCTTGCGTCTGAAATTTGAAAATAATCCATCTAATACTTATCAAGAGATACTGATAACGAGAATTGTTATAGAACAGACAGAGGGGTGCCAAACCACAAGGTATGGTCATTTTTTTAATAGCCCATCTTTAATGGTGGGCTAAAATTTAGAAATGATGCCAGATGAAGTTGAAGACTGAGTATTGTTTATGTACAACAGACAGACCATGGACTGTGGACATTGGGCAATCTGGTGATAGTAGACTAATATGATGGCAAGGGTATGAAAAATACCATATTGTGTGTTGAGCTTTCCAAGCTCACTTTTTCACATTCTAAGTGCCAGCTTCACATATATACAATATACACTGTTAAACATATACTTTACAACACCAGATAAATATCACTTGTTTGCTTTTGCCTTCATCATAATATAAATTTGTTGAATTTACAAAAAAAAATATATTGAAGCTGTTTAATTAATTATATACTTACCATCAAGATATGTATCAAATGTTTGCTGGTCTTTTATTTCCAATGTATCTGCTGTAATATCAAAATAACATCATCATCACCTACATTAGACAATTGTGTAAGTTTATATATTATGTGGCATATAGTATCATTTTATGAAGTCATCATTATACAACCCTGTGCTCTTGAAATAGTTCCTTCTTCTAACAGCCAATCAGAACTTAAATTATCTTTTTTTCAGACAGTCCCTTTATCAGCCAGCCAATCAGAACTTAAATAATTCATTTTAGACAGTCAATCAGAATTATCAAATAGTCCCTTTATCAGCCAGCCAATCAGAATCAATACAGAAAAATAAATTCCCATTTCAGACAGCCATTCAGAATATAAGGAGTTTCTAATCATTTGTATGTGTTAGACATAATTATAATCAAATCTTGTTGGCTACCATGGTTACGCAGTGCATTTAATTAGTCTTCTTAATTATTATAAGTCAATGAATATTTTAAGGAAGAATCTTCAAATACCAAAAGATATTAGCATTAATAATAAAGCTTAATTTTAAACATAAGAATTCATCAATCCTATATCAGGATCATAACCAGTTGATCATTCCAGTCATCTAAAACTGTACACCTATTATGGCTGTGTACAGCTCATTTCACATACACGTTTAACATATAAACATTCAATATAAAACACTGGGTTTTTAAAAATGTTTAGAATCTCTAACATTATAACACCATGAAAACCATTAATAATTTTCATCAAGTTTTACAATATTGATATCTTACAACTGCAAACCAAACAACTGCATGGACATTAATATAAGTAAAATTTGTGATAATTATAAATAAATAAGATACTTGGAAACCTTCAATATCAATTCTTTAAATCTAACTGTAGCCCTTTCATTTGGCTGCACAATCACCAAACAGGGGCATTGTTTATTTTTCATTACAAATGAAAGATATGAATTTTTCTTCAAATTTAGCATATTAATTAGGCAAGATCAACCTTTGTAATTAATATTACTAGAATGAATACTTACGATCTATAAACACAGCATTTATACCACGGGCAGCGTTCTGAAGTTCAGGGCTGAACAGTCTGTAAATGCATCATAAAATGATTAAGGATAAAATGCACCATAAAATGATTTAGGATAAGTCTAGAGGAGAAAAGAGGAAGGAGATCTGTTTATAGAAATGTGAGGGAAGCCATTGTTGTGAAAGTAATCGCTACTAGAAAATCATGTTTTCTAATTTTATGTAGAGGGGGGGAGGGGGGAGGTTGGGGGGGCGGGGGGGGGGGTGATAAAACCCTGTATTGCTTGTGTTGATTTTTGTGGTACCTGTACATGTGGAATCTTATCAACTTATCAATAGACTTACACCCTGCCATTGAAACAGACTGTAGGTGCAACATTCATTCCTGTTCCTGTCTTTATCATGAATGAGGCTTGACCAACAGGACATCGGACGCCACAAGGAGCATCTGTTGAAGAAAATTCTATTTCAGTGCTGATGGATGTTTTTGATTTATAGTAAGATAAGGTCTAAACCTTTACATCCTGATGCAATATTACAGGTTAGTCTTTAAATTTTCAGTAAGACTGCAAACCAATCTGTCTAAATAAGTCTGATATATATCTACATCTTATATCAATTATCAAATAAATACATCTTTATTTCATAATAAGAAGTGTTCAAATTCCAAAACAAACTAATT
Organism: Ylistrum balloti; assembly: GCF_031769215.1. Lineage (NCBI taxonomy): Eukaryota > Metazoa > Mollusca > Bivalvia > Pectinida > Pectinidae > Ylistrum > Ylistrum balloti. The sequence goes on from NW_026782437.1 coordinate 170,295, forward strand.
AAAAGTTAAATCTTTTAAGATGATTTAACAGATTACCTGTGCTATTTTTTGACAACATATTGCCGTCCCACACCTGTCTCACACCTGTAATTATAATGAGGAAGACAAATATATGTGACATATATAAGAATTAGTATTATGAAAAATCTATGTTCAGATCTTTATTCTTGATAGTGCCAAATGTCAACCAACCTGATTGAAATTAAAGTACAAATGTACCCGAGTGCAGTAGTCATACTAACTTTCCAAAAGAAACAACCTATCTCTTCCCAAGGGAGCTAACTTAGTCCATCCTAAGTTGAGTAAAATTAGAACATTTCATATTCTGCCTCTATGATTTAATAAATCAATTACTTGAGTCAGATTTACTTTATCAACATCATTAATTTACCTCGGTTTAGTAACATTGCATGACCTCTCAGAGATAATACTGTATATACATGAACATATACCTACTACTTGAATAAAGTAAGATTGACCTTCAGCTAGGGCAATATTGACCTACTTTTATTGTATTTGAGTAGCAATATCCAAAACAGGAAGTCATATTGATCTTTCTGTAGTGTGATATATATGGTATATTCCATAAAAGGGATCAGTTGAATGTGGATTGAGAACTTCAATAATGGTTTGATAAACCTTGAATAACTGCTTCAAAAATAAGTCTTTTCTATAGCAGTACTTGATTTTTCTTCTCTGAACAATACTAGAAACAAAATTAAATAATGATAACAATCCTTACGACACGATGTTATATATGTATACACTATCCCTAAAAACAAATCTCTTTTTTCGTGGCAGTATATTGTGTACTGGAGAAGACAACAACAGTGTGTTCTATAGCCCAGTTCTGAAGAGAACTATCTTCAGTATGTACCATCATTACCAATGACAGTTAGGACTACTTACATCTGTCTCGATCTAGGATGTCAACTTACCATTGTTGAGAACAGGAGATCTGTAGTAATACAATGTCATACACAGCATAACAAGAATGGTGCACAGGATGAGTTTTCTGTAACCTGCAAAATTAGGGAAATAAATATGTTAAGGAGACACGTGCATTACTAAAAACAGATTCAAGTCTGTAGTGTACTGATGAGAATACCATAAGAATATGTAATTGTCACATTACGTTTGTAAGAAAGACACACAAGTGAAGAGCACATTTTTACATTTCACAAATTTAGAATTATATATAAAGCCAAATAATGATTTTTCTGTACTGCTGATATGTCTTTCAAGTTTGATGTCATGCTAATAAGGAACTAAAATGTTGAAGCCTAGAAGCTAACAGAGGAAAATCCAAAATGGTCCAAATGACAAATGCAAGCATGTGTGTATATTCTGAACTGTGCCACTATTGGAATGTATCAGAATTACAGTATATCAATTACGTAATATATTCTGCTACAGACGGATATATGTCCCCAACTTTTCATATTATTTTGCTTACCTCCAAATCTCCGTATGGTGCTACGCCTCACTTTTCTGTATATATACATCATGTCTGACGTTTTGAGCAGATAACCATATGCATCCCTCTTATTTTCTCATATGTCACTTGTTTCTGAATAAACAAATATGTACCAGTCAGTCTATAAAAGTAATGATAGAAATTAATCGGACAGACTGAATAACAACTAGAATAACATAATTCAATTTTATAAATACAATCAATCTCAAAGCATATCGCAATGAGAGATAACACTACATTGTGTTCATTTTTAAAAAGTTACGAAGATTGTTGACTAACATCCCTAACATCAATATATAGAAAAGTATCACAGTTTGTCAAGACATTATTCCAAAGTGTAAACTTCATGACCAACAGAAAATATCTTTTGGTATTTGGCTACCACCCGGTAAGTGTATGCCTTTCTTTGTTTTTCTTTTAAACTTTTACAACAATCTAAAACAAGTATTTCCAACTTATATGCTTGGTGTCCTAGACTTGAACGCGCTAGGGGTCTTACTGCAAGGGAAAACCAGTAAACCCTGATGAAAACACATATAGTCGGATAGGTTACTCCTACCCTTTCCCCGCCATCTGTTCGGAGAATCAAACCATGGATGTCTCGATGAAAGGCAAGTATGTTACCTGTTACCCGACCATTCTTTGCCACACCAATCCATCCCCCTGGGCTTTTATGTAGGGCAAAAGATCTCATTAAACATGTAGAGTGGTAGCTAAGGAACATAGAAATGTCTTATCAGCCACACAGAGGATCCAACAACGGTTTTAAAGTATTGGTACAGATATGAAGTATTCTACCCAAAAGAGCCTTGCCCGAATAACTACATGTATATATTCATGTATAAATTTATACCTATTATTTTATGTCTACGCCGTTATTACAGTAACTGTAGATAGGTGATATACACGTCAATTCCTTGGTCCTGTATTGTACATGTTGAGCGGTAAACAGGAGTAGTATGGTGAACCTGCTCTCATCAAATACACACATGATGAAAGTCACCACAATGTTTTGATTTTATTATTCATATGTAGTGAAACTAACTTTGTATATCAATGCAATTTTTATTGTAATGGTAATGAAAGCCTGGACAGTCCCTGCATTGCAAATAACAGTTGCGATATCAGTGACTTAAAATACCAATAACTTTTTAATAAATTTACATCATTTCTGAATTATGATATTAATTTTAGTCACAAGAATATATGTAAGACAGATTTAATGATGTGAATAGAAATAAAAACCTGGGCGGAAACTGAAAAAACTGATTTGTTAGACTTTTACAACAAACTTCTCAGATTCTCAGAGATGGCAACCAAAAATTTATTTGTTTGAAAAACGTCAATATTGTGTGTAAAAATAATTTATCTCAAGAAGCATTGAATAAAAAGTTATTTTATACAGATGTGTAAGTTCTGATGTATAGAAGAAGTGTCTTAATTACAAGCTTTATTGAATATATATTTTCAGATGTCACAACTGAGCGTATTGGAAATATAAAAATGATTTTTTCAGCATGTTTATTCTGTAGGTGTTTTAGTTGTCATGATGATAAGTTCAGAGTTGCTAAGTCATTTGAATATCTAGACAACTAAAAATACCTTTCTATCAACATAATCATAATCCAAACTCATACTCAATAAAACTAGAGCAAAATAGATACAAAAGAAAGGTTTACACAGAGACTACTGAAAAAGTACAAGGAAAATAAGACCAGGAGATCCCAAAGAGTATGCATCTCATGCTTCAGTGGCAACATCCATCGTGCCAAGTAAGTAATGTCACATTCTGAAAACAAGTATCAAATATGTCCTGCTTCATATCACACAAAGAAATAGAATATTTCTCAATGACATCACTATGGCGACCATTAAACTTCTGCATAATTTTCATCAACCTGCAACTTTTGAACCCTTGTCTTACGAGTTTGACCATCAATTGGCGACTTCATGCATTAAAATCATGATAATGGGAACAGGCCCTTCAATATCGAATAAAATGTGACATATAAATACCATAGGTTGGAGATGCAGGGATAATGCTATCAAGAAATTGAAAATTTGCAATAGGTGGAAAGCTGTCCACGTGGGTTTTGTTGTAGGAAAAGATCGAGGTAGGCATTAAGATGTAGAAAAGTCTGCTGTGTCTCTGATTCCATTTCTGGTGGGTATATACGATGGACATGGTTGATAACTTTCTTGTTACTCAAAGACAAGACGTGTTCAATGTAAGCATATTGTGCTTCATCGACAACACCTTCTATGTAAATCTTGGTCAATCCATGTAAGTATTGTCACATTCTCATTTGAGAACAAGCTTCATATCATACAAGTAAGTAGAATATTTTTCATTTGGATCACTCTGACAAATTTTGACTAAACTTATTTATCATTTTTCATCAACCTTTCATTTGAAACACTGTGTTACGAATTTGTCAGTCATTTTACAACTTCTTGCAGGAAGATAATTCTAAAAGGAAGAGCCCATATTGATACAGCCGCTCACCCTTCGCCGAATAGAAAACTCTCACGGCAAGGGAACAAAGGCATCCTTTCAGATTAGAGTTGGCTATAGTAGTGTACAGAGTTGAAAAATCAAATTTTCTTGAAGAAATGCATTTAGAAGAATGTGGTGAAGATTAGTCAGAAACTCTTAGGAGTTCTTTAAAACCCACCTATTAATTTTGCTTCTCAAGTAACAGTATCACAATAAGGCTGTAACCCAGATTTCCTAGTTCTAAGAATGGTGGTGACAAAGGTTTTGTTTAACAGCTAGACTGAGCTAAAGGCTATTATACAAACACCAGTGTATAGTGGCTTGGTTACGATGGCAACCTAAATATCTTTTAAGAACAAGAGATTCAAGAGGGATCTTGGTACCCACCGTCATTTGATGTTCATATGCTCTTTGAAAGTTGGATCTTTCCCTTCTTTTTTCTTCTCTGTTTTTGCTCTTAATGATAAGACATTTGAACATCCCTTTGCAGAAATAGCAATGATAATCTTTACTTGCCAAATCCAAAATGGCTGTCTGGAAGCCATTTTGTTTCCTCTGATCAGTCCAAAAATCAAACGAGCTCCAGTAGAGACCAAAGGGAACATACGAATGAAATTTGAGAGACATCCATTCAGTACTTGCTCTTTGAAAGTTGGATCTTTTCCCTTCTTTTCTCTTCTCTGTTTTTGCTCTCAATGGAAAGACATTTGAACATTCCTTTTCAGAAATAGCTATAACAATCTTTACTAGGCAAAATCCAAGATGGCTGCCTGTCAGTCATTTTGTTCTTCTGATCAGTCCCAAACTCACACAGGCACAACTAGGGACCTATTCATGAAATTTGCGAAAGACCTATAGAGTACTTCTCTCTCTCTCTCTCTCTCTCTCTCTCTCTCTCTCTCTATATATATATATATATATATATATCAAAATGATTTTTGACAAAAGAAGAAAGATGTTACATTTTGCACTAGCTCTTTCACTGTATTAGATCTTCAGGTGCATAGTAACTGTACATAATGGTGTGGCATCACAACATGTTATCTGTTGATGACGTCATAATATAAAAGGGGCATAATTATATTTTGCAAACTGTACAATGCGGTTAAACATTAATATTCAAGTCTGGTTTTAAAATGTTTATAATTTCTGACTACTTGGCTTCTCTTTGCATTCGATTGGTTTCAGATGAAAAAGTATACAGGGGGAAGATTTGGAAAAAGCCGTCGTTGCATCCTGCTTTGTGTCGGCTGATTGGTAGATGTCTACATCTTTCGTGGGATATTTGTTCGCGATGTAATGTTACGCGTTTGCGGAGGTTTTCTGTTTGTCCTATATAGAAACTTCCACATTTTGGACAAAGGATTAAGTAAATCACTTTTTTTGATTTACAGTTCATACTGCTTTTAACTTCCCACTTCTTTCCACTTTTTAATTGTAAGGAAATCCCTGTTATGATATATTGACACGTTCCACATCTCTTATCTCGACAAGTATTGACTTCCGGTAACTTTGTTTCTGATGAAAATGATGCACGTGTTAGATATTTTTTCAAATTTTTTGGCTGAGGGTAGCTTGCTCGCTCAGAGCCTTCTAAAATGTTCATATGTTGTTTGACCGTTCCTTTGATTTGAGGGTTACTGGGGTTGTATGTCATGACAAGCGGCAGTACCTTCTCATCGTTTTTTTCTTTCGGTGTTCTGAGTTCCGCAATAGGAATTTTTGGACATACTGCTCTTCAAAGACAACGGGGAATTTTGCACAGATATCCATTACAAATCCACGGACACACACCAGTATTTGAATTTCCTTTCTTCACATCCGAGGCACACAAGAGAAAATATCCCATTCTGTCTAGCCCGATGAATATGCACAATTATAGAAAAAGATGCTTTAAGAAGACAAAGACTTGAGGAACTAAGAAAGTTTCTGATGGAACAAAATTATCCACAGTCCCTGATCAATAACGGCATCAGGAGAGCCTCCGAAATTCCAATAGCGGAACTCAGAACACCTAAAGAAAAACACGATGAGAAGGTACTGCCGCTTGTCATGACATACAACCCCAGTAACCCTCAAATCAAAGGAACGGTCAAACAACAAATGAACATTTTAGAAGGCTCTGAGCGAATGAAAAACATTATGAAAAATACCAAATTTATCGCAAGCTACCGTCAGCCAAAAAATTTGAAAAAATATCTAACACATGCATCATTTTCATCAGAAACAAAGTTACCGGAAGTCAATACTTGTCGAGATAAGAGATGTGGAACGTGTCAACATATCATAACAGGGAATTCCTTACAATTAAAAAGTGGAAAGAAGTGGGAAGTTAAAAGCAGTATGAACTGTAAATCAAAAAACGTGATATACTTAATCCTTTGTCCAAAATGTGGAAGTTTCTATATAGGACAAACAGAAAACCTCCACAAACGCGTAACATTACATCGCGAACAAATATCCCACGAAAGACATTGAAATCTACCAATCAGCCGACACATGGCAGGATGCAACGACGGCTTTTTCCAAATCTTCCCCCTGTATACTTTTTCATCTGAAACCAATCGAATACAAAGAGAAGCCAAGGAGTCAGAAATTATAAACATTTTAAAACCAGACTTGAATATTAATGTTTAACCGCATTGTACAGTTTGCAAAATATAATTATGCCCCTTTTATATTATGACGTCATCAACAGATAACATGTTGTGACGCCACACCATTATGTACAGTTACTATGCACCTGAAGATCTAATACAGTGAAAGCGCTAGTGCAAAATGTAATGTCTTTCTTCTTTGGTCAAAAATTATTTTTATTTATAATTTACTCGCATCTCGTCAAATCAAGTTTTTTCTATATATATATATAATATGTATATATATATATAGCGATAACAAACTTGCAAAATCAAAATCCAAGATGACTGTCTTTCTGCCATTTTGTTCTTCTCATCAGTCCCAATATTAGATGGGCACAACTAGGGACCAAAAGGAATCTATATATGAAATTTGAGAAAGATCTATACAGTAGTTCTCAAGAAATAGTGATCCCAACCTTTCAAAGTCAAAATCCTAGATGGCTATCTGTCTGACAGACCACAGATGCAGAGCGATTTGAATAGCCCAACATCTGATGATGGTGGGCTAAAAATCTGCATGCACATGTTAGACGTTTACATCATTATACAATTAACAAGTAAACACTTATGTTTCTCTTCTGATATGGAACATAATTCCTGAATCATATTCATAAATATATTAGATTAAAGGCATCTGTCTAGAAAAAACATGATTTAAGATTTATGGTTTTATATTGTTTAACATCCTATTACTGCTAAACACAGCTTCTTTATGTGCGTGAGCCAAGTGCGAGTGGTTTGAGGCTTAATCATGTAAGCCTCCTTGTGACAGTACGGAACTGAAACTGACTTTACAGTGCTACCACTCTGAAGGCACCCATCTGTTAATACTATATTGATAATGAGAGAAGCAATTGTACTCTTTTATTAGTCTTATAGTAGTAGGAAGTAGTAACTACCATTTTCATAGACTCAAGTATGTCTCGGCTAAGGAGCAGAACCTAAAGCGTTAAAGCTCAACTGAATTATCAAGGGAGACATTGAGAAAAAATTGTTTAGAAATCAGAGAAAATACCAGATCCCAAATTATGACTACACCACTTAAAATGTTTGAAGAAAAAACCAAAAACTTTATTAAGTCTGCATGAGTGATTTAAAATATGTTCAAGCAACCATGGAGAGATATGGTCTGTCATTAAATTTAATGTTGATACACACATGTGAGAAATTGTCAGGTTTTCAACACAATATGTTTATACAACTATGGTGAGATATTAACCATTACTTTAGTGATATAGGCCTTTTAACACACTGCCGTAGTTTTGTCACTGGTTGCTTTCAGCAAAAGCACTGATGTGAGAAAAAAACATTTAAAACATATTAAAATTAACATGAAATAGACACTGCTTTGAAGTGAATGCGAGTTGATAAACAATTTACTGTCCTGAAATGTTGCAAGGCAAAAGGCCCTAATAGCAGGTGTTAAACCTGTTGAATAAATGAATAAATAAAAGTAAACTTTACTTATTGGAGTGTTCCTATAACTGAACTCTACAAAATGGATATGACACTTAAATATGCATTCACATTACATACAATTCAGAACCTCCTAACATAAAGGTTCATTATAACTATGAAATTGATTTTTCTAATCTACCTTAGAAAAGATTACTCTATAAATCTTTCAATACATCTTCCTTTTTATTTTCCCAGTTGCAACATATTGTAGACATAAGATATTCTGAAAGGAAGAGGCCAAACACAAGCAAGTTTACAAAATATTGTATACACTTCCATTTTAATGATTAAGATCCAGAGGAATAAAGCCTACAATGTACATGCATAACTTAGTATCAACCTTTCATGATGTCATCCAATTATTAACCTACTATTTTTATGTGACAATAGTGACTTATGGACCCTCAGCCTTCATATATATCACTTTCTCAATAAATCAATGTATTCACTGAAAGTATTGCACAACCCACCAACAGATTGTGCATACATTAAGTCTACATGCATCATATAATATCTAGGACCCAACTGTGGGAAAGAATCACAAATTTCAGGCTGTTTGGTAAAAATTGGTTCATCAATATTATGACTGAAAATTAAATTGAAAAATTGTGTAGTTATGACTAAATAGTGACTATAGGCTTATCAAATGTTTATTGGTGATAATAAACAATTGATAGCTATCAAAATCCACACTGATACATCCTGATTGTCTCCTTTATGATGATTAACATCCCTTTTGACACGACTGACGACTGATTCTCCATCGTAAAACATCATTGTGATTTTTAAGTCAGAAATTTAAAATGTACAATGTGGAATTTTGCTGAAACTACAATAATGTTACCTTTGAATGGTTATAATATGAAAAACAATGTCCTTTTCGCATGGAAACTCACTACAAGTAATTTTCGTCATTAATACTCCTGTTCAGTCCTTTTCGTGGTTTATTCCTACTCCTATGGAGAAACATTCTAAGCCATGAAGAAGTCTCATCTGGACAGGACTGATTTCCCCATTGTACCACCCAGCGATAAAATTAAGAATTTTTCAACAACATCGAACCAGCTGTGGATGAAGAGATATGCTCTGTGACGATCTGGCTCTAGCGATCTTGAATACTCCTGGGGTATAGGGTGCGACCCCAGGTCAACGTAGATTACAGAAAGTATAGATATAAGTCAGAATCTACATCTACATTTTTATTTGGATGAACTGTATTATAGATAACTGAGTGAATACGACTTTGATGAAGATAACCGATAGGAGATATTAAACGTAATGACTGGAGATCCGAGGGATCTCTACGGTCTTCCCGGATTATTTCAACGCGTGTTAGTCGTATTGTGCAGATGTAAATATTATAACTAAAACTGGAAACGATATTTACATAAGTAAATTGCTATGTTAACATGAAAATGATTATAATTGTCATTCTTTCAAAATATTACTGCTAATTGACTGAAGAAGCCCTTACCTTAGCTGAAGTTGGTGGTTTGTTTACACACCGATTTGCAGGAGGGGTGATGCTAACTACAGCCTGGTCCCGCTCGGTCTGACCAGGTATCGCCCGGTATTGCCCGTTACCGCCCGGCACAGTCCGGCACCACACGGGAACTATTCATTGACCACCCGAGCTTTTAATTTCTTATTTAAAACGTTAGAACTATCTCATATGCAAAGATATTGACAAACCAATATTTCTGTAAAACAAATTCTAAAAACCTATCCATTTTTTTCGGATTTACAGCTATTTGAAATAAGCGAATCCCAACAATGAGCTCGGATTGTGTTATTTGCGATACCGGGACCGCCCGAGTTTTTATCTCTATTCATGTATCGTTAAACATGACTTATTCACATCCATGGATATAAAATATAATATAATTAAATAACTGGCGACATCGCATAATGGCCGCATTCTGTTATTTGATCACAGGAAGAATGCAGGTATAGTATGATTCGAGAGCTCGCTGTATAGTCTAAATAGGACATACATTATATTGAAAATGTGTCATCTTACGGAAACGTCTAAATGATTTTCCGACTTTGATTCGGCAACGAGGGAATTTCAATCGTTTCTTTATCAATACAGACAAACAATGTAATCGGATAAGATTTTGGATATGAGCATATCAACTTTATTTTTTACAGCGAATTAGAGTTACCTGCCCTTGTTATCCTGAGGCCGGGAGAAAAGAAAAATGGCAACAGACCGAGGGCGGAGAATTACAAATCGCAAAGTTGGGGGGGGGGGGGGGAGGGGGGCGCGACGATTTACCCAAATACACCTAAATATACCTAAATACACCCAAATACATACAAAGACAAATAAAATGTGAATGTATTATATGCTAACTCTTAAATTAAATAAAAGTGTTTTGTTATGTAATACATAGTTCCCAAATTTACCAATCATGCAGTATGTATACGTCCCGTTAAACCATCCCGTTTAGCTATCTAGTTATAACGACTTAAAGTTATAGTTATCTTGTAAATACAAGTTACGTTAACTCGTTTGTACGAATTAGACTTGCCCATTATTTCGACTTACGCTAAATCCTTTTTACGAGCTAGTGGGACGTTTTCACTAACCTGTCGTATGTTGCAAAACCACCGTTACTATAACACTATTCTTGTGACAATATTTAAAGCTATGTGATTAAAACTTATGATTTGTTTATATTTGATGACATGCATATTCATTATTATGAATGGAACCCTATTTTTAGAAATATGTTAATTCAGTGAGGTACAAAGGCAAAAGGACAATATTTTATTATCGTTATTTGAAAAAAATAATTTTTACAATGTTCATCTAATTTTAGCTCGGGATTAAATGTACTGTGTAACTAAAGTATTTTATAAAATCAAATATCTCAGTTTTTTTTTAATATGAATATTATCCCTGATGAACATATACTTTACGTAGAAATATGTGTCGGTGATCAAAGCACTCGGTATAACCGTGTACATGAGTATACGGAGCGTAGATATGTAACACTGACTGGGTGGTCGGATGGCGCAGTGGTAACGCACTCGCCTTTCACGTAGCCGACCGGTGTTCGATTCCACGTGGATTTCCCTGGGGTATTCCGGTTACCTCCCACAATAAGACCCCTCGCGCGCTTACATCCGGGCCAACAAGAGTGATAAGTATAAGTTGACAAAACTTGTTTCGCAATTGTAAAAGAAATAAATTTTAAAAGTTTATAACACTGACGTATATTTTAAAACTTTTCACGCATATATGTCCAAGTGCGATCTTTATTTTTTGGTATTGATGTAAATGTTATTAAAATCTCCTCGTAAAAGCTCTGTAAATGAATATATATCGAAAAAAGAAAATATACGTTATTATGTCGCATCATCAGCAGAAAGCATCAGGCTTTATAGAATGTGTACAAAAACAAGAGGCCCACAAGGTCTGTAACGCTTTGGATCTGAAAGCATACCAATGTCATACATGCCTATAGGTTGGATATTTTTAATATTTCCAAATTAAAGCTCTGTCACTTAAGCTCTTTGATGGGGCAAAACCAATGGGTGAATTATTATATCATAACTGTCTTTATCTCTGATATCCGTTATTGCTATTTATTGTTAGATATAAACCTCGTTCCCCTAGATATTTTTCTGACAACCATCATTATATGTATCCCTCATAGATAAATGATAAATCTTCAAATTGAATTTCACAGTTGGCATTCACATTACTCATGAATGCAGATTAAAGGTAATTCATTGTTCATGTATATAATTTTCAATTTTCGGTTTAATTTGTTGTAAGATGATACTTCTTTGTTAATTTACTTGTCGGTGTGGCGCGGAAATGAAACTCGAGACAAAGTTCATAATTATTTTCGTTTTAATGCATCTACGCGAAATCCTACAGAGTCAAGGAAAACAGTCGCACATGCGCATACGAAAAATATACAACATCACTAATGCACAATTGTCAACCTAACTAGTTTCTATTTGACAACTGTAAATACGTACATCCGATTGCGCCGACGCCCAGCAACCGAAGGAATAGTTGGAGATACCGAAAGATAGAAGAGGCGTGACGTTAGCAGGTGTGGAAACGTATTAAGCATGCTATGCAAGTGCATTTGATAAAATGCTGAGCCGGGTATCCTTGTAATGAATTCGAGTGAAATATCTCGTTCTTTATGAATATGTGGAATACAAATTGGACCCGCGAATAGACATTTACGTACACCGTGCACAAGACGTCATCAATTGAAGATGTTCGAACAAATGCCTTGTATTTTCAAATCGCAAAAAGCATAAGAAATATTTACCAAATCAAAATTTAATGAGAACAAAAGTTGTTCAGCAATTTCTCCAAATTTATAAGGGCGACATGGCGGTTTTCCCAACGCCGACGTCACAATACGTAGAAATGCGTAACTGACGAATTTTTCACCAAAACAAGGAGTACATCCACAAGGGGACACACTCTTAAAGCACATAACAGTGCTGCAACACAAATGTGAGTAAGTTCAGCTTCACTTACAGAACAGTGAGATAATTGGAATAATCTACCAGAATCATTGGTGCAAGCAAATACTATTGAATGTTTTGAAACAAGATCAGATAAATTTTGGAAAGACAAGAACATAAAATACAACCACAACGCGGACATAAACAACACAGGAAGCTGTCACGTAAACAGTACAAATGATGGAACTGATAAATAATTGCGGACATAATGGTCGAATAGACCAGAGTCCATGGAAGATCCTAAAGTATTGCAAAAAAAAAAAAAAAATGAAGATTTATGGCGAATTCTTGGAACATCACTGATTTCTAAAAACCTATAACTCAATTTCGGATAATTTCGCACCATATTTTGACTATTACATTGATGTTGCTACTATTTTGCATATAAGACAATCTGAACTTGATATGGGTGCAAATAAAAGCCCGTTTGACCAACATATAGTTCCCGGACGGTACCGGGCGGTGTCGGACTGTCGGGCAATACGGACGAACCGGGCTATTCCGGGCGGTACCGGGCTGTACTTAGTATCACCGATCGAAATAGGCGGCTTTGTTTGATTGCAATTTCTGATGTGTTAAATGATTTTGCACTTCATCATCATATGACGAGCTATGACATCTACTAAAGAAGAGGACAGTAGTCCCTCTGGTTTTGGGCAGGTACGACAATAGCCTGTTTCGAAATATTTCATTAAGGCCCACTAACCTATCATTTGATTCGAGATATATCTAGTGGCAGACTATAATATTCTTGCGACTTTCTTTCATCTGTATCTGTATCATGTTTGCTTTGCACTGTTTGTACTTTCCTTCAGCCATAAGAAGCGGTTTTGGATATAAATATTAAATATCAATAAATTTATGTCCTATATGTTTTTAGTGTGCGCATGTTGATATATGCCTTGGCGTCATTTGTTCAAATTTAGATTTAATATGTGCAGTTCACGTCGTATCGCAGGATTCTAACGTTCTGCCAACAAGAACAAATGACAATCGCTGTAAAAATAGCATATGTATTCAAGGACCTGTAATTAATCCCAGATTTGTTATGATAAAAACACCAATATACGTACTGTTTTAAAATGATTATCAGATTTGATAGCACCCGCCTATGGCAATAGTCCTGCATTTGCAAGAGTTACAGCTGTGTGTAATCAGTATACTCAAGTGTAGTCTTTAATATCATACACAGTCATATGCACAAATGCAACAAAATATTTTAGTGATAGACTAGAACAACATTGATGTTTCATATGGTCTTGGTACACAAATATACCCTTGTATGTATGAATAAAAAATAAGGAAAATTTAAATAATACAATCACGTTTTTGCAACCGTGAAGTAGTGATTCCATTCTTCAATGATGAACAAATTTTATTTCAACAGAGAGATTTTTCCACTGAAGAGTATCAAGCCGTACAGAACGCACTTCGCCAAAGACTGGGTCCTGAGTTTATTAGTCAGCGTGTTGGAGCTGGTGGTCAGAGGGTATGGTATATGTACTAGTCTACTTCAGTAGTTCATATTGGATTTTGAGGAAAGATCCTTGACGGGTGGGTGTTACCTGATAATTATTATCATTTTTGTTAGATTTTGGGAAAAAAAAATCATTGATGGATGGGTTTATTAAATACAACAGCTACATGTTTGCCATTCTTAAGAAATCTCAGAGACAGAAATGTCATACTTCTGATAACTATTCAAAAAGGATTATTTCAGCTGATATGATCTTTTATTTCCTCTCAATTTCATTTTCTTTGCATGGTGATCACAGTGGTTGTATTGGCCGTATAATAACAAACTTTGATATCTACCTTAATTCTGTGATGATACATTTGATTACTTAGTGTAAGATCTTTGGATCACTTAAGCTTATGCTTACTACATGAACATATTTTGAAAATACACAATTTACACGTACACAAATAAAATATTTTCAGTTTAGGTTCAGAACAGAACAGAACTTCAGAAAATTTATCTAAAAATTAAGATACTAATTGATGGTACTATACCCAATACTGTTAGGCTGTAAATCTGTTTCCTGATATTTTAGCTTGCCTACATAGAGGGTTGGAGACTGATCAACCTGGCCAATGAGACGTTTGGTTTTAACGGTTGGTCACACACAATTACTAACCAGACTGTTGGTAGGTAGTGTTGGTCTCAGTAACCAGCCCATTCATTTTGAGAGAAAATTTAATGAACAAAAGTACTTAATTTTTCATCAGTAAATTTGATTTAATTTCTTATATGTCATACAATGACCATCCATTATATTCTAAAAGATCTGGATCCTAACTATATACTGCTATATACATATGAAACGATTGGATGATAGATAAATAATTGTTTTGCTTTCATTAGCTGTTGTATATTTACAATGCCTACTGTTAGATTATGTTATCTATGAACAAGTGTATCACCTAATAAAATAGGTGACCAGGACCAGACAACGCCAATGAAGATCTTCTGTAACTTTATTAGTTGACTAGTTTCGGCACACTAGGTATGCCGTCTTCAGTGTATCATCTATATATACAGCAGGCTTGTATATATCTATTTACAGATTTTGTTGATCACTACAATGGCAGATTCTATGTAGGTGTCAGTGCATTTGTAAAAGTAAAACTAAAGGTGAGTCTAACAAGGATACCTGTAGTGTAAAGGTGCTAGAATCTCAAAACCTTGTTGGCTACCAAGCTTGGTTATTATTATGTACCACTGATATCCTTATATGGGCATACAATTGCAGCTAATATCGATATTGAATATGACATTATACAAATATAAAGATTTTCTATATCTTGGCACATTATTTGTTTGTATGTAACAGTCATGGCATTTTGTTTTGTCATATCATTTCAGTATATATATTCTTCATGGTATAAATATTTTGTGATGAGTTTCATAAATTTTAAATGGAAATGAGTGCAAGATACTGTTTATCATATAATATTGATATTTTTGCAGATATTCATGAAAACAATATTTAATGATATCAAACCTAAATTGGCGTCATTCTCACTCCATATCACTCTGTGGTGATATCACCATGTACATGACACCTAAATGTTACGCCACTAAAATTGAAACAAAGGGAACTCTCAGCCAATTACAGTCCCACTAGGTTAAATTACATGTGTAATGACATTGATGTAGCAGGTGTTATTACTTTGGCAATGGGGTGGTAATGCAATTGATATTTATATGATCTTTAAACTAGGATGGTGTTTACCATGAGGATATCGGCTATGGAGTGAGTGAAGGTATGAAATCTAAAGCTCTGTCCATAGAGAAAGCAAGAAAGGAAGCTGTGACTGATGGCCTGAAAAGGGCTCTGAAGTAAGTCTTAAAAATTATCTAAATGTGAGTGATGACCTCAAAAGGACTCTGTATCTCTAACTATTTATTGAAATGTGGCTGATGGCCTGAAAATGGCTCTAAAGTAAATCTTTTAAGGTATCTTAATATGACTTATTACCTCAAAGAGCTCTGAAGTACTGAAATAAGTCTGTCTAACTGTGACTGATGTCCTGAAAATATTAAGCTTATTACAGGACAATAAGCCCAGGAATCAAGCACCTTTAATAAGGGTTTAGGCTTATAATAGTACAAAAAATTTTAGGTATCAAACATCTTTTAAGAAGGGGCTAGACTTATTAAAGTACAAAAAGTGCAGGTATCAAACACCTTTTAAGAAGGGGTTAGACTTATTAAAGGACAAAAAACGCAGGTATCAGATACCTTTAATCAGGCTTCTTACTGAACAGTGAAACGCATTTGCTTCTAATCTTGCTACACAACACAAGATATGGATGGGTTTAATACCAGATATGGACTTTTTACCGCAAAATTTATTGGTGTTTGATGTTAGCGAGGAGGAATTGATGAATATTTGAATGTTATTCAGTGTAATTTTTATTTGATGCAGTCTCTCTTTTGAATTATTTATCGTTTAGGAGTTTTGGAAATTCTCTTGGAAACTGTCTTGGAGACAAGGACTACTTAAAATGTATCAACAAAGCCCCAAAACCAGTAAGTGATATGATTGGATGTCTAGTGTTTGTTCAATTTACTTGTATGTCTGTAGATCAGATAATGTGCTCAGCTAGGTAAAGGAAGTTTTATTTTTATGCTCCCCAAAACTTTTTGGAGGAGCATGTAGTCGCTACCGCCAATATTTTGTTACTGACTGTCAGAATTTTTTTTTTTTTTTTTTCAATATCATATGCCATGGCTATTTGGGAAAGGTCTTCTATATCTGTAAGCTCAATGTTTTCCAGACACCCCAGGCCTATGAAATAGCCCACATGAAACACACAGATATTGATGTAGATATCAGTAAAGTTCGGAGAAGTGGACGTATAGGGATGGACCAGGGTAAAAGAACATGGGGAACCGTCACGCCGTTACACCCCCAAGCTGACTCAGGTATTAGTGCAGACACAAGAGAAACAACCCACAGCACTACAGGCAGTTCAAGGGAGGCAACTACACACAGTGGACCATCTAACACAAACTCTGGACGATCCACCAAATCTGAATGGACCCCAGCTGAACTTGTGTTTGCGGGTCCTGAAACTAATACATCCCAGGCTTCATCAGTACACCAGGTGTCCACACGTCGGGGCTCCCTACCTGCCAATCAAAATAAGACCCCTCTCCTGCCCCCTAGTGGAGAATCGTCTGGTCAGTCCTCGACCAGTCACAGGAGGACACTCTCTGTACAGTTAGTGGACCCTCAGTATGGAGATAAGTGAGTTTCTGTGAAAATTGTTTCACTATAAATGATATATTCTATCAGGTACATCTAAATCTATTAATGTCTTCAGTTGCTCTCCTTTAATCAGTTTCAATTGCATGGTTGTCCACAAAGAAATGTCTTGCTATTTGTGTCGTTATATTTGCAAAACTTACATAACCTATGGTTTCTAGGAATATAAAGGGATATTCTTGGTGTAAATCATTTACACGCAAAATTTTATGGTAAATAATCTTTCATACATTGATATCATTTTTTCAAACGTAATTTGGTAGAAAAATCTTACTTCACTGTATGGATACACTAATGGCTTATTCAACTTGTTTTAATGCATGTCAGTTACTCTGTATGTACATGGTTAGAGAGACTGGAAATTCATGTCATAATCGCCACTTGATGATGGAAATGTATATAAATTATGTTATAGTAAAGATGATGAGAAAATGCGGAATGAAAGAATACATCGTCAAAGACAGAAGCAAATAGAATTCCAGCAAAAGTTGAAGAATCAGGTCCAGTCATCAGACCAAACAACACTTAATAACATAGGTAGGTTATGCATCACACACTGGTCCATTTACAATTTATGTTTTTTTTTTTTTTTATGTCATTCCCTTTTATTGAAGGGAGGCAGACATATTGTTTTAGTTCATGTTCTACTGGTTAATATTTTGGTTCTTCTAATAGCTTCTTGTTCAAACATTAACTTTTAATCATTAAAATTATCTTACTGAAAGTCACTGTTTACCTTGATTTACTAATTGATGTTTTGGAAGATTATCTTAAAATAAAGTATTTTAAGGTTATATATATATCTAGCTGTTATTTAGCTTCTCTGGTTGTAGGCCCTCCTATGGCAGCGTCCACTCCTGCTTACCCCTTGGGGCCTCCCATCAGCACATCCAGCCCCAAACCCAACATAGGAAAACGTAGAGGTCAGCTTGGAAACACTGCACGTCCACAGAGTAACTCAGACCAGCCAGATAATGACAACAAAGACCAGCTGCTGATTGAGGATGGCAATTTTGGTCAGTTTAATCACACAAAAATGCATTTAAATATAATTTTGTAGTTTAAATCAGGGTTAGAAAGAAGAGGATTACTTAATCATAGTGAAGACATGTGTCTCCTGGTGTACAATGTAAACTGTTCATACTAGATAATTGGTTCCATTTTGCAATTATTGAATCAACAAGAAATAGGTGTATATTACATTTCCGAGGGCACTGTGACTCTGCCATAGGGATATTATCCAGCTCTTTGTGATGTCATTAGTCCATAACTGTAGATACTATGTTCAATGGTGGCTTTTATCAAAATTTCTCTTGGTCTGTCAAGTTATTCCCTTTGTTCAGGAACAATGAATTTTGAGACAGCAATTGGTCAATGAAAGAGGAATTTCTGTAGGATGTTGAAGGTGAAAATAGGAATTTATTGTGTGTTTTTGTGTCATAAAAACTATTAGGGTATTTAGTGTGTGTGTTTGTGTCATATAAAAATAATTATGGTATTTATTGTGTGTTTTTGTGTCATATAAAAATTATCAGGGCATTTATTGTGTATTTATGTCATACATAAATCATTAAGTTACATGTTATGTGTTTAGCTTGTTTCTTAGGATTAAATTTCTTATTTACTTGGATAGTATAGTTGAAGACAACAAAGAATCAACCACGCTGAAGTTAATCAGAGCACTGCTACATACCACTATATACTTAACATTTCATACCATAGTCCACATTTAATTTCATGTTATGAATGTACTGTAAACACAGGTATTTCTGCGAGGGTTTCATAATGTGATTCCATTGTGTGTGCCCTTTTTCTATAGTATGTTTAAATATACCTGCATACATCTGTTTAGTCTCTCTAAATGCAATGATTTTATGAGAAATACTTTTTATTCCATAATGACACAAGGCTACAAAAGAAATACAAACAGTATTTAACCATATTTTGAAAACATGAAATTTCACTTCTGAATCTATCTGGGTTTTTTTTTTTATGTAGAAGATGCTGAAATATGGAGTCAGTCCTTGGATTTGGAGAATATAGAACCTATGGAAGGGACTAATACAGGGAAGGAAGTGAAAAGTTTAAACAAAAGTCGCACAATTTATAGCAACAACAGGAAGGCTCGGACACCAAGTAAACAGACAGGTAACACAGAACAGGGTACTCCAAAAGATGTCACTCTCAACAGGCACTACCCTGTTACAAAGGCTGCACTACCTAGGAAGATGCCTGGACAAAATCCCCCAGGTATGTCCATACTGTCTTCCTTACCTCAAAGGTAGATCTCTGCGGTCTACCAAAGCCAATAAGGTAATTTACCATTTACCCAAGATTTACCCCAGTTTGTATTTATCTAAATTCAAGGTGGACTTATTTATTATTGAGCAAAACAAGGAGACATTGAATCTGATGTTTTAGTTTGGTTAGTCATCATTATATCCCTTGCAATGAAGTGGATATGGTATATTGGAATCACCCTGTCTGACCATTCATCAGTTTTGAATATTTTGTCCAATGTATCTGAAGCAATATTTTTCAAACTTTGCATGCTACATCCTTTATATATAGTTGTGCCCTTCACTTTTCATGTAAAGTTGATCAAATGCTACAGCTAATTATAGCCTATATTTTGACATATTTGGTGTTCAAAACTGTTACCATGGAACCACTTTGAAGGCTTCTGATTGGTCGAAATAGAGATATTATCTGACTAAGTTGAAAATTGGTAAAAAAAGGTTTAGGAGGATGACATATACAATGATATCAAGAAAAACAATTGTTTCCATTTGGTTGCCATGGTGACAAATGAAGACCTTTTTGAGGAATCTTGTTTGGACAATCTCTCCAAATCTATTGTTAATTGGGAAGTAGGGGTATTAGTCAGCCATCCTTGTGACAGTTCTAGTTTGCTTTTAATCTTGTATACTAGAATGTCAGTTTCACAATGCATATCTTAATTGTGGATTGTGCAATTGGTACAATAAGACTAAATACACCTAAATACCACAAATAGCCCTTGTATCACCCAATGGTCATGTAACTGATATCATCGGAAATTTACTTGTGACTACATTTACTTACAGATGATTACAATGCAGTCCAGAAAAGACGGAGAGTTGATGTATGACATCGTCATTAAAACTTTTCATATTCCACCATACAGACATTTGGAATAGGTTGGATTGGACATGTATACAATGGTGGTAAATGGCAAGTTCTATTAGAGGAAGTTCCTGTTGTGTTTGTTTGCTGGCCTGGGGTAGTATGAACAAGAGTGCAATATTTTCAGGAAAATAAAACAGAACTTATCCTTCCCTCTACAGATTTATTCAGATTGATTCATTCATACTCATTGTAAAATCTACATTGTAATATATGCATTGCATTATATACTTTGTAATATACACATTGTAATAAATTCATTGTAATATATACTTTGCAATATATTCATTGTAATATATTCATTATGATATATACTTTGTAATATGGCTGCATTTACATTCTTATATAAATCAGAAACATCTCTCATGTTGTCTTTGAGATCTGTTGAATTGATACCAAGTTCATCACAAACATGAAGTAGGGAACTCCTTATGGTTAACCAAGCTTGGATGTGTTGGGGTATGTGTGTATGTGTGTGTGTATGTTTTTTTTTCTTGCAATTTGAAAATATAAATTGTACATGTATATTGAAAGAGCAAATCCTGTATACTATACTCATCCTGGAATAAGCCCAGGGGGAAATACATTCCTTTTTACTTAAAATCAGGTGTGTTAATCAAAGAATGATTAGAAAGATGAATAGCATTTCCTCATTACTCTGCTGAACAAGAGTTAAAATTTATGGGTGGGCTTATTAACAGACCTGGGCTTGTTACCAAATAGCTACAGCATTTGTTTTTAGTGAATGATTGATGTTAATTGTTTTAAGAAATTGTTGATATTATTACCATAAAAACCTATCGTGGACAATCCATTGAACTGTATGTTCATATTTGTGGTGTAATTATTCTCGATAGCCTATTTATAAATGCAGCTACAGTATCTAGTGAATTCATTTTAAGAACTCCGATGAAATAGTGTAAATAAGAAGTATTGTATTATAATATTTAATTGTTTATATTTGTCATCATGAATTTGTTGGAATTATATACACTTGTTTGCAGTATAATTAAAGTCCTCTACATGAAGAAAAAGTTTTAATTTATTTTTTTATATCCTTGCCATTTAATGTAGAGGGAGAAAGTAAATAGTGATACTTATGTCAGCTCATATCTGTCCTGTCAGACCTGTTCTGCCCTTACATGATTCAATGTCATATCTTAAGAACAGTTCAAATTTACCCCTGAGTATCATTGAGAAGTTCGAATTTACCATAGAGTATCATTGAGAACAGTTAAAATTTACCACAGTATCATTTAATGTCATGCTCTACACTGACTGATCAAGTACTGGTTTGCGTCAAGAGTGGATATACTGACATTTTGTAAAGAGAGAGAAAGTTTAATCCCCACCACTCTTCTTGGTCCCATGTTTTACCAATGTCAATTTTTAGCTGACCTGGCCCAAAGGGCCAAGTGAGGTTATGCCATACCACGGCGTCCGTCGTCTGTCCGTCTTGTGTCCATCAACTTTTCATTTAAACAACTTCTTCTGAAATACTGAAAAGCATAGAGTTATCATATTTGGCTGGAAGGTTCCTTTGATGAAGCCCAACAAAGTTTGCAAAAAGAAATGACCTTGACCCATATTCAAGGTTGCAGAAGTCAAATGTGTTTAAACCTTTAAACAACTTCTCAAATATCGGAAGGTCTAGAATCATTATATAAGGCTACTATGTTCCTCTTTTGGTGTCCTACAAAGTTTGCTAAAAGAAATGACCTTCACCAATCTGCAAGGTCACAGGTGTCAAATAAATTGGTTAAACAATTTCTTCTCAAATATCGAAAAGCATAGAATCATATTTGGCCAGTATGTTCCTATTATGAAGCCCAAGAAAGTTTGCATAAAGAAATGACCTTGACCCACAGTCAAGGTCACAAGGGTCAAATGTGTTAACCTTGGAACATATGCACAGCTATAGTACTGTTGGTCATAAAGATCCAAGTGAGGTTGTGGAAAAATGGTCAACAGGTTGTCACATTTGATTTGGTAATCTGGAGATTGTTATTAATCTTTGAACACAAAACACTAGATTTATCATTCTTAATTTATAGATGTGGGTTTCCAGTGTTGAATGATACAGAGATTCATTCACCTATCTATACAACAAAGAATTACACATATGAGCGTATGAGGCACAAATACAGGAGGAATAATCATTTGATAGTGTTAGGATTCCTCTTTGTTAATGTCACATTTTCAGGTATTGGTAACCTTCATTTATGTTTAAATCTGTTAATTTTCATGGGTGAAAACATTCAAGATTTTCTAACAAAATGGTTGAATTATGTTTTAACAAATGGAATTTCACGATCTAGATGTAAATTCATCTTAGACACATCTCATTACAACAGAAAATAACAGACTACACATTACTGTGTAACAAATTATTTGTATAAAAATGACAGACACAGAATTTGTTTTCCACGTTTTTATTGCATTTTTTGTCTTTTATCCTTTTTTCTGTGTTTTTCTTTTTACGCATGCTACATTGGCATAATACACCATTTCCATAAAAGGTATATGTATATATATTTATATATATAGATAGATGGCTGTGTTCTTACTTTACATCAGTGGCCAAGCCTGTTTTACACACAGGAAAAATGAATACTGTGATTAAAAGGCCATACACAACCCCTAATACAAAAATGTTTTCAATGAGCGAGCTGAAGAATACACACTGCTTTTCAGTATTTCAAGGAAAGACATTCCCTTAAACATGCTTCTGAATAATTCAAATTTACAATATCCTTTATCAAAATGACTTGATGATATTGATATACATCTTGAACTCTACTAGAAATACTTCTATTCTTAAATTCATGATAAAAGATGCCAACATGGGAATCGGTTATGATGATAACAATGTTACATACATATAAATCTACAGCCCTTTCACACCAAAGAATATCACCTACATGATTTGGTAAAGGCTTTGAGGTGTGCATGATTTTTCAGAGAACTTCCTACTGAGAACAACTGCTACAAACTTCAACAAACGAAACACAGGAGATTGCACTTTGGAAATTTAAGCAAATATTTGAAATCTTCAGGTCATTGCACTACAAATCTAGAGGACATTCAAGACTGGACAATAACCAAAAAGATGTGTCTGGTAATAACACAATGGCAAGAGAATGCCTTCACTACACATACCATACTCAGACATATTTAAGAACAAGCTATCTCAACAAGCCGCATTCTATTTCATAAGTTTTTCAATGATATAAAATGTCCCCTTCCAAAAATTTGCATCTTTTCAGTATTCTTACTGAAACAAGTTTCAAAACAGTCATAAGGTTGGAAACAATTTAATCATATTGGTGTTACTTCTCAACTGATAGTCCAACTATTTCCTGTTGAAAGAAGATCATTGCAATGTTTTATAAAGAAAATTCACATCTTCAACATCAGATGAAACATTCCAAGGCAAATAAAATATCAATTTTTTAAAGTTTTATGAAAAATCCTTTATGAAAAACAATACAAAACATACAGCACTATTATACATGTAAATCTAATTTTTTCTTTGCTTTTTAATGTGATTTTTCATATTGTGGCTTTTATAACAAAAATATGGCTTGAACTTAAATGACATGTCAATTTGTGGTGGTCTTTGAAAACATTCAATCATAAAAACAATTTATACAGTTGTACCACATATACAAAAGGCAATAAGTGTACATCATAAGTAGACATCAGAGTACAGTAAAACCTGTCTTATCAGAACAGTTTTAAAGAATTATGGTCAGATTAAACAGGTTTCTTCTTTATGTATGCAAAAAAGTGTACAATGTAAACCAATGTTATGCATACTGGTTTTGGTTAAAAAAGCAAAAAGTGAATATTTTCGGTCAACTTATTATTAGACTTTATTCGGGTAATCCTCCTTTGTATGCTGGCAGTTGAATAGATAAAAATGAAAACCAGATACTGATATTAAATGTAACAGCTGTTCACATCTACAAAACAAGGTTACGGTTCTAAACTTCAACACTGACTAGCAGAACAGAACTGAAATAAATTTAAGCGTAGTGAAACATTAAACAGATATATATATAAATAAAAATATCACATAAGCATTTAGACATTTTAGTCATGTATGTCCTTTGTCATGCACAGCTCAACTCAAATTGCAAACTTGTGCATTTGATATCACAAAACAATAAATAACACCATTAAACCCAATAGTTTCCTACTGATATTTAGATAGTTCCATGAAATCCACAGCGACCAAATGTTTAACATTTTGTATAACTCTAAAAGTTAGTTTCAATAGGGAATCATATGGAAGGGAGACAACTTTTGTGAATGTTATAAATTAGATCTTGTTAAAATCCAAAGCACCAGAGATTTGCCACTATTTCAATTCAAATCTTGTGATTCTGCATATCTATTTTCAATTTTGCCTTTTTTCATTTCAGAAATAAACAAAATACTATACATTGTAGTTCATGTGTCATTAAAATGTAAAGGAAAAATAATTCCACATTATTTATAGTGCCGACTTTGATGTCAAAGGAAGTTGAACACTTTCTCTGTAAGAAAATAAATGTGATCAAGTGTTGATGAGTGAAACATGTTATCAGAAAAAGGTTACTGAAACATAATGAATATACAATATCAATGTTGGTTACCAGCTGATAACAATAACAATACAGTCATGAGATATTTCCATTCTGAACTGGAATATTTCCAAGTTACATATGGCAATAAAGTCTCTAATCCAGGCAAAAACGTTTTCAACAAACAAATTCTCTTTCACGATTTATGTGTATATTGTAACCGAACACATTGCAGTTCTAATATGACTCACTTTCCTCCAATCTTGTATAAAAAAAAATATCCTTGAGTATGACTATAAACTATTCACCATTTTTTTTTTACTTTTTTTTTTAAATCTATGAAGATAAATGCATTGTTACATTAACTTCACTTAAAAGCTGTTCAAAGTGAGGTAGTAATGATCATCGGAGTTAAAAAAAAGATTGACTTGAAAGCAAGGAAAAGTTGAAAATACACAACACACAAACATCACACACCTTTCCTTTAAACTTTCCAAACTTCAGGTATCAAAACAAACATGACTTTGATCTTAAGTTTACAAACAATATTCATAATCTGAAGTCGTGAATCATCCATCCACTTATTTTTGGTCTATAGAGTGAAAGATTGTGTTTCCTAAGTCATATGATTTAATAAACTCACAAATGCCATAGCTTTAATAGCTAATCCATATGAAACACAACTTCAGCACGAGGCAGATTTTCCATTACCAAGCTTCTCCTCAATATTTGTGTGTGTACATTTTACATATTAAAATGCAAGCCTCATACATATACATGTAGTAAAATAGCTGAGGCATCCAGATACATCAACATGCCACAGTTGAGGTTAAGATTTATTAAGTACAGAAAATTCAAGCACCAAACTTACTTAGTCTATTAAAATTTTACAAAATGTATACATTGTACATATGCCTGCATGTGTTGGGTGTCTATCTACATCGTAAGTAAAACAGTGTAGTATAGCATGGTATATTTGGTATGGTTATTTATCATTGAATAAATATCTATGTGATTAAAATTAATAAATGTGAAAAAAAAAATCAATAAAATTATCATAGTTATTGACATGCAAGTAAATATATTAAGAATTATTTATATCTTTAAAAATAAACACATATATATATATTCCTCAACCAAAATGTGGATATTGTTACTGGAGTAGTAATAAAGTCTTATCTCCTGACACAAGTAAGAGCTTCCATAAGAATATTTTAGCTAATAGGCTAACAGCTATCAGTTATCTCCCTTCTTAATAAAAGTTATCTCCCTTCTTGAATTTCTGGAGCTTTTTTTCATGTTCTTTCATAATCTGGAATATTTTTTTCTCCACGAACCATTAAAGAACTTTTTTCAGAAAGAAGATTCTAGTAAATATAAAGTAACAAGCAGCCTTTTATAGCTGTTTATCAGCACTTCATACAAGAATAACATATATATTGTCATCATTCTCTGTGTAGAAAATAGATTCATTTCAGGAGAGAAAAGTACAAAATTTCAACCAATGTAATTTGGTGATGCCAGTTGATTTCTATATGTTTATATAGAATGTCACACGTCCTTTGTACCCTTGAGAAATCAAACGGTCATGTGTTTTGACAATAACAAAAACAAACAATAGTTCCGTGTGAAGTTCACTACAGCAACATAAAGTGTTACACTTTGTTGTTGTACCAAGTATAATACCATTTTGCTTTATCACAACTAAATTCTTGTAAAACCCTGAACATGTTGGGAACAATGACATGGGCTATGTGACATACTCATCTACTTAAAATTTACTTACAGTACTAAACACTTAATTAGATGTTGTTTATAAATAATATACATCCACAATAATTTATACGGGTAACTCAGCAACATACCAAATGTCACTAAAGACATCATGCCCACTGACCAAGTAAGTACTTCTTTGGATCTGTTACCTAGTTCTTCACCCTTTACTTCATATGATATAGTTCTATAACAGGCATTTGACGAGACCTCAGCCAACATCAATGTTTCTAATGAGTGTGGTGATCAGTTGATTTTCCTTATTTAATGTCACACTGTTTTTTTGAAAATGAAAAATAACTACCCGTATGCCAAATGATTCAACATTGGCCAAAATTTTCTCAAACTCCACACGAAAATTGATTTATTCTTCAATTGCTAAGCTGTGTATTTTGATTATATCTGGATCATGTGACCACATCATTCTGAATCACATGACCAGGGTAATCCTGGACATGTGACATCATTCTGAATCACATGACCAGAACAATCCCAGTCATGGGACCTGATCATTTTATATCACATGACCAAAACAATCCCAGTCATATGACCAGATCATTTTAAGTCACAAAACCAGAACACTCAATCATGCGGCCATAACATTTCCAGCCACATGAGCAATACATTCCCAATTATGTGACCAGAACATCCCCAGTCAAATGTAGGGATAAATAAAAAACATGTGTGCATCATATCAGATACACAGTGTCACAAAAGTCTAGATATCATCAGTGAAAAAAAAATCCTTTAAGAGGGTACATGTACAAAAATCTGTACCCACATGTATTCAGTGATAAAATACAAGTAGTGACATGATACAAATACATCATCAAGTACCCTGTCCTCAGTGTGCTCCTTCATATGTGGGCAACAGTCATAACATAAAGGCAGCGAAAAACCTGTTTATCTTATTGTTGTCTGAAATACCATTCTCTTTGGCAAAAAAATTAATTTACCAAAAAGATAATTAAGGATATCCATCTTACTGTACAAAGTCTGGGAGTGTGTAGATCTTGTTTATACTTCTACACAAAATCCATTGTAAAAAAAAACATTTATAATTCAGAAAGGAGCAATTACAATTTTCCTTTCATCTGATTAGTTGAATGACCATAAAAACCTGTGTAATTTGGAATAAAGTCTGAGGTTTGAGGTACACAAGTTACTAAGATATAGATGTTTTCATGTAAACTTTATGAATAACTTTTTCCCAGATAATAGTGACCTACCCAACAAAAATTTATTAAGATATCTTCATACACAATTTTTTTAAATACTGGCTAATGAGCTTATAAATTATTTTTAATTATAGCTAAAATGAAAGTGACATTTTGATAGAATGTGACAGGTCATTTTATGATAAATGTAAGATCATTAAATTAATAAACTAATAAGAAAGGTCAAAGGTCAGGCCTTACATTGTATAACCAATCATTGCATAGTCAATAAAAAATACACGATCAAGAATATATTTTAAAAGTATCTCTTCAATGTTACTATCACATGTGTAAATTAAATTACGCAAATGCTTTATGGTCGGTTGTCTTTTAATCTTCAATGAGTTACCTTTCTGCAATTACATTTAAAATTGTTATTAAACATGGTATTTCTTTGTACTTTCTCAACTTGTCAAGTACTTTTTAGAAATCAAAATAATGTTTTATGGCTACTAATAATATTTCTGACAGAAAATCTTCAATTTTTTGGTATTAGTTTTTTTTTGTAACACATAGATATCAAGACAGCATGAATAAGGAAACACTTGGCAAGTCAAAGATGTTTGGAATAGCCTACACAATTCAGTGTGAAATTCAGTGACTTGTTGACTTAAAAGTTGTTTGCTAAGTGGTACAATGCAATTGCAGAAAATGATTGAAACATTCCCATTGAGCACATAATACTGCAAATAATGAACATATACTGCTGCATGACCATATCATGATCAGCAGTCAAATTCAGGTATAATGTGATAACTTTTTAAAAGCCCTATTTCTTTGATTTCTGCAGCATTAAAAAAAATTCATTTTTCCAGCAAATACATTTTTTGTGAATTTGCTATGCTTATAATATATATAAATGTCAAGAAAAAAAACATTAACCTAGAAAATCTTTGTACTCAATTTCTTAAAGTTTAAATAGGTTTCCAATAAAAGTGGCCTCTAAATGCTGGCTAGTTGCCATCTCTTTCTCTTGAAGTACTTTACTCACTTACTTATGTTTCTACTCATACTTAATAAGTTTAAATTAAGCACATCTTGAAACATTACATGCAGAAACATCATGGTCTTTATATCTACCAGATATATCATATCTAGAACTCTCCAATGATAAGTATGAAAAGTATAGCGTTATCAATTGTACCTATGTAAATATATGTGGGTGCCTATAAACCATAATGCTCCAAGACTGACGTCTTCTATGAATAATCTCAGTGGTATAAAAAAGCAGTTCCTTTTCTTTTAAATATGGGCCAAAATGATTACTTACAGGGTTCTTTTTTGACAAAAATTACCATGAGCTTATGAAATGTTTCTACCAATAATTTTCAAAGCATGTTAAATGTATATGGAACAATTTTCATAAATGCTAACTTCGGCAAACTGGTTATAAGTATCTATATATAGAAATGTGTTAGAATGATTACATTTGTATGTAAATCCTTTTTTAAAGTTTACATAACAATATTAAATTAATTTCCCACCTGTCTGAAATGTCACAAAGAGATAGATTTGCAAGATGTCCAATTTTTCACATTTCTTCATGGAATAGCTGAGTTGCCAGAACTTCTCCAGTCACGATTGTCTGACAACCAGCATCAACCATTCCTTTCTTAGTCAACGATGATTTTTCATCCGAGATTCCATTTGTGACTTTTGTCTTCTTTACTTCTTTCAATGTCTTCTCATCCCGGGGACTATCTCCGAGAACAGACCTGTTCATGTAATATCTCTCGGCAACCATAGAGAGCGTCTGGTTGTCGGAGTCATCACTAAGGTCAAGGTCATCAACATCCTTCATGGCATCCAGCTCAGTGTGTTTAAAATTCCACACAGGCACAACACCAGTCCCACTTGGAGCTGCATCAGTGAAGGCATATTTTATACCACCAACATTGACTGGAGTCACTGGGACGTTAATGTTGGCATCATTTAGCTCCGGAATAATCCCCCTCATTTCCTCGTCAATGTTAGCTATAGGGCTTGGCGGTTCCTTATAGGGGACCCCATCTATAGGCAACTGCAGGCGGGTCGCCACACGCTCAATAAGATCTTCTATTGACTCGTGTTCTTTCCAGATCTTTGTGGCTCTCCATCTTGCTCTACTTCCCTTGGGTGCAGGGATAGCATCAAAACAAGCCATCTCTCCCACACACAAGATCTTATGTAGATCATCAACATGTTTGCCAAATATTGATCTGTCAATAAAGACGTGCTCATGTCTTCCCAAGTCGATGATACCCCACAATTTTGCGACGTGATATATACGTCCTTTACGATTTGTGACGGTAGGTTTTGGACTAGCAGGAGGTCGACTTCCTGTGATGATGACATTGAGACGAGCACTTTTTATCACTGACACCATCTCGTTCTCACCAATGATGAATATATTGGAGTGGTCAACAAGAAAATGTTGGAGTTCTTGTTTACTCCACCCCACAGTGTTGCGTAGGCTTTCAGGTGCCTGGCCAAAATGGTTGACCAAACTTCCAAGTTTCATGTCACCTTTCTTCTCTATGATTCCCTTGATAAACATCACGGCCTTATACTCATTAGCAGTCATGGTGGTAGGTCCTGTTCGGGGACTTGGTGTGGGCAACTGTTTCATAGGGGAACGTGGTGACATGACTGGAGATTTGGGCTCAAACACTTCGAGCGACTTTGGCCTCCTCTTTAGTTTTGGTGTATGCTGTGTAGGATATGTATCTTTCTCCAAATATGATAAATTTGCACTGTATCTGTTGTTAAAGTTCATATCCTCTAAAGGCTCGGAGTTTGGATTCACAGCACTATATGTGATGTTGTCTTTTAAACAGGCATTATCGCCTTTTAACTCAAAAATCAATGGATGCCGCAAAAGCCATTCTCGAAATTCGTTCTGTGGTCCAACACATTCTCTGATTTCCAAAGGTGCCTGAGAAAGATGTCCTGCCAGGCTTTTGATCGGCATCCATTTTTCACCCCTCTTCAGCAGTTTCGCTCGAAAAAATTGCACAGCTTCTGTTTCTGTAGAAACCTCTGGTGCACTTGGGCCTGATGATGTTGATGCAGGGCTGCTTTCTCGAAAATTTCTCCCAAGGTTGGCAGTTCCGTCATTAAGACTTATCTGATAAAGTAATGACAATTTGGTTTTTTTTTAAAGAAGAAATTGCAGTATTACAATGTTATCATATTTTTGGATTTTACATAAATTAACAAACTGTATACAATGGGGATTTGAAGATCCTTTTCATAACTCTTTTTGTTAATTACCACTGCTTTTTTAGAAGTTAGTTATTAAAGAAAGAAAGAGAATAGAAGTTCTTATAACACAACCAGTAGATGATTAGAGTGTGATGTTTTGATGACTACATGGTCACCTTAATCAGACATATGACCAGTATGGAGCATACTAACACTGACGTATGTAGTGCACAAGATGGTACATAAATACTAATTTTCAGAATTAAACTTTTCAGGTATTTGTAAAATTAACAAAACTTTGGTTTCTTTTCTGCAAATGGTTTCTATAAGACAAGAAATAAAATTTCATTTTCCCAAATGAAAATACACAAAACTTCAATGTGTTAATTTGTCATTAAGCTGACAATAAGACTTCTATAATCTACTTACTAGGTTTCCGTTTACACTAAACAAGGACGGATATTTCTGAAGGAACTTCTTCAGTCCAGTTTCATTGCCCCCAGCTGACTGTCTCATCTCGGCTGTAAAGTTACGGCTGCCAAAGCGGCCGGCCAGCTGACTGATGGTCAATGGAGCATTGCTGTGCATTAGGATCTCCAAAAAATACAACATAGCTTTGTGTCCAGGATCGTCAGCCATCTTGGATGATTGTTGGTTTTACAATTCAATTTATTTTCTTACAGTTAGCTTGGTATAAACCAATCTTATTTCTTAGATTCGAAAAAGAAACGAAACTGAACTCAGAAGTAGCTTCCAATGTTCTAGGATGGAATCTGAAAAAAATATGAAAAAGTATTTAAAAAAGGCTTGATTGCAGTGAAGTATAGATTGTAACTGATACATGTAGTCTTATAGATCTATACATCTAAGGCCTTAAAATCAAAATTTATAAATGGTTCAACCTGCTACGAAAAATCATCTCAAATACCATAGCTGTAAAATGTTTTGTTTTAAATTGGAAAATATGCTTTATGTATACATATGTCAACAGAAGAATGACATAAGTTGCAGGATAATGACCCCACCACATAGTTGACATAAGTAAGTAATTTGGATCAAAATCACTAAAAAGAAATAGCATTGTTTAAGTGAGTTAATTTTCATACGAGTTATCAAGAACAATAAGAAATCACTCTCATTTCCTAACAAATATATAACAGGTAATCCAAATGTTGAACCTTCAAATCAATACACATTAAATCAAATTAGAGGTGACAGAGAGTTTTTTTTTTTAATTTAGACTAAATTTGCCCTGATGTCCAAGCCTCAAGTTCACAATCTATAACACCTAGTATACAAGGCCGAACAAGAAATAACTACATCAGCTGTGTAACCATATCACCTAACATTCCATCTTACACACTAATCCAACATCAATAGCAAGCTAAAATGGACTTCCTTTTAACATAAATCATGTGCTGGTCTATATTCCAGTTATAGGAAAATATCATGAAATGACACAACAATTTGCTTAAGTATGCAAATCTTGCATCTTTGGAACTGATTGAGTCAACAAGCTTTCCGTGTACACTAAAACACTTCCATATTTGCAATTCTTCACAAATGAACTGAAACACAATGCACACTACAAGTGTACTGGGTTTAGATGAAAGGAACACAATAGAAATTACACATGGTGTGGATACTTATTTAGCCACCTTAACAAATATATTACTTGTGACATCCTCCACTGAAACTCTGAGTCATTCCTGCGCCATGCTGAACTAATATAGTGCAACATATGTTAGCTGCTCTGTGTTGTACAATAAAGTAACTACTAGTGTCAAATACAAGTTGTGTGAAACTCAGAGCTTCAGT
This sequence comes from Ylistrum balloti, assembly GCF_031769215.1. Taxonomy (NCBI): domain Eukaryota; kingdom Metazoa; phylum Mollusca; class Bivalvia; order Pectinida; family Pectinidae; genus Ylistrum; species Ylistrum balloti. The sequence continues at coordinate 203,368 of NW_026782437.1, forward strand.
TATAAAACACACGTCGTGTGAAACTGCAGTAGAGAACTTCAGTTCAAGCTACATAAAGTTGTACTGTCATGAATGGAAGTACACATATACAATACTGATATTAGGTATCAAAATTCTCAACAAGGACCAAAGGAATACTCTATACTGTGCACATAGGATGATGGGGATCCTCGGGGAGGAGGGGTAAGGGGATCGGGTGTTGGAGGTTGGAATGAGGCGTTAAACTTGAAATGTCTACCAGCTAGGTAATATAACTTCTATCTTTTTAATTATCTATGTTTTGTTACCTGGTAAGCAAACCAATCTCCCTTGCATTCCAATAAAAAAAAAACAGTAAGATTAGAATTCTATAGATATAGATCTTTAGTAAATGATAATACAATTATGTTTTCTTTTTATTCCATCAATCAAAATTTTACAAAAGAAAATTCTAATACAGAATACTGAGTTCATCCTTTGAAGAAAATTAAGAAAATTCATTACAATGGACAATGTTAAATGTGTTAGTATCAATTTTGTCGGAGATTGGCACTTTAACCATATATATTTGACCTCAAAGGGAGCTCAGTGCACGTGGATACTGTTAGTAATTGATGACACTATATAGGTATGTATATAGTCCTACAATTTACTGGTGTACTCTGTATATGGATTCCATTAGCCTAACAAGGTTCATCATAGAGACATCCTGCTTTTGATCAGCCACTGCCAATTATCATTAGCCTCCAGCAACTGGAAACAGCACTAAACATTAGTGCTTTTGGGTAATGATATGTTTATACACTCTGAGTGACTTATCACAATAAAATGAAAAATGGCAAGGGACTTTGGTATCTTTTCCCATATCTTATTTGGTAGTTATTGAAAAATGTGAACATTTGCTTGGAATGAAATCTGCATAGAGACTTGGCATTTTAATTCAAGTTCTTTTATTATCTAAAACCTATCAGGGTTTTTTTTTCATTGGTTTGGGATTGGGAATTTTTGCCACTTTTCTAGAAATATTGGGAACTATCATGGAAATTTTCAGGAGTATATTGCAAATCTTGGGAACTTGATCTCAATATGAAATAATTTAAATTGAGATTTGGACACATTATCTAAAAGGAAAGGAGGCAACTGAATTATTTAATAGATATGACTGGATTATCTGCTGGGAATGAAAGTGACTGGATCATCTTCTGGAAATGAAGGTGACTGGAGTGACTGAATTATCTTCTGGGAATTAATGTGACTGAATTATCTACTGGAAATGAATGTGACTGAATTATTTAGTGGGAATGAAGGTGACTGAATTATCTGCTGAGAATGTGGGTTACTGGAATATCTTCTGGGAATGGCAGTGACTGGATTATCTACTGTTAGTGAAGATTACTGGATTATCTACTGGGAATGAAGCCAATGTTGAATGTTATTTCTTCCTTTGAAACATTTCCATTAGTAGTTTTTATGAAGGCTATATACATTAATTCAAAGTTAATTAAATAAGCAGGTTTAGCACCAAAAAGAACGATGGTCAGGGATTGCAAATGTACATGAAAAGTAAAGCAAATTTAATTTGTTTTATCTTCTATTTGTATATTGCATATCTACAATGTAAGCAACAATTTCAGTATAGTGAAGACAATATCACTCTTTATTTTTTGATGTTTTGCAATTTTTTTCTTGTTCCCCTCTTGTCTAACACTGGTTTGGTCTTCAAGGTAGGACAGAAAAAGTTGCAGTCTGTGATTGCAACTGTAGATAAACAAAGCAATGATATAATCTTTGAAACTTCTATTTGATTATCTTCAGGGCAAGTAAACAATGAAATGATCTAAACACTGCTATCATATACATAATATTGAAATCCATGCATGATATAAATTGAGCCTAGCTAAGGAAGATTATAGCTAGGTCATTTTGGAGTAACAAGTTCAATGACCTCTGGCCAGTAGTGAGACACAGTAGTGACAGTAATATTGTGCACATCAGGCTATACATACATGCATACACAGAACATAATATACATGTTTAAAATATGTAAGATATAATATGACCTGTGCATGGTCACCTTTAAAATAAAACCCATATGTCTCTCAGCATTAAGACATGTTACATGATATATAAATGTAGTTTGACACCATATCGGTACAGATACATTGTCTACACAAGATTTGCACATGCAATTTGGAGAAGACTAGGAATTTGAAGGCAGATATCCAAGGGACTTCCAGTATTGTATGTTCATTTTTGATATTTTGAAAATGTTCTGTATTACTATTTACTGTTTGCAGCTCAAATGAGAGATAAAGTTTAGAGGATGTCTTTGACAATAAATTGTTTGTTTGGGCTTTTTTTTAAAGAATCTAAGTGAATTTGTTATGAAAAATGTTGATTCAATTGTTATTTTTGTAAACAGGAACATGACATGAGCACATTCACAACTGCATATTATTACATTACAAGGGCTGGGATTACTTTTATACTGTTGTATCCCATGGTATTTTAGGCAAAATTGTCCAAAAATTAATCAAACTTTTATAATATCATGATATTTTTTAGATACTCCAGTTGTAACTACTGAAAAGATAGAGTTAAAGGAATCATCAGAAGAATGAGTGAAAAAAACAACATATCAGTTCTGTAATTGATATGTGTAGAGAAAACGATAATACATCTATAGGTATTGCACTATCAAAGTGGTATTGTGATGAATCTGGGTACGTCTCGTCCAAGCCCATAAAAACCATTGTCACAGGTGATATGCCTGCAAGAGCACAGCTTAACTTTGTATATGATGAACTAAATTGAAAAACCCTGCAGATCAACTAACCTGTATGTATGCAATGACATATGTACTGTTCACCATCACCAACCCTCATATGTCACACAACAAAACTTGCAAACATTTATATCCTACAGTCTAGAGGTTAATTACTCAATCACACAATGAACATGTAAACATATATCTTATAATGCCAAGAGGTTTTATACTCAAATCACACAATAAACATGCAACATTAAACTATTGTGTCAGAGATGTAAGATAAATAATCATTGTACATAAAAATATATATTGAATAACATCAGGGTTTCTGATAACACTACATCTACTCCCTCACCCTGCTAGGTGGGAAAATATACGGATAAATAACACCAGTTTGAACCTGTACCTAGTCCTGACACCCGATAGCTAGGTGACTTAACACACACAATGTCCACCACACACACAATGTCCACCCAGGCCAGATAAGACAAGAAAGAGATGTCAATATGAAAAAAATGTCACATAAGAGAATTCTAATGTGTTTATACCAGCCAGGACCTGCTGGCAAATTTATATATATATCAAAAATGATGCCACAGACTTAAGAAACAGGAGATTTCCATATGTGACTAGAAAAGATTAAAGATGGACAGGTAATCAAACCAACCTACGGTCAAATGGATTTGGATTTAACTGCACCGAGAGGTAAAAATTAATTCATGGTATTACCCATTTGATGTTTATGCCAAAACTCTAAAGAGCTGAAAAATGTCATTACTGGTGACCTTTAATGATGACCATTAATAGTGGCTTGATGATCTACAAATATGGAAGTGGTGAAATCATTTGTAATTTGTGAAAGTGTTTGAATTCAATTATTTACGAGAAATTATTTGTGACAAAAAATACAGAGAATGATGGAAGAATTATCTAGACCAAAGGCATTTTGAAACCTCATCTTCTCAGAGACTGATCAAGCTGGGTTTACTGTTACTTTAACTAAGAAAAAAAACTTTATCATGCACATACTTGGCTAAAACCCAAAACAATCTCTATTTACATGTATAGAACTGATTTAGGACATGTATATTAATCAGCTTATACTTTGTATTATTTTTCTATACCTATATAATACCAGGTAATTGTATCTACATTCAGTAACCCTCTAGCTAGGTCTGATTATAAACAAATCTGTTACCAAACACAATGTGTAGTTGGATCTTTTTCTCTTACCAGGTATGTTTTTGGAGAAACATCTGTCAAGTTTGATGAATGTAGTGTCTATTGGTTTAAAACAGCTGACAGCACACTTCTCAAACTAAATATTATAGATATGATAAAGTTCTGTTATCATTGGGTTATGACGATGATGGTAATAAAGCATGTATATATGCATACTATTTTGTGTGTGAAAATGAGTGTGTATGCTGTCTGGTTTTTATGTAATGTACAAAATAACTTGGGAAAAAAATAAAATTTCTCCAAAAAAAAAAGTAATCATTTATGATCTGGAAAATGAGCATGCATGAAAGGATAAAAAGAATGCAACTCAGTCTTTTCATGAAATCTAAGGCATCAAGAAGATTCTCAATCTTCTAAAAAATGTTACATGTGACACCTATTTGGACTTTCTCATCTTTATGTAACATATATATCATATATAATGCAAAAAAAGAGTTGACAATTTGACAACAACAGAATAATAAAGAGAATTACTATCTTTGGTATAATAAACAATATAAACACAGCAAACATCGGGCTTACCTCCTGTTTGATTATGTGCAGTTTGTTGAAGTGAAAGGAAAAACAAAACACACACACACAGAAATTGTTCATGACATGATAAGAACTCTGCCAGCTAAATTCATTGTTAAGAAAATGCTTATAATATATACTGTCTCTCACTACACACACCATATCTTAAAAGATGTCAGATGTCAATTATGTCATTTAAACACCAATATAAGCTCTTTATGCTTCTGGAGATGTATCCTTGTATGATCAGTTGTCAGATCAGGTAACAAAATACCATGGAATTGAAAACATAGAGTTCATCGCTCCAGTGTTTGTTTAGCTGCTATTTGAAGGAATTATATTATGTATACACAAAATTGTGTCTTTTGTATTCGAGTAAATAATTCCTATTTGATGAAAAATAGTGCTTTGACAGCATTTTCAAGGAAAAAGTTGAATCAGACATTGTATCCGTTAAATATGTTTTGTCTCATAAAAAATGCCATAATACGCTTGCATTACTAGCTAGTCTGCTGTAATCTCATAGCTCTGTATACTTAGTCATTAACTGTGACAATTGATGTGGAATGTGTGGCACGTAAATCATAAAATGAGCTACAATGGACCTATCCCATTACTAACTGGAATCGCATCAATGGATGGCACCCCAGCAGCTACTTATACACCGCACCAGCTAACAACACACTCTATCAAGCAATGAAGCATATGTGTGCGCTACGGTGTACGCGAGACTGTGTATGGCATGCTATATGCCCACTGGCACTGCCGACAACACAGACAGACCCACGTAATATCACACTTACGAGGACTATTCTTCTCCTCCCAAAGATTCGATATATTTGACTGGATAAGCATACAAAAACTGAATTCATTTTAAACACAAAGTCTTGTATACGGATGAGTAAAACTGTACTCACCTTGCAAATGTAAAAACTTTGCAAGAAAGTTTAGAAACGTCAGACGAAAGCAGCCATCTTGGGAGGTTTTAAGGTTGTGCTTACAAATTTAGGAATTACACACAAACGGAACGCATTCGCATCTCTTTATACGTCCCTGGTGCATTGTATAAAAAAGTTCATGTATAAAGGGCGACTGAAAAATATCTCCAGACTATATCTTTTTAAATTAAAATATTGCTTTGGAAATCAAAAATATAAACCAAAGAGCTAATGTTTTGGGAAATATGTCAGAGGTAATTCAAGTAAGAAAATCTTCTTGGGAACATGTATACGTACCTGATAAGGACAGACATGTGTGTCATACGATTTCACAACTAGGTTCATGAATATAGATTTTTGTTTAAACATGCAAATTGAACTTCTGAAGTCAACACGGGACACCGAACTCGTCGACCTTTGCTATGATTGTAGATAATTGTGAGCCTGATATTAATCTTGTATGATATTTTATAATGTTGATATGTTAGGAACCAAGTTTTACCAGAGACGTATATAACACATATATATATACGTCTCTGGTTTTACGAAAGGAAAAAAAATCTTCGATAAAAATATTGGATTAGGTTAGTGATAACTTTCTTCATTTGTAAGAAAAACCACATCAGTTGTGTAAAATGAAAAGTGACTTACGAATATACATGACGAATATGCAGCCGTATGAAAATCAGTTCAACATACAAATAACATACACATTTTTGTTAAAAAAATATAAATACATATATGACCTTGTTGAGGTGATTAAGGTCAACATAAGCTAATTTTGTTATTCTTTGAGACTGTCAAACTTTCGTCTTTCATCACCAAAACTTTAAAACCATTTACACTGCAGTCTTCCTCTTCAACCATTTTGACGTGGTTCTTTTTTTATTACTGTTATTTCTTTGTGGGATTTATCACCTTGTAAACATTGTCAATACAAGGCGGAGTGTCCCCGTTGGTGATCTAGTCAAAGTCTTACAGTACCATTACACCACAGGACAGTCCCCGGTCGGTTACAGACTTTCATCCGTATAAGATCAAATCAAGACGTTTTATACGTCCGGTATGTGGACCAGAGTATATTGAACTCTGTCTTGCAATAATAAGGCTTAATAATTCAGTTACGTGTTATTGTCAAGGGACCCTTTACTTGGATACACAAAGATTTACATGTTTGTGTTTTCTTTGTTGTTTAATCGTTCAGAGGATAATCAAATGGAAGAATAAATGAATATAATTGATATATTACGGTGGCCATTTGATTGTCAATATAAATAATTTTAATTATAATGAACGCTCGTCTTATCATCTCGAGCGCTCGATATATTATCTCTGTTTACTTACTATAACTCTTACTCCCATCTTGTTACGACGGTAAGTAATGTAGGTTTAGGTGTCACGCCATCACTATGATATAACAGTACTATTATGAAGCTGTTCATCAGTAAAATCCAAGTTGAGCGCTGGAAATCATATGTGGAGAGTTCGAGATAACATGTCGCGCGCTCGAGATAAGTCGAAATAATGTCGACCTCTCAGTATTATTAATATAAAGAATAATATTGTGCATGTCCTAAATGTACCATTGTATGACATGTACCATCGCACCAACGGCATTCCATCAACACCATTTTTTCTGTGACCGTGATAGTATTAACAAAGTCGTCTGCTAATTCGTGTCGAACATTGTTTACCTGCAAATATAAAACAACCAGGCACTTGGTCCCTCGAAGCGCATGCGCACATCAACAAGCGCCATTTTGGAAGCAACATTTTAAATGGCTTGGCCATGAAGATGAAATAGAGTGATACTTCTTTGGCTATTCACCGATATATGGCACAGGGACACTTATGGATAAAGCCGATTTAATATTGAATAGCTAACATCTTCTTGACATTGATAACAATCACAATGTGGATTCTAGACACTATTTACTCCTTTTTTTGGAACTCGCTGCTAGATTTCGTTTTCTTTATTATTATCGACGCTTTTGCAAAGATAACTCTGGGAGATTCCAGGTAAACATTGTGTAATTTTGTTACATTCAATTATACACGACTTGTCACGGTTAAGAAATTGATGCCTATTTATATAAAGCCTGTAGCTGCCTTGGCCACTCGTCATTGTTAAGTGTTAGGCTACGTGTATTTCTTCATTTACTTAAGATGTATGAACAGGCATGAAATAACTATCGTTGATGTTACGCATAATTTTCATTTTAACTAACATAAATACTTAATGCATACTCAATTTTGCTTTTATTGTGTATTCATAGATGTTGTATCTTAATTCTCATCTGGAAATCCCCTTTTCTATAATTATACACCAGAAACTGATAACTGTTAGTACTGCATGACATTGCTGTACTTTGTTACAGCAGTGTCGCATATAACGTATCATACGTCCCTAGTTTCAGGGATAAATAAACGGTGATGAACTTATAACAGGCGCCACAATAACTAAGCCAGTCTATTATCAGGCAACATGTAGCTAAGAGATAGTCATTATCTGTTATTGGATATCAAATCAGTATAGAAGCATAAAAACGAGGGATGAATAATAAAAATTGAAACCAATCTCAGTCCATAACTTTATTGTACTCTGTCATTTTATGACAACCATATTGCACAACTCTGATGGATTTTATGATTGTTGGAATTTAAGCTGCAGAAGTTCAGTCAGAAGTCATTGATAAGGCATGTGTATATATTCAAAAGTACATTAAAAACTTTTCCCAGCCCTGACAAATTTGCTTGAAGTGTACATGTTTTTAATATTTTGTTCTTTTGGGTCATTTTAGGACTCCAGAAGAAAAGAAAACAATATGGTTTGGGGAGTCTGTCATCCTGGCCTTAACATCTATCATCATCTATTTCTGCGATCACACCCCAGTTGTTCTCATCAGCCTGACTGTGGTAACTTTTGTATATACCCAGTCAAGTGGAATGGTCAGTATCAGGAATTGGTACATTTCACTAAAGACACGATGGGAAGAGTATCAGCAGCATCAAGACAGTGTAGAACGTATGAAAATTCATTTGAACAACCAACAGGCATACTTTCGCTCGGAGCAGGTACGACAAGAGGCTGCTCTGAGGTCAACGCCTTACAACAGAAATGCACCTCCTTTTCAAATGCAGCAACAGCGACATGGAATGTATCCTGTTAAGCCTATTCAACAAAATCGAATGGGCTTCCCTACCAATACGCAAGCAAATCTTGGACATCAGCAGAATTTCAACCCCCAAAACAATGCAATGCCACAAACACAAAGTCCAAGTTTTTGGTCCAGATTGCCAAGAATGAGACTGCCTAATGCATTCAAACGTTCTAATGTTTCTTCAACTGCCAACACAAGTTCAAATGATGACCATTATCAGCTGAGGAAAGAAGAGTACAGTTTTTCTACTGAAGTTCAATCAAATTTAAGATCTAATAAGCAAACTCCAACAGGAAAAACTGACTATTCCCCTCCGATAAAGCCATCTTGGTTTGGTGAGAATTTGGGGCGCAGACCTCTACGGCGTGGCATCTCTGGGTATCCAGAAAGTTACAACTCAGAGAGTACTTCTCTTAAAAATAGATTCATCTCAGCATTTGGATTTTCATCCACACCTGAAAAGCCTCCTGGGTTGAGGAATGAGGGACAAAATTTATGTTTTATGAACAGTATTATACAGTGTTTAGCAAGGACGCCCAACTTGACTCAGTCCTTGAGTATAGAATCTTCCAAAGAATCTGAATGCACAATGGAAGAGTCCTTGCTATTGACTTCCATTGTAGAAATTATTGAAAACTGTAAAGTTAAAGGGAGTGCCAAAGTGTTAGATCCTATTGCATTCCGCCAGGCAGCATCCAGTCTCCCTAACAGTGTGGTGGCACTGCCTACACAGAGACAGGCACAGCAAGATGCAGCAGAGTTCTATATGTGGTTCATGGATACACTTCATTGTCTTCTTAACAAGAACAGGAAGAGTAACTCAAAAGGTAAATAGAATAATAGGCAGTGAATTTAATTTTCATATTAAAGTATTTCTAATCTGGAAATATGTACCAAATATTTGTTTCAATTCATATCGTCTTATCTTTATTCTTAAACATCAGAAGGCTATGATATCATTTTCAAAAGCATTTACCAGGTAGGTCTTTAGGCAACTTGAAAGTGGAAAAATACTGTACTGGTATATTTATATCATATACAAGTGGTCACTTGTGGCCTTGATTTTATTGTATAATGTATACAGCACATAGAAGTCGGCCTTGAGCGTATTTTAATTTAGTGAATGTATTCTTCATAAAAATTCATTTTAGCTTGTCATTATGTCGGAGAGTAAGGAATGTTAACACAGAGAAACTTGACTGTTGACAAATTTTCTGTTAACAGGGCTATGGTAGTTTTCTTACACTGCATGCACAGTTAACATGATTGATTTCTCTGGATTTATTGAAATGCTATTTTATGACATAACATAGGTGAATACTTACCAACTCATTTACTTTTTTAGGAGAAAAAAATTCCAAAACAAATGAAAGATTAAAGACCCTGAAATTTATCTATGGAGACCTCAATCCAGCTAAACTACAAGACCTAAAGTCTGCCTGTAAACAAGAGGTATGTTACCCCACTCTCTGTTAATAATACTGTGTACATTTAAAAAGGAAGTGCTACCACAACATTTACGAGCTGAAGAAAGCAACAATAGAGAATGTTTTTGTTTGGATGTAATATGTTACCAATATGTACCATTCATTTAAAGAAAACTTCTGGATTTGATGGTGATTCATGATTTTAAGATAATGTTCCAAGTCAGTCAGAACATTTATGTATGAGGTACTAGTTTTCTAGAGATTGATTCATTTCAAGTGAAGTAAGTTAAAGTGTACCCTGAGAGGTCAGCTATGTTGACCTTGAAAAATAGTTCTGCACATAAAATACACTATGCCGAAAACGCGAATGCCGTGGAATGTTCCGTTACTGAGAAATTGCGACTTTTCTGAAAAACACACCTTTGGCTGAGAGGCGTTGACCTCGTTTTCGGGCACCCAAACCTGTGACGTCATAAGTTCAACGCTTTTGTTGATGCAGCCATATTGTCTTTACTGTGCTACATGTGATTGTGATCTATTTTGGGATTTTCCGTGGTAATTTCTTTATTTATGTGAAAGTACTTCACATCTTCGCAATATCTAAGGTAGTGAACGAGGGGTCGGTGAATTAGCGCTTAAATCCGCTAAAATGGCTTCCTATCGAGGAGGGAGGCGGTGTGTATGGTTGTCCTAACACTAACACGGATGGAGTGTCGATGCATGACGTCGATAAATAAAACTGATTGTTGATTAAATAAAAGTATATTTGTTAGGTTGATATTTTGTTATTAATTCTACAACTAAACATTTTAAATTGATAGGCTAGCCTATGACTTGGGCGGTCATAGGAATATTATTCCTTCGTAATCGTGAACGCCTAATACTCGGAGAAGGCCTAATCGTGAATGGGTCACGGGAATTTTCACACCGAGAATTTTCATACTACTATTATATAGTATAGAATAGAATTATTAGAATTTATAGAATAGGTTATGTGTGTATGTTGTTTGTATAAGGTGTATTTGGTTTTTAGATCTTCCAGCAGACGATGTTGTTTAGTTATTAATTTTGCGATCGTAAAAATAACAATAAGATCACCAATCTTGATTTGAAAACACAGTTCACAGTGTAGAGATGTCATCTAAACTCATAATCACACCTGTGCCAGGTTAGGTAATTAGCACCTCTGTGGCTGGAAAAAACAATTGTGACACCTGTGAGGTGACACGCCTGTCGGCTAACAACAGACGCGTACCAGTGCTAGGGTAAAAACCAGTCAAATAATTGTTTAAACTTCTAAAACATCAAATTTTTATTATTAACACAGCGGAGGGTGTTATAATTGGTTGTTGACACCCTATCTATATATATCCATAGTGCTACGAAAATTCCCTGGAAAGAAAAATTCCCCTCGGACGAAACTTCTTCGGTAAGAAAATTCCCGACACCTCGTGAATGTATGCATAGTCTTGCACAAACGCGATTTCCCAACGTCAGAAATTATTGATCGAGACTTGAAGGTAGTGAAATTAGTCCAAAACCACGCCCAATTTTATTTTGTTTCTTTGAAATGACGATTCACTGTTCGACTACTTTCACGACTACTGATGAGACCCAGTGAAGTACGTGCCAATCTATGTTGCCCAAGCGATCGTCCCTTTTCGAAGGGTCATTTTCCTCCTCACTGGATACATCGTCTTGTAATTCCAGTTCAAATCGGTAGGGCTGGATTCCGTCTTCAGAAATATCATTCACACCATAATCAGACTCCTCAAAACTCATGCTCAAATCGCTCTCAGTTGCAGTGTCGTTGTCACTGTCAGTCATGTTGACTGCCATTTCTGTTGAACTTATGACGTCACGAGTAGAAGAGCCTCGATTCGGCGGAAATGACGATTCGGCTGATTAGGTCTGGGTGGACAGGTGAAAATCGACAACTTTGAGCTTTAATAACTCGACACTGGGGTGACGGATTTTGACGGGGTTTTCATTATTATTATATTTACGGCATTCTTAACATTATATCTAAATATAAAATTACTCTCAGGGTACACTTTAAATTCTCCAACAAATTTATAAGAAATTAAGTTAATGAGTTCATACATTGTTGTATGTGTTAAATCACTTGTTGTAGATTGATCAAGCTCATGGTTTACAAAACAACTCCTATGCAGAACCAGTACAACGTCTTTCAGACTTGGAGTGGTTAACTTATAAAGCTGAGAACAACTCCGTCATAGATAACTCCTTCACCGGTCAGCTAGTCATTGGCTATCATTGCCTTACTGACAACCGTATCACAGTCAACATGCAGACATTCAATATACTCCCTGTGCCTATTGTCTCTCCAAGAGAAGTCTCTGGACTAGTCATGCTGGCTGACTGTTTTACCACATTTTGTAATGTAGAACATCTGACTGGACAGGATGCTTTAGATCACAGCTCATGGTGTCCTGCCGCTGAGAAATGTACTACTCCAGTTAGGGGTCCTTTTACGCCGTCAGCCACGAAGGTGAATGGGAGGAAGAGAGGTTTCTCCAGCCTAGACTCTGCGGTAGGTAGTCTTGGATCACCATTGACTGGTAATCCAATGTCACCTATTCCAAACAATGGGGAGTTTGTCAATGATAGTGGCTTTCAGGATACAGTGTTCAAAACCTCCACCCCTATAGCTGATGGCCAGATTAGCTTTGTTCCTCAGCATCAAAGGTTAAAGGATGCACAGAGAAGATGTCTTCTTCGTCAGTTACCAGAATGTCTTGTCATTCAGCTAATGAGGTTTAACTATAATCCATTCTCAAGACAATCTAGCAAGGTTCTGGCTCCAGTATCTATTCCCCTGCGGGATCTGGACCTAACACAGATCATGTTTGACACAGTAACAAACAGGGAGGACCTGTCAGCACCAGAGCATAGTCACAAATATGATCTGTATGGAGTTTGTGTCCATCTCGGTGCAGACACGACCAACTATGGCCACTATATTAGTTATTGTCTTCAATCAGAAAATAACACCTGGTACAAGTTCGATGATGAAGATGTCACTGAAGTCAACATGGAGTATGAATTGACAATGCGTGAACTAAGAGAAAATGCATACATACTCTTCTACAAAAAAGCAGCAACAAGCCCGTCTCAGTCCTGAATAGTCATTAGTAGTTGTCATTTGTGAAACTTTTATCATGAAGTGCATCGTTTATATTTCTCGGATCTCATTTTTAAAACAAGTATTAAATGTAGAGACAAAAATACAGTCTTACTATGACAAATATATATGTTCCCTGCTGAAGCAAATGGTTTGGTATGTGAATATTGATATTCATTGATAATATGTAATTAATGTCCCAAAAAATGCAATTCTTTTAAAATTTGAAAATTTCATTTGTGCATGCTTAAAAGATATTTAGATAAATCAGAACACCATTTGAACTTTCATATTTCAGTAAGTTTAACTGTTTTGTGGTACATATAATTTTTCATACGGTTCTGTTGTTTGTTTATGATTAATGAACTGTGAAAAATATGTAGAACTTACATTTTAGGAGTAACAGCTTAGAAAACATGTACATATGATGTAGATAGCTTTATAAAGATTCATGTATATAAATTTGTTTAAATGGCATCATTTTAATTTTAGTCTTAATATTTTTTTATTTATATGTACAACTCTTTTGTATGATTTATGATAATGATGTGAAGTACCTGGATATACTTGTATGTTTACATGCATATTTATTGAAGTAGCAGTTCATGCATGTGATGGTTGCCACCTTCACTAATTAAACCATTTTTATAGTTTGAAATGCTGATTAACTGATATGTTCATGGTTTTCTTCTTTTGGAACATCTTTTTGTATTGACCAACAGTGCAATTATAAAAAGATAATTGAAATGCATAATTTTTTGTTGTAAATGTATACAAAGATTGTGAGAGAACATGTACATTTGCACAGAAAGAAAACCAGTTCTTGCTAATGAAGTTGTTTGCATTGGTCAATCTACAATTAATTATCATGAGCCCTTTTAAACTTTATTGCAAAAAACAATGCATCCTACAATGTAAAATTGAATTATTTCCAGAAGTGAGTGGCTTCATAATGCTATTAATACAGAACCCCGAGACTAGTGTGTAGGTTATAATTGTTTTATATTGCAGTTGGAATATGATATCCTGCAGTAAGCCTAGTTTGTAACATACAGATCAGGACTTAAAGCTAGAGACTAGGCTTATTTCAGAGAATGAAAGAACATTTGTCTGTAAGAAATGGAACTTGAAGAAATAGTGTTAATTCTGTGTTAACTGCTGTTACAAAACTTTAACAAAAGTTCATTTTTATATTTTCTGATGTGATTTTCAACTTCTCCAGTTTGGGGGTTTAACCAATTGGAACAACCTTTCAAATTTCAGAATATTGGGCTATGCAAAATAATGTTGTTTTTTATGAAAGATATTTAGAATATTGTCGTAAATATTTGCAAGATATACAGAAGTTGTTGTTTGCCCACCTATGAAGTCTACAGCACCACTCTGGGTTATCAATAGGGAGATGGTGATACTTTTTATAAAAATGATGAAAAGTGGTCAATATCCACATTTTGAGCTTTAGTAAGACCTAATATGGTAAATATATCCTTTCATGGCCAAATGAAAGATATTTGTCTACAAATATTTTACCAGTATTAAAGATTAATTCTTGACCAAAGTCGATTGATCATGAACAGCAGCCATGTTCCATACCAAATTATCAGAGACATAACATTTTTTCCTCAAAGTTTGATCATCAAATAGAGATTAATGAATTAATTCTGAGGTGTCTTTTCTAATTCTTAATTGTAACAAAAATGTTTTAGATGTTTAATGATTAATCTTTGGTCATGAATGAATATGTATTAGTGCAGCTATTTCAGTTTGATATTCAATGTATGGCCTTGTTTGATTAAAAAAAAAAGTGCTGTAACAGTCCCATTGAGGTATGTCATGATTTGTATATACATGTAAATTAAATAAAGTATTTAAGTACTTTCAGAAAAAGAAAGAAAAAACTGACTCAATGTATCATGCACAGGTACAAATCAAGTTTTGTAGAGAAAGACCGACCAGGACAAATTTATTCAATATACCGATAGTAGAAATTAACCAAACCAATACCATGCATAAAATATTCTCATTGCATTTTGCATCACAAGGGTTTTTGTTCTTATGTGGTACTTACATGGAAGAACAATCTTCAAATCCAAAGGTATGCAGGTTTCACCTTGCCTTGATATATCTGGTCAGTATATACCTCCACAAGTTTTCTCCCCCCATATCAAATAACAATGAAATTAGAAAATTGTTAATTGTGGTTACTTAATACATGTATGTGTTCCTAAACAAAATTAAAACTTGATCTAGCAGTTTGAATGTTAAGAATTTTAATTTAAGCAAATTATTTTTAGAAAGTTTTGTAATATTTTGATATTAGAAAAATTCAATATACCTTTAAAAAAAAAACCTTAAGAGGTAATATGAAACAGATTATAACAAAATCCTTCAGTTACGAGTGTTTGCATCGTTGGATATACATTTTTTTCAGTATCAAACTTGTCATCATAATTCAAATGTTGTAAAGAATTCATATAGTTGATAAATTATTTGTGGATTTGAAAAGAAGTCTTGTTTTCATTAGGGCCCTTCATCAGTGATAAAGAGGTCCTTGACGGTGTCGGGTCCTTTCAGGACTGATTCAAAGTTGTCTTGATGCTTCATTCAGGTTGTTTCAGGACAAAGACAGAGGACTCCCTTCAGGCCCCACCAGTTGGGGTCTGCATCCTGTTTTTCAATCTGTTTTCTGATGATAATAGTTCTATTAATGCAGATGGAATTATTTTCCTGTGAAGGTAAACAAAATATGCCTTGAAGTGTTTTTTTGTTATATGACCTGTAAAATTTACTCCTTCACAAGAGGGAAACTAAAAACCTTAGGGGTTTTGAAATATGCAGTTTTGACAAACCACGTTAGAACTACTCTATCCATTGACTACAGTATCCTTAGAGGAGAGGTTGGGAGGATGGAATTTACAATCTTAGTTTACCATTCCTGATGGAACCTCTCTGCAAAATATTATTTGCATCACTTGAGCAATTTTCAAGAAGATGTAATAAGAGAATGTTTACACACAACAACAATAAAAACAGATCATAGAGGTTTCCTGGCCATTCAAAGCGTGCTCAATTAGATCATCTTATGTCAATATGGTCCATGAAAAGGAAAAGGTCTATACATGTATTGTTATATGAAGAGGTTATCTCCCATGGAAATTCCAAAAAGGCAGTAAGTATGCAATAACTGAACATTCACCACACAGACTTGATGATAGAAACTACAGATTTAGAGATTTTGGCTGCTTAGTATCCATCTTGTTCCTGTGATCACAAATAAGCAATTCCAAAACTAACAGTAAAAAAAATCTTGTGTATCAAGTAATTAATAACACCTACACATGGTTGCACAGTAACAGCTTTTATTGGTTCCAAACCTGGACATATGTATCCTACAATAACTTCCGCACGCACATATCAGCAATAAAACTACACAGGGAACATGGACCACATGCAGTAATATATTCACAGGCTACACCGTTTCATGTTACACTGTTTCTTACGGCTAAAAATGTCCTGTATATCAACACTAGACACATTTTACGCAGCAAAAACATATATTGGAAGTGTTCTTGTATGAAATTGTAGAGGATAATGATGCAGCCAGCCTCTATGGGGGCCTTATGGATTCTTTGCGAGTTTGAAGATATAAAACACTGCAGATGACACATATCAAGGATAAACTTCAAATGAATTGAAATGGGCAACTTGATGAAAATGAATAAACACAATTGGTAAAAATTGACTACATACTTGTTCTTATCTAAATCTTAACACTTCACTAAACATACGGTAATATGTTCTCTTAAACGTTCTGAACTTCCAAAGTGACTTGTCTCTATCATTACAGTAAGGAGTTACAACTCACTGGAATCTACAACTTAAAACTCAGAACTATTGACTTGAGGATTTAATCATTTTACAAAATTGAGGTAGTTTATTAGCAAATATACTGCTACAGTCTGATTTGGGAGTCTTTTTCACTATATCTGATTTAAAATTAAGACTGTCTGATTGGTTTTTTTTTTTTTTTTTAAAGTTTGGTTTGTAATTTCTGACTTGTGAGAAAGGATATTATTATGATGGTGATTACTATCATATTAAATACTGGAGTCCTGCAAGCTTGTCTAGACATCGAACACTGAAAATGCACAGGTTGAAATGGCATTTCTTAATAATCTAATTTTTTCCCCTGTTTTTTTTTTTAATGATTCAAATTGAATTCTATTGACTTTTTCCTGCTTTTAAATATGTTTAATTCAGTTGTGGATAAAGAGGTAATTCAAAGCAATATTTTGGCTGAATTCTGTGTTTGTACAGACAAAAGATTAAGTTAGGAAAACAAATTAAATTACTTTGTTTTCTCTAGAGAAAACATAAAGCATTACTTCAGTTTGTAAGTATGGTTGTATCATTAAGCATAATTACAAAGGTTTTTACTGAAATGTCCTGCAAAACCTTTCCCACATCTGGTAAGAAAAAATCAAAAACCTCTTTGATCACAACAGGGCATTTGTTCAACAGAAATAGTCACATAAACACAGTGTCAGTGGTGAAGACAAATGAAAACAAATTATGTGCATGTTCAAACATCATTTACCAAAACTGGTATAAATCAAGAATTTCTCTCATTAAATTAAAAATCAAAGTTAAAATTTGTCTTTGGTTAAATGAAAGAGATTAAAACTTAAAAATAAAACAAAGACAAGAGGGAAAAAAACATGTATTTCATACACTTATTTGGCCTAGGTATTCGCAAGCATACACAAGGAGGCAAAACAATAAATTTGTACTAGGTAAGATAGAAATTAATACTTTGATACGAGGTAGGGAGCATAGACATGTATAAACAAGGATGACTTTGTGAAATATCAATGAATATGCTATTTTAGTAATACACATGTAACACTGTATTGTTTTTTTTCTCGCTAAAATGTTTTTACATGAATTTTAATTTGAACAAAATCCCCCAGCTACAGGGCAAAAGTCATGACTGCATAGGCTTCTAAGTCCTGTTGAAGCTTACAGTAAAGTGCAATTAATTTCTGATAAGTATTTGGAACACCTGATCTTTCTTATTCACAATATTTATCTACTGTAAGTCTGTGTGTTTGCATTATATAAGGGAGGTAAAATTAAAAAAGAATGCTTGCGCATAACTTGGTGACAAAATTTCTGAGAATTTCTACACAAAGCACTGCAAAAGCTAGGAGTTAAACAATGAAGTAGGTCTAAGTTCAGTGGTGAGTGTAGTGCACACATAGCCTTGTTGCATTTATTTGTCACATAAGTCAACTGTTTTTTATTTTTCCTTGTGAACAAAACATCTTAACTCTCACAGCGTCTCCCTTGGTAGTTACATGCTTTCTGCATAAGATATTTTTCTCATGACAATATGAATGGAAAAAAAGGTAAAAGTTTTTTTTTTTGTTTTTCGGGGTATTTTAAATTTTCGTTTTGTTTTGAAAAGCTTACTTAATTATGGGAATTTGTTGAAATGTATTTGTTTTTCTTCAGGGTTTTTTTCCTTTTTTTCTACTAGATCTTGTTTATCCTACCTGTTTTAACATTTCTGGAGTTTTATTTCAAAGTCTACACACCACATTACAGTTTTCAAGAGAACAATACTTATCTGATTATCCGTTAAGGTGGGGATTGATGTCTGCCATATTTCCTTGGCACACAAACAAGTCTAATCTTGATTTCACAAACATTTAATACAACAAATATTTTCACAAACATATTTTTCGTGTAATTCATATAGGTTGCACAATAATTTGTTCTAGTTAACCTAAGATTTACCATAACAAATAAATAAGTGTTTCTGAAAGTTGTCTTAATCTGATGATAACTGTTCAGGTTTGTGTTAGAATGATATTTTTATACTGAAAATAAAATATAATTTCAAAGCACTATCAATTTAAACTTTTTCCATTTTTTTCTTAATTTTTCCTTTATCCTGGAAATCAGTTATTTACAATTTACAATCTAGTGTGTACAGTAATTCTTCTGTATGTTAATACACATACCACAAGAAAAGTACCTAATAACTTCATAATTGTGAGAATAAAGCATCCTTAAGACTAATATTATTATCTAGGTTACTATGTATATGTATGTTGAATGAAGATACCAGGGTAAACTGGATATTGAAAATAATTTTAACTTCAGAACATTTTAAATAGGTATTGTTCGAAATAGGTCCACAATGATTCAAGTATAGAATTACATATGATTTTTAATATAAATAGTCATGATTGACAACCACTTTCATAAATTGATTGATCAAAAACACTGTTTGAAACATCTGACACACTAATACTTGTTTAAACATATAGTACATACTGAGTGGTAATGTAAAATACATGATGTAGGAATAAAATGTGTGGTATAAGATGAATTTTAAGTACCATAATACACTATAAATTATTTGATATTTTATCGAGTTTAATTCTCCAAGCACAGAAATCAGAAATACATACAACTGTTATTTGGAGAGAAAAAAATGCTATAAGTACGATAAATGTATCTATAAAATTCAATGTTTACATACTATGACTTCACACTATTTCATTTAAATTTAATTTAATTGCAAGGAAGCAATACGCTAGAAATTATATTTCAAAGGTGATTTTTTTTATGTCAGCTGCTCTTGTAGTCATGTCTTTTTTATATTTTATACAAGAAATTAAAAGAAATAACTTTTAATATCCCATTTGAAGAGTTTGTTTTATTTGAAAATGTCTACAGCCAATCAACACCATGTCTGACTTCAAAAACATACATGTGAATTTAAGACAATTTGATCTTTAAACACTGTCAACTTCTCAGAAAGATTTTACCTAAGTAATGGCATTTTCGATTTCATTTCAGCCAAATGTCTAGTTAAAGCAATGGAGGTTAAGCAGCTGTTAGTATACTGGTCATTAATGGTGACCAGTCTCCTACATTGCACGCCCCAGCATTTCTTCCCAACTAATAGCTGTTGCTTTCAGAATTTTGATGAGAGTCATAACTGTTAAATTAGCAAAATAGTGATTTGATCAATCACTAAATCAATTCATCCTGAAGATATTGTAAAAGCATAACTCTGAGATTTGGAATTTCTTAATGATAAAAAAATAACATTATAATTGCTACTGGAAACCATAAAATGACAAGACTTCATTCGAGGGCTCATTATTCAGTTTCTGCTTTTATCATGGTACTTTTATCTGAAATATGAACACAGACATTACAGGTAAGTCTGATGATTTAAGTATCATATTTTACTAGATGTAAGTCCAGGGGGCTAATGTTCTGAAAATGGACAGTGCAGGAGATAGTCTTCCAAAACATGAACCTGGTCAAATATGGAAATATAACAAACAGGTGTGTTGATCAATTACCATCTTCAAATTATTCAGATAATGACTTAAATAATGAACAAGCTGTGTTTATCTGTCACATCGTTCAGATAGTGACTGAAGTAATGAACAAGCTGTGTTTATCCGTCAATCGTTCAGATAATGACTGAAGTAATTAACAAGCTGTGTTTATCTGTCTCATCGTTCCGATAATGACTGAAGTAATGAACAAGCTGTGTTTATCTGTCACATCGTTCAGATAATGACTGAAGTTAAGAACAAGCTGTGTTTATCTGTCACATCGTTCATATAATGACTGAAGGAACCAACATGCTTTGTATAGCTGTAACATTATTAAGATGTGATTGAAGGAACCAACAGGCTGCATAAAGACTGAAGCACTGTACATGTTTACACTGTCTTAACATACAAATAATAAAATAACATAAAAATTATGCATGCAATAGATAAGAAACAAAATTAAATTAAATATTTTTAAAATTAAATTCATCCTAAAAATGTTCTACAATTCAACTGATAAAAATAGTCTAAAGCAATATACACAGATAGGTATGTCTTATTAAATAGTAATTTCTTAATACATTATACAAGTAAATCACAACTAAAGGTCAAGGTTAAATGACATGGACGTGATATATATTGGTACTAGGCTCTTGTTACATACTGTCATGTGAATCCTCAATGTTATCATAGTTGTTATGATCCAGATGGCTAATTAAGTTTGAAGGCGTAGTAAATTACACAGGAAACTGAATTTGGACCAAGACAAAAGACTGGTGCTTTAAAGTGAAACAGACTACAAAGTTTGGATTTGCAGAAATCAATGCAGAAACATGAAAAAATTAGACACTGATAATATTTCTCAAAAATTTGTTTTCAGATAAGGTATGGTATTTAAAAATCTTAAATATGACTGATGATGAAGAAGCTTAATATACCTCATGTACTGTATTTTTATATTTCTTTTTTCTGAAATGTGTAATTTGAGTGTAAGCTGAAGGGGGTTCAACTTTGAAGCTGATAATACTATATGAAGTCATGAGAAGACTTCCTAAACTTCATAACTATCAATCCTCTCAGAGAATTGTCTGTCCAAAAAAAACTGACACATGACATATATCATGTCCAGTAACACGCAATCAACAGACCACAACCTTCCATTCATATCCAGGTACAGAACACATTATGCAAAAAATACTGTAAATTAAAGAAATTAAAAAAAAGGCATAATATACAAGATTGAAAATGAGGAGTAAAATTTTATGCAATATTCATTACAGTGTATATCTATGAATAAAAGTTCACTAAAAAAAGTTTCATTTGGAGATTAAAGGGTAACAATTCTAATATCACATACAGTGAAACCTGTCTATTAGGACCACATGAGCACACACTTATTTGTTTTATCAATGACAACCAATTCATAAATACATGTATCACCTGAGTATTAATACCATATTTACCTCTTTCCCTTGAACGATCTTGACAGACAGGTTTTACCATAATTTATGCAGAACACCAGCCGGTGGATAGAAAAAGGCAAGACGACATACAAACTGGGTAGACACAAGCTTGGCTATGGCTTGCCGTCTAAAAACCCTAGGAATTTGTAACTACTAGCAACCATAATTAATCACAAGAAGCAGAATATTCAAACCTATCTCAGTAAAGTTGACAGGATTTCTGGGATAAATTCATAGTCAACCTTCAAAAACATAGTATTCACATAATTCTATTATTTTTATATGGCTTGTTATCGTTTGTACACTTTCACACCTAAATGTACTGTGACTATCCATCTATTACACCAAGCATCCTACATCATTTACAGTTTTACCACTGTATTTTATTAAAGCAAAAATGGAGATATACATGTATTCCATATGTTTGGAAAATGCCAGAGTATATATACTCAAGGTAGATATCAAGCATCTTGGCACAAAGACTAAGTATAGTTTTATATACATGTTATAGGAATATTCATTTGGTTGCATAAGAAGGAGATATATATTTTACATGTATATATATATATGTATATAATGACTGAAGATTTCATCAAAGGGAGATGACTCATGAAGCATCAGTGGCGGCAGTAGATGATGGTAGAAGATCGGGGTCAAGAGATTCAGGAGCAGTCAACACATAAGGATCTGACTTATCTGGAGTAGAGCCTCTTGATGTGTAGGATTCTGATTTGTCTGGTGTAGAACCTCGCCTCCGATGAGCTTTCTTTTCCTGTCTGTGGATTAACTTCATGCGATTTTGTGTCTGGGAAAAGAGAAAGAATGTCACCACATTCATGATATCTCTATTTTACAGAAATATAATTCAAAATTTTTATGTTTAAACTGAATGCCTTTGGCCTCATGCAATATATCACACGGCCAATTAACAGCATCTTTGGTCAAATATTTATAAACACTAAACCGGAAGTAGTGACTAGCCAAAGGTTGCACATCTGGTCACTTTGAAAGCTAAGAGTTTATAATATTGTTGCAAACATTTCATAGCTTGTATTGGGGAGTAAAGTTTAAGAAAAAAATATCTGTTGATCGATGCATACAAAACGATGACTGAATATTGTGTGCCAGTTATAAACACTAATGTACTGGTATGCCTATATTCACACACACAGAAAGATGGTATACAGTTGGTATATTTCAAAACTTGTTTATAATATAACTAATATCCACAACATAATTACAAATGTTTACTTCATTTAGGAAGCCATTCTTCTCAATTTCTAAGAATAGAATATGTAATGACTACAGAAAAGCAGGTTGTTCATTGTTAAGATTCAAATTGTGTACAAGTGCCATTTAATAGAAGTAGAAGCTGATTCATCATTTTTAATCTGCAGATTAAGGCCCTGCTAATGATGTTAAGATATTTGATCAAAATATATTCTTTCTTGTAAAAAAAAATCAAATGCTAATATATACTCATTATGTGTTTGTTTACAATAAATTTATCAAGCAGTTTAAACATTCACCAATAATCTTATCAATTTAATGTCCATCAATTAACATGAAGGTGAGTATCTCTGTTTGACAGACAATATGCCAACACTCAGAAGTCCAAACGACTGGCCTTTCAGACAATTTTAGAGGGGAAAAAATGAGTCCGGACTATTGATAGTGTACTAAATATTCTGACAAAACGTTTATCAGTTGATTCTGCAGTTTCTCCTTATCTTTAATTTCTTTGTCTGTACAATTGATAGTCTACTTTTCTATACTTACCACTTCTTTAAGTTGATTCAGAAGTTTCCCCTTTTCTTTGTTTAATTTGTCTGTACAATTGATAGTCTACTTTTCTATGCACTTACCACTTCTTTAAGTTGATTCTGCAGTTTCTCCTTTTCTTTAATTTCTTTGTCTGTACAATTGATAGTCTACTTTTCTATGCACTTACCACTTCCTTAAGTTGATTCTGCAGTTTCTCCTTTTCTTTAATTTCTTTGTCTGTACAATTGATAGTCTACTTTTCTATGCACTTACCACTTCTTTAAGTTGATTCTGCAGTTTCTCCTTTTCTTTGTTTAATTTATCTATTTCCTCATTATTTCGCTGTTTCTTTGTACTTGTCATTTCCAACAGAGCTATGTTTGCATCTTTCTCACTGATAGCTGCTTGTATAGCTTCTTGTCTGTAGAAAAGAATCAGTTAAAATTAGCTTTAATATCCCCTTGTTATTTTGTATTTTAATCCAGCATTGAACTGTACTGATATGACATTTAATGACATCAACAGAACTTTATATTATGTTTTCTAATACAAAAAAAATGAGATCCAACACCCGTGTGGACTGTTCTATTAATTTTCAGTAATCTTCCTAGCATGGATTCCTAAGGAATACACAAGTCCGGTACCAGTAATGTATAAACAATAAGTATAGATGATCACACAACATTCAGGGAAGAGCTTCACCAGGCTTTAATGTTGACATGTTTCAGAATACTAGGTATCTGTCCTCAGAACAGGGCAACACTTCAAAATATAGGACTTATATAGTACCTCTGCCTAGCATCTACACATGTTTAAAGTTGATGCCATGTCATAGATATTATACAGAATACAATGATGTGATTTTTTTTGTGACATCATAATATAAATACATGAAGTGGAATTTCCCTAGATACTGTATTGCTACTTTATGTAGTTCAATATAAATAAACATAAACAGTAAATATGATATAGATGTCTCCCCTAGGTATAGATGTACAAATATATATAACAGTTTCAACAGAAAGTGATAGATGAACATTCTTTGAAACTAGTATAAAGATGTCTCCCTGAGGTATAGATGTACAAATATATATACACAACAGTATAAACGGGTAAGTATTAGATGTACATTGCTGGTTATATGTTTTCTAATAGAAGTTTTCTTGTTATACAATATTTTTATAACATAGGCAATCTTATATCATATCTAGGGAAATACTTTACACACAATAATGTAAAACTTACTTCATTTCATACACCTCCTCCAGATGTTTGTGACGTTCTGACATCAGACGTTTGAGCTTATGGTCCTTCTCTTCCAGCTGCTTGTTCAGTAGAATCAGCTTCTCTGACTGTTCAAGGGACTTTTGTCTGTTGAGTTCTAGTGTGACCTCAGAAATCTGACAAAAACAAACAGACAAAAAGTTTAAAACAGTCCTTATTTGAAACAGATAACATTCTCATTGTTGTGCATGAAGTAATTTTCATATTGGTTTTTGTGTCACATTGCTCAATGCTATTAACAGATCATTCAGATACTGAAGGTTATGTTTATAGAAATGTATTAACTCACAAAAAGCATGTATTTAAAAAACAAGACACATATATACTTTTCACTAAACTGTTGACAAATGATAAAAGTCTGAACTCTTTGACACTTTTAGCGAAACCAGCACTCAAAAATACCTTTTGAGTAATTTGAACTCTTCGATACCCTTTACATAACCTGAACATTCTGATACCTTTCCTTGTATGTAACTTTCACTCTTCAATACATTTACTTTTGTATAACTTGAACTCTCCAATACCTTTTCTTTTATAACCCAAACTCTTCAATACCTTTTTTTTTTTAAATATATAACTTAAATTCTCCAATACCTTTAAATTCTTTTTTTTGTTTAGATAACCTGAACTCTTCAATACCTTTTCTTTTGTGTCATCCAGCTGAGCCTGCACTTCAACCATTGCCATCTCCCTTTCCGCTGTGATCTTCACACTTTCCTTCAATGCTTCCTCCAACTCCTCTATCCTGTCTGCCTGGGATACCAGCTTGTCCTGAAACAATCAATGTGACTTGCAATAAGAGATCCTAGAGGGATCTTGGCGCCCACCATTGTTTGATCTCCATTTGCTCTTTGAAAGTTGGATCTTTTCCTTTTTTTCCTCTTCTTTTCTCTGTTTTTGCTCTTAATGATAAGAAATTTGAACATTCCTTTGCAGAAATAGTGATGATAATCTTTACCTGCCTAATCCAAGATTGTTGCCTGGAAGTGTTTTTGTTTTGTTTTTCACAATTTTTCTGATAATCCCCAAAATCAAACAGACACAAGTAAAGAGCAAAGGGAACATATGTATGAAATTTGAGAGATATCCATTCAGTAGTTCTTCAGAAATAGGGATACCAATCTTTACTTATTGTCAGGGTGATTTGAATAGCCCACCATCTGATGTTGGTGGGCTAATAAAAAGTTCAACTTTCCACACAAATGCTTTGTCTGTAAAAGTATGAAAGTAAGTCTGTAACAAAAAAAACAAAAGATTTGTCTTCCTTTGGTTGGAATATATTTCCAACTATTACCTGTAGCTGGGTGGCATCATCACTAAGATCTCCCTCCCGCTTTCGTGCTTCTTCCAAAAGATGTGCACTTTTCTTCTTCTCAGCCTGTTTGTTCCTCTTCAGTGTGCCAACCTTTTGTTTGTACTCCTTGATGATGCTATAAGGAAAGGAATTAAAGTAAGTTCTGTGTCCCATATCAAGTAATATCCTATGGATATCAGCACAGTCTTTAGTGCACAATACATTTTTTTAAGGCAAAAAGTCTTAAGTTCATAATATGTGAAACTTTCTATTTAAATGGTATTCAAATCTGAGACAAATCTTTATCTATTAAGTCTATGTATGACCTTGCCATCAAATTCCAGTTAACCAGCTACTATTATGCTCTTAATTTGGTACAATCCGATTTTAGCACAGTATTAAATTTTGCTGTATAAATACAAAATGCAATCTAACAACAATACTTTCCAGACAATTTTAGAGTGCAATACTTGCAGTCCAAAACATAATTTTAAATTAAGACAGCTAAACCATGTAAGTTTGCAGTATCTAATTAAGGTGGCTGAATAACTTGGGTTAAAATGCTTTTGATATGTTTATTCTAACAATTAAACAGTTGTAATGGTGACCTATCTTTAAGTGTTTACAGAACCAGACTTACTCCTGTAATTCGGTGATCTGGGCATCTTTATCAGACTTTTCTGCCTCCGCCTCCTTGACAATTCCCTGAAGACGATCTGCTTCAGCATGTGCCTTATTTACCTCATTACGAGCTTGTTCGAGCTGGGATGTCATCTCAGTTACTTGCCTCTCAAAGGACTCCAGATTCTTTGTTTCAGGAACACCCTTTTTGAGCTGTAAATCAACAAGGCAACCATGCCATAGTCAATTAGATAGAAACATCACATTTGTTTGAATCTCATCCTTATTTCAGATCCCCTCTATTTCTGACATGGATAAAGATGTATTCTTTCACCAATCTGATGCTGAATATCATTAAGGTACTTGACTAGGAATACAAGAATACTTATGATGACTTGAAAAGTCTTCATGTCATTACTGGCTTCAGTATGGATTTAAATTGTACCTTGGTTACACACATCCGACATCCACATATTGGCCAACATATATATACACTGATTAATAAAAGCAAATATCATAATATGTAGTTTGCTCACTGAACACCATGAGAGGAACCTATCATTGCAATCAAGATCAATTTGGGTAAAAGGTCTTGCCCAAGACACAACCACAATTTCTGAGAAACACAAACCACTGCTTGTGGGGAGCTTCAAGCCAAGTACCTCGTATCTTAACCTCACTTTAAACCACTGGTGTCAAGGTCATAATTAATTCTGTTGTGATCAGAGTCAGTTTACCAGAACATCATCATCCATACACTTTGACCTTGACCTAGCTCTGTTCTCACCTCTTCCAGTTGTGTATCTAGTTCTTTCTGACGATCTCTCTTTGTTTGTAAATCATGATCTAGCTGTCGGACTTTGTTCTCCAACTGGAACTTCTCTTCACTAGCTACAGTTGCCTGCTCCCTCAGCTCAAACAGCTCAGTCTGCAATACCAAAGGTGTTTAATTTAGTCATATCTATACCATACAGATATCTTTTATTCTAATCAAAGTCAAGAAGAGGAATAAGTTTCCAATTCAGATGAATTAAAATCTACATATAGCTCTACGTATTATCAAAAATTCTAATTGAAGGCCAATACATTTAATACCATAGCAATCAAAAGAAACTGTTTGTGGAGATATGCAGAGTTACTAAGAAACCAGCTCATTAAATGTCACTCTTAGTTCATTAAGACCTCAATGACAGCCATAGTACTAAAGTGTACCTGTTTATTGGTTAGCTCTAGCTGTAGATCATCTAGTCTTGCCTTCAGATTCTGGTTAGTTTTAATGTACATATCACATTCTTCTTGATGCTCCAAGTCAGTTTTCTCACGGAGGTCCTTTAATCTGTCACAATAAATGATACTTTCTATGCCTCATTTCAATCATTTGTCTACCATAGTTAGAATATTTCATAAATAGCTGGCAAATACCAAGTTATAATATAAATCACAAAATTATAGAATTCAGAAATATTTCACTTTCAAGGATTAGCCAAAGAGATTTCAGTTTTAATTAATGTTAATCTATCCCTTAAAAATATTTGAGCAATTTATGTACAATTTACTTCCAAACTATGCAGCTGATCACATGGCATATAAGTGTAAACTTCAATTCAAATCATATGACTTATCCTTTATACTACATAAACCAAACATACTTCTCTATTTGTCTGTCTTTATCATTCAGAGACTCTTCCATGGAGGAGATAGCACTGTCAGATGAGAAGGAATCCATGGCAACAGTAGCTGCTGCAGCCACAGACTTGAGACGCTGAATCTCATCATCCTTATTATCTATGGATTCTTCCGCCACTTCAATCTTGAATTAAAACAGAATTTGTATTTATACTCATTGTATTCAGGGAATATTTTGCTACGGTTTAACTTCTGGCCTTTTGTCAACACAGTGAAAATTAAACAGTCAAATTTTGTGGTAAAGATACAATATATGTTATTATGAATTTAGGACAAAATCAACACTTGGAGAAGACAAATACTTTTTTTACTGCATTCATTTTTATGTAATCTTGTATAAACAGGAAATCTATATAATCCAGTCCTTTATCAACATCGAACTGTAAATATTTCTAGGTAACCCTGTATAATTTGGACACCTGTATAGCCGAGACCTGTAACTAGGTCCCACTATCTACATTTTTACATAACCCTGTATAATCTAGACACCTTATAAACCGGACCTTCAACTAGGCCCCATTTTAAACATTTCTCTAACCTGTTAGTCTTATTTATTTCAGATTTGTTACAAACTGAACTTGTACATTATTAAACGCTGTGTCTTCCAAAGAATCAGAAATGGTTTATTTCATATTGCAGTCCTATGAAATATCTAATTAAACGGTATAATTTGGTTTGAAAGGCCATCAGATCATGTGACCTGGACAGTGTACCTTCCGTTGCAGCATACTGATCTTCCTGTCCTTGATCTCAATCTGGTCTTTAAGTTCCCCAATTTCACCCTCGATCTTCCTCTTCTCGGTTTGCAAGTTGTGGGAATGCTTGGCCTTTCTATCTATCGTGGAGTCTTTATCCTTTAAACGCTCTCGGAGATCTTCAATCTGTACAACACAAAATGTTATCAATTATTTTATAAAGTATCAATCTTGTTTGATAAAAACAAAGGGATCTCTCTACAAGGATACATTTTATCAGTTTCCACACAAGGCTTAACACCAGCGATTGAAATATTTTAAACTACATCACGAAGAAGTGTTCCTTGTTTTCTTTTAACATTTCATCATTGTTCATCCAAATATTGTTGAAGTAAACCAAATGAAAGTCATAATTAATGGTGCATGGAATGTAAAATGGCAATGACGTTTGTGAATTTTTTTCTTTTCCTATCTATCTTTTCTTTGGTTTCGGGTGAGACAACAAAGGTGAATATACATTATCATAACAATATTTCAACTTTTTTGCCTCTACCCATCCTGTTTTTTAGCACAAATCAAAATCTTCATTTTTTATTTTCAAATGAACTGTGAGATCCTACACAAATTTATGGGCTTACATCTGCCTGCAACATGCTGATGTGTTTCTCCTTTGCACTGATTTGATCCTTGAGCAGATCCACATACTGAACCTGCTCTGTGTTCTGACTCTTTGATGCCTCAACCTTTAATTTCAGCCCAAGTATCTCTGTGTCTTTATTCGCCAAATCCTTCTTAAGGTGTTCAATCTACAACAGTAAACCAAAATTTCGTTAAATTTCGAGCAGAGAAAATCCCGTAAGTATTTGTATTACAAGTATCACAAGGCAATTTTCCCAGGTAAGTAATGACCTCTGAGGACTTTACAGGGCAAATATTCATTCTATTCCTTCATAAGAGAACAATTTAAATATTGCATGTTGTGTACTGTAAAATCCTGTATTTTCATGGGGCTCATGGGGGGAGGGGGATTCAAATTGTAATGAAGGTCTAAAACACACACAACTGTGGTTGCCCATTGTTACGTAAACTGTCATTCATATTTGTGTAAATTTCACCATGGTAATATTATCATGTTACTCTCAAATGTCTCTGGTATACTTGGTGTTTGCACTGTTCTACTTTTTTTACCTTAAAATTTATATTTACCATATAGCTGGTAGTTTTCTTTGGTCAAAACTTACACTTTCACCCCTTTAGAAAAATCAAATTACATTTTCACTACAGGGTAATTAAAATTTCATGATTGGATGTAAAAGAACATCTAATACACATTATTTCCTGTAATAAATTTTTGCTATCACATTTCCTATCCCTATGAAAATAAGCAGCTATACACATTATTCCCTAATTCCAATATTGTCCTGTGTGCAATGGCTGAAACAATAATAATTTCAATTTGTAAAAATAGTACAATGTCAATGGTTCACCTCATTCCTCAGAGACTTTTCCTTGCTGGACAGAGAATCTTTCAGACTACCATCCTTTTTCTGGCTCTCCGTTGTTCCGGTTCCTTCCTCCTGGAGCCTCATCAGTTTGTCCTCTAGACTCTGTACCTCCCTCTCTAGTGCTAAAATCCTTCCATCCTGTCATAGCAACAATATCAAGTGGGTATTGGAATAAAGAAATCTTAACCTCATGCAGGTAATGAAATAAGAAAATCTGAACCTGATATCTAAACCCCAAGTTGGTGAGAGTATTGATATCTTGACTCCAAATTTGCCTCATGTTCATTTTACCCTCTTAGATCTTATAAAAGGGAACAGGGTTTATAAGAGTAACAAATTAAATTGCCCTCCATGTTCATGGAATACTAGGGCAAAAAGGTGTACAATTCACATAGATCAATACAGCCAAAAAAGGATTTTGATAAATTATGAATCCATTCTATATGTAATGTAGTTATCAAATCCCATTGGAGATATCAGTATTTACTAAGATTTAATTAAATTCTATCAATCAATGTTACTGATTTATCTCCCTTTGTGTAGTATAGTCAATATGGTCACATTTACACGATACATAGACTTTTCAGTGTTTTCCTTTTTCTATGAAACTAGTGATATCTGAGATTGTTGAGACTCAAATATTTCACTCCGAGACCCCACTATATCTCTTTGTAACTGGACTCATCAAATTTTTGGAAATGGTGCTCTGGATTCACCAGAAAAAATCCTACAAAAATTACTGGGCAAGGTGTTCCCATCTATAATGTATCTAGATAGGATAGTGTTCCAATTTCATCAATATCAGGGATATTGCTTATATAACAGTGAGCTACAAGTCTTAAATTTCACCAATAACAGGGGTTTTGTGTCCTCATTCAGGGGTAATGGGAAACATTGCTCCTCGTTGAAAATTTTTTTACATACTTTCCTCCATGTTAAAATTTGAAGCCGTGGTGATCCTTGCAGTAAAATGACCTAAAGAGCTACCTTGGCCTTCGATAGGCTTTTGTGAAATGGTGATTACCTTGGCTTCCAGCATGGCTTGCATAGTATGTGTGCTGGCTGGTTGCTGTTTCAACTGGACCTTAATCTGTTCCAATTCATCTCGCAGGTGGCTGTTTTCCTGAAATTAATATAATACATGTAACAACATTTACTTTAAAGAAAGAGCTCATCTTCAACTATGAAATCCAACTAAATAATATTAATATGTCACGACTAAAAAATATCTACCTGACCTTAAGACATGTCAGCCAAAACTTACAATTTTGTTAAGATAAGAAAAAATAAGATCTTTTTGACACTGTAAGGTCAGAATATATTTCATATGAACCGATGTCTCTGAGACAAATTTATAATTTTACCTCTTTCGACTCAGTGAGATCTCTCTCTCTATGACCAAGTGTAGACTGTAGTTGTCGAACCTTTCTTTCACCTTCGATGACTGATGTTTGTAATTTTTCCATTTCTTGTCGTTCAGCTTCTATCTTTTGGGCAGAACTAGACAATCCCTTGCTTTGTAACATTTCTAACAATTTTTTAATACTTTCATCTCTCGCGGATAATGTCTGCTTTTGTGTTTCGATTCGAATCTCCATTTCTTCCACTGTCTTTTTCAGGATCACAATCTCTTTGGATTGTTTGTCTTTTTCCCGTTGTAAAATTTCGATTTCTTGTTGTGATATTTGACGACTGACATCAACATCTTCACATCCAAACAGCTTTGACTCCAAATCCTTGATGGTAGATGATTGTTTCTGTACAAAAAAAATGATAAATTGAAAACATTTTTACAGTATCTTTTATTTGAAAATAATGAACAAATATAATACACTGGGTAATAGGTTGGATCAAAATGTTTTCATCTATTTCCACTTCACATCTATCCTGCACCATTTCTTAAACATTTACCACCCTAAAGACCTATGGGTTTTCTTTGAAATTAATTTTCACTTTGATTTGAGAATAACATCAGTAACATTATAATGTAGCTTATAGGCTAACACTCTAATTAAATGTTCTATTGTGACCCAAATTGTGCATCTGGGGCTTCAAAAGAATTTGGATGTATCTTTATGAATGTGGATAGCTAATTCAAAACATCTAATTAAAAGCTACTGTTTAACATGAGTTTTGCAATGTATTGTAAAAATATGTCGTATTAAACCATATTAATCACCTTGAATTCTGCTTGTGCTACCTTCAATTGTTCATTCAACAAGCAATATTTGGCACTTTCTTCTTTTCTTAACGCTCTCTCCTTTTTCAATTCAGGACTCCAAAATGTTTTAATGCTATTCATACTGGAACTCAGTTTATCCTTTGTAGAATCTAACTCCTGCTGCATTTTGGCACATTCTTTGTTCAAATCAGCTATTTGGGCTTGAAAATCTAATATCAAAGTATCCCTAAAACTTCTCATATCTTGGTCACGATAATGTTTCATTTCCTGAGAATTAAACAATTGTGTCGTATAATCTGGTCTCTCTGATGACCTTGATCTTCCAAAGGGCTGTTCTGAACGTTCCAACGACCTTGCACCCATGTGAGGGTATTCTCTATCTATGGACCTATCACATTTGTTATTCGCAGAAAAACCTAATGAAGATCTTGGACTTCCCGCAGGACTAATACCTATATCTCCTCGTGCAGAGAGTTGTAACCTATCTAAATTTCGTTCCAATGATCGTTCACCCATGAAAAGTCCATGCTGGTGATCTCGTTCGTATCGATCCTTTAAAGCTCTTACATTAAGACTATTTGTATTACTGTTTGTAGGACTACTGTAGGGACTTTTGGATGAGCTAGGTGATGGCATGGTGTTGGCGCTACCGATACCATCTACCATACTGTAGCTGGACCCATGATTCATACTGGGGTACCCAGCTGTGAAGGACTGCATTGTCTCATTTGGAAGATTGATTGCACTATTAGATCCTTGGTTTCCTTGTTTCTTGTCATCTTTTGATCCACCAGAACTCCTCCTCGACCTGGAGAAAAGATTTTTCGGTAGAGAACCACTGAACAATTTATTACCGGACCCATGACTCGGACTCCTGTTATTTGCCTTGTCTGAACTATGTTGCTCGTTCGGTCTATCCTCTGGACTGTGTTCAGCCGAGGATGTCTGCGACTGGGAACGCTTCTTGGATTTACTTCGAAACATAGTGAATTGGGAATCGATTAATTACATTCGCAATATTGCACTTATTAACACAGCAGTGACAACATCGTTCCCAAAACTTATCTCTATGCGCATCCTACTTCGGATGATCATGGCTTAGTTGCACAGCTGAGTCGAGCTGCACCCTGCTCGCGTACCGAAGATGCCATAAAGCTATAACAACATGATACTTCCCTTCGTAGGCCTCATTCGAGGCACATTGTGGTTATCGAAACTTTGGTCAGTTGTGCATGTCGTTATTAAACATCACATGACCCATTAAATTGCAAAGGCCGGTCAAGTTTTCGATTCGGTACTTCTCATCAGCAACCCTCTTCTCTAATTAATATTTATGCATCGTCTATATCCGGTAAACCAATATTTCGGAATGAAAACTAGAAACATGCGAAACGATCTATACCGTTTGTAGCTAAAACAGAAGTATTGATTATACTTTGAGTTTATCACTATACCTGTCTTTACAACAGGAAAATATCGATATATTTATGTAAATTGGAAAAAGAAGATGTTAATATTCCTTAACTATATTTAATTCATCTTATATAGACGTATAGTGGTATGGTGTTGAGACCATGGCAGGGGGCAGATTGCAACCTACTATGATGGATCATATTCCACAGACACTTTCCAGATGTTATTTTATGTAGATTATCATAGTATACATATACTTATTTCAGATAACGATCCAGTACGCTTTAAAGAAGACATCCGCACAGACATATTCTGATGACTTTTTGAAGAATGTGAGACATATAGACTAAACATTGAAATATCAATTTGGAACACTATCTCATTATATCCTTTCGGAATAATTTGTAGTCTGATATACAGAACAACGATGCCATTGTGTTTGTATTTAATTGGCTTTCTCCAGCTCTTATATGATAGCCTTATTAAATAATGATCGCAGACGTACGTTTTACATACTCAATTGATTGGAAGGAAGGGGAGGAGAGGGGCTTCTTGGAGCACTAGCTAGACTCGCTTGGCCTTGTTCTAATACACGGGTTATCTAATCTGACATACCTCGAAGTTAACACGCAAACATGTGGAGAAATATTTATCAACCAATAGAGATTATTTCACTCATATTACTTACCATACGGAACCTACAACATAGAATTACGTATGCCATATACTTGTTGTTCTAGTAGTAAATTAAGATTTTCAACACCTGTGGTTTTGTTCATCTTTTTAATTGGTTGAAATAGTGACCTGTTCTCGATATACTAATTGTTTCCCATACCACTTATCTAAGCAGTTCTGTACTCTTCACTTTAGAGGTTTCATTCTTACTTATTGCCTAGGTCGGCCATGTCTTATACCTAATGTTAATTTAACATCAATTAGTTATAGTCTTGCATTAATTAGGATTAATGCCGCATTTACTCATTACAGATATTCACTCATTACACAAAACACACTTATAATTTAATACTTATAATACTGTCGATATGTAATAGAAAGGATAAATGGAAAATATCAGGCTGGGGTTCGAACTAGCGACCCTTCGATCCATAGCCAGACACTCTACCGCTCGACTAAAGGGAAGTTATCA
The DNA here is from genome assembly GCF_031769215.1 of Ylistrum balloti. Lineage (NCBI taxonomy): Eukaryota > Metazoa > Mollusca > Bivalvia > Pectinida > Pectinidae > Ylistrum > Ylistrum balloti. The sequence continues at coordinate 238,961 of NW_026782437.1, forward strand.
TTAGTTAAGGCTAGAAAGGCGACTTATACTCTCAACTTCTATGCTGCTCCGTCCTTCACAAAGTTTTCGACCCTGAAGACAACAACCCAGCCTTATATCAGAGGAAACATCCCAATCTCCTGTAGCTTCTACCCTTGCGGTAGTCCGTGACGCCAAATCTGTAATAAGAAGAAGTACTGAAAAACATCGTGCCACCACTGGGGTTCGAACTAGCGATCCTTCAGTCTCTAGCTGGACACTCTGCCGCTCGTCTAAAGGGGAAATTGACACAAGCTGAGGCAAGAAAGGCAACATATTCTCAACTTCTACAGATACATGTTCATTCTACAATAGATATCCACTCATCATACAATACACACTAGATATCATACAATACATACTAGATATCCACTCACCATATAATACACACTAGATGTCATACAATACACACTAGATATCCACTCATCATACAATACACACTAGATATCCACTCATCATACAATACACTCTAGATATCATACAATACACCCTAGATATCCACTCATCATACAATACTCACTAGATATTCACTCATCATACAATACACACTAGATATCCACTCACCATACAATACACACTATTAACTCATCATGCAATACACACTAGATATCCACTCATCATGCAATACACACTAGATATCATATAATACACACTAGATATCCACTCATCATACAATACTCACTAGATATCCACTCATTATACAATACACACTAGATATCATACAATACACACTAGATATCCACTCACCATACAATACACACTAGATATCCACTCATCATACAATACACACTAGATATCCACTCATCATACAATACACTTTAGATATCATACAATACACACTAGATATCATACAATACACACTAGATATCCACTCATCATACAATACTCACTAGATATTCACTCATCATACAATACACACTAGATACCATACAATACACACTAGATATCCACTCACCATATAATACACACTAGATATCATACAATACACACTAGATATCCACTCACCATACAATACACACTATCCACTCATCATACAATACACACTAGATATCCACTCATCATACAATACACACTAGATATCATACAATACACACTAGATATCCACTCATCATACAATACACACTAGATATCATACAATACACACTAGATATCATACAATACACACTAGATATCAACTCCGAACATCTTCAATTATATTGATTACCTGCTTGATATCTACTCGTTCATCTAATCATGTTCATTACATACTGATTGGGTTATTAATCCCTAGATATCTGTTAATCTCTAGACTGGATATCCGTTCATTGTTCGGTCGATAAGGTAATTAATTCTCCTGATATTTTTCACTGCATATATAAAATTTTTCCATTAACATTCTAGATATCTTTTCATCTACATATCGGTTTTAAAGGAAGGATTTTTTTAGGGGTTTTGACTGCTGCCAATTTCTTTTGCATATTGTATCTTATACAACAAATGTTCTTAACTGAAAGAATATCGATTTCCTTATCAATAATTTATGTATCACTTGCCGCAAACGAGAGAGAGCGATCGGTTTAGCGTAAGACCAGTAAAACAAAGGTCTTGAGTTTGAATCCAATTACAGGCTTTGAAATAAGTGATGATCTCTGCACGTTATTCATAAATTGTCATACATTCAAACCTATCCTACCTATTGGAGTCCTTGCTGTTATGTATACTGTTGACAGTTGAGCTGTCATATCCCTTACATATAAAAACATATCCCTTACATATAAAAATAATCAACATAAATCCCGAAAAGTACCCATTTTACTCAATTATATACCCTAATAAAAAATATCTTTTTGTACAAAATGTCTCATTTCATGGCCTATGATACCGTCATTTTTGGTTCGAGACAACCAAACTGTGGTACGAACGACTGGTAAGGCCCGGTCGAGGTAGCCTCCCAATCGTGTTTCGATTCACAGAAGTAACAAAACAAACTCTGATTGAAGGTGCTGTAATCGAGACGAGCTGTTCAGAGATCACCACGCGACCTCATAAACTATTGGCTCTAGCAAGTCTAGATAATTCCGGGGCTCTTTTGTTTATGCAGTTGTAACGGACAAACCGGTGGAACCAAGAAACGGTCTACCCGGTTCGTTTTCGTTCCGGACCGTTTTCAGTGATAAGAATTGACACACTCTCCCTACTACGTTCATCCTGCATATTAAATTATCGAAATGTTATAATAGTATGGATTTGTTTTTTGTTGAGTATTGTGTGTCATTTAGTTGATTTAATCACAATAACGTGCTTGATCATATTCAATAAGAGCTTGGGGAAAAATGACAGTTTCTGTGTCATCTTTATATGAGGAGGCTAGGAAATAATTAATTCAGTCATACATGTATGTTATCTCTTAAACAACTGTCCCAGGGTCTTAGGATATTTGTATCATATAAGTTTTTCAGCTTTCTTTTTGCAGCAAATTGCAATAAAATATCCGAAGGTTAAAGTTGCATCATACCACTACAATGATACTACCATTTGATGAATAATTTCTTGTTTCATTTAAGGAAAACAAATGCTATTATTGTGCAGTACCTTCAGTATATCAACCACAAACTTTTTAAATGTTTGCACCAATATCCTACCTTAGTAATAATCTTAACCGTTTGTTAATACGTTCACTTGGCTCACAGCAATATTTTAGCCAAATATAGGTTGAGCTGAATTACACGAACAAACCAAATCTTTAATGCTTTATTCAAAATTTGAAAATGAGAAATGATTTTGCATCTTCTGTTTAAAATCAACAAAGTGTTCCATAGGACTATATTTACATACTCTGACATATGTCACTATAACGACATCAGTAATTAATTTGATCAGGAGTTTGGTTGTTGTATTAACTTCGCCTTTGGAATTTGATAAAGAATGTAACAATCGTGTAAAGAAACCAAACTGTTACACCTCTTATAAATTCTTACAATTCACTATTTCAAAAATAAAATGTTACAAACTGTGATACTCACCTTTCTTGAAAATAATTTTAATCAATACATGAAAATTTGAGTAATCTAATTTTAATTTGTTTGGTCTATAGTGGTAATATTTCTTTTCAGCTTATATTTTGATTTATACGTCACTTCTTTTATTTAATTTCGTGCTGATAATTGAAAAAATTAGCATCTCAATCACGTTTTTAGAGTAAAGTGAGATAAAGAAAATGGAAACTTATATTTGAAAGGTTACCTATTCCCTGATAAATAAATGATACACATCTGTGTACAGTATACTTCAAAATGTTTTTTTCATACATGGACAACGTTGGTTTATCACAGTAAAATCAACAAAGTTAATAGAAATTACACTAATTACTCAAAATACACTTACTGATTATATGCCGTTTAATTACATATTTTTTTCTTTTAAGATTGAATTTTTTATTTCTCATTCGTGATGTCTTCCATGACTTACTACTATGGTACTCTGTCAAGAAGAAAAGAACATCGAATAAGAAACAGGTTAAAGAGGTTAGTTAAATTGAATATGTAAAAAAGGTGTTTCTGATATAAAGCTAATAACTGTAGGAATTACAGAAAGAACAACTTTAATCACCTTGGCTTCATTGAGAATGCATGTTATCATTTAATAGAATTTTATCTACCAAACGTTACATGTTTTTGAATTGATTGAGAACATCATTTTTAAATAACATTTTCTGAAGAACTGGAAAGTTGTTTCTGAATAAGCAAATCAAGAATTTTCATTTTTATCATCATTTGACTATGATCTGTTTTTTTTCATAAAACAAGTAAACCGTAATACACAATTTTCTAATATTCATAAAAAATATTTATGGTCATTGACTTCTGTAATCATTTGATTATACATATGTGGTTTGGTTCGATGTTTAAATAATTGGTAGTTGATAAATAAATGATAATAAAAAATAATTGCAAAATGATTTATAGCCTGAATCAGAATATAAATATTGATGTTGTATCCTTATCTAACATTCATTTTACAAAATTTCCTCTTGAATTGACTTTGCAGAAGAATTATTATATAGAAAGTAGTCTGTCAATGAATAGATTTTATTGTTGAAAAATGTAAAAATCTGCATTAGATTCATTTTTTTTTCTTTTAACAAAGTGGTGCTGTTACAAAGTCACTATTATTGTCAGTGTCCTAAAACAATGTATCAGAGACTAGAAATTTTCAAAAATGCAAATATTCAAATTGAAGTGTCTGGTAATGTTTGTCACTGGAAAGAAAACGCGGTTCGAGCCTGTTCTGTTACGTGGAACGAAACCGTTCCACCTGCGTGCCGGCACGACCAGATAAATAAAAGCAACCCAGAGGTCCTTGAATAAAATATCACAAAATTCTCCCAGAAACCAAAGAATTATATCAGTGCTTATAGAGTTATTTCACCACTAAAAAGTTAATGTGAAATAATGTAAAAATATCATAACCCATAGATGAATCCATCATTTGAATTTTTGACGTTCTAAGCGGCATTTAGTTAATTTTTTTCCACGGTGGGGTTGAAATTTGTACGCCGTTCCCAGCCTCTCCCCTGATACCCGCACAAGAAAATCAACAACAAGAATAAATATCTCGAGAACAAAAAATCTAATCAATCTAAAAATTTCTACATAGTGGACTTAAATATTTTAGAAATGGGACACTTTGAATGAATTGATTTAGATATCGAGTTTTTTTTTTTAAATGGACGGGTGAAAACTTGTGCGTCACTCAACGGTGAAATTTTCCGATTTTTTTTTTCACAAATTAAACAAACATGCATCAGACTTGAGGAATGACCTCCCCCAAGCACGGGTCTGGGTCAAGTGTAAATATACGACCCGCGATCATGATAAATGCAAGATTAGATATCAATTATGTCCCATTTCTGGGTGAAAATGATGTATTTACAATCAGATGAGTAAAAATATTGTTTGGAATTTCAAAAAGTCTGAAATCAAACCGTATGATAGCTGTAATTGGTTTTAAAAAAAAAATCGAAAAAATTAACGGTTGAATGCTGCGTACAAGTTTTCAACCCCTGAAAAAAAAATCGAAATTTAAATTATTTCATTCACAGTGTCAGATTTTAAAAATATTAAGTACATCTATATATGAAAAAATAAGACTAATTATATATTTCATTGTCGAGATATTAATGATTTCTTAATTTCGCAGTACGGGTTTGAGGCCGGGCCCGGGAACGACGTACATAAATTCACCCGCACCCATCAAATCAAGAGAAAGGAAATTCTTGCGCAATAGATTGGTGGTTGTGTTTACATATCTGTCAGAGAGAAACTTCTGCGATAAAATGCAAACATGGATGCCAAGGAATTATTCCATGCATGCAGAACAGGCGATATCACTAAAGTGCAGTAAGTATAATTTTATTCTAACTGTTGTTTGTCAGTGTCTTGTTGTCATGTCAGTGTCTTGTTGTCAACTGCAGAGACGAATGCTTCCGAGTGACGATTAATCGGAATACTTTTGGCCTGTTATGATAAGAGTTCTGGCCATAAACGAAAAGCAGTGCTATGAGAAAATGTTTCTGTGTTTTTTTTTTCCATTTCACCACTGCTACGACTGCACACAACTGTGCAACACATTAGTTTGTGCAGCAGGGCGTGAGTTAGTGACAGCTGTGTTTCACTGCATAAAATGTATCTATGTACAAAACAACCACAAGTGACAACATGATATTAAGTGCAAACAAATCTTCAGGTTTGCTGAACTGTTCTGAAATGTTGTCATAAAGTAAATTCACCTCGCATCGAAGAGCATGCATAGAAAGTCATTATTAGACAAGAATTAGAATACTGCTTTTCAGTTTACGATTTACAACACACAAACTATATAGAATAACTAGAAAATGTACCATAGGGAACAGTAAGTACAGCAAATCAAATAATACAACAAACAAAATCCATGGCCAATATGCAGAACAATTTTAAGCAAATGCCTCATTCAATATGTGCAGCTATAAACACAAATATCTTGATCCCAGCAGATCACAGAACAAGACTTCAGACACAGCAAGTCATCCAAAGACACAAGTACTCCTTTTTCTTCCTTTACACTATCATGCAATAGAACCTCCTCCCCATCGCATTCATTAAATACATGCATGTACAACACCCACAGAATTGTTGGCATCTAGGTACAATGTAACTCAATTTGGTGACTAGCTGGAATCCTGACTAAGCAGGGTGTTTTTAATTACTCCTTCCTATAACAGGATCTTCACCAAAATTCAAGATCATAATTTGATAAAAAGATCTTCTGTGACTTTTTCCCAATAACCAAAAGGTCAAGAATCAAGTATTTAGCTGGTATGTTCCTGGGATGGAGCATGACTAAATTATGTTATCAAATTACCTTGACCCATATTCAGGGTCATAAGAGTCAAATTTGTTGCACAATTAAAAAGATTTGTTCTCATTATCCAAAAGCCTAAGATGATGATATTTGCCTAATAGTTTCCTGAGATGAAGCACCTTTGAATCCACTTACAGGATGTATATCATCTAAACTATTTTACTATTAGCAGTAAAGAAACACAGGCCCATTGGGCCTATTGTTTTCTTTGGAATGGAAGGAAAAAGGATGGGGAAGGCAAGATGGATTATATCAATTCAGACAGAGTTTTGACACTCAGATTGATAAAAAATTGTAAATTTGTATGTTTAACATGAAAAATAAACATAAATAGTTAACTTTCTGTTAATCCTTGATTTAGATTTTGTTTCTAGGCATTTGTTTGGATTAGCAGAGTTTGAATCATGGTCTCATTGATGCTCTGACACAGATTGATATAGCCAGACAATAACAGTGATGAGGATGACAATCCTTGTAAAACAGACCTTCGGTTTATGTTACAGATATTTATTTGAACAGAAAGAAGTTGAATTAAATCTAACAGACAAGTGGGACAGTTCTCCACTGTAAGTATTAATAAAAATTCCATCAATGATGAAAAAACATGCTGAGGTTATAAATAGTAAGTATTGGCTTGTGACATGCTAGTTTTTATGTCCCTACTATGAACTTTGGGCATATTAGTTTTTGCCATCCAAGTATGTCCATTTTGTCTTGCCAACTCACACCTCATCATATTCCAAATCAATATCATATACTGAGAACGTCTTATCAGATTTGGTTCATATTTACCTTACATTGATGTTGTATATATAAACATCTGCATCTTATTGGATTCTGGATTGCCCAGGAGCTGGCTTACATTTGTCCCTTAAGGACATGTCCTGGATTTGTGTATGTTTTCCATCACAATCCCGTGAATGATTATGTATATTTTACTCTGTAGAAGGATTTTTGTTTTCCAATATAAATATATACATGTATATATACAGATACTAACATGTGCATGCACCATACTAATAGTCTCATATACTAATATGTACATGCACCTTATCTAGTCACTAATAAATCCCTGATGATAATAGTCCCCGATATCTAGTCAAGAATAAGACCCAGATACTAACATGTGCATGCACCATATCTAGTCAAGAAGAAGTCCCAGAAACTAACTTGTGCATGCACCATATCAAGTCACCAATAAGTTCTTGATACTAATAGTCCCAGATACTTACAAGTGCATGTACAATATCTAGTGACCAACTGGTCCCTGATACTAATAGTGTAACATGTGCATGCACCGTATTTAGTCAACAATAACTCCCTGCTCAAGAATAAGCCCACCCCATTCGGTATTACTGCTAAGTAATCATATATCATTGTAGCATTATGCTTTCATTGTACAATAATTATAAATCCATGTATATCAAAAGCCAACATTGTGACTTTGAGTAAGAACTTATCTATTGGTCAAATTGTACTACGCATGTAAATATTATGTTATATTATAGAGTGTCTGTTTTTTTCTGTTTAGGTACTATGCCTGTTTATGTGGACATGAAGAGCTTGTCAATTATCTTTTGGAAAATGGTAATTATGAGTTGATGTTTTCTTAGGAGCAAAAGTTACTGTAAGTTAAAATAATGTGCCTGTCAGTCCAAACCTTCTTTGATTAACTCGTTGAATTTTTCTAAATAGAAATGGATCTTTGCTGGGGTTATCCCAGGTGGATTGAAGATTTAAAGCTGTTCAGATAGGGTCATAGACTACCAAAGGGAGGGAAAGAAAGAGAGATATTTAACTACTAGCTTCTGAGAGAGAAAGAAATAAAAAGGAATTGATATCGCTACTTGTTTGATTAACTTCTGTTCTGGAACTATAAAATTGAAATAGGGGTTAGGAATGACTTAACCCAGGAAGTGTAATAGGATCTTTCACCCCTTGGAGGTTAAATAGAGGGAAATGGGAAAGGTTAGATAGAAGGATCTTAACCCAAAGGAAAAGGTTGTATAGATGTATCTCAACCCAAGAGGTAAGAAGCATATCAACCCAAGGGGAAATGTTAGATATAGGGAACTCAATCAAAGGTGAAAGGTAAAATAGAGGGATCTCAACCCAAGGGAAACGGTGAGGGAGAGGGATCTCAACCCAAAGGGAAAGGTTAGAGGAGTCTCAACCCAAAGAAATGGTAAGATAGAGCGATCTCAACCCAAGAGGAAAGGTGAAAAAGAGGGATCTCAATCCAAGGGAAAAGGTGAGAAAGAGGGATCTCAATCCAAGGGAAAAGGTGAGAAAGAGGGATCTCAACCCGAGGTAAAAGGTGAGAAAGAGGGATCTCAACCCGAGGGAAAAGGTGAGAAAGAGGGATCTCAATCCAAGGTAAAAGGTGAGAAAGAGGGATCTCAATCCGAGGGAAAAGGTGAGAAAGAGGGATCTCAATCCGAGGGAAAAGGTGAGAAAGAGGGATCTCAATCCAAGGTAAAAAGGTGAGAAAGAGGGATCTCAATCCAAGGTAAAAGGTGAGAGAGAGGAATCTCAGTCCAAGGGAAAAGGTGAGAAAGAGGGATCTCAACCCGAGGGAAAAGGTGAGAAAGAGGGATCTCAATCCAAGGTAAAAAGGTGAGAAAGAGGGATTTCAATCCGAGGGAAAAGGTGAGAAAGAGGGATCTCAATCCGAGGGAAAAGGTGAGAAAGAGGGATCTCAATCCAAGGTAAAAAGGTGAGAAAGAGGGATCTCAATCCAAGGTAAAAGGTGAGAGAGAGGAATCTCAGTCCAAGGGAAAAGGTGAGAAAGAGGGATCTCAACCCGAGGGAAAAGGTGAGAAAGAGGGATCTCAATCCAAGGTAAAAAGGTGAGAAAGAGGGATTTCAATCCGAGGGAAAAGGTGAGAAAGAGGGATCTCAATCCGAGGGAAAAGGTGAGAAAGATGGATCTCAATCCGAGGGAAAAGGTGAGAAAGAGGGATCTCAATCCAAGGTAAAAAGGTGAGAAAGAGGGATCTCAACCCGAGGTAAAAGGTGAGAAAGAGGGATCTCAACCCGAGGGAAAAGGTGAGAAAGAGGGATCTCAATCCAAGGTAAAAGGTGAGAAAGAGGGATCTCAATCCGAGGGAAAAGGTGAGAAAGAGGGATCTCAATCTGAGGGAAAAGGTGAGAAAGAGGGATCTCAATCCAAGGTAAAAAGGTGAGAAAGAGGGATCTCAATCCGAGGGAAAAGGTGAGAAAGAGGGATCTCAATCCGAGGGAAAAGGTGAGAAAGAGGGATCTCAATCCAAGGTAAAAAGGTGAGAAAGAGGGATCTCAGTCCAAGGGAAAAGGTGAGAAAGAGGGATCTCAACCCGAGGGAAAAGGTGAGAAAGAGGGATCTCAATCCAAGGTAAAAAGGTGAGAAAGAGGGATTTCAATCCGAGGGAAAAGGTGAGAAAGAGGGATCTCAATCCGAGGGAAAAGGTGAGAAAGATGGATCTCAATCCGAGGGAAAAGGTGAGAAAGAGGGATCTCAATCCAAGGTAAAAAGGTGAGAAAGAGGGATCTCAATCGGAGGGAAAAGGTGAGAAAGAGGGATCTCAATCCGAGGGAAAAGGTGAGAAAGAGGGATCTCAATCCAAGGAAAAAGGTGAGAGAGAGGGATCTCAATCCAAGGGAAAGGTTAGAGGGATCTTAACCAGAGGGAAAAGGTGAGAGAGGGATCTCAACCCAGAGGGAAAGGTTAGAGGGATCTCATTCCCAGGGAAAAGGTGAGAGAGGGATTTCAACCAAAGGGAAAAGGTGAGAAAGAGGGATCTCAATCCAAGGGAAAAGGTGAGAGAGAGGGATCTCAACCCTAAGGGAAATGTCAGAGGGGTTTCAACCCAAGGAAAAAGGTTAGAGAGGGATCTCAATCCAAGGTAAAAGGTGAGAGAGAGGAATCTCAGTCCAAGGGAAAAGGTGAGAAAGAGGGATCTCAATCCGAGGAAAAGGTGAGAAAGAGGGATCTCAATCCGAGGAAAAGGTGAGAAAGAGGGATCTCAATCCAAGGTAAAAAGGTGAGAAAGAGGGATTTCAATCCGAGGGAAAAGGTGAGAAAGAGGGATCTCAATCGGAGGGAAAAGGTGAGAAAGAGGGATCTCAATCCAAGGAAAAAGGTGAGAGCGAGGGATCTCAATCCAAGGAAAAGGTTAGAGGGATCTAAACCCGAGGGAAAAGGTGAGAGAGGGATCTCAACCCAGAGGGAAAGGTTAGAGGGATCTCATTCCCAGGGATAAGGTGAGAGAGGGATTTCAACCAAAGGGAAAGGTCAGAGGAGTCTCAACCCCAAGAAATGGTAAGATAGAGTGATCTCAATCCGAGGGAAAAGGTGAGAAAGAGGGATCTCAATCCAAGGTAAAAAGGTGAGAAAGAGGGATTTCAATCCGAGGGAAAAGGTGAGAAAGAGGGATCTCAATCCGAGGGAAAAGGTGAGAAAGAAGGATCTCAATCCAAGGGAAAAGGTGAGAAAGAGGGATCTCAATCCGAGGGAAAAGGTGAGAAAGAGGGATCTCAATCCAAGGTAAAAAGGTAAGAAAGAGGGATCTCAATCCGAGGGAAAAAGTGAGAAAGAGGGATCTCAATCCGAGGGAAAAGCTGAGAAAGAGGGATCTCAATCCAAGGAAAAAGGTGAGAGAGAGGGATCTCAATCCAAGGGAAAGGTTAGAGGGATCTCAACCCGAGGGAAAAGGTGAGAGAGGGATCTCAACCCAGAGGGAAAGGTTAGAGGGATCTCAACCCGAGGGAAAAGGTGAGAAAGAGGGATCTCAACCCAGAGGGAAAGGTTAGAGGGATTTCATTCCCAGGGAAAAGGTAAGAGAGGGATTTCAACCAAAGGGAAAAGGTGAGAAAGAGGGATCTCAATCCAAGGGAAAAGGTGAGAGAGAGGGATCTCAACCCTAATGGAAATGTCAGAGGGGTTTCAACCCGAGGAAAAAGGTTAGAGAGGGATCTCAATCCAAAGGGAAAGGTTAGAGGGATCTCAATCCAAGGGAAAGGTTAAAGGGATCTCAACCCAAAGGGAAAGGTCAGAGGAGTCTCAACCCCAAGAAATGGTAAGATAGAGTGATCTCAATCCAAGGGGAAAGGTTAGATAGAGGGATCTCAACCCAAAGGGAAAGGTTATAGGGGTCTCAACCTGAGGCAAAAGGTTAGAGAGGGATCTCAACCTAAAGGGAAAGGTTATAAGGGTCTCACCCGAGGCAAAAGGTGAGAGAGGGATCTCAATTCAAAGGGAAATTTTAGAGGGGTCTCAACCCAAGGGAAATGGTAAGATAGAGGGAACTCAATCCAAGGGGAAATATTTGATAGAGGGATCTCAATCCAAGGAAAAGGTTAGATAAAGGGATTTCAATCCAAGGGAAAAGGTGATTGAATTTTTAAAAAAATGAAGCTATCAGAGTGTTTGCAACTATGTCATCTTTTCCCGAGGATTTTGATCCACCTCTCTCACTAACATGTGACATCATAAAAATAAAAAGGTTATTGGATAGTTGGCATGTTGTGGTGAATTGTTACTATGACATCATACTGATGTCCTGACAGGTCAATCTCCTAGTTTCAACCCTAGGGTGAAGTAAAGAAATCCTACACTGGTATACACATGGATATACTTGTTCAGGGAAAAAGAGCAAGAAAATATCTGCTGTTACTTGTGGTAAAAGTATACGACAGTTGTCGTGGTAAGAGGAAGAGTCTCCTTCTCCATATTTTACGTGTCATACTAATAGAAAATGTCATCTTAAATTTAGACAGAGTTACTCAGAACGATGTTTTTGCCTTTTGCAATGACTTCAGATGATCAGATGTTCTAAGTGGTCCTCGTACTGAACACATGTATCTTACATACATGTACAAAGAATTAAAAGACATGGTCCTGTAAATACATGATGTAAACACATGATGTAAATACATGATGTCTGATGATCCAGGTTCGTGTTTAATGCTTTGCAGAGTACAATAACTTTGTGACATTTTTATAGGTGCTCGATGTGAGGCTAATACATTCGAGGGTGAGCGTTGTCTTTATGGAGCTCTGACAGACAAAATCAGGAACCTCCTGAAGTGTTACAATGTTATCTCCTCAAAGCAATTGAGACGAGATTTATATGAAGAGTTTCTCCGTAGGTAAGTATTGTCAGTGACCAGTGTCTCAGGAGTCAAGAAACATTATATGTTTAAGAATAGAAACATACGAATATAAGAACTATAGTGCCATTCTGAAGACAAGAATAATTTTTCAGTGGAGGTAGAACATTTTACTTTTTCATCGGTGATTTTATCACCAAGTAAAGAAAGGTTAATTGTAAAGGAAATGCGATGAAAAAGAAACTGGTGGCTTATGATAAATGGTTGGCTGTCAGTAAATTGTATATGTTCAAACAAGGAGTATTCCTCTGTCTTAGCTTGGTAAAATCTAAGTTAATTGTTGGTCATTTATACACAGTAAAATCCTTGTAAATTGTCTGTTGTTTACATATAGTAAAATCTTAGTAAATGTCTGTTGTTTGCTTACTGTAAAATCTCAGTAAAAGTCTGTTGTTTATATACAGTAAAATTTTAGTAAAAGTCTGTTGTTTACATACAGTAAAATTTTAGTAAAAGTCTGTTGTTTATATACAGTAAAATTTTAGTAAAAGTCTGTTGTTTACATACAGTAAAATTTTAGTAAAAGTCTGTTGTTTACATATAGTAAAATCTTAGTAAATGTCTGTCATTTACATATAGTAAAATTTTAGTAAGATATATCCACAGCATCGAGACATAATGTCATCATCTGGTAGAACTGTTGTGCCTATATTTCAGACTGTTGGAGGACAGTGCTTATAGTGATGTAACCTTCAATGTTCATGGTGAAATGTTCCCAGTTCATCGATGCATACTGGCAGCTAGATGTGAATACTTTGCCACCATGTTCAGAACAAAGTGGCTTGGTCGACGAGTCATCACCATTAAACATTCATTGGTAAGCAAACTATATATAAAAAATCAAGTATATTAGATAGGAACTTTAATGACTTTGTTAATATTTGTCTTTATCTGGAGTTGGAAGGTTATTTCAAACATTCATTTATTGTGATGTTACAGACTTTGGTGTAGGCCAGTGTGGTTAAATGATATCTAGATACCATATGTTATTATAATATCATTTATCATTATACTAAGGCCAGCTATTGAATCTAGTCTATCCTGGCCATGGTGATTTCTCTATGAAGAGTCCCTGGCCTCAAAGGGTTTCAATTTTATGACATTAGCCAGTACAAGAGTCTTTAATTGTTTAACATCTTTCTCTTTAAACCAAATTTGTCTTAACATAGTCATCATACCAGGTGCTCTCAATTACATTTTTTTAACAAGAAATTATTTAAAATCCAAACTATATTTATGATAGTGCCGTTTTTTAATGAACATTATATTTCTTTCAAATTATAGGTTGTACCAGTTGCTTTCAAGTCAATTCTTCAGTACCTTTATACAGGTAACTTATTAGGTCATCAGACCGAAAAGGGTCAGATGACCTATTGCGACGCCTTTTGTCCAGCGGCGTCCATCGTATGTCGTCCCTCACAAACATTTTCAACTTTTTCTCAAGTTCTACATGTCTCATTGAGCTGAAACTTACTTGAAATGATTGTGACATGATCCTGACCAAAGTTTGTTAATTTCGGGTTGGTCCGAAATCCAACATGCCCGCCATCTTGAAAACACATTTTCAACTTCTCAAGTTCAAAATTTGAAATCTTGTATTTTATGTCAGATGACCGTTAAGGCTCATGGTCCTCTTGTTTTATGATTACATCTGTCTATTGATTTTTTTTCATTTAATAAAGAATATTGTTTGTATGTGTAGGGTACATGGACACTCATGTTGACAACGTAGAAGACTGCCTGCGATTGGCCAAACAATGTCGTCTACAAGGTCTTATGGAGGAAATTGATGAGCGCATCAAAAAGTTTCAATCATTTGGTAGGTTTCTTTGTTTTTAATTATCATATTGAATATTTTATCACCTATTCTTGAACAGTCTGACATAATTACAAATTTTTGTATACGTGTTCACATAATTAAGGTACTTAGACATGGATAAAAGAATAGAGTATACATCCAACTGTAGAACAAGTATACGGGTCATATTGGAGTGTCTATTTAGGACAGAAATTTAAATTAAGAAGTCTGAGAGTCTTTTCCTGTAAGGATAATCTCCAGTTCATATTATTGTTATAACACACACACACACACACACACACACACACACACACACACACACCCTCTCACACACACACACACACATTGAGATCATAGATATAGAGTGGAAATGATATCTAGTTTGATGTGGATTTGTGCATTTTCTGCATCATTTGCCAGAATATTTAATTTGGTGATTAAAGGATATTAAATTTGTTTCCATTTGTATGTGTTTGTAAAACTCCTCACAAGTTTTGAGTCTCCTGTTGGTAAACAGTCTGTTTGTCTGTCTGAAACTTTTGATTAAAGATGTTGGTGAATGGTTTACAATTACTTATCATTCATGGAGAAGTTTTTCTAGGATGCTGATAAAAAGAGGTTCTTTAAGGAATTTATTGTTCATTATTTCTCTTTAATTTGGGACTTGTTTGGGACTTATATTTTTTGTTCAAAATCTTCATATCAAAGTTAATTGCTCTCCATGTACATAATAAAAGGATTCTGCAGGATTAAACATGGTTGTTGTGGGTACAAATAGTGATAATATAAAATATAAAAGATATAGGCACCATCCTTATTAATGGTTACAGTGTAGTAGTTTAATATAGGGAACCATGTAGGGGTTGACAGGGGACATGTTTTTCTTTAGCAATGTTCAGTATGCTTGTTCATCTTGGGTCGCCAAACGCTTGCTAAGATAAAACATTTCTAGACTTTTAAGTCATACATGAAATTGAGACAAATTTTAAGATCTTAAATTTATTGCATATAAACTGAGTTTACTTAATGCTTTCACAAAGATTACCGTAACCTGTTTGGTTTCTTCCTCCAGAGATGTTGAAGCCTGGTGTTACCGTGACAACGATAACCATAGAACCCACCCTACATAATACTAAGTTACAAGAGGATCTAGGCAGACTTGGTGACTTAGCTCTGCCAAATGAACTGTGTAGTGATGTAGGTCATTTAAATGTTTTGGAATATAGTATATTTTGGTGTATTGTGTCCTAAAGCAGTGAAAAGAAGCATACAAGTGATACATTTATCAGCTAATACTTCAAATAAGACCTCTTAAGAAAGCCTGGTAATGCAGACATTCATTTATAGTGCTGATATGTAGAATTAGAAGCAGAACTTATTTTATTACTGTTCTATAAGCCTATCCCCTGATTTCATGTCAGAATTAGTATGTCGGGCCCCATCAGCTTACTAAAGGACAAATATGTCTGTTATGTATTGGATGGCCATGTCAGGCAATTTATCCAAGATTGATTACAAGGCAACAGGTAGCTACTTTGATAGTTAAAGTTTGAAATCTCATCATCCATTAACAAAATTACAAGATGATAAATATTCTACCATTTATTTTACCCGATAATGAATATTCTACCAATTATTTTTACTGGAAAATAATCTGCCTGATGATAAATATTCTTCTAGTTAATTTAATTCAGATTATTTTACCTGATGATAAATATTCTTCTAGTTAATTTTTAATTCAGATTATTTTACCTGATGATAAATATTCTTCTAGTTAATTTAATTCAGATTATTTTACCTGATGATAAATATTCTTCTAGTTAATTTAATTCAGATTATTTTACCTGATGATAAATATTCTTCTAGTTAATTTAATTCAGATTATTTTACCTGATGATAAATATTCTTCTAGTTAATTTAATTCAGATTATTTTACCTGATGATAAATATTCTTCTAGTTAATTTAATTCAGATTATTTTACCTGATGATAAATATTCTTCTAGTTAATTTAATTCAGATTATTTTACCTGATGATAAATATTCTTCTAGTTAATTTAATTCAGATTATTTTACCTGATGATAAATATTCTTCTAGTTAATTTAATTCAGATTATTTTACCTGATGATAAATATTCGTCTGGTTAATTTAATTCAATTATTTTACCTGATGATAAATATTCTTCCACCTGATGATAAATATTCTTCTAGTTATTTTAATTCAGGTTATTTTACCTGATGATAAATATTCTTCTAGTTAATTTAATTCAGATTATTTTACCTGATGATAAATATTCTTCTAGTTAATTTAATTCAGATTATTTTACCTGATGATAAATATTCTACTAGTTATTTTAATTCAGGTTATTTTACCTGATGATAAATATTCTTCTAGTTAATTTAATTCAGATTATTTTACCTGATGATAAATATTCTTCTAGTTAATTTAATTCAGGTTATTTTACCTGATGATAAATATTCTTCTAGTTAATTTAATTCAGATTATTTTACCTGATGATAAATATTCTTCTAGTTAATTTAATTCAGATTATTTTACCTGATGATAAATATTCTTCTAGTTAATTTAATTCAGATTATTTTACCTGATGATAAATATTCTTCTAGTTAATTTAATTCAGATTATTTTACCTGATGATAAATATTCTACTAGTTAATTTAATTCAGATTATTTTACCTGATGATAAATATTCTTCTAGTTATTTTAATTCAGATTATTTTACCTGATGATAAATATTCTTCTAGTTATTTTAATTCATGATAAATATTCTACCAATTTTTTTCTGACAAATAATCTAACAGATTATTTTACCTGATGATAAATATTCTGCTAGTCACTTTACCTGGTGATAAATATTCTACCAGATTTATTTTACCTGATGATAAATCTACAAGATTTATTTTGCTTGATTATAAATATTTTGCCATAGTTGTTTTACGTGGTGGTAGAAATTTTGCCAGTTAATTTGCTAGCTGATGATTTTTTGTTTACTACAGATTTTCCAGGCTCTTGGAAACATTCCCTTTGCAGGGTTAGAGGATTTGCCAATCTACCCAGATATTTGTTTTGTTGTAGAGGAACACAAATTTCTTTGTCATAAGGTAAAGTTTACAGTTTTGAGTAGCTTGAATCTTACACCCTGATCATTTTGTTGGAGATGATATGAGTATATAATGACAGGATGTCTGAAGTGTTCTATTTATAGTTATGATGGTCAGGTCATAGAAGAAATGAATGGTGAAAATTAGCTCTAAGTTTCATAGAATTAGACGAGGAAAGAATTTTTTGACAGTGCATATCAATTTTTATAAATGTAAAACATTCTTAAATGAAATTTTAATTTTAAGACTGCTCAAGTAAAGAAGTCTCGGGGTCATTGTGATTTGAAATGCTTGGTCTCAAAAAGTATTAATATGTTGTTCTTTTCTGTAGGTGTTTTTCTGTGGCAGAAGTGACTTTTTTAAGGCCTTGCTGGTAGATCACTTTGGAGAATCAAATGTGTCAGAAGACAATCTGCCTTTGATTCCCATCAACGAAATCACGACAGAAAATTTCAGGCAGCTAATGTATTACTTATACCAGGATAGCTGTGAGGTAGGTCAAGGTCATCATAATATCTAGGTGTAATGTAAGTGAAGGTCATGTCAGTTGTGATATACAATATAAGATGAGGTTCCCACTGCAGTGATATAAGTCAGGGTCATGATAACAGGAATATGCAATGTAGATCAAGGGCTTAGCAGCTGTGATATACAATATAGGTTGAGGTCCCCACTGCTGTGATGTAGGTCAAGGTCATAGCAACTATTATATACACTATAGGTTAAGGTACAATAGCCTGATGTAGGTCAAGGACATAACTAAATTCATAGAAAGTGAAATAGCTGTAATCTGCAAGGTCAAGGTTAATAAGGATGTAAATAATGTCAAGGTCAAGGACATAGATAAATTCATAGAATGTGAAATAGCTGTAATCTAGAAGGTCAAGGTTAATAAGGATGTAAAGAAGGTAAAGGTCAAGGACATAGATAAATTCATAGAATGTGAAATAGCTGTAATCTAGAAGGTCAAGGTTGATAAGGATGTAAAGAATGTAAAGGTCATGGTATTTTGTAGTTATATTGTAAGTTGAGCTGATAACAGCAAGATTGCAGGCAAAGGTCAGACCAGGTTTAGTGTAAATTTAAAGTCAGAGATGTAAAGAATCTTATTCAAGAAAGGAAAATGAATGAAGGAAGTAAACATGAATATGTATGTAAATTATTGACAAAAGTGAACTGCACCAAAGTGTATACAACATGTATTAAAATATTCTTTTCCATGTTTTGTACTTTTGTACCACATAAAGTATTTGTTTATATAATACAATGTTAACTTCCATTCCAGTTGACCAAGGAAACAGTGGTTGACATGCTTAAACTTGCTGACCAGTACCTGTTAATGGGACTGAAGAGACTCTGTGCAAACAATATTAGCAAGTATATAAACACTGACACCGTTCTACAGATACTGGTCTTGGCTAGACTGTTCAACCTTCGAAGGCTTGCTGATCAGTGCTGTGAGTTCATGGCCAACAATTTACAGGAGGTATGCCTTAAGATCAAACTTGCTTCCTGAAATTTTCAGGGGAGTTTATTGTTGCTACAATGTTAATATCTTCAGAAGTAATAATAAGAGACCTTTAAAAAATCTATAAACCTAGCTCTCACCTATTCGGAAGTTTAGACACCATGAAATCACGGAAGAAGAATAAGTATGATAATGATAAGAAACAGAACATTAACAATAGGTCTACTCACCAGTTAGTAAAACGCCTAATAAACCTATGAAAGTGAATCTCCAAAATTTTTTTGTAAGTGTAATGTTCTAAGTGATGTTACACGATCACCATTGATGATTTGTTTTACTGATAGTAACTTTCTTGCAATTTTACATATCTAACTATTAGATGCTGTATATATTATCAATGTGTATAAACCATTTTACTAGTTTGTCATTTTTGTGCAATGATACAATCATTGATTGATCCAGCATCACTGCCATTAAGAGACAATTATTTTTTCATTATCATTGGGTAGAAGAAGGGAATATAAAGGTGTAATAAGCTAATTTTGATATTCACAGTATTATGCTACTAAATTGTTATTATATTGATCTTTTCAACAGAACTTTTAACTGAACATAAACAATAAATGGTTTCAATACTTTAGTTTTCCATGTTGCTCCCTTCAAATGTACATTTTTTACATAAGAGCATGGGCGGAGAATCTGGATGACTATGTCCTTATAACAACTTATTCTGAATAACCAGAAAATCTTAGATATTGAAATTTCACCAGTAACATGCTGATATGATTGCTTCCAATTTTGTACAACTGCACAACTGCGTTAAATTCTTAACAGGTTGTTGAAACCTGTTCCGTCACTTTTCAATGTTACACAACTTAATTAATAAACAGATGAATGATGCAGACCAATTGAGCCTCTTGTTTATGCACATTTTCTGATTAGATTGTGGTTAAATGTCACAAATTAAAGAAAAGAATCAACATAAAACCAACCTATTTAGTAATTTGATTTTATGTTGGGAGCTTGGTCAAATATGATGTCTTTTATGATTATGGATTCTCTTTGAGATACATATGTAACTGAGCTTTGAAGTTTCCTGAAATGGAATTCTAGTACTGGTATACTTGCTTTATTGTCTGCACATAAAACTATCCGATAGAAAATGTTAAGGGGCAAACTTAAGTTTTTAACTTAACATACAATTTGATATTTTTTGTTTTGGTGATAGGTTATGGAGTTAGATGATTTTGCAGAGCTGGTGAGACAAGATGCTGCCAATCTCGAATGTCGTGAAGATACTGATACTTTGGAAATCATTGATGATATTCGTTACAACATCACAAACTATGTCCAGACTTTCAGCGACATGATGGAAGCAGAAGAGAAACTGCGAATGATTGACGACTTTCTTGAGAACATGAATATAGATGCTTAAAAACCATCTGGAAAAATGTTTATCTGTTGTTATCAAATCAGTTTCAGGATATTTCTGTTCATTTTTATAAAAAAAACATAGGTAACACAGAGGAGAAAATGTACTAGATCCACAACAGGAGACATGATTCACCTGTTCAGTTTACTAAATAAAGTGCTTGTAGATTATGAGAAATTTCTCCATTTACAGAAAACATTTTATATGTAAAGACTAACTGCTAACCATTAATACTGGTAATTGTGATATATTTATTACCAAAATTTTAAATGGAAATGGCGATATGTCATTAACTCAGTAAATCATGTTTTTTTTTTTCTTTTTCGTTGCTTGAACAGTTTTTTATTAACTTTATTTAAAGAATAAAGAACACATTAACTTTTTCCCCCACCATTGGTTATGATCTCTGAAAATAATTTATTGCCAAATAGAAGTGACATGATAATGGTTGCCCCACACACACACCCAAAAACCCACACCCTCTGCAATTTTATAGCAATTACTGCCTTGTATAGTATCAGATACCTAAGTCATTCATGTGCAGCTATTTCTGGAGATAATATAGTACAAATGTATCTGAAATATGATTGAAATTATTTATAAAATCTAGTTGTATTTCATATTTGTGTAAACTTAGTTTGAAAAAACATCATATATAAAAGGTTCAATCGCAATTTTATATGACCATAGCAATTACTGCCTTGTATAGTATCAGATACCTAAGTCATTCATGTGCAGCTATTTCTGGAGATAATATAGTACAAGAATATAGTATAAGAAATTGTTCCAATATGAAATCATTTAGCGAGTCCCTGACACAGAACAATAGTATCCAGTTAAAAGCAGTAAGGATTAATTAGCAACAGGTTACAAAAATGTTGGTTCAGATCTGTGTTGGGGCACTAGTTTAACAGAAAGTTTACATAGGAAGTATTGAAAAAAAGTTTTTGATCTGTTCAGAAACAAAAAAAATAGATTAAAAGATCATTACGGGAACATTGTGTGTTCAGTTGTATGAAGGAAGATAATTGACACCAATCTATATAAAAATGAAAACCAAGTTATTATTGTATAATAGGTACAAGCCTCATCTATCAATACACTTAATAGTATGAGTATATTAATGATAGAAGCCGGTACTAGTGGTTGTATCTTTTAAGAAATGTTTTGAAGGGAAGTAACTCGTGATAGAAGGGAAATAACTCATTATAAACATCTACACAATGTTTATAGCTGGTACATGTGACACAAAACATTATTATAATAAACATATATACAATGTTTAAAATTAGTACATGTTACACAAAACATTATTCACACATACTGTCATGTTCTGATGGGAATGTTTTATTAATATGTCAAGTTGGTTCATCTTTTTTTATCAGAGTGGATGGTGACGTTTAACTGTCAGATTTGCCAACTGTCCATTAACATGTTTATTTATTTTGTATTCAGAGGGCATTGACAATTGAAAGATGATATATTCTTACATCATAAAGTGTTATATCAAACATCATATGCAACATTGGCATTATTTCCCTACAGATAAACATTTCCTTGGTATATACATGGATAAATATATGTCATGTAGCATTCATTTCTTTTGTTTCTGCCCCCAGATCGAAAGATCGAGGTCATATTGCTTTTTTTGCTGTTTGCTTGTCTGTTATCAAAATGTTAACCATGCAATAACTATTGCACTGTAAGATGTAGAACTTTTCATATTTGGCATGACCTTGACCTTGACAGATCACCTACATTTCTGGTAGTACCAAAATCTTTTAATTGATTGTGACGTTTGACCTACATTTGAAAAAATTTAACATTGGCCAACTATTGCACCATAAGAGGTAGGGCTTTTATATTTTGCGTGTGTGTTCCTTGTGACAAGACCTTTCCAATAACACCAAAAGTTTTGACCACATGACCTTGAACGTGACCGTGACTTTTGACCTACATTTGAAAGTTTACAAAAATCCTTACCACAATGAAAACATAAGTGTTTCACAAAGTGTGCATTCGATTAGCACATGCCTTACACAGTACAGTTTCAATGTCCTACTTCAGAATTTTATTGCAATTGGGGGCATAATGTTTCATAAACATATCCAGTTTATATATGAAACTACATGTATGTGTGCTTGTATTATTTTGCTGTATGGTTACTTATAAATGACTTTTAAACTTTTACTTTAAGAATTTTCCCATAAAGGATTGAAATTAATCTTTTTATGAAGGGGATATTGGGCAAACTGCTTCATGTTAAAAGATTTGACGAAGACAGAATGTCTCTTGAGCAGGTTTGATGGTATTATATTTGAGTGCTATCTATGTAATTTTTTTTAACAATTTATTAACATTATTATACCTATATAGTTAATCAGCAGTTATATGTATACACAGTTGCATTTTACCTGGTTTTGCTTGATCGATAAGAGTTCTTTCCCTTGACTATTTGTACAAGATTTTGTTGTTTTGTGTTATAAATACAAAGATGCTTCTGGTTAGGTCAGCAGAATCTACAGGTGAAATCCCATAAAATGGAATTTTTACAAAATAATACATTTGTACATTGTTATAAGCTGTTTCTATTTAAAGACACATTTTTATAGATTAATAATCATTCTGATGATAATGTTAACATCTTTATAACAAACTTTTTACAAGTCTAAAAGTTTGTCTTAATAAGGTGATTTGCAAGTGCTTGTTAGAATCTTGTCACTGACTAAAGATATTGTGTAAGTGTCCCACCTTGTTAAAGTGATTAGTTACAGTGATTTGTTGAGTGTTATTTTACAGTTTGTTTTACTAAAGACAATTTTTTTCAATATGATGAATTTTTATACCCTGACATGATGGAGGTATATAGTGTTTACCTTAGTCATCATTACCATTAGATCGTAATTTTGTTTCTGTTTGTTAACAGAAACAGATACAGAACAGTAATTTTGTATGTAGTTGTATGATAGTGATATTCTGATATTAAGATTTGGTCAATGCATTTTTTTTCCAGAGTTATGGACAATTAAAAAAAAAAAAAAAATCACCAAAATGGCAGGAACGCTATTACCTTGTCTGTACTCAAGGAGGAATTAAGAAAAAATCTGCATTTCATTTAATTTTAGACAACATAGATTCTCCAGGCAGCACTGTTTGTAATTCTAATTTATAAGTAACATCTTAGTGAAGCCAATAACAACAAAACAAAAAGTTTCAAACTTTTCCTTGGTTGCCGGCGAGTCATTTGTGTCATCATTTTGTTTTTATGGAACCAGTTACATGCATTTGTTTATAGTGTTTACCAAGTTTGTGTTACTGATATACAAGTTTATCAACAATTACTGCGAGACATCCTACTGCCAATACCCACTGCCCCTTCCCCTTTCCTGTCTGTGTCTAGTGAAATTTAGACATTATCAAGGGGTAGAAATATCACACAGCAGACAACAAAAGGATGAAGGAATTGAAAAAAAAATCAGATAATCAAATAGGAAGGTAGAAGGCAAGGGGGAAAAGAGACGAGAGGCATTTTTTTCAAGTTTTTTGATGGCATTGAACTAACATCACAGGGTATATTAGATGCACCCTGTCTCCTGACTAAGAGTAAGAAGTAATGTGTTGGTCCCAGGTCTAGTTATATCTGATCTATCAACTGTTACTGTAAAGTTACTCAAGAAAATTTAACAGGACTTTTACTAAATTTTTTTTATATTGTGTGATTTTTTGTAAGATAATTTGTTTGTTTTTCGTTTTTTTTTTTTAAATTTCACTCCAGTCTGTGTTTATGGTAACTGTATGCTTCATTAGCAATACTTACAATTAATGGGAGTATTTATGTTTCATTACTAAGGTAAGCAATACAGGTAACACAATGTGGCATTTTGTTTTAATGTTGTAGATTTTTAGAGATTTGACGTGGAATTAAAATACAAATGAAATCCTTTAATGAATCATGGTATGTCTTAGGATTGATTGTTAAGCATGATGAAAAAAAATCAAATACTTCATATAGATGATTAATTATGAAGTGGCCATATACTATCCCGATGTCTAAATGTGAAACAAGTTGGTGTAGGTTTTCAGAATTGTTGTCTGTTGGTACATGTTTATAAGTGTTATGGTTTTTTAAAGAAGTGTTCAACTTTCATTTTGAAGAGTGCCATTTAGAACTTGCATAGTACACTTGACTCAAATGTCAAGGTTGAAGTAAGAGGTTAAAGGTGAAATATTGTACATGAATCTTGCCATCTCTACAAGAGCTGTGATTCCTTAACAGTCACAATACTATTGTTATTGTTTTGGGGTTATCGCAATGGACTCTGGGAGAGGTGGTATACCTTGCTGTACGTTGATAATTTTATTCTTTTGCTTGTGTTTTGCACAGTATTTAGTATCAAAGTATCAAATTGTACTTGGAGTGCTGGGCACTTACATTAATGTTGATTGGGTTTTATAATAGATTTTATTATTGTTCAACTTTAAAATTGTGTTGTTTTCTTGTTGTTTTGTTCTGGTAATGACATAAAGTGATAACTTTACAAAGTTAAAGTCAGCAGTAATATCAGTCACAAAATTTACACAAACATACAGGTTGATAAAAATGTGAACTGTACAGAAACATACGGGCTTATTAAAAATGTGATTTCTAAATTGTACAAAAACATACTGGTTTATAAAAATGTGATTTCTAAATTGTACAGAAACATACATACTTACTTATAAAAATGTAATTTCTGAACAATACCGAAACAAACAGACTCATAAAAATGTGTTAACTGAACTGAACACAAACCGTTGTATAAAAAGGTGATTTCTAACTGTACAGAAACAAACAGGCTTATAAAATTTCAGTTTATGAACTGTCATACATTTTGGTCCATATCAGATGACACTAAAATATTACTAACATTTCCAACAAATTATGTGATCTTTCAGAAGTTCAAATTTGCATTCGAGAACTTGAAGAAGCCCACTGTTTGGGCGAAATCAATAGACATTCTATTAAAGAAGAATCAACGTATCCCAAGCTTGTTGCAACTGATTAACATTTGTAGTTTGTTCCTTTGTTCCAATCTCCATGCATACCGATAAGTATCAAAGCAAGACCTAAAAGGAACCAGCTAGGCCCTCATTAAAATAATGGTGTTTGAATTAGCTCTATCCTATTTCGTGTATGTACATTTAAGTACCTGAAACACAAGGAACAAATGAATCGGTACAATGGATGGATGCTCCCCGAATAAAAGCTAGTTCCAAAAGGGCTAATTTTATAACAAAAGGCAATAACTCCTAGGTTATTCAAAATGGAATGATGGTTCGTGGGCAGTGCACTTCTCCTCGTCGAAATTAGTTTACCTATGAAGTTTCATTTTGATACCTCTTATAGTTTTTGCGGCATATGCCATACAAAATTATGAGTGATGCACAAACGGACGGACGAATGGACAAAGTTATGACTATTTGATAAATATTAATGGTAAACAAGGGAAATCTACACACTATAAACATTTTTAAAGCAATCCTCAAAGAACTTTGAAGAAAAAAAATGGTCTGGCCTGCGACGAAAAGACATTATTAAAGTGAGACCATGATGTTAATACAATTTTAACCTTGAGCTGGCCTGTCAATGCATAATTCAAGTTTTATTAAAATTCGATCATTCT
This sequence comes from Ylistrum balloti, assembly GCF_031769215.1. NCBI lineage: Eukaryota > Metazoa > Mollusca > Bivalvia > Pectinida > Pectinidae > Ylistrum > Ylistrum balloti. The sequence continues at coordinate 264,986 of NW_026782437.1, forward strand.
GTAACTTCCTGACAAAACAAAGAAGAAGAAACGGTACAATTATGTATAGTACGCTTTCCATAATTTAAAGGGAAGAAAAAAATAACTCGGTTATCCCCCACCCCCCACCCCCTACCCTTCCCTTCCACTCCCATCCCCCAAAAAATGGAGAGAAAAAAAAATAAGCAAAATATATGCATGAATGTTATGAAATACATCAATTCCAAACACTTGGGTTAAGTGGAGAAATCATTTTGGTAGCATGTTATCTGAGAAGAGTTGATCTGAATTGACCAATGTATTTCTGTAGATAAATAGGGCTGTTTTGGTCAACATTTTTCATGATTACGCATAAATGTTTACACTTTATCAATCTTTTAAGACACACATAAGAACCTTGTCACATTCAGTTGCATAGCAATTTAACTCATCTGCAAGGAACAAAACTTTTAATGGCCTTATTTGTTTGTTCGCATTAAGTAATATGGTTTGTAAGTGTTAACAATTTATAGTTTGAGAGTCTACCCGCCTGTTAGAACTGCAGACATAACCTCCTCAATAAAAAACAAGCTTAAAGGATCATTTGAGAAAATTGGCTCTTATAAAAGGTTACAAATGTCTAAATATATAAAAAGTTGTCCCAGATTGATTTTCATTGTGAAATAGCAAATAAGTTCAATCGGCCTACAAACTTAACTTGATTTAAAATAAAGCTTTGATGGCAAATAGTTAATACCAGATCGAAATGAAACTTCATCTCACTTTTTTTTAATTGTTAAACTTCTATTCTTGTCACGACAGTAGGTACAAAATCATGAATCAAGACACTGTATTTCTCAAGAAGAAGTGGTATATATTTTGGCATATGATACTTACACAATCTTCAGTGTAAGTACAGACTTGTTGAAAATTGAGCTTAGATTTGTTCTTAGTAAATATATGTGACTAAATTGGCTATGACAATCCCAAAATAAAGTTGATCAATACATCCTTGGTGCATCAGTTTCGGACTAATTTCCTTATGAACTATTTCACGTTAGCTACTCTTTGAAGTACATAGTGTCAAATTCAGTCTGTCCCTTGACAGCTGATGGAGCATGATTCTTTGGGTCGGCTCTTAGGAGCAAATGGGTTATAACGCCAGAGACCTGGGTTCGATTCCTATAAGGGTTCTTAGCAGGAATTCGAACGTCATTGCATATACATTTAAAACAATTTATTTACCGTATTCTTTTGCAACTACCTGTGTATATATATCAAATTATGTTGCTGACACTTCCGATAAGGTAAATGTTTGTGTTTTCGTTGAAAAAATATCACAACAAAAAGCAAAAATAAACAAATAATATATTTCATCAGGGAAGTCCCTGATTTTATATAATATATTAGCATCGCCATTAGAAAGTGTTTATCCCTTAGAAGGCCTCAACTGCTAGTTTATTCGAAACTGCGGCTGAACGTACCGAGTAGATTAGCTTTACATAAAAAATGGAAGACGCATGGTAGAATGCGGGAAATCCATGTGAACTTTGTTTTGATTTTATGTTTTAGCGATTTCTCAAAAAAGTAAGTATGTTTTGAGTTGATAAATGTAGTAGCACGTAAATAACTCATTATATAGTCTAGTTATATACACATAAAAAGTTGTCGATAAGACGGATTTCACCACGGACTGAAATGTTATCAAACAGTCAATTTTAAGAAAATGAAAACATCAGCTGTTTAAAGGTATGGTGTGATGCTGACAGTTCAAGGCATTATATTTGTTGTATGTGAAATAGGTGGCCATCGAAAGGCTCATTGTTCGTGAAATATTCATGCTCTGGAACATCTTAATTTATCGACAGATTTTACCGTATAAAATCTACAGAATCTTCACCTTCTATTTTGCACTCATCAGCACTGTCACTGATATGACAACTGAAGCACATAGCCATTGAGTCGGTTTATCAGCAACGAATACGGTTGTTCATGTTTGAGTATATGTTTTAAAAATTATTTTCCAAGGCTGTAAATATAACTTTTGACAAAACTATTGCCGTTATTTGTCCAGTTTAAATTCATATATCCAGAACAGGATATACCAGCAAGTGCACAGTGTAATTAAATGGAAAGAATGTGTGCAAGTAGGGAAAAACGATATAATTATTTTTAAAGAAATTGGAAAGATATTGAAAAATGAAGTATCTTTTATCAAATATAGTGATAGAAATTCTATTCTTGATTGCTTAATTCATTTCATTCACTGGAAAATAAGAAGAAAGCTAACAAAATTGTTTATACTCTTTTTAGAATTTTTTTCTCTCTAGATGTGGAGAGCTTTTAAGTATGCAGTATTATTACATATGACTCACACAAATGTGACATACTCTGTTCCTATGATCCATGCACGTACATTTGGTCAGATTTCACTGGAGCCATTCTCATTTTCTCCTTATTGCAAAATGTGCTGTTGACCCAAATCAAAAAGATGAAATAAAATAGTGAAGAATTGAAAGTATTCATAGAATTACTGGTATATACATGCAAAAATACACAGACAAACAAACTACTTAAGCAGATATAATGTATTTACACAGCTTCAAATGTTAAAAAACTGATTATGAGGTCAGACTGTCAGTTTGAACAGCACATTGTACACATATCAACATAATTCATTGAGAATAAGGTTTACAGTAATGTTAAAAGTTGTCATACAGATGTTGCTGATTATTGTGGCGAGTAGCACATGGTGATTTCTGATTGGATATCCCAGTTCCATTGCGATAGGGATTTATGGTCAGATCCAAATATATTTCTTGAGATAAAATCACATTTCTACTTTCAGGAAATATTATTAGTTGAAACAAAATGGCAGCACTCGACTCAATGGCAGAACTCACAGGTTTATTGGAACAATGGGGAAGGGAACAGGCAACAGCCACTTGTCCAATCCACATCCTTACAAGGTAACTTTAGTCAAATGATGAAATTTGATATGAAGTAGCCTGTGCAGTCCTATAAGTGTCAATATGATGAAAAATAATTAAATAGAACATAAAGGATTTTTTTTGCATTATATTTGAAGTTTAACATTAAAGCGAAAAGAAGAACCAATTATTTTCTATTTTTGCCCTTTTTGTAATAAAGGTGTTTTGTCTGTCAGACCATTACACAAATGAGTATAATATAAGGTATGGTATAGCGAAATTAGGGTGGATATCTATAAATAGCCAGGGAACTAATATATATATGTTAGTAGCTCCACCATCTACAGTTCGTGATCGGCATTCTAAGGTTCGTCTACAATTTTAGTAGCCTGTGCAGTCCTATAAGTGTCTTATGGGATTATATGAAAAGAAATAACCTAATCTACCAGCCCCTGGTCAAGTCATCGAGATTAAGTAACCTTTGTCGAGTTGCGAATGTTCAATATCCCGATAAGGTAGCATACCTAACCCATCAATGTTGTATAAATCATTTGATAGACATTTATACAAGACCTGTTGACATCCATCATTCTCTCCAAGAATGACCATCATTACAAACTCTGCTAGTGAACTAACCAACACCAACAATGTCCTTTAAAGTTTTAGTTACTGATCAGTTAAAATTGTTCTTCAAAAGTTGTTTTTGTTTACATATTGTTTCCCTTTCTGTTTATTTTCTATTGTAAAAAAGTTCAAGTGTTGTTATGTAAGACCAGAACATTTTTAGTAAAAAATATTTGATTTGTAGGATTGCAAAATCATCATTATATAAATTAATGTTAAAGGATGGTAACCGTCCATGTCCTTATATCAACATTATATAGGGAGTAGGTGGTCAAGTTAGGCTATTAGATGGTTTTTTTCATTTCTGGTTTATTATATTATTTGCAGCTTCATTCTGGCCTCTTTTAATAATTCTATTTACACTTTTTCAGAATTTCTGAATTGATGGAGAAAGAGACAGAATCTTACTATAAGATGGACCCAGATCCTTTTGACGACCGACATCCAGGTAAACTACTCGTTATCAATATAGATTCATTTGGTATTATTTTTGCACTGATACATTTATATTGACAGATTATTTACTATTTATTATCCCCTGAAAAGCACCTTTGAAGGAGTTTGGATATTGAATTTGGCTCCATCTGTGTGTCTTTTTGAGGGACATTTCTGGACTGAACAAAACTATGTATGCAAACCTTGATATGATCGTATATTGTTTTACAGGGCGAGCTAACCCTACATGTGCTCTGGGACACCTGATGAAAGCCTTGTTTAAAAATGACGACTTCATGAATAAGGTATTCATCATAAACATCAAAAAGTATCATAAGTATTAATGTTGCCAAAAAAATGTCAGCAAACAAAATATGTTATGCAATGGATATGATAATGTTTATCAAGAAGTAATGAACTCTTCCATTGACTAGAAAATAGACTCTTCCCCCTAAGAGCTAATGGACTCTTCCCTTCACAAAAAATAATGAATTGTGTTATCCCAAAAGGAAATGATATCAGAACAGTTCACTAAAATTTGATAAAACATTACTTGTATGAATAAATAAGTTTGTTTGATGTCCCTTCAGCTTGTCAGTCAGCACCTCATGGGCAGTCGTGACCACCAGTATGACCTTCAGGCCGCAGCCTGTCGTCTTCTCCTGGCTTTACTTCCAGGACTTGAGCCTTCTATTGTGTTCCAGGAAACGGTAAGTCTTCAGAGTCTAATTTCAGGACTGAAGCCTCATATTCAGGGTCTACTCCCAGAACTTGAGCTTTCTATCGTATTCAAGGAAGTGGTAAGTATTCAAGGTCTTATTCCAGGACTGGAGCCTTTTATCATGTTCAGAGTCTCCTCTCAGGATTCAAGCTTTCTATCATATTCCAGGAAATGGTAAGTCTTCAAGGTCTAATTCCAGGACTGGAGCCTTTTATCATGTTCAGGGTCTACTGTTAGGATTCAAGCTTTCTGTTGTATTCCAGGAAATGGTAAGTCTTCAGGGTTTACTCCAAATACCCATCATAAGGACTTGAACAGTAAATCGTTTTGATCAGACTTAAAGAATTTTAATTCAAATTTTCACAAAAATGGTATTAAGGCTAAAATTTCTGAGCCTTTACCTATCTCCAGCAGGAGTATTTAAACACCTCTTTACAAAGTCAATAACACTTATAAAGTTCCAGACTTCTCCTTGTAATGAAGATATTGGAAGCTTTTGTTGGGTTTTTTACTTATAAGTTTATCAAAACCAGCTTTGACTTTTTGTTGTTATCACTTCAGTTGTATAGATATATAGAGGTTTTTGAAATAGATGCAACTGTATAGTGTTTTTGTACTTGCTGTGATAAGTGGTGGTGTAACAAAAATTATGAAGTATAATCCTAAATGTATTTTGTAAATGTATCGAGAAGTATTTCACGAAATAGCATTTTCCTTCACATGCAGTAAATTAACATTTTCTTTGTACGATATATTATCTTGCTGAATGTAAAGTCATAAAAACTACATTGTTTATTTAGATAATATGTGATATGTGAATATCATTTGACAAGAAAAAAACGAATTTAATGATCATTTATGCAGGAAGGTTTGGTGCGTCGACTTTTACATTGGGCGGAGACGAGTGATGACCCATTGCGTTCCTACGCTATTGGCGTGCTAGCAGGTGCCATGGAAATTCATGATGTAGCCGCAAACTTTAAAGATGTCAACAGTGGTCATAAACTTGTGAGTTGTCTGCCTTAAGAGGTCCCTCCTGTGTCTTACTATTTTTCAAAATATATTCTCTGAAATCCATTTCTCCTGAACGCTATTTGAATTTTTCGATGTGATCTCATCACCTCAACAGAAATATTGAGGCTCTCACTATTGTCCGTTCCTTGCCTAATTCTCAGTATCAGTGTAAACAACAGAATTGAAATACAGTTTTGTATGCTACTAAACATGAAATTTATATAGAAAGTGTAAAGGATTCTTGGTAATATTATATGTTACTAAGATGAAAAGTTTCAGCCTTTTTGCTGAATTTGACTTTTTCTGATTATGAAAATAGTGTAAACTTTCAATCTTTACCATAGAAAATATTTCAAAATCCAAGTTTCAGCTCTTCTGCCTTTGAGCTGAGTTCTTTTCTGATGTTATCATTATTTTGAAGGTCTCTCTTATGCTGAGGCGACTTCACGAGCTGAAAGCCCAGATGGAACAGGAGAACAAGGAACAGATTTGTAAACAGGATGAAAATCATAGATACTTTTCCATGTTTGATGTACACAAAGCAGACAGCACACCCGACAAAACAGAACGAGGATGTTCAAGTGCCAAAAAGAAAAACAGTCCAGGGAAATCAGGATGTGATTTAACAAACATCAAAGATAACTACACTAGTAACAACTTGCCAAAAGACTTGAATATGCCAGTAAACCTCATATCTAGTATGCCAGATAGCCCATTAAATGACAATAGTTACGGAAAGCAAGAATTGATCATGCCTTTGAATCCATCTCATTCTAGTACACCGGTGAAACAGGACAATAGTTGTGGTCAGATAGATTTAGATAAACCAATAAATCCAAGTGATTTTAGCACCACAGTTAAATCAACAAGTGATAGTAACCAAATTCATCAAGATGACTTGAAGTTTGTAAAACCAAATTGTCAGAGTACTGAAAAATTGGTCAAAGATGGCAGCAGCCCAGAAAAGGCGTCCACACAGGAATTACAAGATAGTAGGGAGGCAAGTCCCATCAAATCAGGACAGAAAAAATCCTACCGGCAGATGGCCATGAAGAGGGCTTTGTCTCCGAGCTACTACAGTGAAGAAATTTATAGATTTACACGTACAAAAACACGAGAGGATTCAGTTGGTAAACATGCCATCAATCAATATTTACATGTCTTTTTTATGACTGCTCTTCAATGTATATTTTTTACTAATTAAATTTCACTATTTTGAATACCAGACAGACTTTTGGGAAACAAAAGTTGTGAAAATATAAACTTATGTTAATCAAGATATAGAAAAATCAGTCTTTAGATTCCCATGATTTTGCTTCAGACACAGTCATATGAATACTTACGTAAGATTGTATATGGAATTTCATATATGTAAAATAGAAAAATTGTGAAATATACCTGTTCAAAGTACAGGGAGCTGTTTAATGAAGTAGTACAGAAGTTTAATTCTATTTACATTATGGTCATTGTGAGATCAAGCATTAATGTTACCTGGCAATATACAAAATTAACAGTCTAACTGTTATACATCTACAAACTGAATGAAAATGTTATAAATGTAGTAAATGTACATTGATAGGAAAAGATTTGTAATTAACAATGAAAAATAATAGGGAAACAAGGATTATTTTGACCACACTATATAATACTGTGTACCTGGAATTACTTGTAGGAGAATTCAGCAACAGCAGCTGGGCAGAAATGGAGCCATATGTAATTGGAACATTCTGCCTTTCTCCACTTTCTACTGCTATGAAGCAGAGACTGATTCTGCAGTACCTCACTCCAATGGGGGAATACCAGGAGGTAAGTTATAAGTCACTTCAGAAAAGCTGTTACTGGGTGAAGGCCAGCTGAGAGGTAGGTTAAAAGTCACTTTAGAAAAGAGGTAACTGGGAAAAGGCCAGTTTAGGGTAGAGGTTACTGAGAGGTAGGTTAAAAGTCACTTCAGAAAAGTGGTTACTGGGAGAAGGCCAGTTTAGGGTAGAGGTTACTGAGAGGTAGGTTAAAAGTCACTTCAGAAAAGTGGTTACTGGGAGAAGGCCAGTTTAGGGTAGAGGTTACTGAGAGAAGGCCTTCTTTGGGTAGAGGTTACCAAGAGGTCGGTTTTAAGTCACTTCAGAAAAGTGGTTACTGGGAGAAGGCCAGTTTAGGGTAGAGGTTACTGAGAGGTAGGTTGAAGGTCAGCTTTGGTCAGTGGTTGTTTGAAGGTTGGTTAATGTCACTTTGGGATAGAGGTTACTGGAATGTGTAGGTAAAAGGTCACTGTAGAAGAGTTTATCTAGAGGGATTATTATATTGATTTTGAAATTTATTCCAGCTGATATCTGATGCATTTGAGCACAATGCTGTAGACCTTATCTTCTACTACATCGATTTGAAGTGCAACAAAGACATCAGACTGGCATTTGAGGCGCTGAAGGTGAGCTTCTTTACTGATAGATTTTTGTTATGTGACTTGGGGGGAAAACATGAACAAAACTAACATCTTAATGATAAGAATGTTCTGCAAAAAAAAATATTTGATAGAAAAATCTCCAACGAATGATGGGTTATCTAGCCACACTGACAGATGATGTTTGGGTAATTTTAAACAGTACCTAGCCACATTGACAGATGGTATTTGGGTAATTTTAAACAGTACCTAGCCACATTGACAGATGATGTTTGGGTAATTTTAAACAGTATCTAGCCACACTGACAGATGATGTTTGGGTAATTTTAAACAGTATCTAGCCACACTGATGTGCCATAAGAAGTTTGCCATAGAATTCCTTCAGATGAGTGGATTACAGAGGTTACTGAATGTGTATCGTCCCTCCATTGCTGCCACTGGTGTGTCCCTCTGTTTGTATTACCTCTCTTACTTTGAGGATGTCTTGGAAAGAGTGAGTATTACACCAACTATAGTACTATCTTTAAGAAAGCATTGCCAAGAAGCAAGTTCATCCGAAGTTTGGCATTTTCATGAATTAAGTTCTACCCTGAGTCCACCTGTTAAGTCATATTAAAGAATAGTGTAACCTCATTCTTTTGATATTCTTTTTTCTAGCTTTAATACATTGGAAAAATATAATAAGTGAGATATTTTAACAGTCATTATGGATTCCACTTTGATTCTCTTATAACATATATTACTTACAGAGAAACATGACCCTTATGTAAGCTTTCTGTTGAATCAAGTACATGTATTTTCCCTAGAGAGATATTGCCTTGACTGAATTATTTCCTTGATTCAAGAATTGATATCAGTAATAAATATTTCACTGTAAAAAAATCTATGTGTCTATATTAGTAGATTGATGTTTCATGTCAGTCTTTACTATTAAAACCAGTTGTGGTTATTATTATTCTGCTTATAAATTATGTAATAAATCGAGTAGAATTCACTCTAAGATCTGCCTTAAAAAACCCAAAAGGGTATGGATTTGACCGACCATGCTGACAGAGATTTACACTGGTAAAATACAACTGTATCCAATGTTAATTTTCCAGGTGTGTCTCTTGCCTGAACATGTGTTATCTCATCTTGTCAGGTGAGTTGTGGAGTTTACAAAGGATGTTTGTAATAAAATCATTGAATCAAAGTTTAAACTTTACAAAATATTGTATACACATTAATCCTTAGACTTGTTGCAATTAGCGAACTACCTGCCTAAAAAATTGTATACGCTGGTCCTAAAATTATAGTCTATATCGATTTAAACAATAAGAATTTGTTCTTTATTTCTTCTTTCAATATCAAATCTTACAAAGAATTGTTTGCTAAGATTAGAGTTCTTTAAGAGTTATCATTTCAACAAGGCCACTGAGGTTCTTTCTATTAATAACTGATTTGAAACCTTTGTTTACTTTTTTAAGTATTTATAATCTAATTGGCAAGATTTTGATTACCTCCCTCTCAAACATACAAGAAGCAGTCTTCTCAGCACAGGCCAGTAATAAATTACAGTTACCAGATAAACCAATAGAAACTATTGTCTGCTTCCAGCTACTTACTCTGGTTGATGGAATGTTCCCATGACTCCAGTCGTTGCCATGCAGCCATGTTTTTTGGGATGGCATTCCCGTTCCGAGTGATATTAGACTTGTTTGATCAGAAGGATGGCCTGCGACGATTGTTCAATGTGGTAGGTGAAAGGTTTTGGTTATATCTCCATTTAGCATTGGTTTTAATTATTGAAGTTTGTCTTTTATCTTATACTGCATACAGTGTTGTCTGACACCAAACTAATATCTAGGTCAAATATATTTAAAGGAGATTTTAATGATTGTAAAGGATTCTAAAGTTCATTGATATTTGAAATGCTTGCTCAAATTAAAGACTATCTATTAACAGGTATATTGAAATGCTGTTCCTTCAGCTTAAATTTTGAAAATATTTCGTTCTGAAAAAGAAGTTTTAAGATCCATGGCTGGTAATCTTTACCATTGTGTGTGTTACATTAGGTAAGTACACTCGAGATTCTCAATGTGGAAACTCGGCGGGATAGCCTGAATGAAGACCAGATCTTCACCATGAGGCAGTCTGCACGCCATGTGTCTCTCGCCATGAAGCGTTACTTTGAAGCTCACCTAGCTCACAAGATTGATGAGATTCGACGGTCTCATGCCAGGAATGATGGCAGCTCACCTGTACAGGAAAACCCAGCCTACAAGGTGTGTTTCAATTTATAATTATAAACAATTTCATTGATATATAAACACATCTAGTGAAAAAACCACTTCAAACACTCTGTTGTAATTGTTTTATATAGTACAATATTTACAGCACAGAAACTATAATACATAAATACAAACTCTGGCTTGACTGCCATGAGTTATGACAAAAGCATGGAATTTTGTTTTTATATAAATTTACTTCAATGAGCTGACATTAAGTGTCATGGGAAATTCTAAGCTATATTTTTAACCTAAACCATTAATTCATTGATATTATCTTAATTTATACCATTCTATTTTGTGATGTTTGCTGTCATGATCAATATTTCCTCGGTAGGAGAAAGGACAGAAATTTTAATTCATGAGCAGCTTCTTGTTTAATGTACTGAGTCGAGGACCAGAGATATGGCATATTGTTTTTCATTTGAAATTGTTTACACATGTTCCTCAGTCAACACTGTTATTTCCAGGCTATAAAGTTGAGTCCAGAACTTGTCCAGGAGAATGTTGAGCTGATGATGGAATTGATGCCAGTGCGGGCACACTGGGCACCAGAGGCTACCTTTCATAAACTGGGCGGGATACAGCTTCTGTCGCAGCTCATCGCCATGGCACCTAGCTGGAACAACTATCCGGGAAAGTGAGTCGGCTCTGTTTCTTGTAATCAAACAATTCACGAGAACTTTTTTATTTTGTACACTTGGGTTTAGTTACTATAGAGAGTAATCTATGGTAGAAAATTTTATCAGAAATCAGATGATATAATGAATTGGATATGGACCAGTGGTTAAATTTTCAAACTTTTGCCACTTTACAAAATTCTTCAAGGGCTTATATACCTACAGGAACTAGAATAACTATCATCCATTCTAATACCTGACGTCTAAAGATATGACTTGGGTTGTTTTACAGGCCAGAGATGATTAGGAATGCCCTGGATGTGATAAATGTTTGTACGGTGACACCAAAGTCACAGCTTGCTCTGCTAGACTCTGTACCAATGCTGGAAAATCATCGAATCCATGCCATCAGGTCTGTGATCCTTTCTCTTCAAAACTCTAATCAGGGCCACTTGGGTGTTTGGTGTCTGTATATATCCAGACTACCAGTAGCGTATTGGTCTGCAGGAAACTCAGTCCAGGATAGATGTTGTTCTATTTCTATGTTGTACATTGAATATTTGAAGTAGGATATGGACTGAAGGATGGCACTATGGTTTAAAAAGAAAACTGAGAAAAATGATTGTTGGTGTTAAAAAGAAAATTTTTAAATGTGCCCTCAACTCCTTCTGGAATAATGCTGTAATGTGCTCTCTTATATAGCACAATATGAATTTTTTTTAAAATGTGCCCTCATATCCTTTCTGGAATAATGCTGTAATGTGCTCTCTTATATAGCACAAAATGAATTTTTTTTTTTAAATGTGCCCTCATATCCTTTCTGGAATAATGCTGTAATGTGCTCTCTTATATAGCACAAAATGAATTTTTTTTTTTAATGTGCCCTCAACTCCTTCTGGAATAATGCTGTAATGTGCTCTCTTATATAGCACAAAATGATTTTTTTTTAAATGTGCCCTCATATCCTTTCTGGAATAATGCTGTAATGTGCTCTCTTATATAGCACAAAATGAATTTTTTTTTAAATGTGCCCTCATATCCTTTCTGGAATAATGCTGTAATGTGCTCTCTTATATAGCACAAAATGAATTTTTTTTTAATGTGCCCTCATCTCCTTTCTGGAATAATGCTGTAATGTGTTCTCTTCTATAGCACATAATGAAAAAGAGGTCAAAAATTCTTACCATGAAGGTACCTACAGTGAAAGAACTTGGTTTAGCACAAGAGCCATATTTCAGATAAGAAAAACCCACTGAGACGGTTGTACTTGTGAATTATTAAAGAATTCAGATACTTGAGTGACCTAACAAACTTGCTGACAAGATTTGTCAGAGCTTTTATAGAGAAAATTTGTACTTCTTGATGTATTTTGTCTTGGTGTCCTAACATATGTAGCCTATTGTAGTGTGTTGATTGGACTAGCTGAGGGAGATGTGCTGTCAGATCCTGAGGTACAGAAATCTGCCCTCAATGTCATCATCAACTGTGTTTGTGGGCCTGTGGAGAGGGTGAGTATATATACAAAGGTACAGAAATCTGCCCTCAATGTCATCATCAACTGTGTGTGTGGGCCTGTGGAGAGGGTGAGTATATATACAAAGGTACAGAAGTCTGCCCTCAATGTCATCATCAACTGTGTTTGTGGGCCTGTGGAGAGGGTGAGTATATACACAAAGGTACAGAAGTCTGCCCTCAATATCATCATCAACTGTGTTTGTGGGCCTGTGGAGAGGGAAAGTATATACACAAAGGTACAGGATTCTGCCCTCAATGTCATCATCAACTGTGTTTGTGGGCCTGTGGAAAGGGTGAGTATATATACAAAGGTACAGAAGTCTGCCCTCAATGTCAACATCAACTGTGTGTGATCATGTAGAGAGGGAAAGTATATATAGCGACACAGAAGTCTGTCCTCAACATCATCAACTGTGTGTGTGGGCATGTAGAGAAGAAAAGTATATATACAAAGGTACAGGATTCACCCCTTAATAGTGAGTATATATAGAGGCACGGAAGTCTGCCCTCTTTGTCATCATCAACTGTGTGTGTGGGCCTGTGGAGAGGGTGAGTATATATACAAGGTACAGAATTCTGCCCTCAATGTCAACATCAACTGTGTTTGTGGGCATGTAAAGAGGGAAAGTATATACAGCGACACAGAAGTCTGTCCTCATTGTCATCATTAACTGCGTGTGGGCATGTAGAGAGGAAAAGTATATATAGCGACACAGAAGTCTGTCCTCATTGTCATTATTAACTGTGTTTGGGCATGTAGAGAGGAAAAGTATATATAGCGACACAGAAGTCTGTCCTCATTGTCATTATTAACTGTGTGTGGGCATGTAGAGAGGATAAGTATTTGAAGAGGAATAGAAGTCTGCCCATTGTAATCAACTGTGTGTTTGGGTTTGTAGAGAAGGTGAGTATATATACAAAGGTACAGAATTCTGCTCTTAACATCTTCAATGTGTTGGGGCATGTAGGGAGTGTAATTATATAAAGAAATTCAGAGGTCTGCCATCCATGTCATTTATGGGCATATGGAGAGGGTACAAAATTCTGCCCTCATTTTCGTCAACTGTGTGTGGACCTGTTGTTTATACAGAGCTAGAAGGATTGAGAATAGGATAGATCCTTACTCCATTGCCAGTGACAATAATAGAATTCTTCATTTTGTTTTTAAAAATGCTTTTTGAGAATAAATATGCATTTCAACATATTTACAAAATAATGCTCAGTAGAAGAAGGCAGAGGAAATTTATTTTCCCAATTTGAAATGTTTCTGTTTATAATTAATTAAGACCATTTATTTACAGTTGGGCGGTGGAGTGGGAAGATATATGGGGACTGGTGCCAAGAAAAAAATCAATCTGAAGATGGGAGAAGATGTCCTTAGTCGCATGTGGAATGGAGTGCGAATCAACAATGGTATTATGGTAAGCATTTTATCAGTCCATTCCAAGCCAGCGGCAACAACATTTCTAGTAGAAGTTCGGGGAAAAAAATTCCAAAAAGTTATGGTTATCATAAAATGTCTGCAAATCCATCATTTACCCCACAAAAAATGATTTAGAGGATTTGGAAGGATGTGTCATCTTTGTCCCTTTTTCTCTGCATTTGTCATTGAACAGTTTCTTAGTATAAATTGACAGACCAAAGGTGAGGATGTCATGTTATTTGACCAATAGATAACTATATATTCCTTGATCTTTGTTCCTAATCACAAGATTCTATATACTTCCAGAGTTTGGAAATATCCAAACATTGATGTTGAAAAAATTGTATTATCTAGAGCTATGATAAGTTAGTGTGTTATGATCATGATGTGTTAAATTTACTGTCTTACTGCAAAAATGTAATATAGAATATTGGTTAGTTGAAACATCTCAGACTAGCACAATAGATCTTCTGGGCCCCCTCTGTTGTCAGAAAGGCGATACACATGTCATGAAAACTTTCTGTTGACAGGTGCTTTTGAAGTTACTGTCTGTCAAAACACCCATCACAGACGCCGACTCGCTCCGAGCCCTGGCATGTAAGGTAAGGTCCTTGGATAATATTGTGTACTGAATTTGTACAAATTGCGATAAAAGGGTGTGACTATTGATATCTGTGGTTTTTGTGTTGGTGTTCTGTTAAGAATCATTTAAATACATCAGTCCAGCACTCAGTCAAACAATAAACACATCCATCTCTCAATTAAATCATACGAAATAATTTAAAGATCGTAACCATCAATCTAAAAATATATTTATGCTGAACTTGTTGATTTTTAACCAGAAATATGAATATATAATTAATGCTAGACATTATTAATAATTAGATATTCAGTATCTGTAACAAATGTAGAATACACAGGAAATATGAACTTCTGTCTTTACTGATGCCTAATTGTTGTCTTTACCTTCAGGCTTTGGTTGGCTTGTCTCGATCTGAGACCGTTCGACAAATCATCGGTAAACTACCATTGTTTAATAATGGGCAGCTACAAAGTAAGTCAGTATTGTCTTTGTGTTGGTCTGTACTTGTTAGTGCTGTGTGGAACTCTTACATTTTCATGGGGTTAAAATTTTCTGGTTTTTAAAAGGATATTAATTCGCTGGCACTGTATTTCATAAATAAATGGACATCCAGTTGTACTAAAAATTCATGTTGTTGTGTGGATAGATGAATTTGTGTTAGCAGCTGACGAATATTAATGATCTTGAAATAGGACATCAGATTCTATTTCAGGATACAAAGATAAATAAAATAAATGTACATTACCAATAATGTGTGGTAACATGACTTTGTTGAGATTCTGTCTCTGAATACAAAGACGGTTAAAATAAATGTACATTACCAATAATGTGTTGTAACATGACTTTGTTGAGATTCTGTCTCTGAATACAAAGACGGTTAAAATAAATGTACATTACCAATAATGTGTTGTAACATGACTTTGTTGAGATTCTATCTCTGAATACAAAGACGGTTAAAATAAATGTACATTACCAATAATGTGTTGTAACATGACTTTGTTGAGATTCTATCTCTGAATACAAAGACGGTTAAAATAAATGTACATTACCAATAATGTGTTGTAACATGACTTTGTTGAGATTCTGTTTCAGGATACAGTGATGGTTAAAATAAAAGTGTGTTGTAATATGACTTTCGCTACAACGTTACAAAAATACAGTAATTTTTGGTTCATTCTTTAGAATGTATCACAATGTGTTCCAAACAAAAGTCATAGCTGCCGTGTTTGGATGATTCCGAAATATTGATCACCCTGCATTTATAGATTAGAATTACTCTCTGCAATATACCGTGAACATGCTGACTTAAGGTAGGGGAGATTGCCTTAATACAGGAAATGATACAACAGTTGTTGGAAACTCTGCTGAAACTTTGGTATATGTGGGTAGGCTTATTGCTAGTCATTGGCCTTCTATTATCTGATAAACTTAACTCAGTGATATTCAGATTGTTGTTTGTCAGTGTAATGAAATATACCCGTCATCCTGACTTCCATCATATATACACTTCATGGTATGTTTGCTTTTCTGTTGCAGTGTTGATTAAAGAACCAGTGTTACAAGACAGACGTCAGGAATTTGTGAAGTTCTGTAAATACGCAAATAATCTGCTGGAGCGTGTCTCTGGAAAACACTCCCACGCCAACTTTGATGCATCCCTCGATGAAATCAGAAGGGTAGGTAGTTCTGACAGACATAAATCATAGATATGAAATATGAATTTTTAATCAAAATTATCTATGATAATAATAATTGCTTGTGTCATATTGTTGTGTTTTTGTAAAATCAGAATAATTCATTACCATTATCAATTAATCTCCTTAACTCAAATATAATTATACATACTCAAAGCATGATTACTCCTAAAACATCGAAAAAGATATGGTTTGTTTTTTATTAGTATTTGTTGTAAAACATCTTTTTACATGGCGAATCGTTAAAGATGTTTCCCTGTATGTAGAAAATGTAGGTGTTATTACTGAAGGTTAGCTTACAGTAAAATCCAATATAAATCTTAACCTTTTTTATTTACAGGCAGATATCGTAGCTCAAACAAAGATCATCTTTCAAGAGAGGGAGCTCTTACAG
Organism: Ylistrum balloti; assembly: GCF_031769215.1. Lineage (NCBI taxonomy): Eukaryota > Metazoa > Mollusca > Bivalvia > Pectinida > Pectinidae > Ylistrum > Ylistrum balloti. The sequence goes on from NW_026782437.1 coordinate 281,559, forward strand.
TTGATGTACAGCCATCTTGTCTCCCAAGGTATGATGTGTTTGGTGTAAACTGCTTGGACTTCTGTTTTTCGGGTTTATCAACCCCTCTTAACAATCAGGGTCATTTTGAGGCAGGGTCTTGTATAAGCTGGTAGATACCTCACTGAACACAATATAGAAGGCCTGTCACATGCTATTCAGAAAAATTAAGGTAAAGTTTCTTGCCCAAAGACACAGCCATGATGGCACAGGGCGGTAAGTTTTTCAGTTTTGTGAGTATCACAAATTATCATGGTTAAAAGAGTTTAACCACATTCCTTGGATATTCATCGGAGGTTAGTTAACCAACCCTTAAATTGCCTGAGGTATTGTGGCCACAAACTGATTTTCAGTCATTCATCTTATATCCAGTAGTAAATGCTTGCCTGGCAATAAATCCTGTTGTTAGACTTAATTACATAGTTGTGACATTATCCAGTGATAAACTCACTCCAAAATAGAATTATTAAAATTGATTTGACTATGAGTTCTACCCCTGGAAAATCTCTTCTTTGAAGATAGCATTGAAACTAATCAGGTCTTGACATTCCATATCCTGTTACAAAAATGCTGGGCATGAATAGACTAACACACCCATGCTTCAAGGATTTGCCAGAGGGTCTGGTTCTGCATCTAAGGGCATACTCGCCAAGTCAATAACAATGTAGGGGTAGAGATTTCTACTCACAACTATATGTAACTACCAGGCTATGAGAAAGGGATACACTTATGATACTAGGGTACCATGACTACTTAAGCTGGTAAGTTAGTCCTGATAAAATGTCTTGACAGTATTTTTTAAATTTAGTTGTTGCAAGTTTACATACCCTGTATTGTTGTTAAAGGTTTACATGAAGCAGCATCTGCCCTACAGAAGGAAGCTAATTTACCGGTGTTCTCATCAACTCCACAACTTCACTCCACAAGTCCTCATTTCTTCTCTACACCCCATCACACGCCAAAATTGGTAAGTAATTTTCTCCTATCGTTGCATAAAAATATTGTAAAATAACATAACTCCTTCTCTGCTTCCTATACATGGTCAAGGAATATTAGAAGTGTAATTTAGGCTGGCATGCTACCAAATTGAAATAACTTCAACCTTGACCTACTTTAAAGGCCACATTGAATATGACTTACAGGCCCTTTTTGTCTCTTGGTTCCTTTAATCTTGCAAGAATTGTATTCTGGAAGACACCATTATATTATTGTAAGAGGGACTGGCCTGAATAAGGATTGACAAAAGATCAACATAGATCACTGATTGAAAAAAACTGTATAGGAAATTATTCAAATTTTTTCAAGTTCAGGATTATTTTTAATTCAAGGATTTGGTTTTCAGCTGTTCATAAATTTCAATCTTTATAGGGTCGACCGATTTGCCCGCCAAACAACCAATCAGCATCCAACAGTCAGGTCACCCAGCCAATCAGTATCAACACGTCCTATGGTCAGACAGAGAATGGGTCTACTTCTGGAAGCAGTGCGGCAGCCACATCAGGACACATACGTTTTACCATAGGAAGGCCTTCCCATCCCTCCCCCTCAAATATAACATACAGCAAGGTAGGTAATGCCGGTGGTAAGACGGGCCCTGTGTTAATCTCCAGTACTGCTGGAGCAGGGATCACTCTGGAGCAACAGGAGACATTGGAAATCATAAACATACTATATCCCCTACATTATTTATATGCAAGTGTGTTTTGATTTGGCAGAAAACTGCATCTAGTACCTTACTGTATAGAGTTAAGGCTCTTTTGCATCACTAATCCAAGACATATTTTTCATAAAACTTATAATTATAATATACTTGTCAGGACTTCTTAGGACAAAAGAGTTACACTCATCACCTGTCCACTATAAATAGGGTTATTGTCCTTAACTAACTTTTTACACTGGCTGTGATGGGAGGATTGCTTGTAATACCTAGCCCCGTTCTGTGTTACTTTGTTGATGAAATTTGGAACATTTTTATCTCAAATAATAACAATTGATGTTAGAACTTCAGTAGGTTTGTATACAACATTGAGATAGTAATACCTGTAACCCTGGTAAAATACTAGTAATATACCACTCGGCTAGAGAGAACTTCTCTTTAGCTCGATTGGTTGAGCGTCAGACTAGTAAGCCAGGGGTCCCGGTTCGATTCCTAGCGGAGGGATTGAGATGAAAAATAACCTCTGTTACATACCTGCAACCTTTGGTAAACATGTTTCATTAAACAACTGCCTCTGATCTTCTGTTCTGTTCATGTTAATTTCATTCTTTCCTACGTGAGCTAATTTTGTAAAGTTTTAGCAGTTTTAAAACTGTCCTATTACTGCATTTGCTTCCATCTGATTTGTAGCTACAATCTACACGATGTCGATTTAACCGGGAAAAAGAGGGAGGCCTTGGAAGTCCAGCTCTACGAAACCGAGGCAACGTCGGCAAAGCAACTGGGGAATTTGAGAATAGTTTGGATAAGATTGTGACAGAATATTTGCGGAAACAACATGCCTTATGTCGAAACCCTGTCTCTACTTGTCCCCAGATGTCCTTATTTCAGTAAGTTTAGTCATCAATTGATTCAATGTGTAGCATTCTGTTCCCTCATATATTCAAGCTGTTTCCAGTATGTAACTGTACTAAATTTGGCAAGGTTATTAGGAACAAAATCTTACATCAAAATTTCATGGAAAATTTTTATTTCAGTTTTGTCACTATTAAGCTTCAATATATTATATTTTCATGTCTTTTCTAAGATAAGATATAATTCTAGACCAGAAAAAATTAATCTTGTTTTTCAAAAAGAAAATAAAAAAAACCCTTTGAATATCTTCTTTGGTGTGCATTCAAGCTCTGTAGAAATTCACTGTCGATTTCCAATAAGTATGCTCAGTTATGAATGCTGTATATTTGTTACTATAGGCCACACAGATGTCCAGAACCACGAGGGAAGAGGAGTGCGCCAGCCAATTTCACTTCTCGATACTTCAACAGCCAGGTAGGATTTTATAAAACACATTTCTCTATTGCCTACTGATATGAAGTAAATCTTTATAACATCCAGCTATATTTAGTAAATAATTATTTTCTAGTGTCAAGCTGATTTGGAATTTATTTCAAAGCATCCACTAATGAAGTTAAACTCATAGCAAACTAATAGGTGTATGGTTGTTGGATTAGCTAATATTTCAATAAATTTTCTCCTGTCACACAAATCAGATGTTTGGATTTAATGTAACAATGATTTACATGAATATTCACACAGAAATATAATTGTCCTTGTTCAGAGGCATTCGAAAACACAGTTAGCATAAGACAAATAAATGCTCTGTATTCAATATAAAATTATTGAAGCAACTGGGAAAATGAAAGAATTTAACTCTGGTTTCATTATTCTCCAGTGATTTATCGAACACATGTTGACCCAAGTTTTCATCACCACCTTGTGTCATTGATTTAGGATATAACTAGACATAATCTTTACAGTGTTATTTATAATTGTGTATTCATTAAGGTTATCATAGTAAACTTGTTATTAGTGAATGATGACACACCACATATCTGTATTGGTAAAGTAATCTATACCATTTTAACATTACCAGTACATGCTATGTAGAGCAGCAACACTTTAATTGTTCCATTTAATAGCACAGTATTCCATACAATAGAGTTATCAGGGGACACATGTGAAATTGGTGTTGAACAGCACAAAGGGGGAGGGGGGAGGTTAGTAAGAGAGTTATCACTATTGAATACAGGAAATCGATAATGGGGGTCATACTAGAAGGAGCAGAAAATTGAAAACAGACTGAGTTTAAAATTTCAAAAGGGCTAAACATATTTGCATATGATTTACTGTAGTCAGCTTTTTCCCAAAATCAGCTGATTAATTGAATCGTGTTCATTAATCTCCCAGGACCAATCAAATATATTGTTTACTTGAAAATTGCAATTGATAGATGGTGTACCATTTGGGTCTATTGGCAGACCTGCGGCCATACCTTTATTAGTAAAGCTGTGCCCATAAATTCGTACAAAGTGTTTGTTACGGGTGCATGTAATGATAATAGAGGTTGTAATTTGACACAACTTTTGTAATGCCGTTATTTATTCTGAAATGGAAACTTCTCGTATTTTCAGATACAGCCAAGATTTGGGGGATTAGAAGGTGCTAGTGCAAATCATAAATTCATCTACAGCAGGTACAGATTTTGAAGTTTCGTTAGATGAATCAATCCTTTACATATTGGTATATATTTCTGTGTTTTCCCAGGGAAATATTTACACCTGTAAAACCACTGTTCTGCATATTGTTCACAATGTCCATCTATCTGATATGTTTTTTTTTCATATCTAAATAATGTTTGAAATAAATTCCTTCCATCTTTTTCAATATTTTCCTTGTTTTCATTATCAAATTTATTATTGCTGGATTTCATTTTGATATTTACTTCAACTTCTTGTTATGAAAAAAAAATTACATGTTACTAAAGCTGATATTGTTGTTTGAGACTGAAAGTGTGATATTGATTTTTCACATACAATCTTTCCTTTTGAACAGATTCCGACCCATAAAAACTTTTAAAGATGGTGAAGATAATTTAGGCTTCACCTGTTGTGCTTTTTTGGTAAGTAAATATTGTGAGTTCATGAAAAATTGCCATATCATACCAGGCTTTTATGCTGTCCCTTCCCCCTCCGCCGAAACAAATCAGAAATGAGAAATTTTCTATTTTTGTTACTTATCTGTATGGACTACCATGGAGTTATTTTCTTGAATTTTTACAGCCAACACAACAGCATTTGATATTGGGTACCTACACTGGAGATCTCAAGTTATTCAACGTGGTGTCTGATGAGGTACGTGATTGTCAGTATTTGGCACGATATGGTAACATGTATTTTCAGAATTACAAACAGATTTTCTTTTGGTAGACTCGGAACACATTTTGTAACTTGCATCATCTTTTTTTTACTGCTCTACCATAATATTTGTTTGTGTTATGTACGTGTGCGAAATGCTGTTTGTGAAAACAATTTATTTGACAAAAACAGTGTGATTAAAGATTCAAAAATTAAAATAAAAATCATATATTGATAGTGTTTTTGCTGTTTTGAACAATTTTTGTTGTGTTGTAAGATGTAACCAGAATTAACTATGAATATATTTCAGGAGCCAGTCAGTTTTAGTGCTCACATGTCACCTATAACCAACTGCCAACCCTCAAGAGTAAGTCATTACAGCACTGATTAATGAAGGTTAACCTTCTGGAACACCTGGTCGTAACGTTGTCATTTTTAACGGTTCTCTGTGTAAATTTTTCCCGGAATTTTAACTTGTTGGTATGATCTTGTTTTGATAAAACTTTTTATGATTGTCCTGTAAAAGCGTCCTCCAACTTATTGCCCTGTAATTATCCCACCATAAAACTTATTGTCCTGTAATAGCCCACCACAAAACTTATTCTGTGATAAGCCCATCACAAATTTGAGTCAGAGTTGATCTATTGCAGGTTATATACAGTAAGATCTGTCACATGACTTTTTTTTATTTTGTCTTCAGGATGGGAAACTGATCTTGACTTCTTTTGAGGTGGAGTGGGAAAGCATGCATGGTTCATGTCTGTGGAGCTATGGGGATATCCTTGACAGCAAGTAGGTCACTGTGAGGCATGCTGGGTAAAAATATTACTGGTAGTCTGTAATACACAGATTTGGATGAAAATTCAGTGGTTAGAAAAGATTTGTAAATATGGTGAAATATGATGTGTAGGGTCAGCTTTAGCTATGTGGGGTTCATTAAATTGGCAAAGGTTGGTTTTTTCTGTTGGTTGTTGATTTGATGCAGTTTAGTTTGATATTGGGTGGAGGCAGAGAGGGCTTGGTGTAGGGGTGGATTTGTGGTGTGGAGGCTGAAAGAGAGGTGGTGTGAGACTGAAAGGGGGGTGTGGATTTGTGGTGTGGAGGCTGAGAGGGGTTGAGTGTAGGGGTGGATTTGTGGTGTGGAGGCAGAGAGGGCTTGGTGTAGGGGTGGATTTGTGGTGTGGAGGCTGAAAGGGGTTGAGTGTAGGGGTGGATTTGTGGTGTGGAGACTGAAAGGGGTTGAGTGTAGGACAAATTTGTGGTGTGGAGGCTGAAAGGGGTTGAGTGTAGGACAAATTTGTGGTGTGGAGACTGAAAGGGGTTGAGTGTAGAGAAGGGGTGGATTTGTGGTGAAGGAGGCAGAGAGGGCTTGGTGTGGGACAGAGGGTTTGTGGTGTGGAGGCTGAAAGGTTGAGTGTAGGGGTGGATTTGTGGTGAAGAGAGGCAGAGAGGGCTTGGTGAAGGGGTGGATTTGTGGTGAAGAGGCAGAGAAGGGGTTGAGTGTAGGGACAGATTTGTGGTGTGGAGGCTGAAAGGACAGATTTGTGGTGAAGAGACAGAGAAGGTTGAGTGAGGGACAGATTTGTGGTGAAGAGACAGAGAAGGTTGAGTGAGGGACAGATTTGTGGTGGAGAGACAGAGAAGGTTGAGTAAGGGACAGATTTGTGGTGAAGAGGCAGAGAAGGTTGAGTGAGGGACAGATTTGTGGTGAAGAGGCAGAGAAGGTTGAGTGAGGGACAGATTTGTGGTGAAGAGGCAGAGAAGGTTGAGTGAGGGACAGATTTGTGGTGAAGAGACAGAGAAGGTTGAGTGAGGGACAGATTTGTGGTGAAGAGGCAGAGAAGGTTGAGTGAGGGACAGATTTGTGGTGAAGAGACAGAGAAGGTTGAGTGAGGGACAGATTTGTGGTGAAGAGACAGAGAAGGTTGAGTGAGGGACAGATTTGTGGTGAAGAGACAGAGAGGGTTGAGTGAGGGACAGATTTGTGGTGAAGAGACAGAGAAGGTTGAGTGAGGGACAGATTTGTGGTGAAGAGACAGAGAAGGTTGAGTGAGGGACAGATTTGTGGTGAAGAGACAGAGAAGGTTGAGTGAGGGACAGATTTGTGGTGAAGAGACAGAGAAGGTTGAGATAGATCTTGGTTTTGATTTTGTGTTATGGAGGTTGATTTGAAGCTTTTTGTTGCAGATATTCATTTGAAGATAACTATGTAGAGTTCAGTAAACACATCGAAGACAGAATTATTGGCACCAGGGACGACACAGCACATGTAAGTCAAAAATCACATTCATAACAACAACAGTGGAGAGGACAATATGTTAGCATACTCATTGAATGGTGTAGACATTTTCTCTTTGGCAAGTCCTAAAAATCAAGAAGTTGCGAGTGCAAGAGGTAAAATTATGATGATGAACTTGCTCAGATAAAAAATTATTACCTTGATCTGGTTTGAATATCAAGTCTGACTGACTTGACATGGAATTTTGTGTTAGATTTAAATCATGTACACAGAATCAGAGTGAAATTCCATTTAAACCTACAGAGGGCCTTGGTTGTGTTCCTCTTATGACACCTCATTCTGTCCATAGGAAAGTTGTCCAAGTCTGCTTAGCTTGCCCCACACATGTGAAAATGGCATTTTCAGATACAAAAATAAAGAAATCCTGACTATGAGTTTTGAAATCTTTTCACATTAAGAATGTTATTTTCCACTCAGGTTTACCTTTAAGTGTAAATCTGTAGTAAGTACTAGCCCTGTATAACAATGATGAAAATGACCTTTAACCCTTCAGATTTTATTTAATTATCATGACCTTGTTAAGTTGCCTGTTATAAATCTTTTTTCGACAGCCTATGCTGTTTTTGGATCTCGTTAAAATTATATAATTACCTCAACCTCATTTCCACAGATTTATGATGTGACCACAGGCCGTCAGCTGCTGAAACTGTACGACTCCAACAAGGCCAACAACTACCAGCTAAATAGGGCGACCTTTAACCCAACTGATGACATGGTGCTCAATGATGGAGTATTATGGGATGTGCGATCAGGGAAGTCCATTCACAAATTTGACAAATTTAACCAGTTTGTGAGTGGAGTGTTCCATCCGATGGGATTAGAAATCATCATCAACTCCGAAGTTGTATCCTTTATTAGCTGTTCTTGGTTAAAATTTAAACGTGTGCACACATTTTGACACTGACATTTTGACACTGAGTAAATACTTGTTCTCTATCTGATACGGAATTTCATCTATTTTAGTTTTAACACATCCTGTATTTTATATTAAAACTAACAAGAGCATTCCTGTCCTATCCCCAAGAAGGACATTAGAATTCATATTCTAAAACCTTAAGACTAACAATGATTACACCAGTGTGTGTTAAACTGTGGCTAAAATGTTAGAAGACCAGTCAGGAAACTTTCAAAAAGCATGTTATTGTTGAGGGAGTCTTTTTTCGACTACTTTAGAGAAGGCATAAAAAAAAATCCAGAAAGATAAATATTTATTAAAAATCATAATTTCCTGACTTTTGGTAATAAAAAATTCAGTGTGTTTCAAGCTTCTGGCAGAACTGCAAAAAATTTATATTAGATGAAATTTTGTTTTTCTGTCCAGATTTTACTTGAAATTGATAAAAGATGTTAGCTAGCAGGAAGGAGTAAATCAGTTGATGGAGGATTTTATAGTTTTGCAGAATTTATCCTTGACCGTTGTTTTAGTGGGATATCAGGACCTATCACTTACTACACACTGTTCCCTCCCTCGACCAGTGTCAGATCCACTTCAATCATAATGGCAACATTATGTATGGTGAGTTATATATACAGTGTCATCATGTACAGTTAATTATTAGATACTGCGGCGTCTGGCATCTGTCAACTTTTACCATACAATGCAACTTTCCTGAAAGACTGAACAAATTTTAATCAAATTTGGTCAGAAGCATCCTTGGGGAAAGTAAGAGAAGTATATAATTAAGTGCAGTTTAGATTTGTGACATTCAAACAGTGATATAACAGGTAAAGAAAAGAAAACCATTGAATTTAAAAAGTTTATAACAAATGAAGAATTTATGATGAAGGAACATAAAAGAATTAGATATGTTTTGTGAAAGAGACAATGTTATCTATCTAATTCATGATTTTCTGGTACAGCTATTCAAATTGATCAAGAACCTGATGCAGCGGAGGAGAAAGTGAGGAGTCCATATGGATCAACATTTCGAACTTTTGATTCCAAGGACTACAGCTCTATAGGTAACTAATAAACCTCAGGAAAAATCTATTAATCAGATCGAAAGATATACAAAAAATGTCAATCTCATCTCAGAAGAATTTTCTTATCTGAGACAATTGAAAAAGGTATTTCTGATAAACTTGAAACCTTGGCTTTTAACCAAATACAAAAAAACATACGGAGATTTTTCTCAAGACTTAGATGTTCCCTTCAAATGTTTCCCGATAAGTTATTTAGCTACAGCTGAACCTTGTTATCTAGAACTCAGAGAATTCATGGGGAGACTTCAAGATAACCGAGTAATCGATGGAAGTGAGTTCAAATGTTTTGTGTAAAGTAAGGAAGGGACCGAGAAATGTTTTGAATTAAAAAGGGGTCTTCAGGTTATACAAAGTTTGACTGTATACATTTATTCTTTAATATCCAGAGGTGATTTAGGAGATATTGAAGCTAATGTATGATTACAGTCTCAATTTGATATCTACCCTTAGTTACATTGATATCACCCATTACTTTTCCACAGCTACTATTGATGTCAAATCCGGCAGCATCGCGGATTTGTGCTGTGACAAAGCAGATTGCTTCCTGGCTGTTGTTGAGGTATGTCATTCTGATGTGAAAAGAAGTTAGAGGATAGTCTTTCTTTTTTATAGAAATACTCATTTCTGGATGGCATTTTTATCATCAAGAGTCCAAAGTTCATTGATTCCAAACCTCATAGTGCTAACACTTCACTGATATTTGAAATGAGATGTGATGTCATAGCTGTCAGTTATAAAAAGAGACCTTGTTGAAAATCACACTTTGACTAAAACAATGTATTGTAAACAGTAAAATAAAAGAAAAAGACAAAAAACATAGGAAAATAGTCCCTCCTGTGTACTACTTTGAAAATAGTCCCTCCTGTGTACTACTTTGAAAATAGTCCCTCCTGTGTACTACTTTGAAAATAGTCCTTTCTGTGTACTACTTTTCATTACCTTCTTAAAAGGTACTGATTTCCTGGCTTAGCCTGCGTGTGGCCAAAAAAAAAACTGAACATTTATAAGCAGCCGTCTTCATTATTTCGTATTTGACTTAGACTCTATTTTAAAACATGGCTGATTGCATCATGGTTTCTATAACATTATTTTTATACCACCAATTGTAATGTAGCAAGAAAGCTTTTATACCATGTGGTTTCCATGGTATCACAAATCATTTGTTTAAAATCTCATGAATTACTACAACAAATGTTTAAAATCTCATGAATAACTAGACAAATATCTAACAGTGTGTCCATGAAAATATATTGTACATGAAATTGATCCATGATGCTTTTTCTGATAATTTAATACCAATTTTCGTTGGTTTGACAGGAAAATCATATATAGGGCTTAGATCTGCATCATAACTGTATACATAGTGACCTTAGCCAATTGTAGAAAACTGTTAAATCAATGAACAGTGCTCTGTCGTAATCTTGTAGTAATTCTGTGTCTCTTTACTCTGTATCACAGAACCAGGACTTCACCGATGAGACAGCAACAAAAGAGAGCGTGTGCAAGCTGTACGAAATTGGTAAATTACGTGATGCAGAAGACGACCAGCCAGAGGAGGAGGAAGACGATGGGATGGAGGAAGATGACGATGATGATGAAGATGATATCCTAAATATGGACGATTCTCTGGATGATTCCAATGACTCTTTTGATGGTGAAGGAGATGGTATGATAATTAATTGCACTAATATGTTATTTAGAGGATTCATGTTGTTTGTGATTTCCCCACAAACATAAGACTTAGATTTCATCCCTCCATAAACTGATGTTTAGATTTGGCCTGCATCTGAGAATCCGTAAGTCCACCATTCATGATCTTACAACTGAAGTGCCCCAAGCAGATTTGGTTTTCAAATGGTTCTGAAATTCAATATGGCTGTTGGCAGCCATCTCAAATTTGATATTGACATACTTTAGGTTGAATTATTTTGAAGTTCATGATAAGACTTGAATGATGAAATGGGTAATGGATAAATATCTTGGTTTAAGGAGGGACAGTATGTAGTCATCACCGTAATTTTTCATGTGCATCCATGTGTATAAAGATTGTGTACAGGATCATTCATCAACCCCTACTCAGATTTAGTTTTTATTCACACCATAACATCACACCATCAAGTTGTACATCAGATTAGTTTTTGAAAGCCATTTGTCAAGGTTTGAGGTCAAAGGTCATATTCGACCTCTGTCTAAATAAAAACATTTGTGTACAAGATATTGCATGAACCCCTCAACAGATTGATTTCTTATTTATATTTCACAATGTTGGGTTTTCTTTTGCAGATGATGATGGTGATGATAATGGTGAAAATGATGACGATGATGATGATGATGAAGATATTTCAATATCAGATGTTGATGACGAGGATGATCTTGACGATGATATTCTCTTTCAGTTAGTGTGATGTTAAGTTCGGCACTGAAGAATGTGATATTGCGACTGAGACTATACAGAACTTAGATCTGTAAAAAAAAAATGGCTTTTAATATATTTTTAATTGTAACACTGTCTTTTGTCATATCCAAGGTAGAATGCTTATGTTGTGTATAGGTACTGGTATTATGTCATAATTTTAGTCTGTTAAATAGCTCGGAGTCTCTTAATTTGAAATATAGAACATGCAACTTAAATGTCTTAATTCAGTTTCTGTTACGTATTATTACCTTCTTATATTTCTTTTGCCATTTCTTTCTTTTTTCATTTTTCTGTTTTTCTCTTCAGCTGATTTTATCTGCCTGACAATTTGATATATTTTACATTTGGTTTGGGTTCTCCAATTTTGTGCATTAATTAGTTTAATTATGAATAAATTGGTCGACCATTTGAAACACTATTTAGGTCTATTTATTGAGGAGCTTGAAGTATTGATGAATTAAATGATGATCTTGGAAATGATATTGAAGTGCTAATTTAAATTGTATTATTTAAATGTCAGTAATATCGTCCTTTTGACCTTTTCTCCAAGGAGGAAATGTTTTACAATGTCAACTGTACACTTAAATGTCAAAATATTCCTGTGTAGGTATTTTTAATTTTACTTAACTCGAAAAACATTAATTTAGTTACAGTGTAAAATGGTTGGTTCACAGCGAATATATTTTAAGTGTAAACATCCTTACCCTCACTCATCCTATGTACATATTCTTAATTTGACACTAATAATCTAGTCTTGTGTCAAATATTGATGTATCATATCATATTAATCTTGATTTTTGTGGGTTTGAATGTTTTTCTGTTAAATTTATGAAAAATAACCCCGATGAATTTAAAATATTATATGTTTTGTGAATTAATGGATTAAATACTCTGTGTTCATCACTTTGTGTGGATGTTTTTGTTGTCTTGTTATCAGTAATAGATTTATGTGGAAATTCTGTTGTCAAATTTAAGGAAATAAGGCGATAAACAATATATTTTGTGTGGAAGTTCTGATGTTATCTACTGTTCTGTAGATGTTTTCTGTGTATCGTGAATTAGTGATGGGTATTTAATGTAACTCATATTTTGATGTAAGATTGTAGATGTTGTGAGTGACGTGTATTTGATGGAAATGTTTATGTTGGTTTTGCCTGTCATACTGATAAAGCTACCATTAGTGACAATATGGAGAGCCGGAATTATTCTGTTGTTTAAAGGTAAAAAGAAAGTGAATTGAAAGTGTTTTGTCTGTCCTGGTTACATGTACAGGTTCTACCCTCATCCTCAATACAATGAGTCAATAATTAGTGTACATGTGACAGACAAGTTTGTCCCGGTGCCTGGTATACATATAATGTCCCTTATTTACTGAACCAACATATTAAAGGCACCACATCTAAGATGAAGATGCCCTATAGTAACCAAGTAGTCTGTTTGTCTGCCTCTCTCAGGTTTTTTTTCTGTTTCAGCAAAATATCTCAAGTTCTTTTGGGCCAGTTGCATTAAAACTTTACTTGATACTTATAAGGAAGTGCTACAGGGGCAGAGATGTTCAAGTCTTGAGGTCAAAGGTCAAGGCCTGTAAATACTATGAATACTGCAAAATGTTATCTTCAGTTCTGTTCGATGATTAAACTCTGACTTTTTCTATTTGCTTCACAAGAAGTGATAACTCTGACTTCTTTTCCAGATTTGAAATATTTCACAGATAAATATTTTAAGTAATTTTATTGGTAAATATTTTGTTGTGCCATAATGGGACATAATTAGTTGAAATGAAATGAGTATTCCTTAGACTGCAGGTCAAAGGTGAAGGTCAAATTTTAAATATTTATTTATAAAGTAATTAAGAAATTGATAACAATGTAAGACCCCGGTTTGGAATATTCAGACTTTCCTGTTGTGTGTCTGTACTCGATTTTCCCTTTTAGATGACTTTGAATGTCTTCTACTTCTCCAAATCACTTGTTAATGACAAACTCCTTTATAAGAGCCACATCCTTTATAATGACAACTGACAGTATATAATGAAACAAATCCAATTGTAAGGATATTTTTCTGAAACAAGAAACTTTTACGCTGTTTCAACATTTAATGTAAAATAAAGATACTAATGTATACTATCATATTGAAAGGAATTTTGATGTCTAAATCAATGTTGACATATTTGTCAGTAAACCTATTACTATTGAAAAGTATTCTTAAATGAATTATCTACAGTCTGTATAAGATATGAGATATGTAAGTCACTGAAAGAACCGAAAGAGTGTTTTATAAATCATTGAATTATAAATCCATCATAAATTTGGAAGTCTGGAATTTATCAATTTTAATTTCTCAGTTAAGATCCATGCTTCCATCTTGTATGTCTACATGGTTGTAAAAAGAAATGCAAGTGGATAACACCAATTAATAAAAAATTCAGATAAATAGTAGAGCCAAGAAAGAAACTACATCATAAAGCTGTTTCATCCTTCTAGGACTTGCCAGTGATGCTAAGGTCCTAACTGTTCAACCGATGAGGTGACTGAGGAAAATCCATTGAGAAAAAAAATGTCTGAATCAGATTGAGAGGTGTACTAGCCACATATTTCAGTAAATTTCATAATTTTCATATACCTGATAATTTCAGAAAAACTTTGGGTACATGTGTATATGGCACATGCCTTCATCAATCTGGACACATCAACCAATGTTTTCCTTCCTTTATATCAGTGTATGTTTCCCTAATTTTTTTTTTTAATAACACACAGTTGATAATTAGTCCTCTTGTATATAGATTGAAGTCACTGTATTTGTAAATAGGTATCACTGCCACAGTATTAAAGGTAATCAATGTTATTAAAAATGTATATATTTATTTTAATTAAAAATGATTTAAACTTTATTCTGTGTTATATTTTGCTATTATACATAAAATCTGTTATTGTTTTGATGGATTTATATAATTTTTTTTTTTTTTAATGCAAAGAAATTTGTTTAATTCATAAGACCACACTGCCACACGACATGCAATTTTACCTCACTTGCTCAAGAGGAATTTTAGCTTATTATGGCACTGTGTTTATCTTTATTTATCTTCTGAAAAAATCACGAGGTAAAGGATCCTAATATCAAAATAAAGGGCTGCCATGTTTGTTCAAATGAATGACCTTGGCCCAACTTTCAAAGTCACAGAAGTCAAATGTGTTAAAATCATTTATTACTTCTCAATAACAAAGAAACCCAGAATTTTGATTTGGATTTGGGCCTGTAGCATGCTGGGATAAAGGATTCCAAGTTTGTTCAAATAAATTATATTGACCCATTTCAATATCACAAAGGTCAAATTTGTTGAATGTTTCAAACAGCTTCTTATAACCAAGATGCTCTGACCTTTGATATATGCATTAAGCTGAATAACCTTGATTTAATTTTTAGAAGGCTATGTGGATTAAATGTGTTGAAACTTTTCGTGAAATATTGTCTCAAAATCCAAGAGGCAGAGGGTCATGATTTTCAGCCAGTAACATACTGAGATGGACTTTGTAGTTTTTACCAAAATTGGCTTTCAAAGCATTCAAGCTGCACAACAGTTTAATTATACAGGCCCATTGGGCCTTCCTGTTTGAAAAACTTTGACAGCACCTTGTACCATAATTATCAATGAAGGACCTTTGAAGTGTGTGAAATAACCTGGTAATAAAGTTTTGTTGACTGAAATCAAACATCCTTAATTTCTATTTGCTTTCCTACAGCTTACCTGGTCTAAAGGGCAAAGGTGAACATATGTTATACTATTGCACCCATCTTCCATCTGTCCATTGTCAATGAAAAAATACTACTAATTACTGCTGTGGTACGGCATGGAAGATTTCATCTCAATTCAGTGTGGAGTAATCGTGGGACGAGAGGAGCTCAATTTTGTATAAATGGTGGGTGTGCACATTCCCTTGGATTCTGTTTCATTTTGGTCTGATAATCCTTCAGTTCCAGGAGGAGGATATATCACAGTCCACCAATCCCAGGAGGAGGATATATCACAGTCCACCAATCACAGGAGGAGGATATATCACAGTCCACCAATCACAGGAGGAGGATATATCACAGTCCACCAATCCCAGGAGGAGTATATATCACAGTCCACCAATCCCAGGAGGAGGATATATCACAGTCCACCAATCACAGGAGGAGGATATATCACAGTCCACCAATCCCAGGAGGAGGATATGTCAAAGTCCACCAATCACAGGAGGAGATATCACAGTCCACCAATCACAGGAGGAGGATATATCACAGTCCATCAATCACAGGAGGAGGATATATCACAGTCCACCAATCACAGGAGGAGGATATGTCACAGTCCACCAATCCCAGGGGGAGTATATATCACAGTCCATCAATCACAGGAGGAGGATATATCACAGTCCACCAATCTCAGGAGGAGTATATATCACAGTCCACCAATCCCAGGAGGAGGATATATCACAGTCCACCAATCACAGGAGGAGGATATATCACAGTCCACCAATCACAGGAGGAGGATATATCACAGTCCACCAATCCCAGGAGGAGGATATATCACAGTCCACCAATCCCAGGAGGAAGATATATCACAGTCTACCAATCCCAGGTGGAGGATATATCACAGTCCACCAATCCCAGGAGGAGGATATGTCACAGTCCACCAATCCCAGGTGGAGGATATATCACAGTCCACCAATCCCAGGAGGAAGATATATCACAGTCCACCAATCTCAGGATGAGGATATATCACAGTCCACCAATCACAGGAGGAGGATATGTCACAGTCCACCAATCCCAGGGGGAGTATATATCACAGTCCATCAATCACAGGAGGAGGATATATCACAGTCCACCAATCCCAGGAGGAGTATATATCACAGTCCACCAATTACAGGAGGAGGATATATCACAGTCCACCAATCACAGGAGGAGGATATATCACAGTCCACCAATCACAGGAGGAGGATATATCACAGTCCACCAATCCCAGGAGGAGGATATATCAAAGTCCACCAATCACAGGAGGAGATATCACAGTCCACCAATCACAGGAGGAGGATATATCACAGTCCACCAATCACAGGAGGAGGATATATCACAGTCCACCAATCCCAGGAGGAGGATATATCACAGTCCACCAATCCCAGGAGGAAGATATATCACAGTCTACCAATCCCAGGAGGAGGATATGTCACAGTCCACCAATCCCAGGTGGAGGATATATCACAGTCCACCAATCCCAGGAGGAAGATATATCACAGTCCACCAATCTCAGGATGAGGATATATCACAGTCTACCAATCCCAGGAGGAGGATATATCACAGTCCACCAATCACAGGAGGAAGATATATCACAGTCTACCAATCCCAGGTGGAGGATATATCACAGTCCACCAATCCCAGGAGGAGGATATGTCACAGTCCACCAATCCCAGGAGGAGGATATATCACAGTCCATCAATCTCAGGAGGAGGATATATCTTCATATAGCTTTAAAGATACTTTTTGTACAATTATTGGGTAAATCTTGATTTGAATTTTAACCATTGAGCAAGCCACAAATCCTTGATGGAAGTGAGCATTATTTTATTAAAATTTTGTAAGGTTTACTTATGAAATATGGCTCTCTTTCTATATATATATATATGTATGCCTGCTTCCAAAACTGTTAACATACAAACAGAACATCAGTGCCTTCATTAACAATGAAATTCCTGATTTTGCTATATAGATCTTAATGAATATTTACCCATTTGAATTTGTTTTCTGCAAAAGCAATAGTAAGTTTTCATTACTGTGACCTTGACATTGTATACATGACAATAGAATGGCTGTACTGTTGTTCCCATCACTGTGATCTTGACATTGTGTACATGACAATAGAATGGTTGTACTGTTGTTCCCATCACTGTGACCTTGACATTGTATACATAATAATAGGAAGGCTGTACTGTTGTTCCCATCACTGTGACCTTGACATTGTATACATGATAATAGGAAGGCTGTACTGTTGTTCCCATCACTGTGATCTTGACATTGTATACATGACAGTTGAATGGTTGTACTGTTGTTCCCATCACTGTGACCTTGACATTGTATACATGATAATAGGAAGGCTGTACTGTTGTTCCCATCACTGTGACCTTGACATTGTATACATGACAATAGAATGGTTGTACTGCTGTTCCCATCACTGTGACCTTGACATTGTATACATGTTGCTTCCATCACTGTGACCTTGACATTATATTCATGACAATAGGAAGGCTGTACTGATGTCCTCATCACTGTGACCTTGACATTGTATACATATCAATAAAATGGTTGTACTGTTGTTCCCATCACTGTGACCTTGACATTGTATACATGACAATAGACAATAGGGAGGCTGTACTGTTGTCCCCATCACTGTGACCTTGACATCGTATACATGGCACTAGAATGAGTTGAGCATTCATCAATACCGGTATGAAGTCACTCTAAATTAATTGGTTAGGTAAATTCTTGAGCATTTAGCTTCAACTATGCATTAGTAGCAATGAATTATAATAAATTACAGAACTCACTCAGTTGCCATTTTAGTACCTTAGCTATCACTTTTATTGTGACATTGTTATTTTCGCCATTTTCACATTTTTCTTGATTTCTTTTTTATGTAATTATAATCAAGGTAGTCGAGCAACATAAAATGTTTAAAATTATATGAAGTTGAAAGATGTTCAAACTAAAATTTGTTGATTTTTTTATTTTATTAACCGGATATTGCTGTCATGATTGAAGTGTGTATATCTCTTCCTTTGTTTGGTTAAGTTTTCTAGGTCCCTTGTTTAGTCAGGCTCATGTGTTTGATAAGTGTTGTTTCAAGCCTCTGAGTTTGATACGTGTGTTTCCAGACCACTGTATTTGATCGTGTTGTTTCAGACCTCTGTGTTTGATCGTGTTGTTTCAGACCTCTGTGTTTGATACGTGTTGTTTCAGGCCTCTGTGTTTAATACATGTTGTTTCAGGCCTCTGAGTTTAATACGTGTTGTTTAAGACCTCTGTGTTTGATACGTGTGTTTCCAGACCTCTGTATTTGATACGGGTGTTTCCAGGCCTCTGTCTTTGATGCGTGTTGTTTCAGGCCTATGTGTTTGATACGTGTTGTTTCAAGCCTCTGAATTTGATACGTGTTGTTTCAGGCCTTTGTGTTTAATACGTGTTGTTTTAGGCCCATGTGTTTGATACGTGTTGTTTCAGACCTCTGTGTTTGATCGTGTTGTTTCAGACCTCTGTGTTCGATACGTGTTGTTTCCAGACCTCTGTGTTTGATACGTGTTGTTTCAGACCTCTGTGTTTGATACGTGTTGTTTCAGGCCTCTGTGTTTGATACGTGTTGTTTCAGGCCTCTGTGTTTGATACGTGTTGTTTCAGGCCTCTGTGTTTGATACGTGTTGTTTCAGGCCCTTGTGTTTGATACGTATTGTTTCAGGCCCATGTGTTTGATACGTGTTGTTTCAAATCTCTACATGTGTGTACATGTCTCTGTGTTCTCTACATGTGTGTCCATGTCTCTGTATTCTCTACATGTGTGTCCATGTCTCTATGTTCTATATATGTGTTCCCATGTTTCTGTGTTCCCTACATGTGTTTCCATGTCTATGTGTTCTCTACATGTGTTTCCATGTCTATGTGTTCTCTACATGTGTGTCCATGTCTCTGTATTCTCTACATGTGTGTCCATGTTTCTATGTTCTCTATATGTGTTCCCATGTCTCTGTGTTCTCTACATGTTTTTCCATGTCTATGTGTTCTCTATATGTGTGTCCATGTCTCTGTGTTCTCTACATGTGTTTCCATGTCTCTGTGTTCTCTACATGTGTTTCCATGTATATGTGTTCTCTACATGTGTGTCCATGTCTATGTGTTCTCTACATGTGTTTCCATGTATCTGTGTTTTCTACATGTGTTTCCATGTCTCTGTGTTCTCTACATGTATTTCCATGTCTATGTGTTCTCTACATGTGTGTCCATGTCTATGTGTTCTCTACATGTGTTTCCATGTCTCTGTGTTCTCTACATGTGTGTCCATGTATGTCTCTGTGTTCTCTACATGTGTTTCCATGTCTCTGTGTTCTCTGTATGTGTGTCCATGTCTCTGTGTTCTCTACATGTGTTTCCATGTCTCTGTGTTCTCTACATGTGTGTCCATGTCTCTGTATTCTCTACATGTGTGTCCATGTCTCTATGTTCTCTATATATGTTCCCATGTCTCTGTGTTTTCTACATGTGTTTCCATGTCTCTGTGTTCTCTACATGTGTTTCCTTGTCTATGTGTTCTCTACATGTGTTTCTATGTCTCTGTGTTCTCTACACGTCTATTTCCAGGTCTCGGTGTTCCCTACGCATGTATGTTATATATTCAACGACGATTCCGTAAAGCCCTATTTTTGGTTTTCATATTTAGCATTATAATGAACATATCTTGTTTTCTATTCGTCTGTCAAATATTTGAAGATCGTATAATGGTATGGCGTTGTCCGTCCGTCTGTCTTAAATTTACATTTGTCCAGAGATCTACAGTTTTCGACCTCCTCTTTCATACATTATAGTCAGAACTGTTAACAATTCATTATTTATTTATAATTTTGATCTGAAGCGACTTTTTTAACCATTATGTAATTGGACAGAAATACGGATGACAGATTTAATGAATTTGAAAATGTTCTCCATTCAAATTCAAATTTTGAAATGTTCGAAGTCAACTCCGTCACTTCACACTTTAGGGTTTGAAACTCTCATTTTATACGTGGCACTAAACCTATAGAGTAAAATATATTCAAATTTTGCGGCTACTAACTTCATCGATTTCCACTTCGGCAAGTAAGAAGTGAGTAGGAATTATGCTTGTCTTAATTCGCGGCGATTTATTTTTTACGAAACAGAATAATTGTGCTATACTGTAACATTGGATATCAGCACTGTCTTAATTCGCGGCGATTGACTGTTACGAAACAGAATAATTATACTTTACCCTTATCTTCATTAGCCTCGATTAACTTTCATGAGTCAGACTTTTGCGAACTTATTTTCATCGCGAAATTCATGAATGTAAATCGCAGGCCAAAGGAAATAGGTTACAGAATAAGAGTGATTGACAATTAACTTTACTTATAAGCAATGGTGAAATTCATTTACAGATTAAATTCCTTATACAGCTAAAAAAACAAATTATTGAAAACTGGGTACATGGGTATCCGTCCTTCTAAAAGTATCTACCCTTGAAACAACCAGACTCATAACGAAACGATACATGACTTCTCTTCCTCAGTCCTTGATTTGTAAAAACCAAGTTTGAAAGCGATGCATCAGAAACGACCGAAATTGCACGTATGATTTTTTTTATGTGTCATTTACATATCCACCTTGTCTGCAGCATTCCACCACATGGTTACAAGTCCTCGGTGACAATTAAAAATGATTTTCAAATAACATTCAAACGCAAAACACTAGTGTTGTATTCAACCCTCGCACAGTTTATCTAAACAAGTGTTAAGACAGTCCTTGGTTCCAAAAAAAGAAAAGACAAACTGTGACAATCTCTTCGTTCCTCGAAATTGTTGGACCACGTGAATGAAAGAAATTACCAACTGTTTCATTTTTATATATTACTTCTGTGAAATGTTTTGCGTCCTTTACTTCTCGCGGCTGACTGCATCAACGGAATGTGTGTGGGTTCACACTCAGTATTTCCCGCGGAATGTACATTCGGTCTATTTCTTGAAGCATTATGTAGGTCATATGTAAAATTGGAGCTTCCGAACGGTACCTCTGCCAGCTATCGAGGTCACACACACCAGCTGATCGTTGTGTTTCATTCATAAGTTTGCTGACGGATTGTGAGGGGGTATCAGGTGTGTTCCACATCAAGCTTGATTGTTGATGGCGCGGAATTAAACACATCATCACCTGGAGAAACAGAAGTTTTCCAAGGCATTTGTTTTGTCCTATTTTAACAGTGCTGGAGACACTTCTACATTTAGCGTTTGTCGACTTTTTTTTTCGCTTGCCGAACTACTTGTGACATTAAACAGAGCACACACACATACATATTGTACTGTATACATACACAATTCCTGTTATCTGACACCATGTCGGAATCTGCATCAGTTTCCAATGTGGCATCTGGAGGTGATTCCGCGGCACAGCCCCCTAAAAGGGGAAGAGGACGACCCCGAAAACCCAAACCTGACCAGGTAAGTGAAGGTGTGCGCGGAATGCGGTCACTAGGTTGCACCTGTTATATATCGTGGTACTATCTTTACTTTCTCTTGTGATTTCCTGGACTAGCTATAAAAAGTACCACCCACGCGAAAGACGAAAAACTGGTTTCTTTCTAACTTTCCTTTTTAAAATATAGTTCTATTATGAAATGTAACTTTTTGTCATAAATTTATGCATCGAACTTGTAATAAAGCAAATAAATTTATTATTTATTTCTAGCCGGAGGAACCGAAACCTAAACGACCACGAGGACGACCACCCGGTAGTACCAAAAAACCCAACACCAAGGTATGTATCCGCGAGGACGGCCACCCGGTAGTGCCAAACACCCAACACCAAGGTATGTATCCGCGAGGACGGCAACCCGGTAGTGTCAAACACCCAACACCAAGGTATGTATCCGCGAGGACGACCACCCAGTAGTACCAAAAAACGCAGCTCCAAGGTATGCATTCACGAGGACAGCCACCCGGTAATACCAAAAAACGCAGCTCCAAGGTATGTATTCACGAGGACAGCCACCCGGTAATACCAAAAAACGCAGCTCCAAGGTATGGATCCGCGAGGACGGCCACCCGGTAGTAACAAAAAACCAAACACCAAGGTATGTATCCACGAGGACGGCCAACAGGTAGTACCAAAAAACCCAGCTCCAAGGTATGTATCCGCGAGGACGGCCACCCAGTAGTACCAAAAAACCAAACACCAAGGTATGTATCCACGAGGACGGCCAACGGGTAGTACCAAAAAACCCTGCTCCAAGGTATGTATCCGTGAGGACGGCCACCCAGTAGTACCAAAAACCAAACACCGGACATGTATTCACGAGGACGGCCACCCGGTACCAAAAAGCCAGCTCCAAGGTATGTATTCACGAGGACGGCCACCCGGTACCAAAAAACCAACACCAGATATGTATTCACGAGGACGGCCACCCGGTACCAAAAAGCCAGCTCCAAGGTATGTATTCACGAGGATGGCCACCCGGTACCAAAAAGCCAACACTAGATATGTATTCACGAGGACGGCCACCCGGTACCAAAAAGCCAGCTCCAAGGTATGTATTCACGAGGACGGCCACCCGGTACCAAAAAACCAACACCAGATATGTATTCACGAGGACGGCCACCCGGTACCAAAAAGCCAATTCTAACTAATGTATCTATGTAGAAGATCTCCTTACATAAACCTCATGTAACCTTTCACAAAATCGATCTGAGCTAATCGTTCCAGGTAAAAAAACGACACTCTAATCAGTCAATCACCCCTCTTCATATGCATGTTTTGAAATTTCTTGTCCTTCCCTGCCACATTTCATATCGATTTAACCCTCATCTCCGACGCCACCCACCACAAGCGTCTCGACTCTCCAGGTTTCAATGGTACCAAAATGTTTCTGACAGTCTAATCTTTTGTCATTAAAATAACCTTCTTAAAATACCAACGTGTTTTAAGAAATACCGTCGTGTTACTCGGAAAAAAAATGTTATTTGAAATACCAACAAGTTACCAGAAAAAAAGGGTTACTAGAAGTACCTTCCTGTTATCGGGGGAAAAAACGTGCTATCAGTAGTTCCGTGGTGTTATCAGTTATATACATGTTTAAAGGGGATGTAATCGAGAAATTATATGAAGGAAATTATAGAAATATCAACGTCATCGGAAATATCTTGTATGTTAACGGATTTAAAATACCCACGAACATAACGTATGATTATAAATACCAACCTGTTACCAGAAGCACTCGCATGATATAGCACACCTCCACGTACGTGTTATCAAAAATCCCTTCTCTATGATACAGTTTAAGTACATATCACCAATATTTCCTTCATAACTTCTTAAAAGTCAAGACCTTTTATGGGCAAATAGTCATATAATCGTTTATTGATTGTAATTATTAAATGATAGCCCCATTCATTTCTATTCATTTGCATGTATTCAAAAAAAATTGAATTCACACCCTCTTCCAGCCACCAGGTCATCCAACTCCATCGCTTCACTGTGAGAGAAATACCCCCACCCCACACCATACCTACCTTTGATATCAGATGTAAAAAGAAAAGCTAACCAGACCAAGTACTTTCACATGTTAAGAAGTCACCATTCTTTCTCTGAGATATAAAACTATCGATCCGATCCCTACTCTCACATGTTAAGTAATACATTCCGTTCCCGTCCCTGGTGTAAGAAGCGTCCATCTTTGTCACCTATAAACTAGTATAAGAAAAATCTCCTCCCGTTATAAAAAAAACAATCATATCAACCACATCCTTTAACTTGACCTTATTCCCTACTGTTGTATAAGAAATTTCCATTCCGACCTCCGTATCTCTGCATTGAAAGAAATGTCCACCCCTCCCCCCTCGCCTTCTCATGGTAACGGACATGTCTATCTACCCCGACCCCTGTCTCCCTATGGTGAAATGAAAATCAGCTCGGGTCCCTCTCTCAAATGGTAGGAAAATTTATTGGAAGTAACCATACTGAGCCCCAGATTGTCTCCACGTGTGTCTGTACCACGTATCAAATATGATTGCACGTATTTATTATAGAAATAATATTTAGATCACGTTGTTTTAAATCCTACATATCCATATAAAATGTTATTATTATATTACTACTAATCCCCATATAGCAAGGTCCCTTGGGGTACTTCCGTTGTAAATCTAGGTCAACCTTGAAAAGAATTTTAGGCCAGTACAATACGCAGACTTGCAGCCCTCCTACACAACATTGTGGTGGGTCCCTAAAGGTGGATTAGGGGCCGAGGTAAAATAGGGGCTTTTGGATAATCCAGACCACAAACTATCGCCGTTTATCTATATCAAATTAAAAAAATACATTTGTTTATTTCCATGGCTTCAAATATATTTTTATAATAGTACGTTTAATTTACAAATTGAAAATGTCAGCATTATTTTTGTTGCGTAAACAAATGCTCTTAGTCGAACCCTGTTGACTAACGTTCCACGAGGCTTGATGTGTGTAGGTCAAACTAACACACGTATACTGTCCTTTCGTTTAACTTTTGACCGGATATGGCATGAAGTATATGTTTACGTGCACACATACACATGTATACATACACACGTAGATGTGAGGCGTCGATAAAGAACCACCCATTTTGACCGTAATTTTGACTAAAAACACAATACAAAATATCCTAAAATATCCTAATACCAAATAGATAACAAATTTGCTTATCAACAGCAACGTATTTTGACAAAAGAACAGCATAGACATATTTCAAAATCGGAAATGTTTCATAAAAAAGATCCTGGTAGTACGAATAAACCTATTATTGTTGTCATTTTCAGTTATTTATTCAAGAAGCTGGAAGAAATTGTCTCGCTGTATTTTCGATGGTTCATTTTTTAAAATATTTTTTGAGACCTTGAAACAAAAAATGTATTTTTAAGCGAAGCCAAGTGAAGGACTAAAGTTTTCTGTATTTAATTAAATTTTCAATGATGGTTTTTTTGGTGATTTTATACCGTAATTAAAAATACTGCAAGATGGAAGACCTAGACGATAGCCTCTATCGTATTATAAGGTTTTACACGATGTTGAAACAAATTTCATTGATCTACGTTAACTTTATAGTTTAACAATGGTAAACCCTATGAACGACTTTTTCCGAATAACTTCCATTTGATTCTATCTTGGTGTTTCGTTTAGTCCATTATTTTCCACTTTTGGTATCTCTTGTGACCCGTACTCAAATGACTGTGTCAAGTACTTAAACCTCGTTAAAGCAGATCTTGCGAACAATGAAACATAGATATTTACTCTTTGTCTTTTGACATCAGCAAGGCGACTGATCAGGATTCTTTTTCAAGATCATGCTTCAGTTACACGAAAATTTCTGTTTGTAAAATGATAATTTAATGTCAAGAATATTG
The DNA here is from genome assembly GCF_031769215.1 of Ylistrum balloti. Lineage (NCBI taxonomy): Eukaryota > Metazoa > Mollusca > Bivalvia > Pectinida > Pectinidae > Ylistrum > Ylistrum balloti. Next base: position 307,303 of record NW_026782437.1, read on the forward strand.
TTATTAATTTTTTAAGACAGAAATTTTCCGTCTAACGCTGCTGACTGAAAAAAAACGCACACAGAAAAATAAAATAAAACCGCAAGATAGCTCATTTGGCGAAAACTGGTAGCATAATTACAGGGATGATATTAAGATTGAAGCTGAAAATTAAGAGATTATACAAATAACAGAATTTTATGTTTTATTCTTTGAATAGCTATTGCGTAACCCTGTCTGGGAATCCCGTCTTCATATCACCTGATGTTCTATTATAGGGACGTGGTACCAATTTTCATCCCCATAGTTCAGATTATAAGGATAAGGTGCAGGACACTTCTATTTATGCTTATGTACACTGACATTCTTGTTAAGTCACTCTTCATTCTAATGCAAAACCTTTCATTTTGTTGAAGAATCTGTCGCTCACGTAATAGTATTATTAAAATCATTGTTTTGTTGACTTTCAGAAGGAATACAAGCCCACAAAATCACGAGGAAAACCCACGAAGGTAAGTCCGTCTATCATCGTCCTGTTACAATACTACAAGGTAACAAATCCATCCCTGTCCGTCCATCGTCGTCCTGTTACAATACTACAGGGTAACAAGTCCCACCCCTGTCCGTCCATCGTCGTCCTGTTACAATACTACAGGTTAACAAGCCCACCCCTGTCCGTCCATCGTCGTCCTGTTACAATACTACAGGGCAACAAGACCACCCCTGTCCTTCCATCGTCATCCTGTTATAATAGCACAGGGTAACATGTACCACCCCTGTCCGTCCATCGTCGTCCAATACAATACTACAGGGTAACAAGTCACCCCTGTCCGTCTATCGTCGTCCTGTTACAATACTACAAGGTAACAAGCCCACCCCTGTCCGTCCATCGTCATCCTTTTAAAATACTACAGGGTAACAAGTCCACCCCTGTCCGTCCATCGTCGTCCTGTTACAATATCCCACCCATGTCCGTCCATCGTCGTCCTGTTACAATATCCCACCCCTGTCCGTCCATCGTTGTCCTGTTACAATATCCCACCCATGTCCGTCCATCGTCACCCTGTTACATTACTACAGGGTAACATGTAACACCCCTGTTCTTCCATATCACCCCTGTGCGTCCATCGCCATCCTGTGACAATACTACAGGGTAACAAGTCCACCCCTGTCCGTCCATCGTCGTCCTGTTACAATATACCACCCATGTCCGTCCATCGTCACCCTGTTACAATACTACAGGGTAACATGTAACACCCCTGTCCTTCCATACCACCCCTGTGCGTCCATCGTCATCCTGTTACAATACTACAGGGTAACAAGTCCACCACTGTCCGTCCATCGTCGTCCTGTTACAATACTACAAGGTAACAAGTCCCACGCTATCTGTCCATCGTCGTCCTGTAACAAAACTACAGGGTAACATGTCCACCCCTGTCCGTCCATCGTCGTCCTGTTACAATACTACAAGGTAACAAGTCCCACGCTATCTGTCCATCGTCGTCCTGTAACAAAACTACAGGGTAACATGTCCACCCCTGTCCGTCCATCGTCGCCCTGTTACAATACTACAAGGTAACAAGTCCCACGCTATCTGTCCATCGTCGTCCTGTAACAAAACTACAGGGTAACATGTCCACCACTGTCCGTCTATCGTCGTCCTGTTACAATACTACAGGGTAACAAGTCACCCCCTGTCCGTCTATCGTCGTCCTGTTACTAACTATAGGGTAACAAATCCCACCCTATCTGACCCACAGGTACCGGTCTTGTTCACTATCTGACTTCCGATTCTCAATCCGGACGAGCCAGATTTACCGAATTGTTCTGAAAAAGATAAACGTTAGGTGTTTTTGACAATCATAGTAACTCTTACTATAGCAACCAGGAAAAACTATAGCAACTAGAAACTGTAGTGCCTATTTAGGTAGTGGCCGCGATAGAACCAGCAAAACCATAATAATGGCATTTACTTGTATTTTTTGAGTGGAAACTGTAGTGCCTATTTAGGTAGTGGCCGCGATAGCTCAAACGATCAGAACGTTAGGCCTCGTCACCTCGAAAGTTGGAGGTCCGAGGTGCGTGGTTCGAAACTCCCTACCCGTGTCGGTTTGTGTAAGTCAGGAAGCTTAGTAACAGACCAGTCTGTGCTCTTGTGATTGTGTCCTATGGTAAGACACTTGACGCTAATTCCTCTGAATGACATGCGACGGGCCTCCCGCATGTTGTCCACTGAGGTAGTCACCAGCTCAAAATGACCTAAGGGGATAAATCCAGTACACGGCAAACAGCAAACCAGTATAGGTAATTGTTTGGCCGAGCTGCTACTCAACATAGGCTGGGTTACTACTTGACCCGCTATAACCATGTTTCGTCTTTAATTGACGTGTTAATACCAGTGTTGTACTGATTAGGGCCACAAACTAAGTACTTCCTGTCATCGAGCAGCCATCTTATTTACGTTGCTCCGACGGGGCAGTTTTCCTAATGCCGTACCTACCAGTAGTGTATTTTTTTCCTTTTTACGAGATAATTTCCCCTCGGTTCACCACCGACTTGTCTTTATTTACGTCTCGTTGACGACACAACAACTTCCGTCACAGATGGGTATCTGGATTTTGAGTGGCCTCTTTTGGGTGATACCGCGCTCTCTCCTATATCAAACAAAACACGTGCGTATTTGTGTACAAGTATATAAGTAATCTGTTGGTATTTTATCATTCATCTGTCCGCCAGCTGATCCTTAAAGAATTTCACGGATTTAAGTTTTTAAAATGTAATTTGAATGTGTTCGCGAAGTACTGTATCAGTTTAAATTGTTATACGGAGTCAGATATAACGATACTTTCAAACAACTGCTCCTTCATCTTAGTAAGTATTCAAAATAGCAAGTAACCGAGTTTGTTAAATTTAATGAGATGTTGTTCGTGTCACCCTCATTCAATGTCGCACGTACATCTGTGTCGAAATTTTCATTTTATCAGAAAAAAACTTCTTCCGATACTCAGTAAAGACACATTTTCCCTGCCTTTTTTTCTTTCGTCGTTAAAAATACCAAACTCGAAAAAAAAATCAGTTTCTTACTGTATGTTGAATCTTTTCCTTTATTTCTGTTGATAAATAATTTAATCAAACAAAATCTTTGTCTTCTTGGAATAGTTTTTATTATATGGTTTGGTAAGAAAACGGACAATTTAGTGAACGGGCCGGATACTGAAAATGTATTTCTCGTAATGAAAGTGTGCCTAATCGGTAATAAGGAAGCTTGTAACCTATGATGCCAGACTCTATCTTGAGACAGTCAAAGATAAATCTAACTTATGCCCGATAAAGCAACTTTACATAATAATCCTAATGTATACATCATAAAAATGTACAGGAAATTGTTCTGGATCAATGGAAAAATAGATTATTGAGTTAACGAGAGTATAAGATGAAATATTCACGACAATTATGAATGATATATTAGCAAACAATTATGATAATTTGCTTTATTTCGTCAGGTCAAGCTGGGTTTATAACGATATTTTGTACATCAGAGAACATTTCTGTATTACATACCCTATTATATCTCTTCATTGATTTAAAGAAAACCTTTGACAAACTGTTGTTAACAATATTGTGGTAAGAAAATTCTGAACAGTAACACTAGGGGTTCAAAATAGTAACACATGGGATTCAAAACAGTCATAGAAGGGGTTCAACACAGTAACACAAGGGGTTCAAAACAGTAACACATGGGATTCAAAACAGTAACACAAAGGGTTCAAAACAGTAACACACGGGGTTCAAAACATTAACACAGGGGTTCAAAACAGCAATACAAGGTATTCAAAACAGTAACACAAGGGGTTCAATACAGTAACACAAAGGGTTCAAAACAGCAATAAAAAGGGATCCAAAACAGTAACACACGGGGTTCAAAACAGTAACACAAAGGGTTCAAAACAGTAACACAAGGGGTTCCAAACAGTAATAAAAGGGATTCAAAACAGTAACACAAGGGGTTCCAAACAGTAACACACGGGGTTCAAAACAGTAACACAAGGGGTTCAAAACAGTAACACACGGGGTTCAGAATAGTAACACAAGGGGTTCCAAACAGTAATAAAAGGGATTCAAAACAGTAAACAGAATTAATTGTGTTAGTTTCGAACGCTGAATCAGAAATTTCCCATAAAAGAATTAATGGAGATCGATCGGAGTCCCTCGCGAGGAAGGATTTTGTCCCTTATGTACTAATTACATTGTGGCGAGGAGTTCCATTATAGTTAGTATTAATCTGTAGTCTTAGTATTACTATGTTAATTAAAATAATCTTAAAATGGAAAAGATATGTTTCTAATATATAATAATTTGTTATGAACAAAAGGAAGTAATTTTTAACAAATGAATAATAATAATAAAATTACAAAATGTCTAAAAATAGCATACAAATACAAAATACATACAGTATAGGTTGGACTGAATTTTGTTTGTTTTGTTTTATTTGTTTTTGTTTGTTTGTTTTTTTTTCATTATTCTGTTCACATCATGTTTATGTATAAGTCGCCTCCTGTTAAAAGTGTAGACGTGCGGCTATAGAGAAAACGGAATGAAGCATGAGATTTCGATTCTTGTTAACCGGTGAAGTATGAAGAAATTGAAACCGTTTCTGGCGCACAACAAAATATGATACTAGCATGAACTAAACGCATAATAACGAGTACGTTACGTGTGTCTATGAGTTGAGATATTGTTAGGGGTTGTTGTTGTTTAAGGAAAACACATATCACTGTTCAGGTATCGGGAGGACGTTGGCGTGTGATTCCCCGTCACTCTTCGGCTCCAGTAGGCGTGAACATTACTGTCAGTACAATACAAGTATAAGAAATTCCCTGCTTTTGCCAAAACTTCAGCATGACTTTTTCATAAATAACATCGAACCGTAATTTTGTAAAGGATTTGGTAAAAGTAAACAAAAACAAATTAATAAAGAAAATGAAAAATAAAAGATATGTTAAAAAGTAAAGAAAATTAAAAAGTAAATGTATTACTTCTGAGCGTCGAACTCTTATTGTAAGGTAAAAGCGGTGTTAAAGCACAGTAGAATTTAACACTCGCCGGAAAATGCACAATGTATCGTATTTTTTTTTTCATTTGGACGGAAATAGACATTGATAAATGTGTTGTTTGTTTAAACATGGGTATGTTGTTTCGAAAGAATTTTTTGTACAAACATTTGAAAATTACCGTATATTGAAAATATATATTAAATTTTATGTCGATTCCCGAAAAATTACATTTGAAATCTTCATAAGTGATATGTATTTGTTTACAGAGAGAAACAAGTGACGAACCATCCGGAGACAGAGCGGAATCTAGTCCGAACTAGAACGATGTTCGGGTTAACATCATGTACATAGTTTGTCTCGTCAGGGATTCAAAAAGTTTGTCAATCGCCTGATGGTTTTCCAAAGTGACCGATACACACGGTGCAGCCAACATTAAGACTGTGTTGAAAGATACAAGACATGTTGAAATGTACCACTGTCTAAAGAATCCCATTCCGATAAAATCTGGAAATAATGCGACCTTGCATGGCTCCAAATCAAAAACTGTATATAGGAGAACTATCGGAGGATTTCAGTGGTTGATTGGCTTTGTAGATGTTGCGTCGGCGCATACTGTAATGCGTCGACAGCGTCGGCGCAAGGTAATCCGTCGACAGAGAGAGTGTTTCTATATGGTTGCGTGATGATGTGATCTCGGGGACTTGACACAAACTCCTAACCGAAGGTCTGTAAAATGCCCTACATGCTGTAGGGTTAGGAATTTGTGACAAGTTCCCGTGTACAACACACTGAAACATTGTGAGAGAGAAATGCCACGTTGATACAACATGTGGATATTATGTGGTTGACTCCGGCAGACTGCAGTTGTACGGCTTTTTCATACCGAGATATTTAGCTTACATTGTTCGGCCGTTGTCCGACCGTCAGCTTTCCTTATTGAAAGGATTCTCTTCCCCAATGTTTTTTTTAAAGATCGAATAATTTGGTCTGAAACTTTTTAGGGGTGGACGATCATGTTTTTTTTTTTTGTAGAAATGGAGATTTTAACAAATGGCCTTGAAGAAGTATAGAAGTGTTTTCTTCTTAAGAAAAACCCCCCATCAAACTTAATGCTACTACTCCTAAACGCACGTGCAGATCTTAACGAAATCTAGACTAAAACATCCTTAGGGAAGGTCCATCCAAATTTCAGCTACTTAGATATAATAACTATGATTGCATTTGAAACATCGCCGCTGATGTACTTCAGTTTAAACCTCACCGCCAACGTACTTCATTTTAAACCTACCCGCTTACGTACCTCAGTTTAATTTCCGGACATCTGGAAAACCGAAACGTAATCTAAACAGGTACATAACTGACACATCTCTACACAAATATGGATTACACGTCTTTGTGTATGAGATATCACTCTGTTTATCTGGTTTATCTTGATTAAACGAGATGTCGTTTTAGATTTCCGGATTATCGAGATTTTACCTATCCTGATACGATACGTTGCTGTAAGCAAGGAGCGGATACAAGTATGTAGCTGTTCATTTCAAGATACTTGCTGTGTTCCTGAAGAAAGACATTGATTTGCATACAATATTCGAGTTAATTCGAACAACAAGCAGCTGAATTAAGGAAATGTTATTACGTATCCGGATTAACGAAATATCACGATGTGTGTTTAAAACAATGAGGTTAAGAATTTCATTGTCGTTTTCGGTTTACTGTGTCAACGTGCAAAACGCGTAAATCTGGTAGATAAACAGATACTTATAAACTTTTGCCTGCCATGCGTCCCTCAACTATATGCATTTTATATGATCGTACTATACATATGTTTTGTTTTAATTTCCGTGCTGGCTTCCAACTTTTGGCGTCTTATGTATTTGTTATAGATGAACTCATTTTAAAAGAAGATATGGTATTCTAAAACATCGTCCGTTCATATGTCTGTTCGTCCATTACATGTCTGCTATTTCGTCGTCGCCGAACCTGTACTTCAAACAAAAAAATAAAGACTCCGATTTAATTTGAGATATTACCTATAAGTTGCATTGAGTTTAATGTATATATGTATTTTTTTTTCTAACATCATGTAAATCCGACAAAGTGACGCCCCAAACAAATAGTATGTATACGCATATGTACATTGGTAAGCCAACTTGCCATTTATTCAGGGGACAACGTCGGTCCAGGTCTTATTTCAGTAATACAAAATATCTTGTTAAGTATATCAGATGTCTTATATGGACGTATAAGATATTTCGTATTATTCATAAGATATATTAATTGATATGTAAGATATCTTATTCAGAAATAGAATTTTATCCCCGTTAGATTTAAGATATTTCGTATGTTATATATCTCATATAGGATATGATATATACATATGATGTACTTATATAGATAAATAAATTACACAAATTGGTGAAACATAGAACCGACATTGCACTTGGAGTAAATGGTAAATTAGCTTGCCATAACATACTTTTACATTAGCATATATGTGTGTGTGATTTAAACATATTTCATTATTAGTAGCAGATAAATGGATTTATGTGGGTATTCATCTGTTCGCTCCGACGTCTAAAAGCGATTATCCTCCATATTCTCTTGTTAGATTCTAGCGTAGACATCATCAGAGAAAAAAGTTTGCATTAAAACATAGAACATCGCAACTTATTGTGTAGTCTTAAGGATTCATAATTTTCGAATGTAAGAGTATGAAATTTTATCTTTTCTCAACAGGAAGGTACTGTACTTTGTGATAAGTTTGATATTTTAAGTGTTGTTTTTTTTACACGTAACATACCGGTACATGTACTTCACTAGTCGAAGTTAGTTTTTTTTTTTTTAATATTTCGTATGTACAAAGATACGTTCTTGATAAGAAACCCATAAAACGATTGCAGCGATATTTCTACTTAGCTTTATACTCAGTAATGAAAGCTCAGCAGAGAAACAATATCAAGTTTAGTGAAAGGTGTCACGTGCGTTTCGAGCAACCGAGTTGTCGGGTGGCGGAGTGATCACGCGCAAACAAACGAAACGCAATAATTGCAGTTTTGAACCATTATTTCGCTATCTTACTGGATAAATAATGTGCAAAATACACATTAATATGTATCATATTGGATCAAGAAAACACTTACAGAAAATTTCTTGCATCCTGGACTACCGGATAAGGATTCCGGTTTTGCCCGACTGAAGACAGTATCACGGTATTCCGATTCGTTAAATGGGAGAATGAATTTTCAAAGTTATTTCTTGTTCAGGAAATACTTGCTATGTGCTTGTTGTTTTTTCCCGAGCACAGGTACAGGCTCTGAACTTTAGAGAAGGGCATATTATGAGTCACGGGGATAATATTAATTGGTAAAATTGAAGTCTATTTCCGTGAAAATATTTTTTTCCAGCTTTCTGAAAACCCACAAAAAGTTTAAGCTTACGATAAAACCAGCTGTACAAGATTTTGTCAATATTTCCATGTTAAAATACGATATGTTGTTTCCTCTATATCCCTGTTTGTACTGATAATATGTCAACATTAGTTAACAGTCTACATACCACTATAAGTTATGATGTTAACACACCAACACCCCATATAACTGGAACATCGGCTTCATTTTCTGGTACTTAGGTCTCCCGAAAGGTGATAGCTTTCGTTTTAAAGAATCAATCATTAGAGTTACATTTCGTTGTCTGTAAGAACTTTACTCTTTCGCCTTTCATAAGATTGGTTTGATTTTCGAGAATATTAATTAATATCTGCAGTGTTTTATATAAGAATTTCCAAACAGAGTTGTAGATATTGTTTAACAGGTACCTCTAGTTTTTGTCTCAGCTTCAGTATACACAATAAACCTATTTTTTGTAACATCTGTGTTGTCTCATTATTTGAAGAAAAAAAACCTTAAATGTCTGGCGCAAACGTTTCACAAAAGTTCCGTAACTGTAAGAACTCCTTGGAGTCGGGTTTGACAGAAAGTTGGACATAACTCGACATAAAATACTGACCTGTCTTAAGACTTCTCTTTGTATATGTATACTTTGTTGTTTATGATGGTACTTTTAAGATAAAGTGGAACACGATGTAGATGACGTTGGCTTCGGTGAATAGTTAAATAATTTCAAACTCTATTCCGTTGCTAAGGTACTTCTTTCGAATATAACTCTTTATCTCTTGAGTATGAATTTACAGCTCTCTATCTCTGAAGTACAGCTCTCTGTCTCTGGAGTACAGCTCTTTATCTCTGAAGTACAGCTCTATCTCTGAAGTACAGTTTTCTATCTTTGGAGTTCAGCTCCCTATCTCTGAAGTACAGCTCTATCTCTTAAGTACAGTTTTCTATCTTTGGAGTTCAGCTCTCTATCTCTGAAGTACAGCTCCCTATCTCTGAAGTACAGCTCTCTATCTCTGGAGTACATGTACAACTATTCACTTCTAGAGAATAACTTTTGATCTCTGTAGCATAACTTGTTATATCTGGAGAAAAACTCTTTATATCTGGAGTGCAACCCTATATCTCTGGAGTATAGATTTTGGAAGGTCTTGGGTGGATTTCAACAAAACATTGTATTGAACGACAAATCACTGATTTACAGTACATGAATCCTGACTTATTATTGTGAAAAAATATTCTTTTGCTTTTCAAAACAGAACATCTTTTTACATTCATGTACCTTACAATCTTATTTTCTTATTCTAATCACAAATGGATATTGAATGTAACAGTTACTGACATATTGGTTTGTAACTCCAGTCTCTTCTAGTCCTTATACAAGGTCCAGATATTTTTAAACATGTGTCAGTTGATCGACAGGAAACATATTTTGAGTTGGCTCAGAATTTTAAGTTGTCCACCTGCTGGCTATTTTGATGCTGAACTGTTGAGTTTGCTACCCCTATTTCTCTGGGTGTGTGGTCAAGGTGAGATTTCACAGCAAAACCATACTGAGTCTACAGAAATATTAAGTGACAAGTTGACAATGACACCAACAGTAACAGGAAAGAAAAAGGTAAACAATCCATCAACTGGAATCTCATATTCTTTATTTACAACATTGCAAATAAATCTATGTAAAAAGCAGACAAAAACACCTGGTCTCAAATAAAACACTATCAAAATAATACATAGGAAAAAAGGGCCACATTTGCTTTTGTTCTATACAAATGTAATTTGTTTTCAAAAAAATGTTTTCTTCAAAATGTTCAATATCCAGTTAAAATCTTAGATGAATATGATGTCTTACTTCACACAAACTGTGACGTATAATTAAAACAGTGATTGAGATTCTTCATGAATTTTTTATTCAGAGATTCTTAAAACTCCGCTGATCAAGAATATCAAATCATAAAATAAGTTAAAGCATTTTTTTCACTTTTAAAAAGAAAAATATAAAAAGCTGAAAATGTTGTATATAATGTAAATGCAAAACAAAACCTTTTTTGTAATTGTGTATCTAGATAAAAATCACTATAAACAAAATGGTAATATATAAAATAGATCATTAGATCTCAATTTAAATCCAAAACAAAACTTCACCATCTAACTGCAAGTATAGGCACTCAATACTACATCAGTATATCTCCTAATTACATATGTAATGGTAGTCATAGTTATGAGTAAAATACTTTTCATTTCCAAACTGATAAAAAATGATTTGAAAGACAACTTAACACTCCGTACCCTCACTTCTGGCATCATGGGTTATGTACTGGTTTGTAAATAAATAAGAAAATAAGAATAAATAAAAAAATCAATAAAATAAATAAAAACTGTTAATTACTTAATTTTGTCTTAATACTTGAATGATTGTCACAGGAAAGCAACAATAATGGGAGTTTGATTAAAATAAGGGCATAATTTCATCATTCATCTCAACTGATAGTTTAAACATACTGGTCAGCTATTTCCACTGTCACTAATTGATAGGGTGTCTGTCTTTGTCATTCATCATCAGAATTTCGCTCAATGGGTAGGTGGCAATATCTAAGTCTGGACATCTATCCATTCCAACAAGACTGGTCAACTTAAGTTGATAAAGCTTTTTTGGGAATTGTTACTAATACTTGGAATTTACAGTCTAATTCTCTAGAATGATAAAACAGATCTCTAGCCTATTCCTCTCATATTCTACACAGAACATCAATTACCTTTTTTTCATCAGTTTGATGATGTCACAAGTGTTTTGGAAAAGAAGAAAAAGTAGGCTACCTATCCTTAACATTCCCACCAATTTTTAGCTCAATGGCAACAGTGGAACTGGAGAGGAAGTTTAAAATATTATTTTCAAGATGGCGACTATGATGGCCATCTTAGATTTCAAACAAACGTGAAAACAACAAAACTTGGTCAGGATCATCTCGTGATCATTTCATTCAAGTTTCAGCTCAATGCCGCTGGTGGAACTTGAGAAGATGTTTGAAGTGTTGAAAGTTTACGCACGACGGATGGCACACGGGGGATGACGACAGACGAAGCATGATAGCTATAGGTCATCATGACCCTTTTCTCGTCAGATGACCTACAACAAAATGTTTGTACATCACTTTAAAATATTATTTTACCTCACACAGATGGTAAAATAAAACCAATACGCAATCTAGCATCTAAGATTCATTGATATTCATAATTATTCATAATTAGAACAGTAAGTGAATGGTCCAGAAAAAGAACACAACAGTAAGTGACAATGGTAATATCAGCGACAACACAATATTGATAAACAATCAAAAATATACATAATGGTTAATTTTTGATAAATAATACATTATATATAAACAAATAACAAACACAGAAGATTCACAGCACTATCACTCCTGTAAAATGTTTGAAAGACAATGTAAAATTCACATTTCCTGTATATCCAACTCCATCTCATGTAACTAGATATTTCTGTAAGTTATCCTGCCATAAGTCCTGTAAGCCATCACATGACTTTTTACTCAAAGTAAAGGATGGGCTTATTAGATGTCAATAAGCCAAGTGAGCCATCACATGACTTTTACTCAAATTTAAGGATGGGCTTATTAGATGTCAATAAGCCAAGTGAGTCATCACATGACTTTGACTCGAATTTAGGGATGGTCTTATTAGATGTCAACGAGTCAAGTGAGCCATTACATGACTTTTACTCAAAGTTAGGGATGGGCTTATTACACGTCACTAAGCCAAGTGAGCCATCATATGACTTCTGTCACAAAGTCAAGGGTTACAGGACAATATGTCGAGAAGGCCAGCACATAAAACCTCTGACACAAAGTTAGAAGTGGGCTTATTACAGGACAATAAGTCAAGTGAGCCATCACATGACTTCCTATGTAAAATTGGTTTGGGCTTATTACCGGGTAATGAATTATTTTTGGTTTTGTTAGTTTTCCTAACAGCAATACCTGGTATTTTTATAATTAGTTATATAGGAAATAATGACAGGGAGTAAACTCCCCTATATATACAAGACTCCATTATATACATGTCAACACATCGATTCAGGTACATTTAGTCAAACAAGTGTAAACACTATGTCTTATTTAATAATCACCAGAACTCTACCATCTTCATCGATTATTAATCATCTCAAAATCAATCTTATCATTTCCTATGTATTTTGAAACGAGTGACTTAGAAAGGCAATGTTAGGATATTTCTTTTTAAAATGATTTAAAAAAAAAAAAAAAAAAAAAAACAATTCTAAATCTGGCAGGATACTTTACTCATGACATGAAAATTGTTTACAAGTGCTGTGAAGATATTTGTATTATGACATTTTGGTCCATGATACACACATATATAGTAAAATATGGCTCAACTCAAAAAAAAGTTAAAGCATGAAGGACATTATATCACAATCCAGATATAAATAACATTAATATAACATTATCATGAAATACATTCATAAATCCTAATAAAATGTTATTAACAGCTGAAAATCTAATGTAATGTTAAACATTGTTTATAAAATCTGTAGCATCTTTATTACATTAAAGATCAGTGGTGACATTGATTATATGATAAGATCTATTGTGTCAGGAACTCTTACAATGTGAGATCATTATCTACATAACTCACTTAATGTGATTTCATTAATTGACTTAAACACTTACATACATGACCTCACTGACCTACAAAACTTGATATAATTTAAGTCCTTTTGTGACATCATTTTAGGGTCTCAGTGAAACTTTTGCGGCATCCTGCAATACACCCATCACATAATCACGAAGTAAAGTCAGCAGTGAACTTAGTACATGACAATATGTCCAGCAGCCCAACTGATTACCTCAGATTCAAAATCAGTAGCAAGCTCTGTTTGTACCTTGGTCACTGAACAGCAACAGTTATGTGTAGTGTTATTAACAGACTTAGGTATATTACTATGTGAATACAATAGTTAATGTCTAAAGAAATTTAAATACTGAAACAGTACAGTTCTAAACCTCCAGATCTCCAGATGTGAGTACCTCAGAACAATTAATAGTAGATGCAAGTGCCTATCATAAAGTTAAAGTGCTACTTCTAAAGTAGCACTTTTAAAAAAATCCTTTTTCCTCTGTTGGTACAGAAACTCTAAACAAATTATATAAATAACACTCACTACCAGCTAGCAGGACTGGTCAGGTCTGAGGAGGCATATGAAGGATTTTGAGAATCAGGAAAGAAAAAAATTCTTTTATTGGCTTGATGAAAAAAAATTGTAATGAAAAAGATTGGTTTCCATAAAAAGGGACCTAAACCTTGAATTGTCACTGGTCACTATTTCAGGGGGCAGGTTTTCTTTCTGTGTGAAATGATTGGGATAGTTAAGTCACTGGCTGAATATGTATCAGAATAAAATTATATTAAGTTTATATTTTATATGTAATGATACCTTGGTGACACCAGTAATGATTAATCCTATCAGATGTAGAAAAATGTACAAAAAATGCTCAACAATGACAATCGTGTTACAGTGCCTGTGGAATGTATGTGATTTAGAAATTACATATATGTATCATGATCAGTGACTGTGAAGTTTTACCTCTCAGAGAGAAAAAAGTGTCTGCAATGATTTGTTGTGAAGTTTTACCTCAGAGAGATATCAAGTGTCTGCAATGATTTGACGGGAAGTTTTACCTCTGAGAGATATCCAGTGTCTGCAATGATTTGACGGGAAGTTTTACCTCTGAGAGATATCCAATGTCAGCCATGTATAATGAGAAGTTTCACCTCTGAGAGATATTCAATATTAGTAATGATTTAATGAGAAGTTTCACCTCTCTGAGATATCCAGTGTCTGAAATGGTTTAATGGAAAGTTTTACCTCTCTCTGAGATATCCAATCGTTTAATTGGAAATTCTACTTATCCGATAGATATCCAGTGTCCAGTGGTTTGAATCCAAGTTTTAACCACTCCGAGTGGAATTCTGTGTCAGCGTCTGTTTAAACTGAAGTTATATCTTTGAGAAGACCCAGTTGGACTTGGACTCTGAAACAAAATTATATATTTTTCAATAAAAATCTCTTTCTATGTTGAGTAGTCCATATCACATATAATAATTTCTAGTTCATATTTGATTGGTCAATGTGAATAATTTCAGTGAGTATAACCAAATATTTCATCCACATGATGTCACAAGTATCTACTGCCTGTGCTATCTCTTCCCAATGAAGTTTTGTAATTCTATAACTGCAACAAACAACCACAAGTTTCAAAATACTGGTGGGTGAACCCCATCAAAGTTCCAATTCTACAGTATCTCTGTCTTGGAAGACATTTTTTAATATAAATATTTTTTCCATTTTTTGCCAGGCTCTTCCTGGAGTTGTAATCATAAAATTTAAAATTTTCGTCTGTCATTACCCATGAAACCTCTCTGTAAAATCTTATGTAATAATTCCAGCATTTATTCAGAAATCAGAAATGTGAAAATTTAACAGATGGATGAAGAGCTAGGTGCAGTGACCTAAAAAGACAAAGCATCACAATTCCATCATTTTGCAGAGCAAAACAAGTATTCATTACATTATATTGTTGCAAAAGAATGATAATATTTCATTCTGTTGCACAGTTCAACCACTGCAAAATAACTTGTCATCCTGAGGAGCCATGACAGAACTGTTTGTTCTTGATTGTAGAACAAAAGAACAAAGATTAAATAAGCTCCCCTTGGGTTACTGAACAAAGACATGAATGGAAACATAATGGTAATAACATAATAATAACATAAAGTCCACAAATGTATTCTCAGTCAGCTGACAGAGACTACACACGTTTATCCTGAAGACCACCTGTTGCCCTTAACAACAGTCCACGAATATATACTCTGAGAGAGACTACACACATCTATCCTGAGGACCATCTGCTGCCCTTAACAACAGTCCACGACTATATACTCTGACAGAGACTACACACATCTATCCTGAGGACCATCTGTTGCCCTTAACAACAGTCAACGACTATATATACTCTGACAGAGACTACACACATCTATCCTGAGGACCATCTGTTGCCCTTAACAACAGTCCATGACTATATATACTCTGACAGAGACTACACATATCTATCCTGAGGACCATCTGTTGCCCTTAACAACAGTCCACGACTATATATACTCTGACAGAGACTACACATATCTATCCTGAGGGCCACCTGTTGCCCTTAACAACAGTCCACGAATATATACTCTGACAGAGACTACACACATCTATCCTGAGGACCATCTGTTGCCCTTAACAACAGTCCACGAATATATACTCTGACAGAGACTACACACATCTATCCTGAGGACCATCTGTTGCCCTTAACAACAGTCCACGACTATATACTCTGACAGAGACTACACACATCTATCCTGAAGACCATCTGTTGCCCTTAACAACAGTCCACGACTATATACTCTGACAGAGACTACACACATCTATCCTGAGGACCATCTGTTGCCCTTAACAACAGTCCACGTCTATATACTCTGACAGAGACTACACACATCTATCCTGAGGACCATCTGTTGCCCTTAACAACAGTCCACGACTATATACTCTGACAGAGACTACACACATCTATCCTGAGAGCCACCTGTTGCCCTTAACAACAGTCCATGACTATAAACTCTGACAGATACTACACACATCTCTCCTGAGGGCCACCTGTTGCCCTTAACAACAGTCCACGACTATATATACTCTGACAGAGACTACACACATCTATCTTGAGGGCCACCTGTTGCCCTTAACAACAGTCCACGACTATATACTCTGACAGAGACTACACACATCTATCCTGAGGGCCACCTGTTGCCCTTAACAACAGTCCATGACTGAATATACTCTGACAGAGACCACACACATCTATCCCGAGGGCCACCTGTTGCTCTTAACAACAGTCCACGACTGAATATACTCTGACAGAGACTACACACATCTATCCTGAGGGCCACCTGTTGTTCCTTGTCCTGATCCTCCAACAGCTCCGACTCCCAATCCTCATCCTCGTCTGCTGGATCAAAACTGTACATTGGCATCAGGTGATGTCTTAGCTTCTCCATCCTGCAAAAAGACAAACACTTGTGATCTATTCTATATCAGATTTTAAGAGTGTATTACCACTAATTATATTCTGTCCCCTTGCTATGACTATTATGTGACATAAATTAACCAGTGTGTTCCAACTTTCACAGACGCATTACTTACAGAGGTGCAAAATGTTAGATGTTTTGACTTAACTGCCTTGTGACTAACCTGACTTAAATATTGTCAGGTGACTAACATGATATTAATACTGTCAGGTGACAAACCTGATGTGACTAAAATCGAGAAAAAATTTTAAAAAATGTGACAATAACCTTTAGCTGCTAAGTCCAAGATAGTCACCTGGAAGCCATTTGATTTTTTCTGATCACTCATAAAATCAATTAAGCACAACTAGGAACTAAGGGAGGTTACAAATAAAATGTGAGAAAGATCCATCCAGTTCTCAAGAAATTGCAATAAACAAACTTTTCTTGGCAAAGGATGTCTGTCTTTTGGCTATTCCATTTTTCTGACGAGTCCCAAAATTGAACTGGTACAACTAGAGACCAAGTGGAACCTACAAATGATATTTGAGAAAGATCCTTACTGTACTTCTCTAGAAATAGCGATAGCAAAATTTGTCTACGGATGGACTACAGATGTAGGGTGATTTGAATAGCCTACCATCTCATGATGGTGGGTTAAATTTGTAAATAATGAGTTTGTTGTAAACACAATTTTCCTTTCTCCTTCTCATTATTACTTACTTGCTTCTCCTCAGCAGTATCACAGCCTAAAACAGAAATAAAAGAGTTCTTAGAATTTACATCTAAAAGAAGGTTTTCGTGCTGGTTGACAATATTTAAAATCAGAAACCATTAAGGTGAGAACCCAAGCAAAATCATAAGACAAATAACATCCTCTGTTACATTGATACCCATGGGTATTCATACTTAAGAAACTCTTACCACAAATACTGTACTTCAAGTTTGGAAAAAACATCTAAGACACAGGAGGTTATGAAACTCTGTCCAAACAAATTGTGCTATCCACTACCTATGTACAATCCCAAGTTATATAACTAGATCACCTTTGTGGTAACCACTTCCTACTTTTAGTCATGTATCCTAGGTTATACATATCTAGCTATGCACCTTTGTGCTAACCATTTAATACCTACTGTCAGGGGTCCCAGGTTATATACTTAAGTAACCTTTGTGTAAGGGATTGAAATTGTTGGACTGAACGAGACAATAGGCACACAGGACCAGGCTGGAATGCAGAATATTGAGCAGGATGAGGAGGCCAGTTCTGACTGCCCTCACCACACTTTTCTCACACAATCTGCCTGAAGGACTGAGACTTACTACTTGCAGCTATATTTATAACATGACTGAGTCAAATTTAATTGGCCTAGCAATTGTAGACATCATACATAAAAGTCTTGTTTGGTGATAATAGCACTTGTAATTATTGAATAACTTTAGATTACCAGGTAAAATGTTGATGTCAGCAGAAAAGTAGTGTCTAACTCTGCCACTTTATTCCAGTTCTGTACTGTAAACCTTGTTTTTAAATAAACCCACATTTTCTCTACTAAGGCCTTGTGTCATGAAAATCAAAATTATAAACAAATTCTGTATCTGATATCTGACAAAATAAGACTTTCACACATACTGCAGATAAACAAATTCTGTATCCGATATTTGACAAACTAAGACTTTCACACATACTGCAGATAAACAAATTCTGTATCTGATATCTGACAAACTAAGACTTTCACACATACTGCAGATAAACAAATTTTGTATCTGATATCTGACAAACTAAGACTTTCACACATACTGCAGATAAACAAATTCTGTATCTGATATCTGACAAACTAAGACTTTCACACATACTGCAGATAAACAAATTTTGTATCTGATATCTGACAAACTAAGACTTTCACACATACTGCAGATAAACAAATTTTGTATCTGATATCTGACAAACTAAGACTTTCACACATACTGCAGATAAACAAATTCTGTATCCGATATTTGACAAACTAAGACTTTCACACATACTGCAGATAAACAAATTCTGTATCTGATATCTGACAAACTAAGACTTTCACACATACTGCAGATAAACAAATTTTGTATCTGATATCTGACAAACTAAGACTTTCACAGATAAACAAATTTTGTATCTGATATCTGACATACTAAGACTTTCACACATACTGCAGATAAACACATTTTGTATCCGATATCTGACATACTAAGACTTTCACACATACTGCAGATAAACAAATTCTGTATCCGATATCTGACAAACTAAGACTTTCACACATACTGCAGATAAACAAATTCTGTATCTGATATCTGACAAACTAAGACTTTCACACATACTGCAGATAAACAAATTTTGTATCCGATATTTGACAAACTAAGACTTTCACACATACAGCAGATAAACAAATTGTGTATCTGATATCTGACAAACTATGCAGATAAACAAATTGTGTATCTGATATCTGACAAACTAAGACTTTCACACATACTGCAGATAAACAAATTGTGTATCTGATATCTGACATACTAAGACTTTCACACATACTGCAGATAAACAAATTGTGTATCTGATATCTGACAAACTAAGACTTTCACACATACTGCAGATAAACAAATTTTGTATCCGATATTTGACAAACTAAGACTTTCACACATACTGCAGATAAACAAATTCTGTATCTGATATCTGACAAACTAAGACTTTCACACATACTGCAGATAAACAAATTGTGTATCTGATATCTGACAAACTATGCAGATAAACAAATTGTGTATCTGATATCTGACAAACTAAGACTTTCACACATACTGCAGATAAACAAATTCTGTATCTGATATCTGACATACTAAGACTTTCACACATACTGCAGATAAACAAATTCTGTATCTGATATCTGACATACTAAGACTTTCACACATACTGCAGATAAACAAATTGTGTATCTGATATCTGACAAACTAAGACTTTCACACATACTGCAGATAAACAAATTTTGTATCTGATATCTGACAAACTAAGACTTTCACACATACTGCAGATAAACAAATTCTGTATCTGATATCTGACAAAATAAGACTTTCACACATACTGCAGATAAACAAATTTTGTATCCGATATCTGACAAAATAAGACTTTCACACATACTGCAGATAAACAAATTGTGTATCTGATATCTGACAAACTAAGACTTTCACACATACTGCAGATAAACAGATTTTGTACCTGATATCTGACATACTAAGACTTTCACACATA
This sequence comes from Ylistrum balloti, assembly GCF_031769215.1. Taxonomy (NCBI): domain Eukaryota; kingdom Metazoa; phylum Mollusca; class Bivalvia; order Pectinida; family Pectinidae; genus Ylistrum; species Ylistrum balloti. The sequence goes on from NW_026782437.1 coordinate 327,135, forward strand.
CTGCAGATAAACAAATTCTGTACATACTAAGACTTTCACACATACTGCAGATAAACAAATTGTGTACATCTGACAAACTAAGACTTTCACACATACTGCAGATAAACAAATTCTGTATCTGATATCTGACAAAATATGACTTTCACACATACTGCAGATACAAAAATTTCAAAATACTCCTAAAGGTGTGATAAAATACTCACCACTATTGCTAGTAGGATGACAAAGAAAAGTGAGCCCAGAGGAATGAGAATGTACACCACAACATGACTCTGGGGGTCCTGGGGTGGTGCAATGGTTGAAATGGCTGAGGTCACATTGATATTGTCCTGCCAGGCACTAATGTTACTCATGGTGAGTAGAAAAATCCTGATGGCTCAACAACAAACTCTATTGGTTACCTTCAAACCTTCAAAGGTCAGCAAGAGGTCATTGCAAAATCTGAGGTCAGTAAGAGGTTAATTAAGATATGCCCATGGGCCATTTTTCCTGGCTAAATGGCCTATCCTTTAGTCAGCATCTGCAACAAACTAATGTAATGAGTATCAACTATATGTAGTGATCTAAATAAATTCGTGATGACATCCAGTTTGTTAAACATCTCATCATTTACTATTTTCGGATTGTATCAAGTTTCTGGTTATCATGCCATGTCTCACCAAGGAGCATATAATATAATACCAAGACAGGACCCACTGGACATCATCAAAGACTCTCAATAAGTCCTAAAAAGAGAATTAGAAAATAATCCCATCTCCATCTTCCTCCACCCCCACTTCCACCCCATCCCCTAAAAAACAAGGTTGGTCATCATTTCAGAAGTCATATCAATGTTTTAATTTTTCTACAAACAAAGGTTTTCATATCGAAACATGAAGTCTGCTTGGTCAGCAGTAATACAAGGTACATTAAGGCCCAATCATCTTATAACACAAGTCCAAATTGTTCCTTCATATCTTTTTCAGAAAGTTACAGCACTTATACAGATGACTCATATAACTCATATAATCAAGTATAATCAATGAAATCTTTGATAAATACAAAGATAAAAATAAAAAGATAATTGGCACTTTACACCACATACCATACGTCTCTGCAAGTCTGAAACCTGGTGTAAGGGCAGATAACTCAAATTCAAAACAGCAAGTAGCAGCTCTCTCTCTCTATATATATATATACGCACACGCCACATACCATAGATCTCTGCTAGTCTGAAACCTGGTGTAAGGGCAGATAACTCAAATCAAAACAGCAAGTAGCAGCTCTCTCTCTCTCTCTCTCTATATATATATATATATATATATACGCACACACCACATACCATAGATCTTTGCTAGTCTGAAACCTGGTGTAAGGGCAGATAACTCAAATTCAAAACAGCAAGTATCAGCTCTCTTTCTCTCTCTCTCTCTCTCTCTCTCTCTCTCTCTCTCTCTCTCTCTCTATATATATATATATATATATGCACAAGTCATTAGAAAGAAGACCAGCAGGATATAATTGGTTTCAATTATCAGGACTCAAAAGTCTCATTTCTTCTATATAGCTTGTAAATAGTTTTCAAGCTAACTTGGAATCAGATACTCTCTTAATAATACTCAAGATGAGCCAATCATTCATAAAAAACTAGGATTCCATCTAATAAAACATATATGTCATCATAAATTGCAGTGATACACAAGCAAATCAGCACTGACTTACATTTCATATTTGCTGTTAATTACAAAAGTAAATACTGTTAGATGAAAAGAGTATATATTTGAGACTAGTTTCGTTTTAAACATATTGTGAAAAGGAAACAATTGTGATTGTACGTTTGACCTTGCCGTCCTGTGGCTTGAAAGGGGGATCCAATAGGGGAAGAAGAGTAGGAATGCCAAAAGGATCATGTCCCATTTTGGTCTGATGCATGTTATGGTAAAGTAGACTCAATTATGTAAAAACGGTGGGAACAAACCGTGAAACTGGACGTGAAACGTCATGGTGCACGTTACAGATCATCTTACCCAAGTTTCTTCAGGCTTCCAAACCAGATCGATGTAACAAATATGTAATTTTGTCATCAAACAAATGTTAAATGTCTACAGGAAATTGCGAAATCTATACAGTTCCGTGGGTCTCCCGTATGGTAGCCGAAGCTTTGACAGAACGTTACCGTCACACTCATGTGATGCTATATTCGCTGTGCTCTCAAACTGTTGTCTTTCATATGAAAATATGTTAAAGGCGAAACCACTCAAGCAAGTACAAAAAGTTATCTCACTGATATCAATGTCGTGAAGACATAAATAAGTTTACCTCAGGTATAGGCTAATTCAGTTGTAAATGACTTGGGCCTGGCTTTATACCCGTCACTGTAAACAATAAAGAGCTCTTGAGAAGGGAGTTAACTGCAGCGGGAATTATGAACACACTAGTACAGAAGACGTTCTTTATTTCTAGTGAGATTTTTTTTTCAAAACTAAAGTAATACGTTCCAGCATGAGAGTTTTAAATTACCCATAGTTGTAATTTTCAACCGAATCAGAAATGAAGAAGAAGAAGAAGAAGAAGAAAAGAACCATGTCCTTACTAATTTTTTTCTCTTGTTTTGTTCTTTATCATATACGAATTTAGAATTTAAGAAAATCCCTGAGGGCATTTAACTGCTTAATCCAAGATGATATACAATACAATAAGCTTTATTTTGTGTCGTATATGATAAACAAAGTCAACATTAGCTCAGAGGAGCTATTATTACAACAAATTATATCAATATAAAATTTAAAAAAAAACAAAATGTGAAACATACGTGTATGGACATAAAACATGCACAGAGTAGTAACTCGAGATGTTAATTACGGGATTTCCATTGATTAAAATGTACATAAAGACACAGCATATTAAGTTATTAAAGCACTTATGGTTATAAATTAAAATGGCCCGGAGGTCTGGTAAGTTGGGCCAGTATAGTCCCCACAAACCAGGTCCCTAGTCCATAAAAAATATATAGAAACAAACAGTAAGAAATAAACATTGGCAACATAGACCAAATGACAAACACACACAGAAAGCAGATCAAGGTTTTATTTTGGCACAGATAGAACAGGAACATATCGGGCCATCCCAGGTGTGGATCAGCTTCCTGAATTCTGGGTAATTCATTCGGAAGGCTGTTCCACACCCGTGCTGCCTCAAAACTAAACGATTTCTGTCCATTCTTGGTAGACTTTACATTTGGCACAGTGACTGTGTAGTCCTTCCTAAAATTATAAATAGACTCTTTAAATTTCACCAGATCTTGAATTTATTCAAGGGACAATTTGTATAAAATTTTGTTAACTTCACAGCCCATGTCTTTAAGTCTCTTGATGTGTAAAAGAGTAGTTTTACTGTTTGTTAAAAGCTGAATAAAAGACGACTCATAATCACTTTCAACAAATCTTAGAGCACGCTCATGGATCTTTTCCATCTTTCGCACGCTTTTCATACTTTTAAAATGCCAGACTAATGGGCAGAATTGGAAATTTGAAAGTATAAAAGAATCATATATAACTTTTCTTTCCTGTTTATTTAAGTAAGTTCCAATTCTTTTCAGAACATTCAATTGTCTGGAGGCCTTTATACATAGCTCCGAGACATGAAAGTCAAAATTTAAAAGTGAATCAAAATAAACTCCAAGCAATTTTACAGTTTTCTCAGGTAAAATGGTTACATTATCTATTTTGAAATTTGCAAATGCCTCCATTGATTTTTTACCTACACATAGAGCCTGAAAATTTTTTAGGAGTTGCCCTCATTTGGTTCTTGTAAAAGCATTTATTATCCCGTCAGCCATTTTGTTTTTCTGATCAGTCCCAAAATTAAAAGGGCACAACTATGGACCAAGGGGTAACTATTCACGAAGTCTAACAAAAATTAATCCCCTACTTGGGAAGACATGGCAATAACAATCTCTTATAATCTACATTGATGTCATGCGCAAGGCACATGTTTGAAATACCACACATACCAACCATTCCACCTTCTTCACGTCTTTTCGTAACTCCCCACCTCAAATCCCTTTCCAGTTTTGTAATCCACTTTTTTCGTATACTCTCTCTTTCAAGTCTTTTGTGTTCTTCTTTGTCGGTCCGTCTTCACGTTGTATAATTGAATGTGTGCGAATTATTTACATTAAGAAACCTACTAATATTAATTACTATTGATGTAAGAGCGCAAGGGGTACCTTAAAAGGAAAGCGGAGAAAACCCATACCCGTTCAGAGAATCGAACCTCGGACGGCTAGCTGGAAGACATATGTTACCATTGTGGCACCAACAATCGCCTGGTTATACAGAAGTGTGTAAAAGATGAAGAAGAAGGAGGAAACATTGATGGTAAGGATAAAATTACAACACGGGGACGTGTAGGCGTGTCTCTCGTTAAAATCTTTGCAAAATTTAACTTTCAGGAAAAAAATGATTCAGTAAAGTTATGAATCAGGCTTTTTAAAATGTGAATCTTTGTAACCAACTTGTGTTCTCTTAGAAGTTCTGCCTGTTTAATAGTCGTAAGTCGCCTTATATTGACTCGTGGAGATTTCAAATCGAAGGGTCGCTATGTAGCTCGACCCGGCCGAACTAAGGCATTTTTTATCATGATCTTCACGGATGGTGAGTCGATCAGTTCAACTAAACTTTTGTAAAAATTAGTGACACCACCAAATAAGTTATTCAAAACACGAGGAAAACAAAAAAGAGAGAAAAAAAAGAATTTGGGTAAATGATTATATATATAATGGACCCCATTGGAAATAAACCTATTTTATAGGCTTTATGGGTAATCCAAGGCCAAAGGCATTTTCATCTGGTTTTATCAAATTTCTCTCTTTTTTATTGATATTTCTAAATTTCCAACTATTTTACTTAGAAGATTTGCAAGCACAGTGTAATTTAATTTCTGCGATACTAGTTTAAACTGTGATATTTTAAGGTATGTGAAATTCTTCTGTGATATCCTATATTTTATAATTAATAATTTTAAGAAATCCACAATAATTTATTACTGATTTTAATTGTTATGGAATTGCTTATGTAATATTTGTAATGTGTAATTTTATTATGCCTTTGACTGAATAAACAATAAATAAATAAATAAATAAATATATAAGCTGGATATGCAGGAGAGGGTGCGTGCTTACTGCCGTTAGCTTAAGAAAAAATAGAATATAAATTTAGATCTGTTTCTAGGTTCACCTTAGCGTTTGGGCCCTTTACTTGGGGGTCCTAATAAGATATATAGAACATTCATATTTGCTTAGAAAAAAGAAAATCAATCTAGAGAGCTATACACCTTCCCATACATGTGTTTCGCGCTCAGTGAACCATGGAGCCCTAAGCCTTGAACGCGTCCGGTGAGGTCAAGCAGGAACTTGTTATTGAAATTAGCCAATCAAATTTCTCGTTTCTCCACCGCTTTCGGCAACGCACGCTACACATAAGTTTGGGACCCATGTTGTTTTGCCCGGTTGCAGAAAGGTCGACAAAATATCACATATACAACTCCTTAGGAAGATAAGCAAACAGGTATATGATTTAGAAAAATACTTTACTCGCCATTACTTCATTTACTGTTAGATTTAATTGCAAGTTTCCGGTATTGTGGCGTATTTTTAAGGTAATGCTTGCTGCACGAGCCGTGTACAACGACTGGTCGAAAACCTAGTTTGATAAATGACCGACTTTCGCCAGCTGTCCAAGGCACTGATTACAGATTTTCTCGGTATATAACACATACCACCTTGTTCGGGAAGAAGCTGATATTTCATCAAATTAGCTTATTTGGCCATGTAGATGTCACGTGTTAATATCGTGGTTTGTTTGAATTACAAGTCCAGTAGTGTGAAAACGCCAAGAAATTTTTAAACCGACAGACATTCAGGATTCAATTGGAGGGAAAAAATGTTTCTTATGAAATTAGGCTGAAGTACAGTATTTCAGTGTTATTATTCCACATGTAAATTGTTACAGTTCTGTCTAACGAGAAAAAAATAATGAACGAAAATTGAAAAACACCATTCTATAATACCTGTTTGGTACACATTTTGATACAAAACGTGAAGGGTTTATCAACATGAAAGTTGTATTAGGTACAATATTGCAGTCATCTTACATGATACAATATTTCAGTATGGACCTTAATGACAATAATGTTGGTAAAAACTTTAGACTTGATTAGTGGCATTGGTTGCTTCATAATGGGAAATTCATACAACTGGAATTTTTTTAAATAATATCTCTACTTATTGGTACCTAACTATTGTATCTAAACTCAGTCTGAAGGGGTTCTGACTTTCTCTCAGCAATTGATTTTTTACATAGCATCTAGTCAAAATTCTATATAAAAAGTAAAGCATAGCAACTCTTGCATTCAGGCAATCTTGAATAATTTACAACAATGCAACGCATGTTAATGATATATAATGGAAAAGTAAAATGTTTTTCTACCAGTCTGTATAAGTGACTGTTGTGGTTACAAAATCTCATTATAACTTACAGTACTGAAAAGTAAATTCTCACAATGTTTGTGTCCTTTCCCAAAATGTGCTTGGACATGATTGTCAGAAAAAATGTTGTTACTTTAAGTAAATAATAATCATTAGCTTTGAAAAGAACTTTCAGGATATGCATGAAAAATAAAGGATTGGTTGGATAGGTAAATGCCAGTATTTTTAGGTCTCATTTTTCACTTTTAAGTGTATAATGATCATGAGCTTTACATAAAACTTTTTCAATTTCGATTCTCCCATCTATCTTATATTTTAATCTACTTTTCTTATACTTTTGCAGAACAATGCCTGGGGTGAAGCGGAAAGCTTCTACCACTCCTGGGGATAAGCTCCCAGCTAAACTAAAGAAGCAGTCCACCAGCGTAACCTTGGATCGGGCTATCCCGACCTCGACACAGAAAACATCGAAGATAAAGAAAGCTGCTCTGCCAAATATAAATGAAAGTCCAGATATCCCCAAAAAGATAGCTGGAGGAAAAAAAGAAAATAAGTCCATGCCTCCGTTACCAAGATTTCCTACTCTAGTGCCAACAAAACCAGGTGGTACAACAGAGTCTGATTTTGTGTTCAATATTTCTCCAAGTTCTAGTCCCCAAAAAGATAATTTGTCAGAAAGTGGTATACCATCTAAGTCATCAAAGAGTGATGTACCTGAACTAAGAAAAGAAACCACAACATTAATTACAACAAAATCTTCAGATGATTGTCCTGGTAATAAAGCTTCGAACATAGAGAAGAGTGTGCTTAAGTTATCATCTGGTTCCTATGTTGGTCGAATCATGAACAAAGACATTGATGATCAGATGTTGCCTTCACTTGAATCCCTTGCTGTTTATGAACAGAAACAGAAAAGTAAGACGTCAGATGCCCCATTCACCTGGGACATGACAGACACTGATACTTCTCCAGTGCGCAAATCAGTTTATGATGTTAGTGCTGTTCTGAACATATTAGAGCAAGAAAATTCACCAACAAAATATAGTTTAGGTGGTAATACTAGTGACAATGAGAGCGATGCTCCCCCTGTGCTTCAGGCTGAGGTATATGATGAGACATCTTGTGAAAACTTTGATGAAGATGATGCTGTTCCAACTCTAACTTGTATGGGTACTCCATCCAAGTCCCCATCCAAGTCTCCCCGTAAAATGACCGGAGGACCAAGAGAAATTGTGTTTTCATTTGATACGACAGGGTCCATGTATAACTACATGGAGGAGGCTAGCTACAGGATGCGAGAACTCATGAATCGTGTCCAAGAGGACATGCCTGGAATTCGTCTGGCCTTTGTTGCACATGGTGATTATTATGACTTGGCAAATGACCGATATCTCATAAAGTGGATAGACTTCGGTGCCAGTGTAGATGAGGTTGATACATTCTTTGAAAACCTTCCCATAACACATGGCGGTGATGCTGATGAATGTTATGAACTAGTGCTACGTAAGGTCCGAGAGTCCTTGTCCTGGACTGTGGGCAGTCAGCGCAGCCTTGTCATGATTGGAGATTCTGATCCACATGAACCAGGATACAAATTCAACGACTTTGTCAATGATATTGACTGGAGGCAGGAGACAAAACTGCTCAATGAAATGGTATGGCAATGTTTTTTCTTCTGTATGAATCTCAGAAATATTGAAGGGACTGCAAAAGCTCATTCTTTAGATATGAAACCTGGAACATCACAATTTGATGATCCTACTCTTGAGTGGTTTGTGTTTATTCGGAAGCAGGGATCACATATTGTTCTATTTGTTTTTTAAACAAGACACTTTAAAGTTTCCCGAAATGCTTTGGATAATATAAAGATGCACTGGACCTCCAGTGTGTTGAGTAGCCAACTGCTATTACAAGGAAATCCTTATCAAAATAAGCCAGTTAGCTGTTCATGGGGTGATAAACCCAGCAAACTAACTCAGAAGTGTAATCTATTTTAGTAAAATAATCACTTAAGAAGTAATATAACTATTTATTCGGTTGAACTAGATCAAATTAAAAATGTTTTTGTGGGTTTTTGATTTATGTAATTGACTATAAATTATCTTGAACTATATCAGAATCTTTGAAACAAACAGATGTTGTTCATTTCATTGTAATAAACTTTAAATTTGATTTATACATATTGAAGAAGTAATTTTGAAGTAAATTCCGTGTTAAACAAACATCTTTTCTCTGAATACTTATATATTCCTGATAAACATTAATCATGGTCAAAAGATAGATTAAAACATTAGCATTTGATGAGTAAAGTTACCATTACCCTAGATATTATCATTTACAGGAGAACTTCACCAGCATGACACCCTATTTAAAATTATAAGCTTGAAAAATTTTAAGTCAGTTCAGTTTTGTGGGATGGTTAATAATTGTTTTGATTTTACGAGACCTTTGCAGATTAACATCTGTTGTTGTTTACACAGGGAGTGAGGATCTATGCTCTACAAGTTGGCTACACATCAAACTTCTACAAACAGATAGCACAGATGACAAGCGGAGCTCACTTGCGCATTGAGAACACTGACTTCACATATGACACCCTAATGTCTATATGTCTAAGGGAAGGAGGACTTCGCCATCTCAAGGTATACCCAAGTTTAATTGTTAACTTTCTAATGGACATAATGTCTGAATGTGAAAATGGCATTTTCATTCCTTATTGGGATCTAAGTACTTTGTTTGTTTGAAACATTAGTTAAATATTTGTAAAAAAAATGGTAAATATAACTTAAATATATTTAATTATTAATGGAATTGTCTTGTTATACTTTCCTCACATGGTGTTTATAATAATCCTAGAAGAGCTCCTGGTGACCTTGTTGCTAATATGTTTCATCTGTTGTCACCAGGCTGTCAACTGAAGTGCATAATGGATTTCAACCAAATTTTGTCTGAAACATCAACAGGAGTGGGCAATTAATTATTCTCTTAAGTGTTCAGAAAGTTGATTTTACCTCAAGGGATTTTGACAGTATTTTACTTTAAAACACTTCTCCTTCGTAATTTCTTGATATATTTCACCCAGATTTGGACTGAAACATTACTATTTACTGTCAATGATATCAAAATATGCATGAAGTGATCCTGAGATTGTCCTTACCAAATCTCATTTTTCAGTAAAAATTCCAACATAACTCATCTCAAATAGATAGTCTAAACTACTACTCCTGTAATGTTTTGAGTTTCATTTGTGAAGGAAAGGAAGCAGGTGCTATGTTGTTATTTTTCAGCCTTGTCAAAACTTCGACATGGTAGCCACTTTGTAATATGATTTTGCAGTTGTTTTTCATGAACAAAGCCTACCATTCATGAGTTTCAGATACTTTCAAAACATTCAAGATTTGAATTCATCAGATATGTTATAATTAGACCACCATCAGCAAGTTTTGTGGTCTGTCTGTCCATCTGTCAATTGTCAGATGACTGTTGAGGGCCATAAGGGCTATGACTCTCTTGTTTCATATCCTATATGTTTAGATATATTTGAATAAGTATTGTGATTGGATTTCTCTTTCAAACTGGGAGATATATTTACCAACATCGCTTTTATTTCCTATATCAGAAATATTGTTCAAATCAGGTCTAGATTTGCCAGTAATGAATATAAAACTCATTTCAATTTTGATCTGTTACATGTGTTAGTTAAGAGAATGCTTCAAATTGATTCTAAATTCTAATCACAAAGTATTAAGGTTAACAAATTTACATGTAAATAATTTACATGGTTCTTTATTACAGGGCTATGAACATGAGGTACGAACTGCTGCAAAGAAGTCTGGCAGCAATGGAGGGACACTTGACTTAGAATTGGAACGTCTGTTCAGTTCTCTGAAAAACATTGCTGACAACAAATCCCTCAAACAACGAGAGAGAGAGAACAAACTGAAAGCTCGGATTCTAGAAATGACAACAGATCCCAAAACATTGTCTGCTCCTAAGAGGTCCTCCGAAAATGAAGGCAACACTTCTGACCAGAAGAAACCAAAGGTATCATTTAAGTCCCAAACAAAAGTAACTTCAGATAAACCCAAGTTATCTGACAGTGTCAGTCCCAAGAAATTGACAAAGATCAAAGAGAAAGGCCCCGACACATCAAAAAAGAATGCATCGGTTGAAAATATGAAAAAGGTATCCAAAACTAAAATGTCGGCTACCAAATCTGTGACACCCAAACCCAAGACAAAAATACTCAAGGAAAAGGCTGCGGAAAAGAAAGGAGCATTGAAGATCAAAGGTATCGAGAAGAAAAAAGGAGATGGAAAATTGAAGAAAACTACAAGTAATGACAAGACAAAGAGACCAGTTGGTAGACCTCGTAAAGTTGTTGAAGCTGTAAAAGCCAGAGGAAGACCCCCAAAGAAAGACGAAGCTAAGAAAAAGGTTGGAAAATCGCTTAAGAAGGTTGCCTTGAAATCTCCTGGACGACCCCCTAAAACATCACAAACTCCCAAAAAGTCTGTTAAGAAAGCAGAAAAGACAAAGAAATCATCAGAAACTCCTAAAAAAGTTGGAAGGCCAAAAACGAAAATTGAAAAAGCTAGTTCTTCGGAAACTCCAAGAAAACGGGGAAGGCCAGTGAAAAACTTGGAAAAGAATAAATCTTCTGGGAAACCATCTAAGGTAAAAACATCCAAAACAGCTGGAAAAGCAAAGAAGAAAGTAGAAACTTCTTCAGCAATGAAGAAAAAGGAAGAAACATCTTTAAAATCCCCAAGCTCAGTTGTTCAAAGGATAGTGGCAGCTAAATTAAAGCGTTTAGGGAAAGGAGGCACTATCGCCAAAGTGAAGATAAGTAAAAAGTTAAAAACTGTGGTAAAGAAAAAAGACAACAAGTCTAAAATCAAGCCTAAAGTTGTTACAAAGGCAAAGTTGTCTGCAAAGTCTAAGAGCAAAGCTGGTGCAAAGAAAAAGCTGAATTCAACTAAGGACAGTACTAAACGTAAGCCAACGCCAGCAAAACTGAGCTTGAAAAAGAAAGAAGGTAGAGCGAAGATTGCAAAACTGAAATCTGTCAAAAAAGTTCAAGAAAAAAAGAAAGCTGTAAAAGGGTCATTGAAGGACAAGAAAAAAACTGTTAAAAAGGTAATGAAATCTACTAAACCTTTAAAGACAACTAAAAAGAATGTAACTAAAGGGAAACCAGGCAGACCACCAAGTGTTCAACAGAAGGAGAAAACAAAAACTTCTAAAAAATCTGCTAAAACAGAGACAAAGAAGGGGAAAACAATTCCAGTAAAGAAAACCCCGAAGACTGACACCAAAAAAGTGAAGAGTGGCCCAGTGCAAAAGAAGCCTGTTAAGCCTAAATCTCCACAGGTGAGATTTTTTGAAATAGTATTGATATATCAGCATCTTGGAATCGAGTATTTTAATATGTTACTTCTATTATCACAATCAGACATTTATTTAAAATTGTTGAAAGGGAGTTTTGAATTATGATTATATATTGGAATTAAAGTTAAGATATAGCCTATCATTAAAATTTATGTCAAACAAAAATGTCATTTCAAATTTATTCAGTATCTGTACATGTTTTAATTTGTTCTTGAAGTAATTAATTGTGTATAACAAAATTACTTAATTTGCAGAAGACTAAAAGCAGTAACACTGAGCACAGAGAAAACATCAGTGGATCAAAATTCAGTACTGGACCGCTTAGCAACGTGAAGTGGAGCCAATGGGCTCCAATAATCTCCTCCAAAGCAGATGGAGCTAACTGGTCAAAATCACGTAGCTGGTGCGGTGGTCATTCAAATGAGTCATTGTACAAAGGAGAGGGCAATACTCAAGCCCTGTATGAGGCAGCAGTGGTCCCGCCTAGCAGCAACAATAAATATGTTGTGACTTATGTTGTCGGACAAGGTGTCCCAGCTGTCCAAGTATGGGACTGTTTTACTAATTCATATGTGCGACAACAGGTGCAGCGCATCATCAAAGCCAAGGGTGCGATCTTTGTTCGAAGGGGTGTAATTGCTGGTCGTGCGAAAGACAGTCTTATCAAAGCTGAGGAATACATCAAAGAGAATTTTGATTATGCTTGGCGTGGAAGTCGTCGTACCACAGAAGTCAGAAAGGAAGGATTTTTGGTATCCAAACCCTAAATCCTTGTGTTTCACTATATATTTAAATATTCAAGCAGTCATTTTGTGTGAAAAAAATGTTGGGGGATGCATGGGAGGTTTTTAGTTTGTATGAAAGTTTGATTAGCTGTTGTTTTAGATACAATTGTACAAGTTATCCTATTTTTATGTTTTTTATTCTGAATATATAACTTTTTCTTTTTTTAACTGTGAACCACATTTTTCCACTGATAATCATGTTATGCACCATCATTTTAAGGCTGTAGGTAGATATTGATTTTTAAGGACTCAACCCTACTCCTTATTAAGTTTTAAATTCTAATGTTATTCTGTAGACACTTGTAAAACCAGTCTTGTGTGAGATGAAACTTGAAAAAAATTTAATATTCCATTTGGTCAAGTTTTAAATGTTTATAAAAGAAACGAATCATCAAAGAATTAAAACAATAATTACCTTGATTTTCTTAACAAGAATTACGGAAAAATATAACTACAAAGATAATAGAAGATGATAAATGTTCAGTTTGTGAGTTTCTAGGTTTTGTTACAATGCTTTAAGAACTTTATGTTAATCTGATTTACAGTAGTTAGTTGCTGGGATAGTAATGTGAATTTTCTACTACATACTGGGAGTGCTGAAATCTGGTAAAATTTATGGATTTACTATCCTTTTCAATAGAGTTCAGAAATATAGGATAATGTATGAAATTTGTCATTAAGAAAACCACATGAACATCAGCTTATTAAGGTGTTTTTTCAACTATCAATAATGGAACATGAAAATACACAGTAAGTTGCACATATATGTTGTGTAGATCCTTCCTGTTATCTCCAGAGATTCAACAATGGTAGTGAATTATAGTTAAAAGATTGCTGAAAGATAACACTTTCATAATGTCACAAGTTAAAGATGTCAGTCTTTCGTAATGTCATTCACAAGTGAAAGATGTCTGGCTTAAACAACAGAATGATTTGTATAGATACATTGAAATGTACAATGTAGTTAATTCCAATGCTTAAGGATGATTAAATCTTTAGAAAGTGGTACAGGTATTTAGGTAAAATCCTGCATTTTCATACAACTAACAGGGATAACTGAGTTTCATTTGATGCTGATGGGTATGATTTCTTTGATTAAATGGATGGCTTAGCATTAGAGGAAATAGCAAAGTGCAACATAACTACACAAAACAATTTAAACAAAACATTGATTGGAAAGGATACTGACACATATTTTCAGCAAAATATATTCTAGTGTCTTTTCTAAGCATTTTACAGTGGACGTGTTTCACCCTAAGATTCAAGGTTTTTTTTAACCAATTCAGGACATTAATTCCTTGTTGTGGTTAATAAATAACAAGTGAAGATTAGAAAGACAACTTAATTTCTGGAATTATCCATGAACAATAACACATCAATTAAATTTATCAAAATACATTTTTTATGGATTTAGTGATTAGCATATTAAATTGTTTTTTCAAATTAGAAGATATGAAAAGTAAAATTACGGTAACATTCTTTCTACAGATTGTTAAAATTTGAGAAAACAATGTACAATGGTGTTATATGTTACAGTTTATTTAACAACATTATTTTCAAAACTTAAACAATGTCCTTGTTTATGAGTTTCCTATTCAAAAGTATGATATTCTTAAAATGGTCTGGGATACCAGACTTTCTTTTTCTTTGTGTAATTTGTACATGTTACAAAAAGTATCTAGATGATGTAAATTTATTGGATGTGATGCATGTAGTTCAACAGTTTGTTCTGTTATTGTAATCCTCCATTATTTTCTAGGTTTCTACTAAATACATTGTATTAAAAATGTTATATCAGCATATCTTTGTCCTTGTCGTAAACAATTCTTTTTTGAAGTAATGAAAGGATAGACAATTCTTATATCAAATTATGTGATGATTTCATTTGGTAACAATGACGAGCAATAATTATTGCACTTGAAATACAGTTAGCCTTATAATTAGATGCTCCTATGTTGATACATAACAAATTGACGATTCAAATTTGGAAAGTATCTCTATAAACAATATAGTGTATCGTTATCCAAAATTTTATTGTATGATAGTTGGTGTATGTACCTATTTACAGAGCCTGTTTATATGTCTCGTTTGTATTATAATGAATGAACTATTTGATTAATAATGAATGCATTATTTGTTTGAGAAGGAATGGATTACTGATTCGATAATAGTAGAACTGGACCATAAAATAGTTGCAAGTCTTTCTAAAGAAATTGTAGAAAATAGTTTTCTTCCAACCAACTTTATATCAGATACCTTATCATTGATCGATTTAGTCATAAATTTTTCTTTTTTTATTTATTTTTTTGCGAAAGCAAAAACACCAGGAAGAACATCTTGGTAATTTGTCACGTCCAAGTGATGCCAATATCAATACTACAGATTTTCTTACGTGAATTTCAGAAAATTTAAAGGGACTTAATGGTTTTTTTCCATGCAAGCATTGTAATACTTGAAGACTCTTCATAAAATCATAACACACTCTGAGAGAAATTGTTAAAGATTATTAACTTCAAGCTAATGCTATTCATCACTCGCTTTTTCAATCGGAGATGGCCAAGTTCATTGTGTGAGCTTGTGAGCCTTCTAACTCACCATTTTGATATGATTACTTACTATGTGTAATTATGAAATTAACCAAAACTTAAATTACCAGCCATGTTTCAATTCTTACTTTGTAAAATGACCTCTTGTTTCACGCTATATGCATGATAGGGCAAAATTCATTAATTTCAATTATTCTGAATCTAAAATTGCATGCTCAAAGACATTCTTTACACTCTCCAACCAATAATGTTATGAATTAGTATTGGGTTGCTCCTATTTTATTTAGATATTTTATGTTGTTAAGAAAATGGTTATACAAACTTTAAAATATCATTATAAACAGAAAGAACACAATTTCAAACAGATATTTAAATGTTATATGCTTTTATCAGTTATAATTTGAATATCTAACCATTTAGTCCCTCTAACACAAAATGAAGCAGCTGTGATTATATCAAAACACATGACTATCTGCAAAATACACAAAATATACAAAAACAATGTACTTTTTCAGCCCTGTAGCATATTTTTGTTTAAAGAAACTATTTTAAAGGAAATGTTTTTAATTATTTAATGGAATTTTTTTCCGGTCCAAAAACAAAGTGGTCATATATGATAAATTAGATTCTGGATATAATTGTCCTTTGTGGAGTATTATATTTTAAAGACAAGCCCATTTTCATGTCCTGGTGATTCAAATTATTACTGTGTTATTGTTTTCCCCATTTCTGACAAGGGGCAATAACATAATTGCCCCATAGATATACATGTTGTGGCATTGATCACAACCTCCAGTAATATCATGTGATTCTGTGCATTAAAAATTGTCATGTAATGCTGTTCATAGATCATGATTAAAAGTTGATTTTTGCAAAATGAAATGGACATAATCTACATTATGGCTGTACATCAAGTACATAGTGTTGTGTTTTTATGAAAGTTTTATCATTATCATGAGTTTAATCTTTAGCTCGATAAAATTCAAAGTTAACTGTTTTTAAGTAATTCTTATTATGGTTATGAATTATTTGACATAAATCAGAATGACATAATCATGGAGACTTGTGCTGTTGACATCAGATTTCAGCAAGCTTTTACAGGAAGGAAGCAGTTTGCAAATACCAAATGCTGAATTCTTAATGATGCATTTTACTGATTATGTTATACCGAGTCAGAGGTGTAAATATATCTGATATGTAGCAGGTCTAGATGGTGTTTACCTGGCTGTCATCTATTCAAGCAGACTATAAATGCATTTTGGTATGGGTGCCCTTTTCATGAATAACATTAATTTTGGAGGATGAGACCAATATTACTGGGGGACATTCTGGAATAATCTTTCATACCCTTAAGAGGTTAAGTCCATTATTCTGTAGGATATTTTTGATTGATTTATATTAGACTGCAGAACCATGCATATAGCTGAAAAGAGAGACGTTTAAAAAAAATTACCTTCTAAGAGTTTTCTAGTTGCCATATTTTCTCCATGTAGTGAATTGTGTTTTGATAGTTGGTCAGTCTTGTGGGTGTATTTTGTACTTTTGATACTGGAGTAATGTTATTAAGATATTGGCCAATCTTGAAACAATTAGTATTATTGTATTAAGGTGACCAGATTCAGCAAGGCATTCAGATCATGGTAACTTGATAGATTGAACTGGACTCGTATTCAAATGATATTAACCAGATCAGAATCAACAGGGCTGTATATAGATTGTATAAACAAGATCAGAATCAACAAGGCTTTCAGATCAGAATCATCAGGACTTTTAGATTGTATTAACCAGATAAGAATCACCATGGCTGTATTCAGATCATATAAACCAGATTAGATTCATCAGGGATTTCAGATTGTATTAACCAGCTCAGAATCAACAGGTTTCTACTATGATAGTATAAACAAGGTCAGAATCATCATTGAGTTAATCAGATTATATTAACAGGATCTTCAAAATATCCTGTCCCTCAGCATGTCAGCGGTTAATAGATCTTGGATGTCTTGAGCAAATTATGTACTTCATATTGCACATATGGATTGGGCATATTCTGTGGGTGCAAAGAGGAATTCTTTGATTTTGAATAACATGATTAATACAATGGGATATTTTAAGCCGAGAGGAAAGTTGGACATCAGTTGCTAACTAAACTGACAATACATAATTCCTTAAGCACTAGAATATTGTACCTTTTTATGTAAATAAAATTACATTATTATTATGTCAGATGAAATTGTGTTTGGTTTGCCAAGTCCTGTTTCGAAGGTGATTTTTTAAAGATGTGTTCTATTCTGTTACCGAGGTATGAAGTTTGTTGAAACGTGACTGTTGCTATGTGTTCATGTATGGTGGTGCATCAAATGTCAAAGTTCATTTATATATGATTATATATGGGCAGATGCTAATGAACATTATTTGCTACTATCGTAAAAACAGGATATATCAGTGCCTATGTGTATGAACACTTGCGGTCTGTGAAAATGGAGGATAAAAATATTATCCTAAAAGGGCAAAATGAACATGAGGGGAATTGGTGTATGATTCAGGGGTGAAAATATTTTGGTATATAGTAGTTTCTGAGTTCATAATCAGAAAAAGACAAGAAAAAAATGGATATTTATGTAACTGTCTATCATGTAGAAAAACTTGATGAGATATTATGTTCAGACACATAAAATCACTTTCGGAAAAAAACTACATGTATTGTAATACATACGTTCATAAAGTAGAAAAAAAACAGCTGCTATCTATTTTACACAGATTTTTTTCTTAAAGATAATGTGCACTGCTTGTCTATGGAAAATATTTTATTTATTCTTCAAGGTCAATTATATAAGCAACTTCTTATGTATTACAACAGTACAAAGTTTACATTTTATTTCCAACTAATACTGTGCAGCCTTTGTATATTTATGGTCCTGTATTTAATGTCATATTTTGTCCTAAACAAAGAATTTTATTGTTGTTCAATTATTTGTCAACAAATTTATGTAGTATATACATATGTTAAAGATAAACCTTTTAAATCCCTGTCAAGTATGATTTTGAGAATTTACGAGTTATACGTTTCTTTTGGTTATTGCGAGGAGTGATTTGTGATGTTACAGGTAGTCTTGTATTATATGAGAGAAATTTTCTGTGACAATAAATACCTATCATCAAATATTAACAGTTGATTAACTGTCTTTGCTTTTCTCATTTCAAACATTTTGTATTGCTAATTTTGAACAAACATTTGGTAAAAATGTGGTCAAGGGTAAAATGGTAAATAGCATTGATTTACACATTAATACAAGTCATATAAGTTCTACGTTTTGGAATAAAATTTTTATGGTTTATAGTACTCCTGAAAAATTAAAGGTTTACAACAACAATTTTAGAAGAAAGAAACACAATTTTGAAAGATCACAATATTAAATAACAATAGGTCCATGGGCCTTAACGGTCATCTAACAAAAAAATACAAGATTTCAAATTTTGAACTTGAGAAGTCGAAAATGTGTTTTCAAGATGGCGGCCATGTTGGATTTCAGACCAACCCGAAATTAAGAAACTTTGGTCAGGATCATGTCACGACCATTTCTTGTAAGTTTCAGCTCAATGACAAAGCAAGGTTTCACTATAGGTTACAATGTTAGAAAGAAAACTACATGGACTGGCATCGTACAGCGTTAGCAAGACTCTACTGATGCTGATCCTCGATGTCATCAGAAGGCATTTATAGGTCCAATCTTGCTCATGTTTTGGATAGGTGTAGTTTGTTGCTCTTTCTTCAATCAGTTTGAAATGTGAGTAAACAGTTGCAACCAGCAGTATGGCCCAACATAAAACCAGTAGGACAAGGATGTATATTAGGTGCGGTACATTTAACAAAAATTATGCAAGACTCAAAAAACTTTTTGTAATCTCCTCGTAGTTGTCACAGTCATAGAATAACAACACTGTTAAAGGTCATTAATCATGTGTTATCATTAACTGATTGCAAATTGTAGAAATCAGCATAAATATTTTTTGAAATAAGATTTACAATTTTGAGACAGAATATTTTCTGTACCGAGAAATTTTTCTGATTTAAAAAACAAAAAAACATTATGGCAACATACTCCTAATCCAACTCCAATTCCATAAACATAGGACAAAGTACTGTATTATCAAAAGAAAGATTTACGTGGAGAGCAAAACCAGGTTCTAAAAGTAAGCATCTTCTGCTTCACTGATGACACGTAAACCCTGGGTCAAAGTAAGTAATGTCAGGTTCTCAAATGAGAACGAGGTATACAAGAATGGAGCCAACAGGCAAGCTAATGAGCATCAAACCGTTCAAAGTAATGAACACAATTTAAAAAAACTATGGCTAAGGAGTTTTACATATGGAATATGGATCTTTTGCTAAAAGTGACGTTTGGTGTACGGTATAGGTTCTAGAGAAAAAGGAAGGATATAGAAGGCACATAGGGAGGGTAAATAAGAATGATGAATAGGGTAGATAAATAGGTATGGTGATTAGGGAAGGAGAGGTATGGTGAAAAGGTAGGGAAAAGAGTTATAAATAGGGTAAATAAATAGGTATGGTGATAAGGGAAGGAAAAAATGTAGGGTAAAGAGGTATAAATAGGGTAGATAAACAGGTATGGTGATTAGGGAAGGAGGAGAGGTATGGTGAATAGGTAGGGTAAAGGGGTATAAATAGGGTAGATAAACAGGTATGGTGATTAGGGAAGGAGAAGAGGTATGGTGAATAGGTAGGGTAAAGGGGTATAAATAGGGTAGATAAACAGATATGGTGATTAGGGAAGGAGAAGAGGTATGGTGAATAGGCAGGGTAAAGAGGTATGATGAATAGGGTAGATAAATAGGTATGGTGAATAGGGAAGGAGAAGAGGTATGGTGAATAGTTAGGGTAAGTATTTATGATGAATTGGGAAGGCAAAGAGGTATAATGAATGGGGAGGGAAAATAAGTATGTTGAATAGGGAAGAGGTATGATGAATAGAGAGGGTACAGCGATGAGGAATACATAGGGAAAATAATTGATGCATACAGAGGTTACACAGGTATGATAGATAGGAAGGGTAACGAGGTAAGATGAATAGGGAAGATCAATTGGTATACTGAATAAGGAAGGAGAAGAGGTATGGCAAAGAGGTATGATGAATGGGAAGGAAAATAGGTAAGGTAAATAGGAGGGAAATAGAGGTATGATAAACGGGAGGGTAAATAGATATGATGGATACTTTTGGTAAAGAGGTATGATGAATGGGAAGGAAAATAGGTATGATGAATAGGGAAGGAGATGAGGTATGGTGAATAGGAAGTTTAAAGAGGTATGATGAATAGGGAGGGTAAAGAGGTATGATGAATAGGCAGTTTAAAGAGGTATAATGAATAGGGAGGGTAAAGAGGTGTGATGAAAAGGGAGGGTTAAGAGGTATGATGAATAGGGAGGGTAAATAGGTATGAGGAATAGGGAGGGTAAAGAGGTATGATGAATAGGGAGGGTAAATATGTATGATGAATAGGGAGGGTAAAGAGGTATGATGAATAGGGAGGGTAAATAGGTATGATGAATAGGGAGGGTAAATAGGTATGATGGATAGGGAAGATAGATTGGTATGGTGAATAGGGCAGTTGAAGAGGTATGCTAAATAGAGAGGGTACAGAGGTACGATAAATAGGGATGGTAAAGTGGTATGCTAAAAAGGTAGGGTAAGGAGGTATGATAAAAAGGTAGGGTAAGGAGGTATGATAGAAAGGTAGGGTAAGGAGGTATGATAGAAAGGTAGGATAAGGAGGCATGATAAAAAGGTAGGGTAAATAGGTATGATAAAAAGATAGGGTAAATAGGGATGGTAAAGAGGTATGATGAACTTGGCGTAAGTAGAGCAGAAGTACTGACATTTTCAATTGCAATCTTTAAACACTCATGCATTGTATAGAATCGTGAAAAGTAATATCGACGGCATGGTCCAATATTGGTACTGGATACAACATCAAGTACATCACAGAAACCGAAAAAAAAAAACAAATACAAGGTAATTAACTAAAACCGAGAACGGTAGTGTGTACTGAGGTACTTTGTTAATTCCCTCAGCCGATATAAGGGGAAATTTTGTTTTATGAAAAATGGCGGTTAAAACATATCCAAATTGTTTTATAGAAATCTCGGTACGGTGTGTACGGTTGCCACTGAGCATACCGAGATTTCTACAAAACATTTTTGATAGCTGAATATACATAGCTGAATATACATGCTGTACATCATAGACGAAGTGGAGCTAAAGGAACTGGCATGGGGCATGTCTATGATGTACAGCACCTCAAAATTATCTGTAAAACCTTCACCATCTGTGATAATGGATTTGTCTTATTTTTTAAGATTTATCTGATATTTTCACCAACTTTGCACCTTGAGTATGCAATATATCATTACCAAAAGAAAATTTATGACCACAGAATGGACTTCCCAAAAATGATTGTTAAATGGTTAATTAGATGAGAAGCTAGCGACCATAGATTTAATGGAACTTGCACAATTGGATGATGTGCTATCACTTTCGAATTCAAACGGGACATCGGAAAGGCCATGTCAAAATGTTCCGAACGTGTTGAATGTTGAAGTACTGTTGGTTTCTTATAATGAAAGCAAACGTTTCATGAAACAAGATCTTTTAAGGATGCAGAATGCGTGACAATCAGAATCCACATAAAATGATGCATGATTTTTTAAAAGTATTTTGAAAACGATTAGAAGCTCTGACAGGATTATTTTAGTTATATGCAGGTATATTAATCATAGCTGAATTAAAGAAATGTGTTTGAGATTCATGTTTTTTTCTCTCTCATTTTTCCAAAAAATTTCCAGCAATGTTTTTTTTTTATTCAATTCATTCGAATAGTGGCACTGTTTAGAATAAACTATCTAATTATCTGATTGATTAAATTATTGGGCTAGTGCAACTTAATATTTGATTAAGATTTTGACATTTCTTTCTATTAATTTTGAAGTTTTAAAAACTATGCCGAAGAGTCATAGAGGAAAGAAACAACTATATGATGTAGTTTTATTCATCATTTAGCGCACCTGCATCTAATCGTAACTTTCTATTGAAATGTGCTGTTCACTACTGTGTATATTGTACAATTGTGATTTGATAAATCGGGAGGATAAGTGGGTATGTTGAACAGGGAATGTAGATACGTATGTTGAATAAGGAGGGAGAGTAAGTATGTTGAATAGGGAGTGAAAAATGTATATATTAGATAGGGAGGATAAAGAGGTATGATAAAAAGGTAAAGAGGCATGATAAATGGGGAGGTAAGTAGGTGTGAAGTATAGGGGCTGTAAATATGTATGGTGAATAGGGAGGGTAAAGAGGTATGATGAATAGGGAAAGAGAAAAGGTATGGTGGATAGGCAGTTTAAAGAGGTATGATGAATAGGGAGGGTAAAGAGGTATGATGAATAGGGAGGGTAAAGAGGTATGATGAATAGGCAGTTTAAAGAGGTATGATGAATAGGGAGGGTAAAGACATATGTTGAATGGGGAGGGTAAAGGGATATGATGAATAGGGAGGGTAAAGACATATGTTGAATGGGGAGGGTAAAGAGGAATGTTGAATAGGGAGGGTAAAGAGGTATGATGAATAGGGAGGGGAAGGACATATGTTGAATGGGGAAGGTAAAGAAATATGTTGAATGGGGAGGGTAAAGAAATATGTTCAAGTGCATGGGTGGGTAAATGGGGATGTCGAATGTGATTTTTCTATTTGTAGATGTTACTGTCTGTAGATATGTAATGAGAGAGTAATATGTGTGTTTTTATGTTTG
Source organism: Ylistrum balloti (assembly GCF_031769215.1). Taxonomy (NCBI): domain Eukaryota; kingdom Metazoa; phylum Mollusca; class Bivalvia; order Pectinida; family Pectinidae; genus Ylistrum; species Ylistrum balloti. The sequence continues at coordinate 350,148 of NW_026782437.1, forward strand.
TACATTTTGTATTAGCGAATATATGTGTTCTATTGATTACGTTGCCTGTCAGGAGTTTCTTCCCACTGAAAACTGTTACGTATACTTGCCCTTAACATACACATAACAATGTTGATATGATTTAAATATCGTCATTTACTGCCTGGTGTCTGACTGCGCAAGGTAAACACACATGGTATTGCACAACCGGAAGTTATATTTATATAAACGAAAATGCTGACACAGGTATCAAGTCCAATTGGGGTGGAGAACACGAATTAACTTGTCCGGGATTCCTGGTCCAATGCGCATGCGGTAGGGTTATTATTAAAGTATTTCCCCAGATTGAACCAATAAGAACGTCTCGCGCCGGTATATATATAAATTACCAGTGCAGCTCAGACTTCAGTCAATACAGATCTTTTAAACATCAAGGTGAGTAATAACACTGAATTTGCTATCAGATTGACACTGTTACACCGTTTTATCTTAATGTAGTACGCATACTCACTTTTCTAACAATGTAAACAATAACATGTTTACACGATCTAAATTATAAATGTTAGACTACAGCCGGGTGATTGACAACAGCAATATACTTGTTGTTAGTTCATGTTATCTATATGAATATTTTCGCTACAGCGCTACGTCATTAAAGGTGATCCTTGGACCCAGAACACTCGCCAATTGGATATGCTAATTTTTGCTTAATGAATGAATCAGTAACCACAAACTTCGGGTCAATTTTAACCCTACAGATTTTTCAATTAATCTATAAGCTTTACAATTTTTGGGAAATCTGAAATACATAATTATTTTACATCAGCGTGCCTGTCAAAATTCACAGTAGAAAATTATTTTCGAAAATTGATAAGTACACCGGTGTTAGAACTCTTTCTGTTTATTTGAATGTAATTTTCATCGACATGATTTAAAATGAATTATTGATTCTGTTTTTATATCCCATCACCATTCAATTATATGAACTAACTGTACAAGCTAACCAGTAATCACCATTATTTTTATCTCCATTTCTTCATAAGCTTCCAGAAGGTTTAGATTTACGCTAAGAGCAATTAGTAAAACAATAGACAAAGCTAAGTTAGATTTCGGTGTTTAAGTTTATTATTTCTTACAATGTAGATTTGAATTATATTAACCTGTTTTGTAGTTTGTAATGATGTCGATAATGATATGGTATTCTAGTATAATGTGTAATATCTGCGTAAACACTCATTGTGATACCTGCTGCAAGTATAACTGGGATGATGTTTATAAATGGTTTTGTTGTCTATTGAGATAAAATTGTTTCCGGTTATAGGATTGCACTACAGTACTGTTTTATAGTTTCGAAATGTACCGCATTTATTTTTGAATTCAAATCTTAAAATCAATTACTTTTCACATTACACGTAAAATTAGGTCGGTGAGAAAAAGGTCACAGAAAAAAAAACCTGTTCATTGACATGAGATATAATTTGATTGTTTGAAAACAATTAATCTGTTGCTCAAAACTGACAGTTAATAAAATGTTGATATTTAACATCTGTTAATGTCCTGATAATTATCTCTTTAAGATGCCAGCTATCAAGAGAAAAAGTACAGAGGTCAGTATGGCAAAGAAACCAAGTCTTCGACGGGACAACACTCTGACTCTAGAATCATCAGACGACTCGTCCCCTCTTAGTTCCTCGAGGTCCGTGAGACGCAGTACCTCAAAATTATCCTCATCTGTCTCCACACTTAAACGGAAAGCGACGCTGGTATCCGAAGGATCCGGAATCTATTCATCCGTAGTCGCTCTTAATTCTGGCTCCAGTGTCGGTAAAACAGCGAGTTTGAAATCAGCTTCCGTTGGAAAGGGTTGCGATGTCATACCTGTTTCCCCTTCGCTTTCTAAAAAAGCAAGTGGAAGTAAAACATCAGCAGCAGTTGATACATTACGTAAGTCTGTTTCTGAGTTAAAAGATCTAATGGAGACCACTTCATCAGTGAAGAGTTCCTTGTCGAAGAGAAAATCATCTCTTGTGAAAGAACCATCTCTGACGAAAACATCACTTTCCAAACGGAAGTCCAGTATCCCTGATGTGAATACCAGTAGCAATTCCACCACAACTCCACCACTACCACCCGGTGGTCTCCTAGAGATCGCCATTTCATTTGATACCACTGGATCTATGTACGGCTGTCTAGAGGAAGTTCGTGGAAGAATCAAAGACATGGTTCAACGACTTCAGGCCGATATTCCAGGAATCAGAATAGCAATTATTGCACACGGAGACTATTGTGATGTGGATAATTACATTGTGAAATGGATTGATTTCGGGGCAACTGTTCCAGAGCTATGCGAGTTCGTGGAAACAGTTTCGCGCACCTGCGGTGGAGATGCGGACGAATGTTACGAACTCGTGCTTCGAAGGGCAAGGGAGGTATTATCATGGACACCAGGAAGCCAACGCTCTCTAGTTGTAATAGGGGATTGTGCACCTCATGAAGTTGGGTATTCATATAACGGTTTTGTGAACGACATAGATTGGCGTGTGGAGGCTCAAGAACTAAACAAAATGGTAATTGTCCTTTAATAAATGATCAATGATATATAGCCTTTTGTTGTATACTTATATATGTAAATAAAGCATCATGCGTTAGTATTTTGTTAGTACAGTACTTCAGTTTGAACATTCTTTATCAAAAAAAATAATGGGTTTAGTTTTGAAGTTTGAATGTTTGTCCAGTAATAATAAGATAAAACTTTAATTTATTTCAGGGTGTCAAGATATACAGTGTTTGTGTCAACGCCATACCGCTACTTTTTTATAATGTGATAGCAAATAAGACAGGTGGAAAAACAATCCCTCTTGCTAGTTTCGGAATTCTGTTTGACATTCTGATGTCTATTTGTTACAAGGAAGGAGGACCAGACTTGTTTGAGGTAGGCACATCATTGATCATCATTCACCATTGTTGACCAATTAATAGATTTTAGATAACCATTTTTAATTAAGCTGTTGATACCGTTTGAAAACCTACTGCATTGGCAATTCAGGTTAAGATATTTATGCTGCTAAAATAAATAGTATTTGAGCTATATATTAATATGAAAAGAAGGTAATACTATCATAACTATTTTACAGGCTTATGAAGCAGAAGTGAGGGAAAGAAACAAACACAAGACAATGGACACAGCGCTTGAGGGAATGTTTACCTCTCTCGGGGGTAAGAAAAGTAGCTTCGGATTAGCCCCAGCATCACACATAGGGACCGGACTGCCAGCATTCAAACCATTGACTCTTCCAACGGGAACGGCTGGAATGTTTTCACTGGGAAAACCAACGACCCATAAGATAAAAACTGCCAAGAAAAATAAAACTACAAAGAAACAAACTAAAATTACAAAAAAGACAAAGGTAAGAATCTAAAAAATTGTCTTTACCCTAAATATAGATAAACCATAATGATTATATTTAGGGGTACTTGATAAAAAAAAAACAGATAAAAAGAAAAAAAAATACGTAGCTTAAGAAAACTTCGGTTTGAAAAATCAGTGATTTCTATTATCTAAATAAGGCCCAGGGAAAAACTGGAATGGTGATTTTGAAATTGTTTTACAGGAAAGAAAAAGTAGAGGAAAGTCTGGAGGACGATTCAACAGGGAAAGTCTTACACACGCGAAATTTACAAAAGGACCTCTGAAGCGACTGGTATGGTCAAAATGGATGTTGGGGATTTCCAAAACCCAGTTTGCGAAAGCTGACGGACATGACATCAGCTTCACTCACCGCGATTGGTGTGACGCCTTTTGTAACAAAGGTATACTTACAGCGGACGATGTGAATGGCATTCCTGCAGTGTATGAGTTTGCTGTTCGTTTGTCTGGAAAGAAGAAACTGTACCCAGTGTTCTACAAGGTAACCACAGGAGTACCCAAGGGCAGTAATTGGTTAAACTATCTCCTCTCACAGAAAAGGGTTCGCAACGTCATCAAAGATGTGGTGAATACTCACGCTGACGTCATGGTGAGGAAAGGCCAGTTTAAAACGAACAGATCTACATTCATTCAGAAAGTGTCACAGTTGATGTTTAAAAAGTATGACTACGCATGGGTAGGACATAGAGACAGAAAGATGAAATTCCGGAATCTCAAGCGATGTGGAGTTCGGATTTCCAGCGATTCATACTGATCGTCATCCGTCAGCAAGGAGACAAATGGCAGCAATAAAACACCAGTTTGACGTTATTGTCATAGGTTTATATGCCTCCATATCCATTATGCTCTTGTTTTTAAAACTGAAGAGAAATTAACATCATGTATTGTGGTTTTCTGATATAAGAAGTTAATAGTTATTTTCTTTGACATTTATGCTTAATATATTTGTATCCTCCTTTTGAAACAAACACGCCACGTGCTAACTTTTCCGTACAATAATGGACATCACGTTTACACCTTTTACTTTACCAATTGAAATTTGAAGTGAATCCGTCAACGTTTATAAGTTTTGGACCCGGGACTACAAGATCGCTCCATCTATTATAATTTTTTATCAGAACGTTTAGTTTCTTTAATTTAGTTATTCAGCAGCCACTTGGCGATTAACTTTGATTTGGCTACAAGTTCAAATTTTGAACATTTGTCTGAATACATAAAGCCATTGTTACATGTCAGGTAAATATTACAAAACATCGATTCCTGTTTTATGACATAAATGGTCTTTATTTATTTTCTTTTATTATTGTTATATATATATATATATATATATATTATGTATGTGTAAAGGATGGTAATGCAGACATATTGTGTTTTATAGTGTATTGTTTTATCTTAGTATAGAAATAAATGTTTTTTATTGTTCATGTAAAGTTAAGGTTTTATTCTATTTTCTTTCAGATAATGATTTCCCAATGAAATAAGAAAGAAACTATTCGTTTTCAATTAAGTTTTTACTAACTTCTTGCTATCAAAAAGCTAATGTGAACATTTCTTGCGATACGAATATGTTTTCTACCACATCAATGATACATCAATCCTTTTCTGTTTAAACAATCTGGTCGTATACAAAAAAATTGGTAAATCAGCCACCGGGACATTTCCAATTATTTGGTGCCAGCTAATAGGTTTTCGCTCTTGTATCCTTACATCACTAAAATACATATTTGAACAACTTTAATTAAACGTTTCATTCTTCAATAAAAATGATAAAACAAGCTCTGTCCACTTGATAGAGGAGTCGAAGGCAGCACGCCTCCTTGTAATGGGTCTGTTTGGACTATTTAATCTACTGCGACTGTTTACACACACACACACACACACACACACACACACAACTACTACTGTTTACACACACAACTACTACTATTTACATACACAACTACTGCTGTTTACACACACAACTACTACTACTATTTACACACACAACTACTACTATTTACATACACAACTACTGTTTACACACACAACTACTACTATTTACACACACAACTACTATTTACATACACAACTACTACTGTTTACACACACAACTTCTACTGTCTAACGTGTTGAAAAACTGTGGTTTTGGTTTCTTACAATGAAGGCAAAACGTTTCCTGAAAAAATATCTGTCAAGGATGCAGAATTCGTGACAATCAGAATCCACACAAAATGATACATAATTTTTGAAAACAATAACAAGCACTGACAGGAACATTTTAAGTTATATGCGAGTATGAAAAAATGCTATTTAAACATTGATAATTGGGTAAAAATACAACATAAAATCTAAAAAATATCTATCAAAGCTAAATTATTGAAACGTGTTTGAGATTCATGTTTTTCTCTCCATAAAAGTATTTTTTCAAATCATTTTCCAGGAAATATTTTTTGATTGATTTCATTCGAATAGTGGCACTGTTCAGAATAAATTTCGGATGTATGAAAATTATCTAATTGATTAAATTATTGGGCTAGTGCAACTTATAATTTGATTTAGAATTCGACATTTTTTCCCTATCAATTTTAATTTTCTTCTGTAGCCTATAAGTTTTTAAAGAATATGCCGAAGAGTCATAGAAGAATGAAACAGTCGTATAATGTAATTTCGTTCATCATTTAGCACATCTGCATCTAATTGTAAATTTGTATTGAAATGTGCTGGCTACTACTGTGTATATTGTACAATTGTGAGTACGTTTGTTAAATCGGGAGGGTAAATGGGTATGTTGAACAGGGAATGTAAATACGTATGTTGAATAAGGAGGGAAAAGAAGTATGTTGAATAGGGAGTGAAAATGCATATATAAGATAGGGAGGATAACGAAGCATGATAAAAAGGTAAAGAGGCATGATAAATGGGGAGGTAAGTAGGTGTGATATATAGGGGCTGTAAATATGTATGACGGATAGGGAGGATAAAGACATATGTTGAATAGGGAGGGTAAAGAAGTATGATAAATAGGGAAGGAGAAAAAGTATGGTGGATAGGCAGTTTAAAGAGGTATGATGAATAGGGAGGGTAATGAGGTATGATGAATAGGGAGGGTATAGAGGTATGATGAATAGGGAGGGTAAAGAGGTATGTTGAATAGGGAGGGTAAAGAGATATGTTGAATGGGGAGGGTAAAGAGGTATGTTGAATAGGGAGGGTAAAGACATATGTTTAATAGGGAGGGTAAAGACACATATTGAATGGGGAGGGTAAAGACATATGTTGAAGTGGGTGGGTAAATGGGGATGTCGAATGTGATTTTTCTATTTGTAGCTGTTACTGTCTGTCGATATGTAATGAGAGAGTAATAGGTGTGGTTTTATGTTTGTACATTTTGTATTAGCGAGTATATGTGCTCTATTGATTACGTTGCCTGTCAGGAAGTTCTTCCCACTGAAAACTGTTTAGTATACCTGCCTTTAACAGCGTACATACACACAACAATATTGATATGATTTAAATATCGTCATTTACTGCCCGGTGTCTGAATGCGCAAGGCTACACACATGGTATTGCACAATCGGAAGTTATATTTATATAAACGAAAATGCTGACACAGGTATCTAGTTAAATCGGGGTGCAAAACACGAATTAACTTGTCCTGGATTCCTGTTCAATGCGCATGCGGTAGGTTTATTATTAAGGTATTTCCCCGTCCTGCGTCGGTATATATATAAATTATACAGATCTTTTAAACATCAAGGTGAGTAATAACACTGAATTTGCTATCAGATTGACACTGTTACACGGTTTTATCTTAATGTAGTACGCATACTCACTTTCCTAACAGTGTAAACAATAACATGTTTAAACGATCTAAATTATAAATGTTAGACTACAGCCGGGTGATTGACAACAGCAATATACTTGTTAGTTCATGTTATCTATATGAATATTTTCGCTACGTCATTAAAGGTGATCCTTGGCCCAAGAGCACTCGCCAATTGGATTTGCTAATTTTTGTTAGTGAATGAATCAGTAACCACAAACTTCGGGTCAATTTTAACCCTACAGATTTTTCAATTAATCTATAAGCTTTACAATTTTTGGGAAATCTGAAATACATAATTATTTTACATCAGCGTGCCTGTCAAAATTCACAGTAGAAAATTATTTTCGAAAATTGATAAGTACACTGGTGTTGGGACTAACTGTCCACGCAAAGCAGTAATCACCATTATTTTTATCTCCCCTTCTTCATATGCTTCCAGAAGGTTTAGATTTACGCTAAGATCAATTAGTAAAACAATAGTCAAAGCTAAGTTAGATTTCGGTGTTTAAGTTTATTATTTCTTACAATGTAGATATGAATTCTATTAAGCTGTTTTGTAGTTTTTAATGATGTCGAAAATGATATGATATTCTGGTATAATGTGTAATATCTGCGTAAACACTCATTGTGATACCTGCTGCAAGTATAACTGGGATGATGTTTATAAATGGTTTTGTTGTCTATTGAGATAAAATTGTTTCCGGTTATAGGATTGCACTACAGTACCGTTTTATAGTTTCGAAATGTACCGCATTTATTTTTGAATTCAAATCTTAAAATCAATTACTTTTCACCTTACAATCAACCACGTGAGCTTCAGTTCAAAATTAGGTCGGTGAGAAAAAGGTCACAGAAAAAAAACCTGTTCATTTACATGAGATATGAATTTATTATTTGAAAACAATTAATCTATTGCTCAAAACTGACAGTTAATAAAATTTTGATATTTAACATCTCTCAATATCCTAATAATTATCTCTTTAAGATGCCACCTATAAAGAGAAAAAGTACAGAGGTCAGTATGGCAAAGAAACCAAGTCTTCGACGGGACAACACTCTGACTCTAGAATCATCAGACGAGTCGTCCCCTCTCAGTTCATCAAGGTCCGCGAGGCGCAGTACCTCAAAATTATCCTCATCTGTCTCCTCACTTAAACGGAAAGCGACGCTGGTATCCGAAGGATCCGGAATCTATTCATCCGTAGTCGCTCTTAATTCTGGCTCCAGTGTCGGTAAAACAGCGAGTTTGAAATCAGCTTCCCTTGGAAAGGATTGCGATGTCATACAGGTTTCCCCTTCGCTTTCTAAAAAAGCAAGTGGAAGTAAAACATCAGCAGCAGTTGATACATTACGTAAGTCTGTTTCTGAGTTAAAAGATCTAATGGAGACCACTTCATCAGTGAAGAGTTCCTTGTCGAAGAGGAAATCATCTCTCGTGAAAGAACCATCTCTGACGAAAACATCACTTTCCAAACGGAAGTCCAGTATCCCTGATGTGAATACCAGCAGCAATTCCACCACAACTCCACAACTCCACCACTACCACCCGGTGGTCTCCTAGAGATCGCCATTTCATTTGATACCACCGGATCTATGTACGGCTGTCTAGAGGAAGTTCGTGGAAGAATCAAAGACATGGTTCAACGACTTCAGGCCGATATTCCAGGAATCAGAATAGCAATTATTGCACACGGAGACTATTGTGATGTGCATAATTACATTGTGAAATGGATTGATTTCGGGGCAACTGTTCCAGAGCTATGCGAGTTCGTGGAAACAGTTTCGCGCACCTGCGGTGGAGATGCGGACGAATGTTACGAACTCGTGCTTCGAAGGGCAAGAGAGGTGTTATCATGGACACCAGGAAGCCAACGCTCTCTAGTTGTAATAGGGGATTGTGCACCTCATGAAGTTGGGTATTCATATAACGGTTTTGTGAACGACATAGATTGGCGTGTGGAGGCTCAAGAACTAAACAAAATGGTAATTGTCCTTTAATAAATGATCAATGATATATAGCCTTTTGTTGTATACTTATATATGTAAATAAAGCATCATGCTTTAGTATGTTGTTAATACAGTACTTCAGTTTGAACATTCTTTATCAAAAAAATTAATGGGTTTAGTTTTGAAGTTTGAATGTTTGTCCAGTAATAATAAGATAAAACTTTAATTTATTTCAGGGTGTCAAGATATACAGTGTTTGTGTCAACGCCATACCGCTACTTTTTTATAATGTGATAGCAAATAAGACAGGTGGAAAAACAATCCCTCTTGCTAGTTTCGGAATTCTGTTTGACATTCTGATGTCTATTTGTTACAAGGAAGGAGGACCAGACTTGTTTGAGGTAGGCACATCATTGATCATCATTCACCATTGTTGACCAATTAATAGATTTTAGATAACCATTTTTAATTAAGCTGTTGATACCGTTTGAAAACCTACTGCATTGGCAATTCAGGTTAAGATATTTATGCTGCTAAAATAAATAGTATTTGAGCTATATATTAATATGAAAAGAAGGTAATACTATCATAACTATTTTACAGGCTTATGAAGCAGAAGTGAGGGAAAGAAACAAACACAAGACAATGGACACAGCGCTTGAGGGAATGTTTACCTCTCTCGGGGGTAAGAAAAGTAGCTTCGGATTAGCCCCAGCATCACACATAGGGACCGGACTGCCAGCATTCAAACCATTGACTCTTCCAACGGGAACGGCTGGAATGTTTTCACTGGGAAAAACAACGACCCATAAGATAAAAACTGCTAAGAAAAATAAAACTACAAAGAAACAAACTAAAACTACAAAAAAGACAAAGGTAAGAATCTAAAAATTGTCTTTACCCTAAATATAGATAAATCATAATGATTATATTTAGGGGTACTTGATAAAAAAAAAAAAAAGATAAAAAGAACAAAAAAATACGTAGCTTAAGAAAACTTCGGTTTGAAATATCAGTGATTTCTATTATCTAAATAAGGCCCAGGGAAAAACTGGAATGGTGATTTTGAAATTGTTTTACAGGAAAGAAAAAGTAGAGGAAAGTCTGGAGGACGATTCAACAGGGAAAGTCTTACACACGCGAAATTTACAAAAGGACCTCTGAAGCGACTGGTATGGTCAAAATGGATGTTGGGGATTTCCAAAACCCAGTTTGCGAAAGCTGACGGACATGACATCAGCTTCACTCACCGCGATTGGTGTGACGCCTTTTGTAACAAAGGTATACTTACAGCGGACGATGTGAATGGCATTCCTGCAGTGTATGAGTTTGCTGTTCGTTTGTCTGGAAAGAAGAAACTGTACCCAGTGTTCTACAAGGTAACCACAGGAGTACCCAAGGGCAGTAATTGGTTAAACTATCTCCTCTCACAGAAAAGGGTTCGCAACGTCATCAAAGATGTGGTGAATACTCACGCTGACGTCATGGTGAGGAAAGGCCAGTTTAAAACGAACAGATCTACATTCATTCAGAAAGTGTCACAGTTGATGTTTAAAAAGTATGACTACGCATGGGTAGGACATAGAGACAGAAAGATGAAATTCCGGAATCTCAAGCGATGTGGAGTTCGGATTTCCAGCGATTCATACTGATCGTCATCCGTCAGCAAGGAGACAAATGGCAGCAATAAAACACCAGTTTGACGTTATTGTCATAGGTTTATATGCCTCCATATCCATTATGCTCTTGTTTTTAAAACTGAAGAGAAATTAACATCATGTATTGTGGTTTTCTGATATAAGAAGTTAATAGTTATTTTCTTTGACATTTATGCTTAATATATTTGTATCCTCCTTTTGAAACAAACACGCCACGTGCTAACTTTTCCGTACAATAATGGACATCACGTTTACACCTTTTACTTTACCAATTGAAATTTGAAGTGAATCCGTCAACGTTTATAAGTTTTGGACCCGGGACTACAAGATCGCTCCATCTATTATAATTTTTTATCAGAACGTTTAGTTTCTTTAATTTAGTTATTCAGCAGCCACTTGGCGATTAACTTTGATTTGGCTACAAGTTCAAATTTTGAACATTTGTCTGAATACATAAAGCCATTGTTACATGTCAGGTAAATATTACAAAACATCGATTCCTGTTTTATGACATAAATGGTCTTTATTTATTTTCTTTTATTATTGTTATATATATATATATATATATATTATGTATGTGTAAAGGATGGTAATGCAGACATATTGTGTTTTATAGTGTATTGTTTTATCTTAGTATAGAAATAAATGTTTTTTATTGTTCATGTAAAGTTCAGGTTTTATTCTATTTTCTTTCAGATAATGATTTCCCAATGAAATAAGAAAGAAACTATTCGTTTTCAATTAAGTTTTTACTAACTTCTTGCTATCAAAAAGCTAATGTGAACATTTCTTGCGATACGAATATGTTTTCTACCACATCAATGATACATCAATCCTTTTCTGTTTAAACAATCTGGTCGTATACAAAAAAATTGGTAAATCAGCCACCGGGACATTTCCAATTATTTGGTGCCAGCTAATAGGTTTTCGCTCTTGTATCCTTACATCACTAAAATACATATTTGAACAACTTTAATTAAACGTTTCATTCTTCAATAAAAATGATAAAACAAGCTCTGTCCACTTGATAGAGGAGTCGAAGGCAGCACGCCTCCTTGTAATGGGTCTGTTTGGACTATTTAATCTACTGCGACTGTTTACACACACACACACACACACACACACACACACAACTACTACTGTTTACACACACAACTACTACTATTTACATACACAACTACTGCTGTTTACACACACAACTACTACTACTATTTACACACACAACTACTACTATTTACATACACAACTACTGTTTACACACACAACTACTACTATTTACACACACAACTACTATTTACATACACAACTACTACTGTTTACACACACAACTTCTACTGTCTAACGTGTTGAAAAACTGTGGTTTTGGTTTCTTACAATGAAGGCAAAACGTTTCCTGAAAAATATCTGTCAAGGATGCAGAATTCGTGACAATCAGAATCCACACAAAATGATACATAATTTTTGAAAACAATAACAAGCACTGACAGGAACATTTTAAGTTATATGCGAGTATGAAAAAATGCTATTTAAACATTGATAATTGGGTAAAAATACAACATAAAATCTAAAAAATATCTATCAAAGCTAAATTATTGAAACGTGTTTGAGATTCATGTTTTTCTCTCCATAAAAGTATTTTTTCAAATCATTTTCCAGGAAATATTTTTTGATTGATTTCATTCGAATAGTGGCACTGTTCAGAATAAATTTCGGATGTATGAAAATTATCTAATTGATTAAATTATTGGGCTAGTGCAACTTATAATTTGATTTAGAATTCGACATTTTTTCCCTATCAATTTTAATTTTCTTCTGTAGCCTATAAGTTTTTAAAGAATATGCCGAAGAGTCATAGAAGAATGAAACAGTCGTATAATGTAATTTCGTTCATCATTTAGCACATCTGCATCTAATTGTAAATTTGTATTGAAATGTGCTGGCTACTACTGTGTATATTGTACAATTGTGAGTACGTTTGTTAAATCGGGAGGGTAAATGGGTATGTTGAACAGGGAATGTAAATACGTATGTTGAATAAGGAGGGAAAAGAAGTATGTTGAATAGGGAGTGAAAATGCATATATAAGATAGGGAGGATAACGAAGCATGATAAAAAGGTAAAGAGGCATGATAAATGGGGAGGTAAGTAGGTGTGATATATAGGGGCTGTAAATATGTATGACGGATAGGGAGGATAAAGACATATGTTGAATAGGGAGGGTAAAGAAGTATGATAAATAGGGAAGGAGAAAAAGTATGGTGGATAGGCAGTTTAAAGAGGTATGATGAATAGGGAGGGTAATGAGGTATGATGAATAGGGAGGGTATAGAGGTATGATGAATAGGGAGGGTAAAGAGGTATGTTGAATAGGGAGGGTAAAGAGATATGTTGAATGGGGAGGGTAAAGAGGTATGTTGAATAGGGAGGGTAAAGACATATGTTTAATAGGGAGGGTAAAGACACATATTGAATGGGGAGGGTAAAGACATATGTTGAAGTGGGTGGGTAAATGGGGATGTCGAATGTGATTTTTCTATTTGTAGCTGTTACTGTCTGTCGATATGTAATGAGAGAGTAATAGGTGTGGTTTTATGTTTGTACATTTTGTATTAGCGAGTATATGTGTTCTATTGATTATGTTGCCTGTCAGGAAGTTCTTCCCACTGAAAACTGTTTAGTATACCTGCCTTTAACAGCGTACATACACACAACAATATTGATATGATTTAAATATCGTCATTTACTGCCCGGTGTCTGAATGCGCAAGGCTACACACATGGTATTGCACAATCGGAAGTTATATTTATATAAACGAAAATGCTGACACAGGTATCTAGTTAAATCGGGGTGCAAAACACGAATTAACTTGTCCTGGATTCCTGTTCAATGCGCATGCGGTAGGTTTATTATTAAGGTATTTCCCCGTCCTGCGTCGGTATATATATAAATTATACAGATCTTTTAAACATCAAGGTGAGTAATAACACTGAATTTGCTATCAGATTGACACTGTTACACGGTTTTATCTTAATGTAGTACGCATACTCACTTTCCTAACAGTGTAAACAATAACATGTTTAAACGATCTAAATTATAAATGTTAGACTACAGCCGGGTGATTGACAACAGCAATATACTTGTTAGTTCATGTTATCTATATGAATATTTTCGCTACGTCATTAAAGGTGATCCTTGGCCCAAGAGCACTCGCCAATTGGATTTGCTAATTTTTGTTAGTGAATGAATCAGTAACCACAAACTTCGGGTCAATTTTAACCCTACAGATTTTTCAATTAATCTATAAGCTTTACAATTTTTGGGAAATCTGAAATACATAATTATTTTACATCAGCGTGCCTGTCAAAATTCACAGTAGAAAATTATTTTCGAAAATTGATAAGTACACTGGTGTTGGGACTAACTGTCCACGCAAAGCAGTAATCACCATTATTTTTATCTCCCCTTCTTCATATGCTTCCAGAAGGTTTAGATTTACGCTAAGATCAATTAGTAAAACAATAGTCAAAGCTAAGTTAGATTTCGGTGTTTAAGTTTATTATTTCTTACAATGTAGATATGAATTCTATTAAGCTGTTTTGTAGTTTTTAATGATGTCGAAAATGATATGATATTCTGGTATAATGTGTAATATCTGCGTAAACACTCATTGTGATACCTGCTGCAAGTATAACTGGGATGATGTTTATAAATGGTTTTGTTGTCTATTGAGATAAAATTGTTTCCGGTTATAGGATTGCACTACAGTACCGTTTTATAGTTTCGAAATGTACCGCATTTATTTTTGAATTCAAATCTTAAAATCAATTACTTTTCACCTTACAATCAACCACGTGAGCTTCAGTTCAAAATTAGGTCGGTGAGAAAAAGGTCACAGAAAAAAAACCTGTTCATTTACATGAGATATGAATTTATTATTTGAAAACAATTAATCTATTGCTCAAAACTGACAGTTAATAAAATTTTGATATTTAACATCTGTTAATGTCCTGATAATTATCTCTTTAAGATGCCAGCTATCAAGAGAAAAAGTACAGAGGTCAGTATGGCAAAGAAACCAAGTCTTCGACGGGACAACACTCTGACACTAGAATCATCAGACGACTCGTCCCCTCTCAGTTCATCAAGGTCCGCGAGGCGCAGTACCTCAAAATTATCCTCATCTGTCTCCACACTTAAACGGAAAGCGACGCTGGTATCCGAAGGATCCGGAATCTATTCATCCGTAGTCGCTCTTAATTCTGGCTCCAGTGTCGGTAAAACAGCGAGTTTGAAATCAGCTTCCCTTGGAAAGGATTGCGATGTCATACAGGTTTCCCCTTCGCTTTCTAAAAAAGCAAGTGGAAGTAAAACATCAGCAGCAGTTGATACATTACGTAAGTCTGTTTCTGAGTTAAAAGATCTAATGGAGACCACTTCATCAGTGAAGAGTTCCTTGTCGAAGAGGAAATCATCTCTCGTGAAAGAACCATCTCTGACGAAAACATCACTTTCCAAACGGAAGTCCAGTATCCCTGATGTGAATACCAGCAGCAATTCCACCACAACTCCACAACTCCACCACTACCACCCGGTGGTCTCCTAGAGATCGCCATTTCATTTGATACCACCGGATCTATGTACGGCTGTCTAGAGGAAGTTCGTGGAAGAATCAAAGACATGGTTCAACGACTTCAGGCCGATATTCCAGGAATCAGAATAGCAATTATTGCACACGGAGACTATTATGATGTGCATAATTACATTGTGAAATGGATTGATTTCGGGGCAACTGTTCCAGAGCTATGCGAGTTCGTAGGAACAGTTTCGCGCACCAACGGTGGAGATTTGGATGAATGTTACGAACTCGTGCTTCGAAGGGCAAGGGAAGTGTTATCATGGACACCAGGAAGCCAACGCTCTCTAGTTGTAATAGGGGATGGTGCACCTCATGAAGTTGGGTATTCATATCAGGGCTTTGTAAACGACATAGATTGGCGTGTGGAGGCTCAAGAACTAAACAAAATGGTAATTGTCCTTTAATAAATGATCAATGATATATAGCCTTTTGTTGTATACTTATATATGTAAATAAAGCATCATGCTTTAGTATGTTGTTAGTACAGTACTTCAGTTTGAACATTCTTTATCAAAAAAATTAATGGGTTTAGTTTTGAAGAGCAATCAATGGCTAGTGATATTCTAAATTAAGATATTTAACATATCACTTTTTATTTCAGGGTGTCAAGATATACAGTGTTTTTGTTGGCGGCTTGCCCATGCATTTTTATAAAGAGATAGCAAATGTGACAGGTGGAAGGCTAATTTCTCTTGCTGGCTTTGGAGTTCTGTTTGACATTCTGATGTCTATCTGTTACAAGGAAGGTGGATCTGATCTGTTTGAGGTAGGCACATCACTAACACTTTTGTTATAAACATATTTACCATTACTGACTAATATACAGAAAATTGTCAAAGTTTTTTCTTTTTTACATTCGCCATTTTCCATAAGGCTCCGGGTCATATCTCGTTAGAAGTTTATGATATCTAAATATTGCTATGTATTGTTATTACAAGAAGGTAATACTATCATAACTATTTTACAGGCTTATGAAGCAGAAGTGAGGGAGAGAAACAAACACAAGACAATGGCCACAGCGCTCGAGGGAATGTTTACCTCTCTCGGGAGTAAGAAAAGTAGCTTCGGATTAGCCACAGCATCACACATAGGGACCGGACCTCCATTGTTCACACCATTTACTTATCCAACGGGAATGGCCGGAATGCTTCCATTGGGAAAACTAATGATCCCCAAGATAAAAACGGCAAAAAAGCAAACTAAAGCTACAAAAAAGACAAAGGTAAGAATCTAAAAATTGTCGCTACACTAAATGTAAATAAACCATAATGACTATATTTAGGGATACTTGATAAAACAAAAACAATATGTAGCTTGAGAAAACTTCGGTTTGAAAAACAGTTAGAAAATGTGTTATTTAACAGTTTATGAACGATTTCTATTATCCAAAAAAGGCTCAGAGAAAGAGTGGAATAATGATTTTAAAACTGTTTTACAGAAAACAAAAAGCAGAAGGTCAGGAGGACGATTTAACAGGGAAAGTCTTACTGACATGGAATTTATAAAAGGACCTCTGAAGCGACTGGTGTGGTCAAATTGGATGTTGGGGATTTCCAAAACCCAGTTTGCGAAGGCTGACGGACATGGTATCAACTTGACTCACCGCGATTGGTGTGACGCCTTTTGTAACCATGGTATACTTACAGCGGACGATGTGAACGGCGTTCCTGCAGTGTATGAGTTTGCTGTTCGTTTGTCTGGAAAGAAGAAACTGTACCCAGTGTTCTACAAGGTAACCACAAGAGTACCCAAGGGCAGTCATTGGTTCAACTATCTCCTCTCACAGAAAAAGGTTCGCAACGTCATCAAAGATGTGGTGAATACTCACGCTGACGTCATGGTAAGGAAAGGCCAGTTTAAAACGAACAGATCTACATTCATTCAGAAAGTGTCACAGCTGATGTTTAACAAGTATGACTACGCATGGGTATGACAAAGAGACAGAAAGATGAAATTCCGGAATCTCAAGCGATGTGGAGTTCGGATTTCCGGCGATTCATATTGAGTATCTTTCGCCAGAAAAGAGACCAATTAGATGGCAGCAATTAAAAAGCGTCTACCTGACGTTTTACTTAAAATCATCCGGATCATTTCATATATACATCATATTTAAAAAGTCAAGATTTAAGTTTTCTTAAAATATTGATACTATTTTATATTTAATATTTTTCATCATTCATGATAAATGACACACCGCGTACTAACTGCTCAGTAAAATTATGGACATCACATAAGGATTTAGCTTACAGAAATTTATCACTTCTGGGCGACAATCATCGTTGTGTTTTAGAATTTTATTAATCTTGTTAGAAGTGGAAGTTTGTTTTGTTATGAATACAAAAATCCATTGTTTTCTCGTCATTTAGATCATCATAGATTTTATTTCCTTTGTTAACACGAATATACCTTTGCAAGATGATGCAGTGATATCTGTGTACACGTATAGACCAGTCAATCTACGACAAAAATGGACCCAACCTCCAACTAATTGCAACAGAATTTATTTTGTGTTTTCCTTGCACGTACATATACACATGTCAACATATCAAAAGTCTAGAAAAATCTAAATAGGGCAAAGACTTTAAAATTGATTTTTATTTCGACACCATACCACAATTTTTTGGGGCTTTTGATTATTTGTTTCAGCCATAATCATCATGTTATGACAGAGTCAATAATATTTATAACATGATTTAATTTCATGTCAACCGTATGCCTAGTCACTGAAAGATAATTCAAATATCAGGTTAACATTTTACTAAAAATGAGTATAATTAAATAGACATAATATAACCCCCCCCACACACACACAAAATATAACCTAACACCCCCCCCCGGTCCACACAAATACTTTTCAAGATTTTTTTTTTTCAAGATTTCATTTAGCCACCCAGACACATGAAAATGTGTTCCATGAGGTACAAAAGTAATACCTATTAAACAGCACATGGCAAGATGGACAAAATATTTTTGGTTACAAACTTCGATTACAATTACATTTATAATCAATAATAACTTGGTTTTGTATAAAATGCCTACTTATAGTACTTACACGTATAACACATTAACCTATAGCACTTACTCATTTAACACTTATAACAGTTATTCTTATAGCACTTATACCTAAGGCACTTATACATATAACAATTATACTTATAGCATTTATACCACTTTCACATAAAGCACTTATACTAATAGTACTTAATACACCTAAAGCACTTATACCTATAGCATTTATATTTATACCACCTTCATATATAGCACTTTTAATTATAACACTCAAACCTTTATCACTTTTACCTCTGACACTTACACTTCTAACACTTGCACTTATAGCACTTACACTTTCAGCACTCATAGCACATATACTTATAGCACCTATACTTATTATCAAATTATAGCAATTTTAGTCAATTTCCTAAGGGAAAGTTTAACATTACAGATACTACAGTGTAATAAGTCCAATCCAATACTAGGATTTTGGCGGTAGTACACGAATATTTTACACGAATACGAACAGGTAGTGAAACTCGTCTCCTGTGTTATCATTACACAAATGACATATTCTGTTTTGTTTTGCCACACTATGCCATCTTCCATTTCCAATAGGAATATTTAAATTTGACATACGAAATTTAGTTAAAAACTTCCTATTCATCTCAGATAATTTTACCAAGTATTCTTCAAATCTAAATTCTTTCTTAAACAATAAGTAGGTCTGTCCTGTTGAAGAGAGTTCGGCATCTGAGAACCACTTCTGAACTACTGATCTTGAATACGTTATTTTATAGAGTATCTATAAAAAAACTCTCCATCATTGTTTTTCGTTAATAAAGATGTTTGAGCGACCCGATCCGTCAAAAATCTTTTTTACAAAAGTGATCCATTTAAAACTATGGACTCCTTCAGTACGTAAATTTTGGATCAATTTGTAGAGTACACTACTATGTTTGTTTTCATTGAGTATAAGTCTATTCCAGAATGACAGCATTCTCAATTTAATTTTAATTTCAAGGTGGAATCTTCCAAGCTCCCCATACACCATATAATTTGGGGTAATATTTCTTAATTTTAAAATTCTTTTACAAAATTTGAGATGAGTTTGTTCAATACGTTTGATGTCTTGAAATCCCCATACTTCTGATTCGTACATCATTTGACAATGTGTTTTCAAAAGTTATCAAATGTATCATTTATTACTTATATTTCAACCAAACTTTTTCTGTTTCAGAGTTATAAGAAAGGTAATAGGTCAAATACGGCCCGATAAATTGAAAAAAATATCTTGAGGATACTCTTCCCTTATCAAAGGTTCCTTCAGAACCTTGCTAGGAATTTTTCATTTGGAAAAGCTTTCAATATAAAATTAAAGCATTTTGATAGACTTAGATTTTTAAATCATATTACATCATTATATAGCATTGCTGAAATTAGAGACGCTTGTCCACATTTTCTTTGTGTTTTGCTTTTTCAATACTTTGGCGGTTAAATTTAAAAAACATTAATCATACATACCGCCTTATAACATAAAAAAAACAATGCGTAACCTTTGCCAAATACTAGGCATAGCGTACAAGCGTTGATACATGCATTCCTTCAAATTTATCATTCCTTATTTCCAGTCCCATGGATTCTGTATATTTGGTTTTGAATTTCAGAAACTTAGTAAACAAAATATTTCGCCATTAACCTGAAATCTCCCGTGTAAGAGCATTAGAAAACCATTGTGTGTGCCAATGTATTATTGGATTTCATATGAATCTGCATGAAAATCGAATCGAAACATTAAGGTACATTTATTTTTGTCATTTAGGTTAATAATGGAAGATTGAAAAAAGACATGCTTTATTTAGGTCTATGTGCATTGCTCTTCATCAACTATGTGATGGGCTCTTCCGGAATGCACAGATGTAGCTATAGCCCTTCCGGCAGTTCCGTTTGTACAATAAGACTTTGACCGTTGGAACAACTGACACCTCTACATTCACCACAACATGGAGAACATTCCAATCCATGTTTTCTGCAGCTACATCTTTTCGAATCGCAGCTGGTTTTGCAGTTGCATCGAATCACTTTAAGGAGAAAATCCGGTGCTGGCGGGAGGTGGGTTCTCACTGGAAACAGCCTATCATTACCGGTATACGATCCCCATTCATCAGGTGACAGGGTTTCCTCTGGTCTCATCCATTGCTGTACCTGTAGGTAAACGCGTTTGCTATGATAAGCAGCAGCAGCAGCAGATGTTGGCGACATATTTACGGCGACTATAGGTTTCCATAGTTTTTTACCGCGTACAAACTGGTATAGTATATTTGACAGTGATTTAGAAAAAAGTGTATTTGAAATACAATTTAAATTAGACCCAATGTTGATGTATTTACTTATTAGACAATGCCATCACTTTGATTCGAAAAATTGAATAAGATACTCAAAATTAACGTACGGTACTTGGCCCAGGTTCGGCTATCGGAGCAGACAACACATCCGTTCCAGGCTAAAATATGTACACAACATTAAAAATCTTTTTTAATTTGATTTTACAAGTAAATACCATTTGAAGTAAGTAAGGTGGTCTCAGATTTATCACAACTTACCATACTGATAACAGCTTTTCGTATGTTTCTTCAATAAATCGATAGCCGACAAAATGTAAACAAACCGTGTTTGCCAACAGAAATTATCTCCCTTTGCATGTACGGCGACTCATATGGATCGTACGTAATCAGTGCATTTTAAGAGGTTTTTGATCACGTTTTTTCTACTTTCCCTTAATTAGATTTTTCTAGACTTTTACTATGTTTTATTTAGACATATTTTGATTAATATTCAACAAGAATAGTTTCTGTTGCAATTAGTTGGAGGTGAAACCGTATATTGACTGGACTAGTATGAAGTGTAACGATCAGTGGTTAGCAGGAAAGCACGGATGTTTGCCCCGCAGGTTCAACAACGTTTTTTTAATGAGTAACAAAAACCAGTGACGTAATATACAGAAATATCAGAGAAGGATCCGGATTGCGGACCGGATTATCATTATTGATCCAATACATTACAACGTATATATACCTGTACAAGATGATGTAGTGATATATGTTTTACAGTGTTTTGTCTTTATCACGTTTTCGAATTAGAAATAAATATTTTTATCTTACATATCTATATATGGTTTTATTGTTTTTTCCAATTGAATCATAAAACAGATGTTTATTCTTGCTTATCTCCTGAATCAAACATCTTTTAAGAACAAACGTATTGAATAATGGGGTTAGTTAACCTCCCCGTCTAGATTTTGACATTTCTTTTAATCGCTTTGGATTTTTCTCAGTCGCATCCTGGGTTTTGAAATTTAAGCCCTTAGCATCAAGATAGATCGGTATACAAGTTAAGATTCAGTTAGATTAATTAACCTGATTACGATAGATCTATACACTTACTTTAAGACACAGGTTAGTCTTTAACTATGTAGAAACAACTATATACAGATACACATCAACAGCCATATATAGATAGGTTTATTTAGTTATAGTTAAGCATAGATAATCACAGCAGATCCAACAACACTATAAAAAGTGTAAATAAAATATTAGGTTATCAATTCTCCAAAAATTTTGTTTTCCAATCTGATTTAATCAAATAACCCTTGATAAAAAGCGTCCCTTCTAGAGTAACCATAAAGAACCTAAACATTAAAAAAGTGCAGGGGCAGTAGGAGAATTTCATTAAAAAGTGAACAAAAAACAAGCAAAACGCAAAAAGTATTTCCAAAGCTCACAAAGAAATTAAAACATTCGGAGATGTTATGGCTGAACAAGTGTCAAGTGCGACAATTATCCATATATAAACAATTCTGGCGTTATCATAAGTAGCAGCATTGGGAATGGACAAACAGATCTGGTTTATCGTTCGGAATACAAGAACAGAATCCCTCAACCACAAAAGTATGGTCCCGAAAACACCAGCTCTTTGGTAAGTGGAAACCATCGAAGATAGGAAACCGCGGATAGTGACTGTATTGATGTTATCTCCGTAGCTACATGGAATGTCGGCAATGGAATGTGTGGTAAACTCAGTTAGTTAGAATATGTCAAAATTATACAAAACCATGATGTAATATGTTTTAGTGAATGGTAGCCTACAGAGGAGGATACATTGGAGTGTCTAGGGTATACTCATTTTTTTTTATATCCGAAGAAGTCGGGTAGGGGGAGAAATTGTTATTGCTTGTACAAGAACATGATGATTGTGTGCAATATCAGTGATACAGTTATTGCCGAACAAAATTGTATAATTCATTTGTTTTTGGTGTTAGTTCCCTCCGGAGAACAGTGTATTTTATACGGAAAATAATATTGATTTAGAGTTTAGAGGAAAGTCTGTTTAGATATAAAGAGCAAGTCATGTGTATTTAATGGGTGGATCTCAATTCGAGAACAGGTACCAGACATGGCTTTACAGAAAATGACCACCTTAAAAGTGATAAACTTAATTTAATGGAAACTTTTAACTACTATAAAAACAAGGATAGAATCGAGCGAGAGAATATGGATGAATTTGTACATTCTTTTGGTAGGAGACTATTAGCACTGTATAAAACGTCTGGTATACAAATTGTTAAAGGTCGCCACACTGGAGAGAAGGAAGGGAGTTTTAGTTTTTACAGTAAAAATGGCAAAAGTAATAGAGATTGTTTGCTGACATTTATAGATAACTTTGCTGACATTTATGTATTCACTTCTGGAAACTATTTCAGATCATGCTCCACTGTCTTACAAAATACGATCGAATTACAAACAAGATTTTTATCACTTTAAAACGAGTACAACAACTAGAGTACCAGCAAGAACGTTTAATGGAACAGTGAAAATGCTGGTGTTATTAGGAAATCTTATGCTTATAAGTAATAGAATGTACACAAAATTATACCAATGATATTATAGACGGCTTTTTGTGATGTACGTAATGTGTACTATAAAGTTGATCCATTGAATTACAGAGTAATTATAGAAAGTCCCAAGCTAAACCATGGTTTACTTGTGATTAGGACAAATTATGAGGACTACAAACATACATTGGTGAAATTTAACCGATGTAAGTCCGAAGATTATTGAAATGTACTACAAACTGTGTCTTAAAAGCATGATTGAACCACAAGATTGAATCGAATGATGAATGGGTAATTAAGATAAGAATAGAACTCGAAAAATTGGGTTAGCTTATCTATGGGACAAAACAGACGTAGATCATCGATCACGTAGCGGTCAAGCGAAGGTGAGCGGTTTCTCGTGTGGTGAATATTTTTTAAATTACCTATTTTTAGGACTTTTTTAAAAAGTATTTATACCAATATGTATAAGTGACTATATCGACTGGACTACCACTGTGTTTTTGTGGCTTAAATTGTTGTTTTACTGTGACCAGTGTGCGTGTTTTACGTGTACCTGGATTCTATATAAAGCCTGCCAAACCGGTAAAATGGACTCAGGTGCGTGCCCGAAAATTTCTACCTCAATTCCTGCCATAACTTCCGAAGAAGCTATCGCATTTTACAAACGAAAAACGATGACAAGTCAACTCTCCCCTACTGATGGGCTGAATACTGAAAACAACCGATCCGCTAAGTATCCTACCTCAGGACCGCTCTAATTTCTACCCATCTGATATGTAATCTGATGCAGCTACATCCATAATGTTTTCACCCGAAATTCTAAACAAATCGTTGGAATTGCTCCAATACAGAAATTTCCCCCCCACTAATTTGGGAGCAGCCTTCAAAACTCTTTCTCTGTCTTTCCCGCGAGAGAATTTTGCTACTATGGACCTTGGTCCTCTTCCGTAGCCTGTGAACAACATGGAGTTGAATGTCATCTTCAATACTGAGCTCCGTCTTGAGGAATCCCTTGACCACGGCCTCTGCCGGTATCTTCGTCGCGGTAACCATCTGGGATTCCTCCAATTTACAGGTTGTCCTTTATAGATCGTGTTTGGATATCGAGTATCTGTTTTTCAATAAACGATATTCTAATCGTACCCCCTTCCCGTTCCTGTTCCACTTTACTCTCTCTCTCTCTCTCTCTCTCTCTCTCTCTCTATCTCTCTCTCTTCGTAAATGGCATGATCAAAATCAGCACCTTCGAGCTTTTCACTGTGTATTTTGAATTACTTGATGTTGACGTTTACGCTGAATTTTGCCTGATGACAAATTATATTTCTATACGTAATATTTAAGTAAATTCAAAGAGTAATTCTGTCGAATTACCGCACGTGCTAATATACAGCTGTTCTCCGTCACTGCCGAATACAGCAAAAATATATGTGGCGAGTGCATTTCGACAATTGATGCACCAGTTGCATTATAAATAAAGATGAAACGATCGGTGTCTTAAAACATAAGCTGTAATTTGGAGAGGGTGAAAAATAAAGTGGCGAGCCCTGCCTCTTTTGTCTTTCTGTCCTGTGCCAAAATGCAGCATGTATTTTAAGACACTGACCATGTATTCCATTTATCATGCAACAATCACTTCAAATCAGACCATCAAAACTTAATCAGTTTTTTGTTTAACCTTTGTTTACCTGACGTTGACGTTACGCTGAATTTTGCATGATGTCGTAGGCCAAAATAATAAACATAGTTCCAAACTTCCTCGGATACAACAGCGATTTTATGAATATTCATAAATCAACTTGTTCATTACAACGTATAAAATCGCTTATTTCGACAGCTTTTTATATTTTTAAACGTTAATTTAAAGTAAATTCAGAGCTTAATTCCGCCGAATTTACACGTGCTAGAATACAGCAAAAATATGTGTGCCAAGCGTATTCTGACAACGGCAGCGCCAGTTGCATGATAAATATATATATATATACAGAGACGTGTTATATATGTCTCCGATATATATATATATAGGCTGAAACACCGAAATATGTTGTTACATGTATCAGTTCCACTCAGTCTTAATTTAACAATGAAACTGAAACTGAACTGAATTAATATATCAATTAAGATAGGATTTTCAAGTTGTATAGATCTTTTATATTAAAGCTGATTTGTTTCCATCGTTGATATCAGTCGGACAAGTTCACAATCCTGTATAGTCATTTTTACTATAGTGTGACCTAAATCAAGAGTTATTGTTCCTGGTTTGTTACCCCTGACTACGCAAGGTGTCCAATATGGCGTCCGTGAAACCGAGCCTGTTTTGTTCATAACAGAAAATTCTAAATTTGTGTTGGTAATATTTAATGATTGAGGATGGCAGCGGTTCTTAGAAGCGCCGCTGTTGCCTCAGCAAATCGAGGTCAACCAAGCTCATTCTATAGTAAAGATAAAACGAATCCGGTGTTTCAGTCGCTGGAGCAGGAGACGAAAAAGTTTATGGGTTACATGAAGAAACGGAATGTACCCGGCTACCAGAAACCCGACGATGAACCTTGCTCTAGACCGTAAGCAATATTGTGTGGATAAAGATACACTCATGTACAGAGCGTACACACATAATGGGTATTAAAAAAATAATTTGAAAGTACCTCACAACCAAATAAGATACACTTTCAAAACTATGATAATTCGTGACCAGTTCAGTTGTACTAATTGTGTCAAGTTAAGTACTAAATGACTTGTCAAATAGATTGATCTGAACAACCATGCCATATTGTGGAACATTACGTTATTTTTTTCCCTCACGATGTACGTTTTATTTTATAATTATGATTAATACATTTGTAATCATATGTATAAAAGGAGCGAGTTGGTATGGCATAAGGTAATTCATAGTGTTATATACAGCATCTGTCACTATGCTGATGGAAGCATGCTTCTACGGCTCAGTTTCTTAACACTTAACATGGGAAATATTTGGAGCTGGTTCACTTCCGAGAATATTGGACCATTTTCAGCCATTTTTGTCAGGTGGGCAATCATATCTAAAACTAAAAGGAAATGGACATGTCAGTTGCAGTTTTAGGGTCCAAGGGCACTTTGGTGCCTCTAAAATTATGCTTACTGGCTGCTGAACCCTAATTCTTAAATAGTCAATACCTGTGAGTTAATTATGAAATATTCCATGATCTCAAGTTTCACGATATATTTTCAAATTGATTTCAATTGTTGATGAACATTTTTGTATTATTGTTGATATTTTTTTCCTTATATGTCATATTTGATTGTACTTACAGTGCAGACACATTGTTTGACCTTTGGAATAAGTATGAACCAAAGCTGCCAAAGATGTACTACCAAGAAAAACTCTTAGAACTGGGTGATTTTTTAATGACAGTTCAGGTATGCTATGTAAAAAAAAAAAAAAAAAAAAAGAGAGAGACAGAGAAAAAAAAAGGTCTAAAAAAACTTTGTAATAGATTTCAAATGTTAATAGATGCTGTCGCCTAGCTTGAACCTAGAGAGAATTTCCTTTAGCATGATCAGTAGAGTGGTAGACGCATAAGCCAGGATTTGTAGGTTGCATCACCAGCGAAAGCACATTTTCTGTTATATTTGGTGGTTATAAATACACTCCAAACTAAGATGAGAATGAGACTTGCTTTGTTGGAGCCAGAAAACCCAGCTGGGTAGATGTAGTGTTCAGAAATAAACACATTAAAAAGGGAAAAGTGTTGCAGGTTTTAATTGTACAATGTATATAGATATGGTCATCTCTAGCTTCATGCTAAAGGAAATTTACTTTCAACTCGATAAGCAGAGCAGCAGACCCTTAAGCCAGGGGTTGCAGGTTCAATTCCTGAGAGGGGCATACTACTTTTTTCTATATCAATATGCTAGATACTTAGAACCATATTTTGGAATTTTAGACATGTACTTTGTACAACATTTATGTCTATGGGTTTCAAAAGATTTGATCTTACGACAACTACCTCTATCATATTTACTTGTAAGTAAATGCAGCTGAACAACCTATGTATTGCATTGTTTCTAACCTTAACACTTTCTATTGCAGGAGTACAGCCTAGCTCTTTGGCAATGCTATGAGCGCTACCTACTTCATTTTGGTCAGGTTGATGAAGGGGAGATTACTGATGTTGACACATTTAAGACTACATTTTTCCCAGAGGGATTTGACAGTGAAGACGCAGGACTAACAGTAAGTTGAAATTAATTGAGAAATTTGGAGGATGAATATATCATATTATTCACATGGCAACTGTAAATAGATTGGCATTATTCTTTGAAGCATGCATCATCAACTGATAAATAGGAATAAAGACATTATATTCATAATTGAAATTTTTTTTCAGTTCCGGGCATTAATGGGGAAAAGCATCAGTATGTACCAGGTGGTACGTGTTGGTGATCCAAAGCTACAGAACAAACAGTCAGTGGACAGGTGTGTCCAGATCCTGTCGTTCCTCAGACTTGTCATGCAGGTAGTGCTACCTCAGGAGAAACTCTGCTGGCTAGTCTATAATGGTATGTAGTTGTTACCTCATAAACAAAATCTAGTTACTAGCTTAAGATAGACATTTCTGGTATCAATGGCAAGGAGACACAATTAAAGTGAATTTGTTTTCAATACAGTTGACATATGATTGAGTGTCGTTTGTGTGTTATCTGTGGATTTACCATATAAGTCATACTTAATTCCAAGAAAAGCCCTTAGTTTTGATTTCAGTGAATGTTTGTATATTTTTAGGAAACTTTTTATTTTTGAAGTTTTGTATAAAAGATTTGTATGTTGAGGTGTAGATATAGTATTTTTTGTTTCAGGAACAATACACATATACAGT
Source organism: Ylistrum balloti (assembly GCF_031769215.1). Taxonomy (NCBI): domain Eukaryota; kingdom Metazoa; phylum Mollusca; class Bivalvia; order Pectinida; family Pectinidae; genus Ylistrum; species Ylistrum balloti. The sequence continues at coordinate 378,341 of NW_026782437.1, forward strand.
ATCTCACGACACCTGATGTCATTGGGTAACTCTGCTAGAGTAAGTTGTATCATACTTTAATTTGGTCTATAGTTACTGCTGTTGAAATAGGAAGTATTAATGTAAAACTGTTATGATATAAACTTTGCATTTAGCACACTGAACTGGTTGGTTATGATATAAACGCTGTATTAAGCACAGTGAATTCTGATTGGATATGATATAAACTCTGTATTAAGCACGGTAAATTCTGATTGGTTATGATATAAACTCTGTATTAAGCACAGTGAATTCTGATTGGTTATGATATAAACTCTGTATTAAGCACAGTGAATTCTGATTGGTTATGATATGAACTCTGTATTTAATGCAGTGAATTCTGATTGGTTATGATATAAACTCTGTTTTAAGCACGGTAAATTCTGATTGGTTATGATATAAACTCTGTTGTTATAGCGATTTCAACTTGTTTGTTGGTCCTCAAATGATAATATTTTTCAATAGGAGATTTGTTAATACTCTATCTATGAATGAGGAAGACTTGGAGATTAAATGATATTAAACAGAATTTACACATATTTATTTACAATGCATGAAATACTGGGATTTGATTGGTAGACAAACTGATTGATATCTGTATGATCTTTTAAAAAATTGTGATCAAACTGAAGTTATACCTATTGACAAAATCATCATATGTTGTTCCTTTGTACTGTTGTCTGAATATCACATTATGTTGTGATGATTTTAAATCATCTCCACTTTGATTGGACCATTTCTATCAAATTGTATGGAAACATTCTGCATATATTTGTGTTGTAGGTGATAGAGTATCTACTCTGGGCAAGTGTCTGTATGGAGACATCAGTGCCCCTCCTGGCTGTGAAGTATCTGCCATGGAGAGCAACATTATACACAGCAGTGTGTCAGTGTTACTTTGACTGTAAAGTCTCCCATCATGCTGAGGTAAGTACATTTACACCTTTGTTACTTAATATTTCTTTGTTATTTTCAAAAAACACGATATGGCAACGTCAGTGCACTGTAATATGTATGAAGCAATGGTTTAAATTTTTTTAGAATATTAGGACAAAAACCATACAAAGTATGTACTTAAAAGAACACAAACTCTTTGATTGTGAAAGTTATTGGTTACTAAAAGACAAATCATAGAAAAATATGAATTGTAAAAATTGAATTCTTGCCAGTGGATAAGATTTTGTATCCTAAAACATGCAATATTCAATTGTAAAAGTTATTTCTAATAAAAAAAAGTGAAAATAATAGCAATAATTTGAATACACTATTGTAATAAAGTTTGTGTTAACTAGGATATAATTTAATTTAATTTTTAAGGAGTTGTTACTATGAGTGTTGTATTTGTTAAAATACAATTAACCCAACATTAATCTATTCCAGAAGTCCAAGTTTAATATTAAAGTGAGATACTGTTGAGTGTATTTGGCTCTATTCAGTGGGTAAAATCATGAATTAACAAGAAAAAAAAATCTTGTCAATAAAAAATTGCTTTTCTTTGGAGATATATCTTATTTGTTATCAAAAGCCTGTGATTATTTTAAGGATAAGAGTATGTTCTGAGAATTCCTCACTATTTTTACTGTAAATATTTACAGGATTTTACACATGTCAAATTTCTGTGTGGTATATACATACTCATGACTGACAAATTTTACCCACTGTTCACCAGTTGTATGTTAATTTTTCTTATCTGTTTAATATTTTCAGTGTTATATTTGTTGTGTCATTGTTTTTGTTGTCAGTTTTTGCAGGCTTATATGTTTTATTCAGTCTCCATTCAAAGTGAAGAAATGTACACATGATAATTCTTTGCAACCAATAGATCTGAGAGTGTCAAACTTTGTGATATTGCCTCTGAATGTTTACTCCCAGACAAGACAAGATAATAATGATAACATACAAAACACATGCTGTTGATGATATAAGTGTGAAAACTTATATTACAGTTTTTATTGTAGATATACTATTTAAGTGTGTATTATCATTGCCCAGGATAAAATTGTAATGTATATGGTCTATAAGTTAGCATAATTAAAAAAGGAAAGTCCTGCAAAAGTATTGTGCTATAGGTCTGTAGTAAGTTGAATATATTAGAAAACTTGTTGGTTTGATATTATTAGTCCTTACAAAAGTTTGAAGGAGTTCAGAAATTTATTTTGTTGAAATTTTGATTGACATTTATACTATGGAGAGCACTGATACAAAGGAATGAACAAAAGCCTTTCGTGTATCAATATGTGTGGTCTTTTGTTTAGGCATTTGCAAGAAGAGGCTTGGCCAAGATCAATGAATTGAGTCGGTTGGAGAGCCTAAGTAGTTCCACGGAGACTTACGAGTCAGAGGAGGCATTCCGTCAGGCTACAGTGAAGGTGTGTACGATATCAGATAAAATGTTTTATATCGTTTTGTGTCTTAATTTGTTGGGCAAGTTAATTTCAATCTGATAAAAAGCATGAAAATATTTGATAATCAACTTAAAAACTCTATGAAATAGTGTCAGAATTTGTGTTAAAAGTGACAATAGTTTTGTACATATGATGATTTGGTATATAACATCTAAAATGCATGTTTTTTCAAGAATTTATTTTTTTGCGTTTTGTTTAAAATGTTAACGTAACTTCCTGTCTTTAGATACTTTACAACATAGACTGGTACTGTTAGAATCTACAAGATGAGAACTAGTTTAACTCAAATAAGATGGAGGCAGGAGATAAGGAAGGAAATAATCACACATGCACATGGTGACTCCCTCGTTTATTCTGTAAAGCCAATATAGAACATTGTTGTTGATTATTTTTTTTTCTTTTTTAATGATTGAATGAACATGGTTGAATAACTCCTGTGACAGTTCAAAAGTCAATAGGGATTTAGGAAACTGTGAAAATTAATCATTAATGGAAAATAAACAATTGAAATATATAATTTTTTCAGATGGCTGTTATGGTGTTTCGTCGCTCAGCTTTTGAGACAAGGCGGAAACCGAAAGGTCTGCTTCGTCCAAAGACTCGTGCCAACCTCAAAGATGCTCAAAATGTAAGAAACACAGGGATTTTGGCTGTTTTATTTCAATCTCTGAGCTAATTAAGTATAATTGATCAGAGTTATCTCCCATACATTTAGTTTCCTATACTATGAATTATTTTCCTCTGATTACAGTTACCATGGCCACGCACCCCAAGTGAAAAGTTGTTGTCAGACATGTTTGAGGGAAGTGCTGCCCAGTTTTTATGTATCCTAGAGAGTTTAAATGACACAAACCGTCGTACTATCCTAACATCACCCCCAGCTGCAGACAGTGAAGTAGAGATCCTGGATGTGTATGCTGAATTGTTTCTCGCTGGTCAGGAAATTCTTTCTGGTATGTCTTTTATCAAGTTTAATTGATTCAGAATTTAGTCCAGTTGTCTTTAATTAAGTTGTTAGAATACTGGTAACGATAATAAAAATAGAATGAGATACATAACCAAATTTAATATGCCTATTCCAGATGAAAGACTTTCTATAAATTATTTATTTGGATTTAGAATTTCTGCTTCTTACTGGATGTTATGCTGAACATCTTTTTCTGAGTTTTGATTTTTACAACCAGGTGGAGGTGGCCGGAGAGGATCGGGGGTCAAACCAACTAGCAACATTCCTGTGAATGCCCTGAGTGGGGTTGTTAGGGGCAAAAGTCTGCTTGGAATGGCAACCCATGGTGAGCATTGCTGATGAATTTCTACTTGTATTGTCTTTGACAGATAACAACTTTACATTTCCCATTACAATTATAAGGGGAAACCTTATATTAAAATCCCTAAAGTATCATGAGAATTCATAAAATTAAAAATATACATAGCGGTATGTATTTTGTGCTCAAGGATATTTCCCTCGATATACATGTCTTCCTGTCAGAGATCAGAATCTCCCTAGTATACGGTATGATGTAAGGACTTAATTTTTTTTCGTGGTTTAAAGTATGATATATGATTTTTAAGGATATTATGTGTTTCCCTCTTTTGACTTGGCAGGAATTACTGAGTAATTAATAAGATAATATTTATGTATTCAGGTGAGGATGGAGCCACTCTTGAAGGTGCCATTAAGCTGGTGAAGATGGCGTACTGCTTTGAACAGTGGGAGGTGTTTGATATGTTGATAGAGGGTGTCCTCATGTACATCAGGGTAAGTATTAATGTTAAGAAGAACATCAAAATATCAGAAATAGGAGGAACATTACAACAATGTAATTATCAGAGCTATTAGGGACATCTTAACAAAACATATAAAAAAAATACCAACATGGCAACATAATCATAATTCAAACTCAAATTCCATAAAACTAGGGCAAAATATGAGTGAAAGGAAGTTTTGCACAGAGAATAAGACCAGGTGTTCTGGAAGAGTAAGCGTCTTCTGCTTCTTCGACTGCACCCACTATGCAAATCTTGGTTAATAAAGCAATTATCAATGATACGAGGAGCTACAAAACATGACCATTGATAGCAGAGATGGAAAAACAATTATAATTAAGGAGGGGCTGCAAAACGAACCAATTATCAATGATAGGAGGGGCAGGAAAACAAACAATTATCAATGATAGGAGGGGCAGGAAAACACAACAGTTATCAATGATAGGAGGGGCAGCAAAACAAAAAAGTTATCAATGATAGGAGGGGCAGCAGAACAAAACAATTATCAATGATAGGAGGGGCAGCAGAACAAAACAATTATCAATGATAGGAGGGGCAGCAAAACACAACAATTATCAATGATAGGAGGGGCAGCAAAACAAAACAGTTATCAGTGATAGGAGGGGCAGCAAAACAAAACAATTATCAATGATAGGAGGGGCAGCAAAACACAACAATTATCAATCATATTGTAAATTTTTTTACATAGATCATCAAAAATCACACAAGTGAATATGCATGGGATGAAAAGGCCCTAGAATTACTTTTAGCCATGGAGAAAGTGAACCCAAACCGCCGTCACAAAAGGACTATGACCTCCATTGGTGAGGAGGATAAGGAAAAGGATAGCATCAACCAGGATATAGGAGGAACATCACAGGCTGGAGGGCGTAAGTAATTCTTGGGACTACAATGACCAGAGGGCATAGGTACTTATGGCATTTGATAGGCTGGAGATTTTAGGATGGGATAGGGAACAGCCTCAAAGACCAGGAGGAAATCTGATGTTGAGGACTACTAGACAGATTTGAGAGGCAACCTCACTGGTCAGGATACAGCTTGAATAATCGTAATAGAGATTCAATATATCATTAGTAAAACATGTATTAAGGTAGGGGTATGGTTGTCAGAGGGGTGTGTTGTATTGCGATATTTGAAGTATTCATTTATTAATTACATTAAGTAATGTAGGCACCTTCAATGTGTCCAAAGGACTTGCAAAATATGTGGGTGCCATAGCAAGCATTTGATCAAAATAGGAAATGAATTGGATGAGTCTTGACCAACAATGTCATATTTCTCTCTTGTAGCCACATCAGTGAGGTCCCTAAACCTGGGAGATGAACTCATCCACGTTGCTGAAGTACTTATGAGTATTGTTACTGGCCCATTCAAGGTAAGGGGTTTTCAATATTTATTCTCTGTTCGCCGGGGATATTGATGACTATGTCCTCACTTCACTTTTAATTTCTTATTGATTATTTTTCAAAAGTTAAAAAAGTTGTTTTCTGGTTGAATTTAGATACTGATTATTTTGTGTTACAGCCCAAAGACATCGAAGTGGACATGATTGTGGACACAGCCCTATTCTTATGGAACAAAACGAAGGCTGTTTTTCAAAAACATCAAACTGGATCACTGGACAACCCCAAGTATCTGCAGAGAATGGATAGCCCTAGCAAGGTCAGAGGTTATTTATAGCCCTAGCTAGGTCAGAGGTTATTTATAGCCCTAGCTAGGTCAGAGGTTATTTATAGCCCTAGCAAGGTCACAGGTTGTTTAAACATGTTGCACTAGCTAGGTCAGAGGTTATTCATAGTCTTGGCAAGGTCAAATGTTATTTATAGCTGTAGCTTATTCAGATGTTCATTTGTATCTTCTATCAGTTTACATACATATCTAGACATTTATCCAAGAGCATGAATTAGGCTGGATACTTAAGATAGATGAATTTTATTTAAAGTCTTTGGGTATAATAACATGTAATGTTTACCCTGAAAAGTTTTTGACAGATTTAAAGAGGATATTTAATGATTTCCCATTTGATATCATATGTATTTAACTAGTATGAAAAGTTTTTAATATTTCATGAGTTTGAAACACATGCAAAAAAAAAAAACCCTTGTAGATCAGTGAAACATTAACGATACTTAACAGGAAGCTATTAAATTATCTTTTTATTTAATTTTTAAAGGAAAAACAAATGAAAAAGAATTGATCCAAGCATAAAGTGTGGTATATATTGTAGTGGGTTTACATTCTCGATGTGGTACACCAAGTGTTAGGCTGGTGTGGACTCAGCAGTGTCGACCCAGCCCTCACAGCTGAAGTGGTGTTGCGTCTGGCCCTCGTCCTGGAGAGCAGTGCCAACATGGATGATGGTAAGTCCTGTGGGACTGTAGGTTCAGTGATGACAAGCTGTATTGATATAGATTGATAGTGTTACAGTGCTGTGAGCAATATGTAAAAAGAGTATGTATGTTTAGCCTTTGTTTTTATATGATTTGCTGTGTGTGGTCTTAATTTGTTGTGTAATTACTAGTATTATTACGTTGTTGTGAAGTGAAAAGTTTTAATTTTTTTTGTTCGAAGAGTTCTGTTAAATGTGTGTTCAAGTATTTAATATGAATTAATATCAATACATTGGTATTCCATTTATAGTTAACTGTTGTTATTATGTAGCATAGGTGTCACCTTACTAGTGTATAAACATATTGGAATGTGTAAGGCCTATATAAGGAATATCCCATTTTAGCTGGATATCATTAGTCTGGTCAACAGACGTCAGATTTCAGTTAGATATCATGATTATGTTACATGTATCTGGTATGTCTCACTTCTAGTTTAATATGGTGTGAGTAGCATTAGATATTACATTTCAAGTCATTTCATCGGTATTCTTTGAAGAGGCATCACATTTTAAGTCAAATTTCTTTAGTCTGTATTAGTGGTGTTACATTTTAAGTAAAATTTCCTTAGTATCTCTTGAAAAAGCCTCAAATTTCTAGTCAAATTTTATTTGTTTGTATTAGAGATGTCACGTTTTAGTCATATTTCTTCAGTCTTCAGACAGGGGAAAAACACTTTTAGTCAAATTTCATTTGACTATATTAGGGTTGTCACAATTTTAATTAATTTCTTTAGCCTGTCGTAGTGGTGTCATAGTTTTAGTCGGATTTTAATATCCAGTTTCTGGTGTCATATTTCTAGTTAGATTTTATAATTCAGTATAAGGGTTGTCATATTTCTAGTCTGATTTCATAATTCAGTATTAGGGTTGTCATATCTCTAGTCAGATTTCATAATTCAGTAATAGGGTTGTCATATTCTAATCAGATTACATAATTCAGTATTAGGGTTATTATATTTCTGGTCAGATTTCATAAATCAGTATTAGTGTTGTCATATTTCTAGTCAGATTTCATTATTCAATATTAGGAATATATTGTTTCAACTTTGATTTCCTATTTTTTAAACTCATAGTTAAATATTGTAGATATACAGACAGTCCAATCACTTAACTTCAGTTTTAAATGTTTTCACTGATTCAAGTTTGCTGCTTTTTTGTTATGTTTTAATGAGTTTTCATGTGCTTATCTTAAATACTTAATTGGCTTTTAACTTTAATTTTACAATAATACCAGGCTGTTTGTTTGTTAACTATCATAATATGTCCTGTTTAACATCAGTAGACAGAGTACTGATATATTCCGTGATGGAACAGGGTAAGATTTTCATCAAGCACTTCATGTTTTGATTTTAATTCTCAATAAAAAGGTAAAGAGGAAGCCATAAGGTCAAAGGTTGTGAAGGTAATGGAGGAGGCAAAGGCAGGAGGGGTGAAAATCTCTCTGCCGATGAAGGGTAGGTGATGCATATGCAGCAAATGTTGACATGCAACAGACATGGTGTTTGGTTGTCACTTCACACAGTTTCACAGTCATGCCTCACACACTGACCCATCAGCTATCCTTTAACAAACTGGTCAGTAATTGACCATTTCCTTGTAAAACTTTGCTCACTGTTGAGTTTCCATTAATAGGTAGTCATTTACTCCAATAGTAACATATACTCTATCAATATCTTATTGTGTTTCAATTGACTCTGTGATAAATGGAATGAAAACTTAGGAAAATAATTTTAAATAAAAGAGGATATCATTGTATTAATGGATTATGGAACTTGTATCTGAATTACCTGGTACTTTTCAATCCATTGATATCAAAAGTGTAAAACAACATTTAAAACAACATTTGATCATTTAATCATATAATAAAAAAAATAAAACAGTTTGTTAGTAGACCATTTTCAGAATGCTGAAGAAGGGTTACATGAACGCTTGTACCCCACTTTCCCACCCCTTTACCCCTTACACCTACCCCCTCCCCCCACCCCCACCCCTTGGTGGTTCATGTACTTAGGAGCTGAAATATCTGTGTGTGGGGCCCTGGCTTGTTTTGACTGATGTTTTTACTGCTCGTTTTCTGGCATGCTTCCTTCTTTCTTCACAGAAATTTCACTCGAATGTTATTAGATTTAATTTGTTACTCTTTGTATGGAATATTGGTTACCATTTGTTGTGATGTGTATCCATGTACATGTATGTATACCCTCTACTGCTGAAAGTCCTACTAATACCTGTAATGGCTGGAGCTACTTTCTGCTGGTGCTACTGATTATTACACAATCCATTTTGCTTAGCATGGACAAAAAATGGATCACTTACAACATAAAGCTGTGCATGATGTTTTCTAGGAATTTTGCATGATACATGTACTTGTGAAGGGAAAAGAGAAAACTGAAATATTATGGAAAAAGATATAGTTGATCAAGTAAACAGGGCTCTAATATTTGTTAATATTTGTTTCCTGTATTCAATATCATGAGCTGTTCATGATAAAACAAAATTTGAAAGTTATTTCTAAAGAGAAAAGATTACAATTTGTGCTTCTGTTCACATAGTTGGGGAAAAAACTTCTGGTCTGATTTGTGAGGTTAACAGTCAGACATACCTAAACTAAATTGGTGAGAGGTTAACAGTGTTAACCTTTACTGTACATTGATAAGAGGTTAGCAGTACTAACTTCTGTATATTGTTGAGAGGTTAGCAGTGTTAACCTTTACTATTGTTAACTTTTACTGTTCATTGATAAGAGGTTAGCAGAACTAACTTCTGTATATTGTTGAGAGGTTAGCAGTGTTAACCTTTACTGTACATTGATAAGAGGTTAGCAGTACTAACTTCTGTATATTGTTGAGAGGTTAGCAGTGTTAACCTTTACTGTACATTGATAAGAGGTTAGCAGTACTAACTTCTGTATATTGTTGAGAGGTTAGCAGTGTTAACCTTTACTGTATATTGATAAGAGGTTAGCAGAACTAATTTCTGTATATTGTTAAGAGGTTAGCTGTGTTAACCTTTACTGTACATTGATAAGAGGTTAGCAGTACTAACTTCTGTATATTGTTGAGGGGTTAGCAGTGTTAATCCCTATTTTACATTTCTGACAGGTTAGCAGTGTGAATTTATACATTTTTCATTTGGGATTCAAGACTAATTATCTTGGGTATTTTTAACACAATTATTAAAATAACAAATTAACAGTTACTTAATATTTTGTCCCTAATTTTTTTTATACAAATAACAATCACAGTTCTTCGTATAATCAGTTCTTAATATCAAACCCTTAATTATAACAACTTAATACATTTACAAAACACAAATCTATTTTAAAAGGTGATATTGAATGTTATCAATACATTGTGTAAGAAGACCATGTTCTAGGTGTTTGTTTACCTGGTTTAAGATGTTAAACTTAACACTGTTAATTGTTTAACTATGTTCTGTCAATATGTATACATTTAGAAGTTGGTGTTTATAATCTGGAAATGCATTAGTGATAATTCAATTAATATAGTTATTGATTACATGCTTAATTTATTACTGACTGAAAAATATTACTATGTGTCCCAATTGTGTCTGTTACTGATAGGTCACATGACACTACAAGTTTGTACATATCTTGATGTCTAACATTTATACCCATGTTACTGATAGGTCACATGACACTACAAGTTTGTACATATCTTGATATCCAACTTTTATATCCATGTTACTGATAGGTCACATGACACTACAAGTTTGTACATATCTTGATATCCAACTTTTATATCCATGTTACTGATAGGTAACATGACACTACAAGTTTGTAATGATTTTGATATCCAACATTTATACCCATGTTACTGATAGGTCACATGACACTGTAAGTGTGTACTGATTTTGATATTGTCTGACCTATTTACAGACATCATTTCCACCTTGAAGGAGTCAAAGACATCCCTATCTGACTTTGGTAATCTAGGAGATGGTAGCCAGCAGTTTGTTAGTCGCACTTCCATGCTGTCGTCATCAATGCTGAATATCAATCCCCGTATGCAGCTGATGCAGGCTCGTGAGATCTTAGAAATGGGCCTGGAGAATGTGTCTTATGCCAGACAGGCTGTTGCACTGAATGATGGGAAGTCTATTGCTGATGTCAGCTGGGCCAAGGTATGGCATTGAATCTTGGACTGTCATCATGCTTTTTTTTTGTGTTCTTGAAAACTTTCACTGGATTAAAGGAAAATAAGATATATTCATTTTATTTCGTTTGAAATCTAAATAAGAATATTTTTGTTTTAATATGTAAAAGGTTTTCTTTTGGTTTGCTTTTTTGAGAGTGATAATGTCATGAAAACCTTTTGTTTCATGATAAAATTGTTTTTTCTGTGTTTCCTAACCTTGCCTAGTCACATTTTTTTGTGGTGACTACTGTATATGGAAATCAGACCAATTTCCCCTGGTTTCATCATGTATATGGTGTTACACATGTAGCCTGAGAAGGTGAGTGTTAAGCCCCCGAACAATGTTTTTTGTGTTGTAACAGCTAGATGAAGAGTTCCAACCCTCTCCCCAGGAGGGAGAGGAGTCGGAGGTCCATCAGAGCTATAGTGACCTACACAGCAGTAGTCTGGTGAGTGACTGGCCTTGTCACACTGTGTCCTGGTTTGTCCCTGGTTTTCTCCCTGTTTGTCACAGTAACGATGGTATAATGTATGTGACTTATCCTTAGGAAGTTGTTTTGGTGACAGTAGTACATCGTCCTCTATGTGTTACAGTAATGATGATGCAATATTAAATTTGGTCCTTGGTTTATTATTTTAATATAGTTAGGTCAAGTTTTGTTCCCAATTTGTCACAATAACATTTGTACACTGGTTTTTGTCCTCATTTTGTCATAATAACATTGTTACACTGGTTTTTGTCACCCATTTGTCATAATAACAAAGATGCAATGTTTAATTTGGTCCCTGGTTTGTTACTGCATTACAGGTACATCAAGTTTTGTCCCCACTTTGTCACGATAGATATCAATACATTGTGACTTATTCCCAGTGTGTCATGATAACAATTAGTACTTTGTGTTTTGTCCCAGTTTGTCACTTTAACACTGGTGAATTGTTTTTTGTCACCAAGGTAGTGTCACAAAGAGTGTTACATATAATGAATTTTGTTATTGTTTTCCTCAACGGCTAGAGTGTGTCACTAACTTTATCATCACCTGGGTCAGAATGTGAGGTTTTTAAATCAATAGAAAAGTGACGGTTTTTCAAAATAGGGAGAATTTTTTCTGTTAAATATAACTGAACAATATTGTATCACAAACTAACAACAATGGTGTTAGGTGTACGTATCCTATACTATAGAAAATAGTCAGATCAAATATATACCAAGGTCAAATTTAGGATTTAACTAGGTATTGTTTTGATTTATCTACAAAATTATGTGGGAAATAGGGTTTCTGCATAAAAGAGTAAACATTTTTATTGGTAAATATTATATCAATGATAATAATATCTTGTTTCTGTGTAATGTAGCCTACAAAACAAAGAGTTAATTTCTAAATGTACAGGCAGTTTGTGTTAATTGTTTTATGACAACAATATATACACACAGAAAATCAATGTGACGTAACTTTGTTACAATTTGAAATAAAGCATGAAAGATTATAGTGTACTGAAGTGCTGCACACAGACAACAGTCCAGCTTGTGCTTTTAAACTTCACAAAAATTGTGTTCCTTTTAAAAGAATGTGTTGAGTTTTGATAATATATGTTCAAATAGTACATATATAGATATTTCTAAGAAGATTAGATTTGACTATGTTTTACCTGAGCCCATCTTTTCAACTGATGTACTGAAGAGGTTTCACTCTTCAAATATTTAGCTTTGAACTGAAGGTAGTAGGATTAACAATGAGAAACTATTTCTATTCTTTTTGTGTAGACAATCATATTGCTAATTTTTGTTAAGGTTGAAATTCAAATAATATTCATGAACATGAGTATTATATACTTAGTAGACCACAGCACTGCTGCTTTGTGTCCATTCCACCTTCAATGTAGAATGTGTGATTGTTTTAGGACCTGAATGATGAAGTATTTGTCCCAGCTGATTCGGAAAAAGAAACAACGAAGATAACAGAAAGGGAAACAACTAGGGCAACATTAGATACTAATGTAACAGAGGACCGCCCTAACAAGGTCCCACCCCCGGAGAGTGTTAAAGGTTCCTCCACAGCTGTGTGGAACACCATAAAGGACCTTCACTTGGAACTGATCCTCATGTACCACAGGGTCTGTCTTAAACTGGCCGCCATGGGGCCAGACCCTGCTACCAGCATACAGCGTCCTTTCAAGCGCAAGGCTGATCCCAAACTGGTGAGTGTACTAGTAAAGCATGAATCCACAAACTTCATACAATATATCTGAAAAAGACATTGAAAGTATGCTGATTGTGTTAGAAAGCTCTGTAGTTACACAAATGCTGTAATTTATGATTACTATAGTTTTGTAGATGAGTGAGCTGGACTTTATATGATTTTGCTGTTTTGTAGGTGAGTGAGCCGAACATGGGTCTGTTGGACGTTGATGGATACAAAGAGCTGTTGAGCCACTGTAACAAAAACCAGCTATCTAAGGCACTGCTCTTCATGCAGAGGGCACTACTGTTGAGTGGGGACAATGTTACTACAAACACACAGAAATCACTTATGGAGGTAACACATATATGTTTATTTAGCAAGGCCTTTATATTAAATGATGTTCTTCTTGTCAAAAGTCTTACTCCTAAACCAAACATGGGTTGTAGTTTTACCACAAGCTAAGGAGGTGTTTCAGACATCAAAATTATTTTCTTTTTATAAACTTCTAAATTGGCAAAGGAGGTTTTTTTTATTAACTGAAAGCTTAGAATGAAAAATTAGGGTTTAAACTGGCAACCTGTGTTTGCCTGTGTGGTATAAGTGTGGTATATCTACTACTGTATGTGTAGTTATTTTTCAGCCTTCATGATTAAGTCATTTCGCTTAAACAAGTACAATACTAAAATTTCTCTGTCTTGTCATTTGGCATAAAGATACAACACATACAAGAATTCAATGTTTAATGCATACAGTACACTATTGGTCAGTTAGAATGGCCACCTGTACGGTATAGCATGTTTCATAATAAACATGGCGCCGTGATAATATGACCATCACTGTGAAACGACACCTGAAAACTATAAGGTTTATCAGAAAAACATATTACCACTTATTTGAAATTTATTCTCACTGTTCTTTCACAAATTTAAGACAGCATTAATAAGTCTAACCCTCCTTGTGCTTTGAAATAAGATTGTGTTGATTTAAATACACATACAGTATCCTATTTGAGATCAAAGTATCTGTCCATTTGTTCTAGGATGCATTGAAGGCTATACAGAAAGCCCAGACAGAGGAGAGGCGTATCTTCACAGAAAACACACAAATGTATGAGGAGGATGTGGTGCCCACTAAGATCCCAGCTCCACCCATCCTCCTGTGTCGCACAGATACCATGATGGTCTTCAAGCCTGCCCCGTTTGTACCAGCAGATGGACAAAAGGTCAGTGTTATATCAAATGTGTTCAGTACTTTTACAACATTCCAAAGTCATACGTTGTTACCCATATCTCAACAGAAGCCCATAAGGTAGATATTAAATGGACCTTTCGGTAAATATTATGGATTACATGGAATAGCTAACAATCAACTTTCAACACAACTATAGATAGGCACAAATATATGTACCTAACAACCAACAAACCAAGTTCCACAGGCTGTACAGTCGAAATGTGTCATTTTGTCCACTTGCATTACATGTCGTATCTCTTCAATTTTGGCATCATCAAATTACATTTTTGAAATAGATTAACCTTTGAATGCTAAAGACAGCACTTTTCATTTGGTTCTTCCATTTTTTTCATTTCTATAGTTCCCAACTCAACACAAGGACCTGCATTATTTTTTTCTATGTATGTTTTGACAAGGTGACATCATCAACATCTTTCACAAATTTTACATTTTCTTGACAGATTTCATGGTACAGGATATTTGCGAGATCAGCAGAAGGAAGTAACGTGAGAGTAAGGCTTAATGATTACTTCCTACCTGGCACTGGAGAACAGGTGCCTGGTGATCGTAGTGAGCTGAGAGTTTCAGGACTCATTCCCAATTGTCGCTACCTATTTGCTGTGGCTGCTTACAATAGAGAGGGAAAACTGATTGGTGAATCCATTGGACAGAGTACAAAGCCTATCCTGGCCTCTCATCCACTTCCTGTGCTAATGACCTGGGGCTTCCTCAGCCAGGTAAATTACCAGAATATCATTGATATGCTTGTATTTTTGAGAATTATCCTTATTTTTCTGTACTATATATGACACCTGATACTGTTACAGATAGCATACCAGGTTGGATGTTATGACATTGCCAGACAAGCCTGTGATGTCCTATGGAAACACTTTATAGCAGAACCTCCTGCCCCTCAGAGTGTCACCTACATGACACAGTCAGAACAGGATTTCCGATTGACCTTGATGAAGTAAGTAGTTTTCTACCATGCAAATTCTGTTAAATTTTTGCTCTCTGTCTTTCTGCACTGTATGTGTGTCCTATTGTAAAACGGAAATATATCCCGATTTATTTTGTCTAACAGGTTGTCTGTCTCTGTACGGTAAATGATTGTATCATATGATGTGATATTTTCCCTTTTATTTTGTCTCCAGGCTGAACCAGAAAGTCATCTCTCTCTTTACTTTAAGCTTCTGTATTGTACGTTGAGATATAACTCACTGTTTATTTTGTCTGTAGGTTGAACCAGAAGGTGGTCTCCCTGTCATCCCCGGTATTACTGCGCCAGTTCCTCACTAGTATATTTATTGGCGTTGATATGAGTGTCAGAGATGGTAAACTTTTCTGTGACGTCCTCTGTGACAAGGGACCGCTTTTCAAGGGACAGGTATGTATAATCTCCCAACAGCATTTTACAAAGTTAATCAAAGATCAATCAAAGTTAATCAACTTGAAATGTTAAAATTATGATAAACACATAAATTATTTGATGCAAAATAAACCTTTCCACAATCGTTTCTTACTGTCTGCCTCTCTGTTACTATAGATGAAGCGTCTCGCGGAGTGTGAGAGGATGTTAGTAGCTATAGAACTAGCAGGCTGGCTGAATGAAGCTAACCTGGCTCTCCAAGCTGTGGTTCAAGTGTATGGCCTTCTGGCTCCACTTATCTTTTACAAGATACCTTCCACTGCTGTTATACAGGTATAAACATCATCATCTTTTCTATGAAAATTAGAGAGACAAAGGAAACTAGTTTAAACAGCTTAACATACAGTTTTATATCTTTATTTTT
The DNA here is from genome assembly GCF_031769215.1 of Ylistrum balloti. Classification (NCBI taxonomy): domain Eukaryota; kingdom Metazoa; phylum Mollusca; class Bivalvia; order Pectinida; family Pectinidae; genus Ylistrum; species Ylistrum balloti. The sequence continues at coordinate 394,301 of NW_026782437.1, forward strand.
TCTTGTCATTAATACCCTAGAAATGAAAAGTAGAATCAGAGTTTTCTTTTCAGTGTTAACAACCCTCTCAAAAAACAGTCAATGTTCTTGCATATTTTGGCAAAATGAGTGTGTTTGTAACACATGAAATTAAATATCATGGTCCTATTTTTGACACTTCTTATTGGTTAAAAACTCATTTCATTTGTACAAACATTTTAAATAACAATGGTCCAGACATACCTTAAAAATAGTTATGGTGATCTGTTTACAATGTAGATATATGCTAGGCATGGAAATCTCAACTTTGTTCTCTTTTGTTATATTTTATATTTGGATACAGCATGATAATTTTGTGTAGAAATACCAACACACCTAAGTATTTTGCTATTGATAACAAAATACCATATCTACATTTTAGATTTGTAACTTATGTACAACACATTTACATTTTGGATTTGTAATTTATGTACACCTACACCTGCAGGTTCTTCAGCGTTGCCATGTCGTGCTTCAGGAGATTCCCTCTGGTCTGAGACAGAAACGTCAGCAGAGCATCGCTGACAGTCTGCACCACATGACTGCTTGTATTACATATCACATGGCCAAGGTACACAGCAACACACAATCCCTGTATTTTGTCAAATTCATGCAGTCAAATTTGGTGATAGATGTTTAGGACTCTCTAAATAACTGTATATATGCTTTATGAAAAAGCTTCATAACTCTAAGCTCTTTATTCAATGAAAACTTTCAATACTTATAGGTTCTCAAAAATAAAAAGTCACAAATCTCTTGGATTCATAAAAAAGTATTCACTACCTCTGTGTTCTGAAATAAAATGATGAATTATGTGCAGGTTCTGAGATAATGCTGTAATTAAACACCCTGTCTGTAATATTGTGTAATTATTTTAGGTTCTGAGGTCTTGGGGACAGAAACAGCTAGCAAACTCTTTGAACGAGTCTGGTCGTAAGCTTCTGGCCTTGGAGACATTTGAGGAGCCCCCTAAGAAAGATGGAAAATCCCATGGTGATGGGACAACAACCGCAGCAAGTGAACGTGTTGACACTTCCATTGATGTGACTGACTCGGACTCAGCGCCACTACAAATGCTGAAGAAACGGCGTGCCAAGAAATTGGGACCTGGAGGTCAGGGGACAAAGGAGGATGGGGACGGACCCATCAATGAGGAGCTGAAGGCCCTGGAGGCTCACATGCTGAGTCTGTCTAAACAGGCACAATATGATCATGAGTTGACAGGCTATGAGGACCCAAGCATCCTCCATGCTTACATTGCTTATCTGCCAAGTAAACTGGCTTATCGCGAAGGTACATACATATTCAATTGCAGTTTTCTGTTTCTTTGAAATCACAATGATTTGTAGTTTAAAGTGTTTGAACTCTCATTAAGGTATCTGTTTTAAAATGTGTTTCATTAATATTTTACGAGTAACATCTGCACTGTACTTGCGGTTTGATTTTTTGGTGGTAGTGTTTAACTTTTCAACATGTTGTGTTTGTAGTGGCCAAGTTCAAACGACGTCATCGTTACCTGGAGTTCTTTGTCCAGGTAGCTCAGAAAGCCCTTGCTGAGGGAATGTCCCAGCAGGCCGCAGACTGGTGTGATGAGACAGCTAATTGGCTTACCAGGTACTTATTATGTAATATGTAATAAGTTACTGTGATAATACATAGTGATTCTTGTAGTCAGAACTACTTGTCAAGTAAATCAAAAGAAGAAAAATAAAGGAAAGTTTGGGACATTAATTCAAATGGCCAAGGTATCCAACAACAGTTTGGATATCCAATTTGATGTCTTGATGTTTATTTTGACAGACGTAATGAGCAGATCATTGGTATGAAGCCATTCCTGGGTAAACAACCTGGGGCAGGAGTTGTCACGGTGACAGGAGATGATCCAAAGCGCTTCCACGCAGCTGTAGTTGAGTACAACAAGGAGAAAGATATGACTGTACCTAAGATTCCGGGACAGATGTCCAAGGCAACGCCAAGCAAGTCGCCCTCGAAGGCCACTCCTCGACCCAAACGTCGGCGCCAGTACAAGGTCATTATCATAAACATGCATAGTTTACGATAGATCAGTGAAAGGAAATGTGTGTCAACTATATAGAGCAAAGGTCTAGAATAAGCAGAAACATTAACAATAGAGGGGAAGTCATAGGGCAAAGGTCAGGAACAGACAAATTTAATGGAAAAAAGGTCACAAGGCAAAAACCTGTTAGATACAACATTAGGGGAAAAAGTCATGGTGCAAATCTTAGGAAAAGGGAAAATACCTCCTACAACATCGAAAATGTTATTAAGCAAAGGTTACAAAAAGGTGATAACAGTAAAACTGGGGAAAAGTTCAGTACAATGGGGTAAAACAGGGAAAAATCCAGGATATACATTAACGTTGCGAAACATTGTGTGTAGGTTATAAAAAATTAAGAAAAAGGTCAATGACAGAAGGCATATACAAAAATGTACCATTTGCAATTGGAGAAGGTCAAAAGTCAACTAGATGTGGTAATGATAGGGAGAAAAGATTATGAACAATAGAAGTGAGATAAGATTAATACAGATTAAGGCATCTGAGACAGGATGTAAGGTTAAAGGGTTCATATTTGGGTCAGCAAAAGTGGAAGGTTTATGAAGGAGTGGTGATACTGGGAAAGGTGTAAAGATGTCATCTTCTTTGTCCTTTTAACTTTGTCAGATTTTACTTTCAGCCTCTTCTTGTTAATGCCAACATGTCTGAAAGTGCGAGACAAGCCCAAGAAGAAGCAGAACTCAGGGTATGTAGTTGTTATCTTTTGTTCTGACATCGAAATAAACATTTAGATGTTTTTGAAAATGATTCTTAGCAACCAAATATTTTAGATAGTATGTTGTACAACTCAAGCAATGACAAAATGGATGAAGGATGATTCAGTTCAACTTTTGTATGAAAGATATGGAAATTTAATATGTAAAATGTTCACAATGATTTAAAACTTTGTCTTCACCTTTGGTAACTTTTCATTGTTAAGATATATTTTTGATGCAATCTGTCAGACTCTCTTGGAATTTTTTATGAGTTTTGGGAATTTTTATCATGTAATAATTTGTTAGTGCCATGTTTTGTAGGCAATAGAGAAGTTCACTGCTCACCTTCCTGACATGTTCAGACAGTGGTTGAGACGTCGTCGTCTTCGCAAACTCTGCATAGATGAGTTGCCATGGAGATGTCAGGTAAATAAAATAAAGGATAGAAAATTAATTAAGAATGTTAAAAAACTACAAGTTTCAAATTACTAAGTTGTATAGCTTTAAAGAAAGCATGATATGTAATTGTCTGTTGTTTTTTACAGCTGACCCTGATCCAGGGATTGAGTCATTTTTCCTCATTCCTACAGAAGTTAGAGACTCGAGACAAGGTTCTGGGCACCTCTAGCAGTACCATGTACAAGTACGTTGACCAACTGTCAATCAATCATTAGTTTTGTTATGAATTTTGATAACTTGATGGAATAAATTTGTCCTATGAATATACCACTCACCATTAACACCATGTACCATTACAGGACGAATTTCCTCGACCAGGAGTGGTTTACATATGAAACTGCAGGGACCCTGGTTGTTGGCTGGGAGGGAGGACCTTCCAGGAAGAATGGAGACGGTAAACGCCAGCGGTACAATGGCCAGGGATCAGATGAGATGGACATGGACAATATGGAAGCTGGTTATGAGCAGGAGACACGTCCGAGAACTACAGCTACTGGCATAGAGATCGCTGCAGCAATGGCAACAGGTAATTGTCTGGTTATATGTAGGAATGATTCTGAAAAGACTCTATGATCTGTCTTAAGTAATTAGGGTTTATTATTGTTTTGCAGGAAGTTTTGGTGACTATACATAATTACATTGCTTTAACTTTGGACTGTTGCAGGCAGTGCCCCTCCCCCACTGTACTTTGTGCCCCCAGAGCCAGAGGACACACCCCGTACATACCGATCTGATGTCAGCAACATGCCCAAGGCTCCACCTAAACCTATGGAAAATATTATGTTGTCATCCAAGGATACAGAGGAGGCCCTTAATAGGACCTTCACCTACTTCAGGAGGGCCATAGTAAGTACATGACATGTAAAGTTTAGGCCCACAATAGGGCCTTTGCCTACTTCAGTAGGGCCTTAAAAGTACAGTAAGATGAGGCCTTCACTATGACCTTTATACTTACTTCAGGTAGCCATAATAAGTACAGACTTTGTAAAGAATAGGACCTGACTCTGACTTTTGCCATAGAAAGTGTAGACTTTGTGTTGAGGCCCTCATAATAATAAGTACAGAGGTTGTAAAGTGAGAGCCCTCATACTGACCTTCACTTACTTAAGGAGGGCCATGCGCTACTGTTTTCCTCCATGAAAGCACTTGTCCATGAACAACTAAAAGAAAATTTCATTAAATGCTGACACAGACTGACGAGTTAATTTTTATTTTTCAGAATTTGGCCCATAGGGGACAGCACTGGACATTGTTACAGAATGCCTGTCGGTCACTATGGAATTGTGCCCATACCGCCCTCTTGAGAGCTTTCTCACCTAATGCCAATGTCGATGATGGTTTACTGTCCATCGACCAGCTGCGGGGTCTGGTATGGAGGCCATTTTACATGGCAGCAGACTGTGTCCTTGACATGCTTGCTCAGTTCCAGCTGGATCTTGAGGCCCATGCTAATAAGGTATATAAAAACTTATGCTGTTATGTTATGTTATGTTGAGCACTCTGTTTTTAGAAGCTAAATTATCGCTAAATTCTGGAAATCCAAGGTAGCAGACATTTGTAATGGGTTGTTTTTTTTAACTGTCTCCAAGAAAGACTTTTACATCTAGTTACAGATAGGACATTTTCCATGTTTGTTTCAATGGTAAGTTAAGGTATTATAGGATGAAGATACGTCCTCTGTATAAAGAGTTATCTCATGATTGTTACTGTGTGTAATAGGAGAGAAAGAAAAACCGTAAACTTGGAGAGTTGTTTGAGTCCTGGACAGGAGAGGCGAAGGACGAGAAGGGAGGAGCCAACTTAAAGTTTGAAAATCCTCTTGACAACTTGAGTATCAGTGATATACGCTGGGTGCGTCGGCTAGTGATGAGGGTCATGGAGCTGTTGTACTACGAACAGAAATGGGAAAAGCTGGTGGACATAGCTCTGCGATTCAGTGCTCTGTCAAAGTTAGTATTGCCTCCGTTTGATGTTGCATAATCAATTTTCTGTTTCTAATCGTTTTTGTTCATGATAAATTTTTTATGAAAACAAATTGATAAAGTATACTTTAATGAAAGCCAAAATATGGAGAAATATGAATTTTTAACTTTGGAATATTAAACCCTATGGTTATCATATGTACCATCATATTGATATGGTATTGGTTTTTAGTAAGGTCTAAATTTTCATATTATCAGTTCAAGCATCGTGCAATTTTATACAGATATTGACCTATTTGGTAGGAAAACAAAATTTCTACAATTTGTAAGTTTTTGACATATAGCAGATCAGAAGATTGGGAAGTTTGAAATTAAAATAAATACAATGTGTGATTTGACAGTGACCGATATGCAGAGCAGATCGTACCACTACTGGTTCAGGCTCAGAGACAACTGGAGGATCAGATATATGAGCTGGGTGGAGAGGTACCTCCTCAGTCACATATCAAACTTCTCATGCAGAGAGTAAATGGTGTTATCACAGCCAAGAAGTACCTCCATAGTCAGTTGGTGATCAGCAGTGACAAGCTTCAGTCTTCCAACATACAGCCTGGAGCACAGATCGACCCCCTTGGCCACGGCGCCTACACAAGTAATACTCTAAATTTAAATCATGACTGTTTAGAATATGTTAACGTATCAATATTTTTTCCTTCTATTAATCTGAATAGCCTTGCATGGGTCTGTTAAAACCATCCACTAACTAGTGTTAGTTTGCAGAAAATTTTATAGTGTGTCTGTATGATGTTACAGGTGAGGATGCTAAGAGAAATGTATCTGTACCACTGGATGTCCCCCACAGTCTGTCTGTGCTGAGAACTGTTTTTGATAAGTCTCAGTACACCTGTCACGCACTGCAACACAGCCGACGCCTCCTAGTTCTCTATCTGGCTGGTCAACAGAACTGTGAGTATTACGTCTATTAAATGTCCTACCTTTTATAGGTGAGGTGTATGTCATCTTATCTTCGTACATGTCTTCTCCTAATACCTTACAACGTCAATGGTTCATAACACTGAATTATTGTGATATTCATCAACTTTTTAAGTCCTTGTCAATCAATGTGATGACAATTATAATACATCCATGGTACAGTTTAATACTTCATCTCTACCTGTCGACTCCATACACTTACACACCTGTATATTCCTTAACAGCAAGCGACTTACCATTGAGTCGCCAAGTGTCCAAGGTGGAGTTTACCCCCAACACCGCGCGCCCACAACCAACCATGCCCCTGGACATCAGTCGCGAGGAGTACCTACATATTGATGATGTCCAGACATCATGCATGCCTCGCTCACAGCTGGGTACTGTCATCTCCTCATACGAAAAGACCATAGGTAAGGTTTGATCTCCATTAGAACTATATGGAAAGATGTACCTAAGTATATACCACTATTTTGTGCCATTTTTCATTGTTCTAGTTTTGATACCACAGTTATATATATTTTTTTCCAGAAATGTTGATAGCCAAGAACCAGCGTGGACTAGCAGCTCAGGCAATGCATGAGCTGGGTAATCTGCAGTACCACTCCTCCAACATCAGGTATGTTCAGTAAGCTGTTGACTATCACTGACTTATGTTTGACAGTGATTCTGTCTGTAAGTCTGTGTTTCTGTGTAGTTGGTGATACATATAGGTTTGTTTAGCCCACATATCCCCTCTGATTACAGTCCTTACTATGTATTGGTGATTTTTTTTACAGGATGGCATACCAGTGGTGGGCCGAGTCTCTTGACTACACCCTCAACACATCAGACGCTTTACACACCTGGCGTAAGCTCTTTGATAAGAGCACTGATATCAGTTCAGATATGCTGCAGCACTGTGGATTGTGGGGCTGTGTTCTTGGAGGAGTCCTTGCCTCAAAGATTGCTCAGTAAGTACAACCTCATCATGAATACACAAAACATTAGTTAAAACAAAGTGATGAGTTTGTACTGTCTATTTTTTCAGTTGAAATTCTTTTAATACATGCTAACACAGACAAACCTAATCAGAATACGGGTTTGATAATTAATGGTTTGCCTGTGTACAGGTGTACAGACACAGGACCTAATTGGTCTGTGTGTATTGCTGTAATATATGTGTGATAGTTACTGTCTTACATCTCTACAGATATATCCTGACACAGGACCTAGGTCTACGTATGGAGTGCTGCTTCCTGTCTGGGTACTTCTTCAAGGTATCACTACAGTTTGTCTTAAATATTGGGGACATCTTTTATATTCATACAACTCAAACGTTTTGTAACTTGTAAAGATTCAATTACAACAAAGATTTTTGAGGTCACATAGATTTATGTAAATGAAAACTTCCTAGACAATAAAAACTGTTAACATTGTAAGAGACATTGACCTATCATTTTCCCTCAGGCTCTGTTCCGATCATCTCTACCCCATCCCACTGCTGATCGTGACTATGCCATGTACGAGGTTGGAGAGGGTTGTGAGGTCACAAACCTTGTTCCAGGCATTGATCTCCTGTCAGACAAGTTCCGCATGGATGGACGTACCTTGGTTTCTTCGCTTCGCTGGACATCCGAGGAACTAGCAAGAGGCAGACACAATCTTTTTGTAAGACTCATTTTTAATCATTATTCTGCAAAATGAAAATTACGAACTATTCTAAGAACTTTTATGACTTCTCTTTTCTTATATTTTTGATATATATTGATACTCTTTTAACAAATTTTGATGGTACATGATCAGTCTCTACCAGAGTTGTCCTTTCTTAACTGTCACAATACACCTCTGTAAACAGCTAACGGACTACCGATAATTGACTTTAAAGTCAAGATCAAAGTTTGACGTAATGCAAAACTATGGCAGCATCCCTGACAACACCAACGAAAGGACACAGCTGTAGACTGTTAGATTTGGGATTTTGAGATCTGTTTGCAAAATGATAATACAAATAACAAAACAGATACAGGATGAACTACCCCCATTAAACACAAAGACTTTTTCAAAAATCTTGAAATAGTGTGAGCGGTTTACAGAGGTATTGCAATGCACTGTGGGAGAGATTACATATAATGCCACCAACATCTGATGTTCTTGTTGTCTCTCAGTTGTGATCTATGGCCAGTCTTTAATATTATCAGTCTCTTAATCTCTCTTCTGGTACCTTTGTCTTACAGGTGCTGCCTCTGCTGACCCTATACCTCCACTTCACCACCTTTGTCTGCCGCGACCTCCAACGTTGTGTGGATGGCCGTATCTTGAAGGTACGGATCCTAACAGACATGTCACTCTTCACTGAGGCGATGATCACCCTTCAGCGACTCCTACATGGAGAGCGACTCCCACATACGGGGGATAGCAACTTCCGTCAGGTCGAGTCCAAGATGAAATCTGCTATGTTTAACACAGCCAAGCCAATCACAGACCCAGTCAACATGAAGGTAAGCTATGGTCCAACAATAAAGAGATTAGGATACTGCTTTTCAGTTTATGATATTTGATTAATCGGTCTGTGATGTAATTTATTTTTTGTCATGCTCCAATTTTTATGGTTATGGTACTTGATTTTGTGGAGAAATCTTGCTTAGGAAATTCCCTACTATACTCCAATAAATTCACCTTAAATTAATCATTTCATGGCCATATAAATTTGCAATTAAGGGTTATCTAAAATTCAACGAAAATATTCACCTCCCCTACCTCCTCCAAGGAAACTTAATTATTATACACCAGTTTAAAAAGGCAATAGGTTTATATAATAATTTGGACATGTTTTGTATCTGTGGTGCTTCTTGTGATATATTTACTTCACTTTGTACATTTCTGTAGAACTGCACTTCATTATGTGATGATAATAACACTGTTACTAGTGAGATATTTGTGATGTTATACATCGCCATTGTGAGATAACTCCTGTACATTTCCCACAGCTGCTGGAAAACCTCCTGGACAAACGATTGCCCTCCAGTTTGGCCACACTGTATGGCCCCCACATGACCTGTCACCTAGCGCTGGTTCAGGCCCATTTCTTCGTGTCCCTAGGGGAGAGTATTCCTGTTATCCCTGTCATAGAGGATGTGTTGTAAGTATACTGTCAATGTAACACCATCACATCTTATATCTTAGTGCTAACATTGTGAATATAAAATTTCTTTTTTATTTCTTAATTCCAGCTGTATTTCATTCATTTTAACTCTTTCTAGGAAACTCTTTTGAAAATTTTCGTCAAAAAAAATCCTTTCTTTAGGACTAGTAATGTCTGTAATATCATTCATACATCAAACAAGTTTGGTCCTTAATTGTTTTTGATTTTGTTTTTGTTTGCTGTTTTTTGTTTTTATTTTTTCAATGTTTGTTTGTTTAATTAGCATCATTACTTCTCAGGCACAAAGGGGAGATAATGTATGCTGTCATTATGTAGAATGTCTGATTGTGTGATGAATGTAGATTGTGTGTTAGAATGTGGCAGATATAAGTAGTTGTTGCAAGAAGTGTTGTCATATATAGAAATAAAATAGTCAACAAGATGTGTAGATGTGAAATCGAATAACATGTATTTATTTTGGGTATTGTCTGCTAGAATTTTAGTAACTTTGATAAAAGATCAATTAAAACAGTAAAAATGTTGTGATATCTTATCTATAATGTTTTGTGTGTTATCACATGATAGCTATTGTGTGACCTGGTATTTAACCTATTGTATCACATGTTTGTTGTATTTGTATATATGTAATACTGTAATATTCAGTAGATTATATTGTATCACATGACATGTATGCTCTAGAGTGTAAGTAGTATATCATATTGTTGTCTCTTTTTAACATTTATCAGCGGCCATGTTTCCATCCATATGCGCAAACTTGTGTCTCGCTACGTGAGACAGATGAGGTATTTGAAGCATGCATGGCTTACCCATATATATAACCGGATCAGTCATGCATGACCCATTTCCTTTCCCTCTTATCTGTAGTATTGTAAGCATGCATCAGTCGAGAGTTTCAGCCAAATCACAACTTCGGAAAGCTTCATTTAATGTGGTGAAATTTTCAAAAATGTTTTTAAAAAATTGTTGTCTTTGCAAAATCAGTCTCACAAATAAAGATATATTGATAAAAGTATTGGATATTCACAGGTAGACCTGCATCTTGTGTATAGTCAGATTAGCTCAATAATAATATGCTTATTAAAGAAATATTGACTCCACATCATTGAAGCATTTCGCAAGGATTGGCTTATGGTGTTGTGTGTGTGGATCTATTTATTATAAGGTGTTTTGGCAAACACAGATTTCTTTCTTTTTTTCTTGATTTGATAAATCGAAATCTGAAAATACCTGTAATGGTGATTGTCTGCTTTTCCTTGTTAGTAAACGCAAACGCTTAAATAGACAGAGACGTATAAAGAGGTACATCAAGAGAAGGTAACTCCATTAAAAATTCTTCTTAACAGTGACCAGCTAATTCATGTTAACTGAGAACCTTATCAAGAGACGATGAAGTAATCAACAATAACAAACGTAATCAATAAAAACTCCATTAAAATCTCTTCTAATTAATGACCAGTTAATTCATAATTATTGATACCTTTATCAAGAGAATGTGAAACAATTAACAAATATACTTGATTAAAACTCCATTAAAATATATTCTAAACAGTGGCCAGTTAGTTCATGTGAACAGAGAACCTTTTATCAAGAGAAAGTAAAACAATCAGCAATAATACATATATCAATCAAAAACTCCATTAAAATATCATAGTGACTGATTGATTTGTTTTCACTGTCTTAATTAATAGGCTTATTGGTAAACAGCATATTAGTTATACTACCATTCCAGAGATTAACACCATTTATACCTACAATGTATGTGAGTTAGATTCACATGCTATACATAAATCATCAGGATGTCTTCCAAACTAAGAAAGTTGGTCAAGTTTTATGCAACACAGACAATATAAGAGTCTTGCATGCTAGTATAGAGACTAATTAATACACTGGTCAGTAAAGCTTTGTATTTCCTTGTAGTACATAATGAGAGCATGTTCACCCGTGTTTGGAATCAGGTTGTGGTTCTGTACAGACAGAAATACGTTTATACCTATATATACATGAAATATTTCTGTACTTATGTATATGCTTCTTACCACATCATAGTATGAGGGATATATTTATTTGGTTATATGTACCCCCATGTGAACTGCCCTCCTATCTTAGGATGTTTTAAGCTGGACATGTCCTCATAATAACATGAATGTTATTTTCTCACAATCCACTGGTCAATATTCCCAGTAATACATGTGTTCTCCATGTTGAGATAGTCGTAATGTAATTTTTAATTCCCTTCTCTCATTTACTGATCTGTACATGTTTACTGAAATTATATACCTGTATGTTTATAGTACATTTGAGGTGAACTATCGCGATGACAAAATTTAACTGGTGAGATGTAAGGGGAAGTAACCCCAGTGCTGATGTTGTTGTATCCCAATTTTCGAAGATATACTTGCTTGTCCTACATTTTGTTTGTTATTAAAGCTGAAAAATAAATAATAATTGAAGCATGTACTCATCTGCTCTTAAGTTTTATCCCTCACAAAAGCCAAGCCAGAATTTGTGATATATTCTCCAGATACCAGCATCAGGGGCTAAAATTCTCTATTGGGGTCAACACTGTGATATTGTATCAATGTCAGAACTAAAACTGATCATGATCAACTCTCCAAGTGTCTCTTTGTAATGATATTAGGAGCTTGATTGTTGTTGTTTTTCCTTATGTTTATCTTGTACATAATATTTGGAAGTAAATGCTGTACAAATTCATTCATGGACAGGTAAGTAGCATGATAGTGAAATATTAAAATTATAGCAAGGCATGACAATTCAAATTTTTTTTTCCTTTTCAAACAGATCTTTATTTCATGTACCTATTTCATCATTGTGTTTTTATCATTTGACCCTTACTGGCGGTGTATTTAGTGGTGTGATATGGTTTGCAGGGTACCTGAGGGGCAGGGCTCACTCAAACCTTACACAATGAGTACAATGGCAAAGAGTAAGAACCTTAGAGGGACTAACAGTATGACATCCAAACCACATAAAGCTAAATCTGCCTCCGACAGCCGTAGAGATGCTGGTAAGTTAAGATTTACACTGACAACTACAAAATTATTCAGGAGACCTATTTAGACTGAATACAGTGGAACCCTAGCTCCTCAGTCTTAAATTAGTTAAGTGGTGTCACCACAGATGATGACCTTGAAAATGTGGAGGAAGGTTAAATTCTGTCATCTACTGTACATACAATGATCTTGAGAGCGTAGAGGAAGGTTTACCAGGGTAATTGTATTGTCACAGATATGACCTTGAGAATGTGGGAGAATTTAAAATTCTGTTATGTACTGTGCAGATGATGACCTTGAGAGTGTGGAGAGTGCCAACATCCAACGCCGTTTCACCAGCAGTAAGAAGCCATTGACATTAGAACTCATCAAGGGCACATTACTGGCTGTTGCTGACCAAATGGTATCCACTATAGCAGAAGTCATCCAAGAAAATGCTGAACATGCTGACAATGGTATACAACTAATCCTTATTTTAAAGCGATATTGTGAATTTTAGAAAAAAAATATGTGGTTACCGTATCTAATTTATTTCATTTTCAGGACAAATCTGCTTATTTGTATTGTAAAATAATTAAATGAACTATATTTTAAACCAATTAGGTCATTGGTATTGTTAAGCAGATTCCACAGTAACTAGATGATATTACTTATGTATGTAAAGGTAATTTTTATGCTTGGGTCAGAGTATACTTATTGTGTTACCCTTGTACATCATTCCATCATAATTTCTTTCTCGCTCATTTGCTTTTTAATGGATACAGTGACATACTTTGGTATGTGGTTATATAATAATATGCTGGTCAAGTTCTGATTTGATTATGCTCAATGAAATTTTTCCCATAGCTTTGGCTATTTAACTTTTCTGGTTGCTGGTTGGGCCATTCTTGTCACTCTAAACAGATCTAATTACATAAATGTTTGTATATCTGTAGATCAGTTGTATTTTAAACCATATCTGTTATTGAATTGTAAATCATGTTGGTTTCATGTTTGTAAACCAATTATATTCCTTGTTTGTTTTCCCGCTCCATGTTTGTAAACCAATCATATTCCTTGTTTGTTTTCCGCTCCATGTTTGTAAACCAATCATATTCCTTGTTTGTTTTCAGCTCCATTGTTTGTAAACCAATCATATTCTTTGTTTGTTTTCAACTCCATGTTTGTTAACCAATCATATTCCTTGTTTATCAGTATTGTCAACAGTTTATAATGTTTTTGTGTGTCTGCTTTTCAGGACTGGAGTGCTTGCCTGCTGCAGAGTTAGAGCTGGTTGTACTGTGTAAATTACAACAGGCTAATATTGCACGGCAGAAACAGCATGCTCCATTGGCTGCTCGCATTGTTCTTTCTGCGATCAAACTTCTCAAGTCATCTGACCTGTTTAAACCTAAGAAGGAGGTTCCCCCACCACCGAGGTAGGTCTTTACATCACTGTATATCTAAAGTAAGCCAATATCTTGTTGTAGTGCTAGAAAAACATGCTAAAAAAATCCTAATAGGAGTTGTATTTTTATACTTTAAACCAATTAATTACTATTATATCTATTTGACTCCTGTATAAGCAGTATTATAGTTGTTTTAGTTAAATGTATAATATTACTATTACAGAGAAAACACAACTCAAGACAGGTAACTAGAGTTATCCCCCTTACCTTCACTGTATATAGAGTAGCACACATTCTGTTTTACTTTTTCTTTTAATCTTTCTTTTTTTAGTTGGACTTTTGCATACAAGAGGTCACTCAATGAAGCTTATTCTATTGTTTGCTTTGTCAGGAAGACATAATTAGGTCGATAATACTTCCACTCACGACCTAGTACCAGACGTATGTTAAGGTTTTAACAATATAAAATCATTGTTGGAGAATGCCAATGAGAAATATTCAGTGTATCTCAGCTAACTTTTCTTTGTATGTTTTACAGAGAGACACTGATCATTTGTCTTAACAATGAGACACAGAATCACATTTTTTTGCCTTTGAGTTGTCACAGCTCACATTTACAATACATCCATATCACAGCTTATTTTAATTTTTGTAGTATTTACATCATTTTGAATCAGTATATTTCTCAGTAGTAAGTAAAAAGCAGATAAAGTTCAGTGTAAGTTACTGATATTTATTACAATAGAAGTTTTAAGTAGATCAAAGCATTGACTGCATGTGTCCCTTATAGGGGCTACGATAACTTGATATTCGGTAGATCATTGGTCTACATAACCGCAGGTGAGATTCAAGGTGTTTAGTTCAAGGCTTCATGTGGTAGTTTGTGTTTCTTGGGAAGCTGAGAAATGTAGTGGTCAGTGCTGTCATGATTGTGTCCTTGTGGAAGATGCTTTAACCCCATTGCTCTGAATAATATGCAATGGGCCTCCAGTGTGTTATTCAATGAAGTATCCACCAGCTTCTGCAAAGAGGCCCCATCTCAAAATGAGCCTGACTGTTCATGTGATGATAAATCAAGCAAACAAACAAATGGTTTTTTAATGTATTTTTTCAAGGTTTTATAACTATGATGTATTTTATGTTACTTGAGATGAATCATAGTTTCTTACTGGCATAATCACCGTTCTTTCTACTTTGTTCATCATTTCTTCTGTGTTTCATTGTCTCACCTTCCATATTTTAGTCCAACACGAGATCGTCGAAAGTAAGTGGAGTTGTCCTGAGGTTGTGGACTCCCTACCGAGTTTGTTCCTGTGTGAACTTTATATTTTGTTATCATTGAAATTACATACCTGCATGTTGTCTCCATGGTTTGGGATTAACTGTTACAACGTACATGTCAGCTGTGAAAGGAACAATTTTCATAATTTCCTTCAGAAACTTCAGTTTTTGTCTTAAATAAGATAAAATCAATGATTAAATTTTTGTATAAGTATGGTACCAAAATAATTTATTGTTTTCCAATTTTCTGGTGATCATTGTTTAGTTATTTAAAATATTAAAAAATGAGAGACAAAAATTCAAGAATAAAGAATTTACCTGTTGGTATTATTCAAAGTTATATTCACATTTTGTGAGTTTGACATGTAAAGGTGTTCCTGTTTATATTTAGTGTTGCTATACCTTATCCCTCCCCAGTGTATTGTATTAAATCATTTCTACATTGTTAATTTTTCCTTCATTCCTGTAATACATAACTAATACCTCCAGGATATTATATATAAATATTGTACCTTTACTCCTTAATCACCTGTAATATATGATAGATACAAGTTTGGTGTATCATATTACACCTTCATTGTATTACATTTTTACAGGTAATTCTAATTCCTATCCTACCTCTGTGTATAACATAATTTATGAAATTTTGCCTCTACTCCTTAAATACTGTGGAATGTTTTACAGATAATTCTGCTCCTTAATTACCTCAGGTTATAACATTTTACAAATACATGCACTTGTTTTCAGGTGAATACAAGGATTTTATGATCTGGGAAATTTATATTTCCCAAGACTGGAGGCAAAATCTGCAGGAAATATCACCTGCTCAGGTTGATAATTCCTTATATTCACCTAAAAACAGGTCAATAATTGTTTTATTATATGACGTCAGACTGATTGGTAAAACATTGCAGCACAGGCTGCTTAGATTGTCATATTCACCTGTGAAACACCTGAGGGGGAATTTGATTGATGTATTCACTGCATGAGCACAGATTCTGCTTGTTTTGTTGTAACCTTGCAATAGATGTAGACCAATGAGAGGTGTTTAGACCAATCATCTTGTAGAAAAAATGACAGTCATATGATAAATATATTTATTATTTTTTCCTCCAGCTCCCTGTGTTTACTACTTAATCCCATGATTTAATTATGTTTTTTAAACATGCCTTTTTTTTATTCACTTTAACCTTTTATTGAAAATTCAGATCAATATTTAATTCTGCTATTTAAATGGTATTAGGGAAGTGCTGATGCTATAGAACATATTATAGTACAGTGTTTATTGGTGAAAGTGTTTGTGAAGGCAGACTGTTGTGTTTTAGTGATGATGACTATGGTGATGGTAGACTTGGGGCTCTGGGAAATGCTGAATGTTTTTGAATAAATGTCTATAGTAGATACAGGTACGAGGACTAATATATGACCAGTGTCCGTGGTTCTCTAAGTAACATTTTCTTGGCCTGCATTGATGGATGTCTGGGTACTTTAATCACTTCCAACTTGCACACATTTTTATAATACTTTTCATTGAATATTGTTTGCCTCCTTGTTTACGTATTTCTGATCTGTCAGTCCAGGTGTCTGTATGTCTGTTCCTGTCTGTCCAGGTATCTGTAAGTCTTGTCCTTTCTGTCCAGGTGTCTATATACATCTTTTCTTGTCATTCCTAGTGTCTGTTTGTTTTCTTTTCGGTCCTTGTGTCTGTATGTCTTTTTCCTGTATTTCCTGGTGTCTATATGTCTTTTTCTGTCTGTTCAGGTGTTTACATGTCTTGTCAGGTGTCTGTTTCTGTCTCTACGGCTTAACTTCCTATATGTCACAGTTTTTTTTATGTTGATGTACTTGTGTTTCTCTGTAGATATCATTATCCTTGTGTCTAAGCTATACCTGTATGTACATGTCTGTTTTATCTGTCTATAAGTCCATCTGTCTATGTATGTATATAGTGATTTTATTTGCTATTATAAAAGTTTCTTTTTTTTTCATTATCATTATCAAGCATATCTTTAATTTTCCTACAAAAAACAAAGACTGACAATAAAATACTTTTGACACAAAGTCAGGGAATGGGCCTATAACAGGAAAGCAAAATATAGGACATTGATTTACAATTCAACGAAAACAGCAGTATGGGATGAATAACTTATAGAGATGGCCTTTTGTTTGAAAAAAAAAGAAAAATCAAATAGCTGAGGTTTAAATTCAATGGTGTACTTGTATTATGATAATTTGATTAAAAGATTCAATAGAGGATAGACAGAGTATTTTGACAATACTGGTACATCTGTACCTACCTGTTACAATTGTACATACACGAGGCTATGTATTCCATTCTTGATTTTGTTTAAATAATGGAATTGTATACATATTGTATGAACCACTAACTCATGATAATTAAGATGCTGTAACATGATTGAAGCAGTCACTGATCAGACTTTCCAGACACACAAATTTTCTTTCTAAAACAATTTTTAGTAGTTGATAATTTCAAATTATCTTCTGCCTCTGTTTTCATATCCTACCTATAACAGTGACTAGTTTGTAGATGGCCCTGGCTAATGGTAGATTAATTGAGTTGTGTGTTCCCTGTGTCACTGTGGTTTGTTTGTTGCTAGGCCCTCGTCCCTGAAGGGTCAGAACAGTTCCCGTAGGATCCACTATGCCGAGGACGTCAAGATTGTGTCTCCGGAAACAAATCAGTTCCAGTTCCAAAACTTTCAGAGTCGGTCACGCCTGGATGCACGTCTTTGGCTTGACTGTCGCCAGGCGCTCGTCAAATGTCTGATGATGCAGGTGGGCGGCCTTGGACAAATGAAAGGTAATAACATAGTAGATTTCTTCCATTATTTCTTTAATAGGACTGATGATGAAACCTGATATTTAGGTATAATGATGATGCCAGAACTTCTGTTGTTCTAATGTCAGGGATCAACACATCTTTATCTTTAATCCAACAGTCGATCCAGATATCAAAGTGCTGCAGGAGCTTGCTGATTGTCGTCAGTACTGTGCTGAGGGTCTGAGTGAGGCAGAGGCTTGTGGGGATGCTGAGACTCAGGCAGATTTCTTGATGTCAGGAGCCTTCCTGAACATCATAGAGGGCAAGAGTCTGGAACATACTGCCTCCCTGGTCAAGGTAGGTATCTGTGTAATCAGGAGCACACTGTCTCCCTGATCAAGGTAGGTGTCTACAGGATCTGGGTCACACTGCCTCCCTGGTCAAGGTAGGTGTCTACAGGATCTGAGTCACACTGTCTCCCTGATCAAGGTAGGTGTCTAAAGGATCTGGGTCACACTGCCTCCCTGGTCAAGGTAGGTGTCTACAGGATCTGGGTCACACTGCCTCCCTGATCAAGGTAGGTGTCTACAGGATTTGGGCACACTGTCTCCCTGGTCAAGGTAGGTGTCTGCAGGATCTGGGCACACTGCCTTTCTGGTCAAGGTAGGTGTCTACAGTGTTTGTAGCACACTGCCTCCCTGGACATATGTCTAAAGGGTCTGGAGTACACTGCATCTTTATAAAGTTAGGTGTCTATAATGTGTGGAACACACTGTCTTCGTAATCAAGGTAGGTGTCTGTATATGACTACATTTCCTGAAGCACAATGCCTTCCTGGTCAGGAAAGATGTTTACAGGGTTTGGAGCAAGTGGTTTTCCCTGGTCAAGTGAGGTGTCTACAATGTCTGGGGCATACTGCTTCTCTGGTCAAGGAAGGTGTCTACAGGGTATTGGTCTCCCTGCCTCTTTGGTTAATGTCTGTATCCCTGGACTTTAAGGTACCTAATGCTAGGGCTAGATAAAATCATCTGCAGCTGTAATTATTCTGTAGAACTTAAAAGATTAGTAATTGAGGTCTTTTGTTTAATCCCTCATGCAGACATGTCCTTTGTTACATATTTATGATTGAACTTTGTTTCAATGAATGTGTTAATTTCTTTTACAGGATGTGATTGACCTACTCCAGAAAATTCCGAAGCGGTCAGTTCCATCAGAACAGCTGTATGCCATGGCTATTGTCCTGAAGACAGATATTGATGCTGTAGAGAGAGAGGACGAGAGTGCAGTGTTTACAGAAAAGACATTGGAACAATACCTAATTGCTCAGAACATTATACTACAACAGGTAGGAGGCTTTATTACTAAATGATATGTCTCTACTTGATACACTCTTTGTTATTTAGGATAAGTTTGAAAACTGTCAGAATATCATTGTCGTCATGCGAGTCCAGACAATGCACAGTGATTGATCTTTGTTACAGATGGAGGACCTCGGTGAGAAGATAGAGCACTACTACCCTAAAGGAGAAAAATCCCATTTCTCAGCTCCGATCAGTCCCATGAGAAACATCTACCTACCCCATGTGCTGCGTCTAGCCCAAATCAAACTGAGAGTGGGTCATGCAATGGCACGAAATGCTGCCAAGTATATCCGTGGAGGGTAGGTAGCCATTTTAAAAACGAAATTAAACTGTTCACAAACTTGGTAATTTACTATATGTTTAAGCTTATTTGTCATATAGAACTTGTAGTATACTTTAAACATTTTTAACAGAAGTGGTGCTTTTTAACAGGACTGACAATGACCCTGTGGTCACCTGGACTCATGCCCTTGGAGTACTGACCACTGCTCGTGAGCTGTCCCAGGTAGCAGTGATGAGGGAAGCCAATCTAGAAGCTGAGATCTTGCTCCAGCTGGGTAGGTGTTGTCTTAGACTTGCTTAAAGTAGGTCACATTGATACCGATTCCACCTAGAAGGTGCTATCTTAAAGTAGGTCATGTTTGATAAGAAAGACTTAAGAAGGGCACTGTGATCATGCTCTAACTGATTACTTACTACACTTAAAGTACCTTAACACAGGCTAGTAATCCTTTGGATGTGTCTTCCATAATTTTGAAAGTAGGTCATTGAGACTATTGTTTCAGTTAGATGCAGGTGTCACTCACAACATACAGTTATTATATTAAAATTACCTGACACAGTGTAAGTTGGTAATACTCAAGTAATGATACTGTTTTAGTTATTGGGGTGTCACTATGTTTTTGCAGTGTGTCACATTGTTATTAGCTGCATGCTTTAAATAGGTCACTGTGATCAAGCAAATATTGATGCCTTTCGGAATTGCTGAAAGCATTGCTCATGCATATCATGGGGATAAGGTTTCAACCTCTCCTGGTTTTCTTCCTTGTAGGTAAAGTCCAGAGGATGCTGGTATACATGGGCAAGTTCAACCACAGGAAAGCAGCTGAGACGTTGATTGACTCCATTAAAATCAGCTTCTCCACTGACCATGATCTAGGGTAGGTGTTACCAACTGGTAGAATTTATTTAGGTCAAACAACATATCATTTAATTAGAAAGGACTGAAGATTTGCACTTAGTTTATCAGTCTGTCCATCGATCTCTCCTGCCCTCAATCATTCTGATTCTGTCTGTTGGTCATTCTGTCTGTTGGCTTGTCCGGAGCATATCTCTTAAAATTTTATCTACTGCTACCAGATCTGAAGATGGTGAATTGTTCTGTTGCAAAATATAGGCTTTATACCGATACTTTGATATTTACAGAGTTGCGACCCTTTTTTTATTGTGTATCTCTTTTTCTCATACATTGATTATAAATGTCTGCAGGGTATATTGAAAATATTCAGTTCTTCTTAATTTTTCTCACCAGTTTGTAGAAAGCATGTTTTGACTTACGTTAATAATTCCTCAAACATGCCTTATTCAAACTGTAGCTAAAAATACCTTGAAAGCGATACAGTTATAAAAATAAGCAGATCTCAAGAATAAGCTATAATATAAAAAATATAAGCCCTGACTTATTTTCAGGACTTTAGGGTATATCTGATTTTAGATTTTAACAACCATTGTTTCCAGACTGATGAGACAAGGCTACCTAGAACTTGCCCAGGTCTACCTTCACAGTGTCGGGTTGGTCCTCATCAAGGAAAACAGTACACTGGAGTTTGTGGTAGACCCAGGGGAAGATGCTGCCGCCAAACAGGCTGCTGCAAAGAGGAAACTCCGAACAAAGGTAGATAATTCAAACAGATGGGGGAAACTTAGGGAATGTGATTTTATAAATAGTTCCTTGATAATTTATCTCTGGTTACAATCAGTCAATTGGAATGATATGTTTTTGATATTTTAGATTTTTTAAACATGTAGCAAGAAGGGAAAAAATTAGTAACAGGTGATGAAATGAATAACCATGTTTTAGGAAAATGTCATCAATTTTGTATGAAATGAAATGATTTATATTATATATTTTGTGTCAGACTAAAACTAAAGGCAAACAGCAGGTGAGGCTAGCTTTGTGTAGGCTAGTAATACTAACACATAGTTATTACTATGTACACCAATAGATAGCCCTCCCAAACAACCTTTTCTAGATTCCCTGGCAAAAAGAAATATATCACTACGGTATTTGGGCTACCTTTTGTCATACCCATGCTTCCATTATTTAAATATTGTAATTTTTTCTTTCACAAAGAATTTATTTATTGACCATGCACTCGCTGTACAAGTAATTCTGCACTCCATTTTTATGACACAATTACAATCAGAATTAGTATTGGCCTTTGGTTGTAGATTTTTATTAATTTATTTATAACCAACAGTATGGAAATGTGACCTTTTAGCAGATTTTTTGGTGATTTTATTTTGATTCAACTTGACAATACTATCATCTGTTGTGTGTAACATTGCATGGTTAGAACAATCATTAATGGTCCACTCATTGTCTGTGATAGAAATCGGTACTCAGGTGGATGGTGAGTAACAGTCGGTGAATTCCCTTTATGTTTAAAATGTCCAGCATTAAGGAATCGTTACAACACTTGTTTTGTGTGAAATTTTCACCGAGTCTTTAATACCTGTAGATTTGTCCAATCAGTGATGGTGTTATGTTTACCGTCTTATCTTTGAAAATGTTACATCTGTAAGATATCCAATCATGGATTGTGTTACACCTGTAAGATACCCAATTGATGATGGTGTTACATTTGTAAGCAATCCAATCAGTGATAGTGATACATCTGTAAGATATCCATTCAAAAATTGTATTACATCTGTATCATAATCAATGGTAATATTATGTCTGTAAACTGTAAAATCCATGATGATCTTATATTCATAAAACAAACTTTCTTACTAGTGTAATACACATAGGTATATTTAATTGACCATCATGAGTTTTAAATGTCCTTGACGATTGACCACTTGAATGGTATTGATGTTATTTCATGACACAGTTAAGGTTACTATAGCTTCACACGCATATCCCAATCTAACATAGAATAAATCTTATTATTATTGCACAAGTCTGTATATATCCTTTACAGTCATCAGGAAAACGAGAAAATTCAGCGGTGAGCAATTCCGTACATATTTGCTTAGTTTATGGTTTATGTCTTATTATTTCACTGTCCATCTCAAAGTATATCCATGTTTATAGGACGTTCCCTGGTTAGTTAAAATAAACACCACCATGTATATGTTATTATCAATTGACCTTTTTCCTGAAGCTTTTTTCATATACAATATATCATTTTCTTTATCTGTATAAATCTGTTTTTCAAAGAGTTTTTAATTACTTTCATTTGTAACTGACATCTGATGATATTTGGCCAGCAAACAAATTGTATATGTATATTCAATACTCCAGGGAATGTCCTCTGTTATATCTTCATAACATGATTTTTCAATGTTGTTCAAACAAATCATCATTGTTTATATGCTATTCATGGTATTGTGGCTATGTACCTGAACAATATGTTTGATGTACAGTGTGTTACGGTTGAATGACCTGATTTTTTTGTGTGTTACTATGGAGTAATTAATTCACTGTTTCACTGTGTGTTACTATCAATTGTATAATCTAATTATTGTATGCTTTAATGCTTTTATCACGGTATAGTGTGGCATGCAATCTGTCAGTATTTGACTATCAAGGGATAACAAAAAATGTGTTGATCTTGTGTTTTAGAATTTAGTTATTTATTCTAAATTGAAGGCAGTTTAAACTGTTACAGAAATTGAAATTTCAAGCTGAGTCTATTTCATATTTGAAAGTTTTGCTGTAAGTAAGATTCATACATGTTCATCACATTTAAATTTTTCCTTGTATATTTAAAGGTCCTAGATCCAGCTTTGAATTAAGAGGTTTGAGTACCTGTAAAATTGATAACACTTTCTCACTGACTTTTTGATTTTGCAGTCTAAGAAAGAGCGGTCAGGTACCCAGAGCTCACTCAAATCTCAAGGCAGTAAGTCTGACGAAATGGCAGATGTGGACAGGGAAAGACTAGCCGCCTGGACGGCTATTAGGTGTGCAGCAGCTCTAGGTCAAGCCCAACGCGCTCGCATCCTCCTCATTGGGGACAACTCAGTCACATCCCAGCCTCTCTCTAGCAGTGCTGTGACTGAGGTCCCAGAATTCATAGCACTGGACCTTGTTAGTGACTATGTCCTCGGTGAAAGGAAGAAGGTGTATAAAAGTAAGTGATGGTGTTGAATCTTCACAACAGACAAGGCAAACATAACACAGAATCCCTTTCTTCTTCTCATAATATTACTATTTTACTTAAGTACTTTATGATATTTACCCTTGTATGATATAACAAAAATATTTTCGATATAAACAACAGAATTAGGAAATTGGCTTATTTGGTAATTTGACAGAAACTAAAGTAAGGAAGTAAAAATATTTAATAGAAACGATAGCAGTAAAAAGAAAATTTGAAGAATAATTAATCTGCTGAGATGAGATCTGATGCTGTAACTACAGTATATCTAACAGCCTATCAGCTGACAGTGAAGATTCATCAGTGTTTGTATTCTATGATATTGTCTTTGTTTAAGTCTTGTTTCCATTTCCTAAATTATTTTAATGGACTTTTAGACCAAATTGAAGAAGAGTTAGCTCCCTTGTTGGAGGCTAATGAAGTAAAGCATGTGGACACATATGACGAGCAAGTGGCAAAGGCACGAGAGGGAGCTAAAGACCTCAGCTGGATACATTTCCTAGGTAAGCACTAAAGGTGTACTCACAGCTAGAAGAATTTTCCCTATATCACATCACCTGTTGAGAATTTTGTAACCTTTATATTTTTTTGTGAAATTATTTTTATCTACTCATCTGATATGCACTGAATGTAGGATTGATAAAAAGGATTGAAGTTTATGACTTTTGTCCAGATTTAATCTAGATATATCAGACTGTCAGATCCAAATTTGATTTGGCCAGGCTTATAGCTGACATCTTAAGATTTACAGTTTCCTAGATTGTGTATTAAGTCTGACACAACATTTTCTGATTTACAGGTTACCAGAGTATCCTTCAGAGACTGTGCAACACATCCACAATTTCTGCTTCAAGTCGCAAATCTACCCATGAGGACAAAGATCCAGATGAGGAGGAGCTTCCTGAGTTTGACCTTGGGTTCATCAGTCATGCCCACTCAGACACAACAGTCAACCATGACATGATCCGGTCGATGTTGTTCTCAGGAATGTGGTCACGTCGACTCACTAAAATCCATGTGTACCTAGCAAACAACCTCAGGGTATACAGTTCGGAATGTTGTGGTATCTATCCCCCTGCACAACTAGTGCTGCCCCCTACTGACACAGATTACGGCCTCAACGTGACCTCCATGTCATACACTTCCAATCTCACTGTTGAATCAGATGATTCTATTGTTATGGCCATTGTGGCAGAGCCTGGAAAGGCACCATTACCTCCTGGGACTGTGGTGAACCCTTACATGCCATCAGAAAAGCCAGTTACCTCCCCTGTAGACATGGAGGTTGCACTGCAGTTCTACCAGCCATCCCTGGAGGAGAATGACCCTCAGAGACCAGAAGCAACAGGGGCTGAATCTCGCATACTTCTTATGCATGCCATCTATAAGAAATTGGGCTCTGTTTGTCAGCCAGGTGTTCAGTGGGTGTCTCTTTCACAGCTTAACGATCTTCATGACAGGTAAATACCCGTAGATCATCAATTTTGTTGATATCACAACACAACAACCTTCACATAAATAAATCTATCACAACACAACAACCTTCACAACACATATATCTAACACAACACAACAACCTTCACAACACAACAACCTTCACAACACATATATCTAACACAACACAACAACCTTCACAACACATTTTCACAACACATATATCTAACACAACACAACAACCTTCACAACACATAAATCTATCACAACACAACAACATTTACAACACATAAATCTATCACAACTCAACAACCTTCACAACACATAAATCTGTCACAACTCAACGACCTTCACAATACAAATCTATCACAACTCAACAACCTTCACAACACATAAATCTATCACAACTTAACAACTTCACAACACATAAATCTGTCACAACTCAGCAACCTTCACAACACATAAATCTATCACAACTTAACAACTTCACAACACATAAATCTGTCACAACTCAACGACCTTCACAATACAAATCTATCACAACTCAACAACCTTCACAACACATAAATCTATCACAACTTAACAACTTCACAACACATAAATCTATCACAACACATAAATCTGTCACAACTCAACAACCTTCACAACACATAAATCTATCACAACTCAACAACCTTCACAACACACAAATCTATCACAACTCAACAACCTTCACAACAAGTAAATCTATCACAACTCAACAACCTCACAACACATAAATCTGTCACAACTCAACTTTCACAACACATAAATCTATCACAACTTAACAACCTCCACAACACATAAATCTATCGCAACTCAACAACTTCACAACACACAAATCTATCACAACTCAACAACCTTCACAACACATAAATCTATCACAACTTAACAACTTTCACAATACATAAATCTATCACAACTCAACAACTTCACAACACATAAATCTATCACAACACAACAACCTTCACAACACATAAATCTATCACAACACAACAACTTCACAACACATAAATCAATCACAACTCAACAACACATAAATCATAACTCAACAACTTCACAACACACAAATCTATCACAACTCAACAACTTCACAACACATACAACACATAAATCTATCACAACTCAACAACTTTCACAACAAGTCAATCTATCACAACTCAACAACTTCACAACACATAAATCTATCACAACACAACAACCTTCACAACACATAAATCTATCACAACACAACAACTTCACAACACATAAATCAATCACAACTCAACAACCTTCACAACACACAAATCAATCACAACTCAACAACCTTCACAACACATAAATCAATCACAACTCAACAACCTTCACAACACATAAATCTATCACAACTCAACAACTTCACAACACATAAATCTATCACAACTCAACAACCTTCACAACAAGTAAATCTATCACAACTCAACAACCTTCACAACACATAAATCTATCACAACACATAAATCTATCACAACACATAAATCTATCACAACTCAACAACTTCACAACACATAAATCTATCACAACACATAAATCTATCACAACTCAACAACCTTCACAACACATAAATCTATCACAACTCAACAACCTTCACAACAAGTAAATCTATCACAACTCAACAACCTTCACAACACATAAATCTATCACAACTCAACAACCTTCACAACACATAAATCTATCACAACACATAAATCTATCACAACTCAACAACCTTCACAACACATAAGTCTATCACAACACATAAATCTGTCACAACTCAACAACCTTCGCAACACATAAATCTATCACAACTCAACAACCTTCACAACACACAAATCTATCACAACTCAACAACCTTCACAACACATAAATCTATCACAACACAACAACCTTCACAACACACTAATCTATCACAACTCAACGACCTTCACAACACATAAATCTATCACAACAAGTAAATCTATCACAACTGTCAACAACATTTACAACACATAAATCTATCACAACTCAACAACCTTCACAACACATAAATCTATCACAACTCAACAACTTCACAACACACAAATCTATCACAACTCAACAACCTTCACAACACATAAATCTATCACAACTCAACGACCTTCACAACACACAAATCTATCACAACTCAACAACCTTCACAACACATAAATCTAACACAACACAACAACCTTCACAACACATATCTAACACAACACAACAACCTTCACAACAAGTAAATCTATCACAACTCAACAACCTTCATAACTCAACAACTTCACAACACACAAATCTATCACAACACAATAACTTCACAACACATATATCTATCACAACACATAAATCTATCACAACACAACAACTTCACAACAAGTAAATCTATCACAACTCAACAACCTTCACAACTCAACAACTTCACAACACACAAATCTATCACAACACAATAACTTCACAACACATATATCTATCACAACACATAAATCTATCACAACACAACAACTTCACAACAAGTAAATCTATCACAACTCAACAACCTTCACAACTCAACAACTTCACAGCACATAAATCTATCACAACTCAACAACCTTCACAACACATAAATCTAACACAACACAACAACCTTCACAACAAGTAAATCTATCACAACTCAACAACCTTCACAACTCAACTACTTCACAACACATAAATCTATCACAACTCAACAACTTTCACAACTCAACAACTTCACAACACATAAATCTATCGCAACCCAATAATTTTCACAACAAAGCTGTACTTCTGTTATTCCCCTTCAGATTGGCTGTACTGGCACAGAGGGCAGAGATATCCCTGGTAGAGAAGAAGAAGAAAGACCCAGTAGCCCCCTCCCCGACTCCCACTTCTAAACCCAAGAAAGGTCAGAGGATCAAGGCCCTTTCACCAAAGGTTGAACGGGATGAGCGACTGGAGGTAGGCACACACAGAACATGTGAACCAGCTCTATGTAGCATTCTCTTATTCCTGGGTCTTTGTCAGTGAAAACAACAAAGAGATATTATTGATTTACTGCATGTATCCTGCAATAAGCCAAGGGGCCGATACATTATCTCTCATAAAATTCAGGGCAAATGGTTGGTAGTGATCCTCTATTGATGTGGGTGGGCTTATTACCAGACATGGGCTTATTACTTGATAGATATAGTAATCTATAGTTCTCTCAAGGCAAGATCACCGAAAGCATTGTGGTTCTTTCGAAGCAAGATCATCAAAACCATGCTGTTAAAGAAAAAGATAATTTACATTCCATTATCCTATTGACTATAATAGTTTCAGTGACCTGTTTAGATGTATATGATCAGCTCAGTGTCTACAGAATAGCTTTAGAGATTCCAGTGTTTGATTTCCCTGGACACATTGCTTCAGATTTTGCTGTCCTCCTTAGATCTCTGTGTAGTGGTAGATTAGAGTAGGAATCATAGAATTTTTAGTAAATGTACAAATTTTAACCTTCATTTAATGCACATTTAATTTTACATCATTTTGTTTGCCTTATTTCAAAATTTGTAACACTGCATGCTGATTTTTTTCAAAGGATTTCCCTCCCATCGAGGTAAGAGTAGTCGTTTGGGCAAGTCACAATTAGTAGTGCTTTCACTATTTGGCTTCTGGGGCTGGTATTTTAATTTGTTGGAGACAAAGCAAGGGTATGCGTCCTGTGACAAAACATTTCTGAGATCCATTTGTTGTAGCTGTGATAGTTTTGTAGTGTCTTCCGTTAGATGTGGTCAGCTTGTTGTATTTTGTGTCAATGTAAGGTTGCTACTTCCTCCATCCTGTTCATTTCTTCTCTCACTCTTTTTGGATAAGTTTCCTTCCCTACCCTGATCTCAGGTAACGAAATACATGTTAATTTGTTACAAATCCCTGTGCAGGCCTTTTATTATAAAAAATCTACACATACATTTCTTGGGCAGCCTCTGTGTACAGCATGTCACATCAGATGTAGATACTTCATCTTTTTATCAACACTTCACTATTTGTTTGCAAAAGAGAATGATATGATTGATGATGTTTTCAAAGTGATAAAAAGGAAAAAATCTGAACACAAAAAATCACTTTACAGGGCATCTTCTTGAGGTTTGTTGAGTTGAACTTCATTTAATCATAGATGTAACAAAGTGTAACATAATGTAACAAAGTGTAACATAATGTAACAAAGTGTAACATAATGTAAGTGTAACAAGTCCTATAGGCTCACTGATACAGGTGCTTCTATATGGGAGTAATTTAAGTCAGATGGGTGTTTGATATATACTGAGGGTAATGTGTGTTTCTTCTGTTTTGGGGAAAATAAGAATATATCAAAATTTAGTATGGGTTTATGTGTTTGTAAGACATTAATATGGAGACATCAGATAGTTATACAATAGGTTTTTGTTCTCTAAGGATTTCATAGATCCCGAGGAACTCCTTGACAACGAGGTAAGTTTGGTGGTGTTGGGCCAAACAGGCAGTGTGTGTCATACATGGGCTGTGGAAATGCTGGTACAAAGTTCGATAAACGATGTGTAACTGTTTGTTAAGATGTAATTTGGTGGTGGATGATGGAAGTTAATACAAAGCTGGGTGACACAGAATGATAGAAGGCTAGATGGATGTAATGTACCATACTGTTTAAATGTTTATATCAATTATGTAATGCTGTATCATTGTTTTCTAATTTTTTGTTGATCGTTGATGTCTCTAATGCAGGAGAAAGAGATGATAATTTTGTATCTTTTTAATGTTTTGTTTAAAGGACTTACTTGTACTACTGGAGTATGGGAACAGAGTGTATATATTGGGTACTAAAATCGATTTTTCAATTCCAGATATTGACTTGATCATTACATCATCATAATGATTATTGCTAGTACAACACAGATCATGCAAAGTTCATGATTGTTCGACTAATATAAAGATTTTTTTTTCATTTCAAATTGTCCTTTGATCACATTCTGTCTCATTTGTTGGGTTAAGAATATTCTAAGGTACTGTAAATGACTTATATTTCGTGTGGAAGTTATTTTCACATCAATAAGCTACAAGAACCAATCCCAAATTCAAATCCTTCGTGATTATTTGTACAAAAATAATTCTTGATGACATCCATGCTGATTGGTTATCAATATCAGAGTCCATTTATCTAATAGCCCATCATTCGTGAATTTAAAGTCATTTCTAGGTCACTGATTGTGAAATCATGTATTTGCAAATATGTCTGAAGAGATAAGTTCATGAAATAAATTATTTGTGGAAGTGATTTACAGTAGTTATATCCTAGACGAGTTCCCAGTTAATGTTAAACAGGCTTTCAACAATACCTTGAATGCCTTTAGTGTTTACTATGGTATGGGCTAAACCTGGGTTTTTGTGTTGACAATATTTGTACTGACAATATAGTGAACTTGTTTGTGTTGTCAGAACCTGCTGAAGCAGTGTGTGGATGATGTGAAGACTCTGCTAGGTTTGCCACACGCTAACTCCACAGGAGAGTTGTCAGAGAAGGCAGAGAAGGAGAAATCAGAAAAAGCAGAGAAAGAGAAAGCAGAGAAAGTGGAGAAATCAGAGACTGGATCCATTGTTGCCACAGAGGTAGGTGTAATCAGGTGTTATTGTTGGAGACTTGAAATGCACCTTTATAAACACTTATGATGTTGTACTACACAGTGTCATTCAAACATATCCCACAATGCAAAGCAATGCATCCTAGAGTTTAACTATGAAGTATTGTATCCATCTGTGATTTTAAAGACATGATTCATATTTACAATTCAGATTTATGCTTGCAAATATAAATGCATTTCAGCTTTATTGGAGGTTTATTTGATTTCATTTTCATTTTACAAAATGTGTTGTTATTTCAGTATATCAGCGTCTTTATTCTTACCTCGGTTTATACAAGACACCAAATACAAACTAAATTTTGACTTCTCTTCAATTACTACAGCCATTTTGTTACTTTTGTACAATTTAGCCTGAAACTTAGTCTGCTTTTGGATGCAGAAATTGTGATGCAGTTATATGAAAAAATATTCTCTGCAATTGTACTGTCATACAAAATCCTCTTTTTGAAAATTATACAATATTGATGGAATACAATTAGCAATAAGTTAGAATTGAAGCCTGATTGGGTACCAACTCTAGTCACTGTAATGATGTATTTTATCTTCAGCTGCCATTTGAGGTGACAAAGAAGAACATTGCTGCATTAGAGAGTCTTTTTGACCCCAGCTTTGGCTACACAGCCCAGGGCACTGATATTGTCCAATGGCTTCTCAAGGTCATCAAATCCTAATTGAGTGACCTGATGATGACTGACTGATGCTTGCTCAGGGTCATCAAGCTTGCAGGACTGACTTGTGAATGCTAAAAACAAAACTGTGATAGAAAAATGTTTAAAGTATGGACTTGTTATGTGATTAACTTTATTGATATCTGTGATAGAAAAATATTAATGTATAAAGAGAATATTTGACATCTTTGTATCTGAACACTATTCTACTACTGATCTTATATTTTGCTATGTGTGTTATATGTTTCTGTGTGTAAAAACTTAGATTAATTAGTATTTATATAAGAATGTTATTACAGCACTTGTAGGAGGTTTTCTTCTGATTTTTATTAATTTTCACATAAAACTATCTTTCCAGCTATCTACTATGGAAGTTTTCTTTTATTTCTTAAAATCGTAACACATAGTTGAATGAAGACATTCATTAATTATTCAATGTACTTCAATGTATTCCATCCATTGACAGCTGATTACAATCTATCCATTGACGACAGATTACAATATATTCCATTGACAGCTGATTACAATATATTCGGTCCATTGACAGCTGATTACAATGTTTTCCGTCCATTGACAGCTGATTACAATGTTTTCCGTCCATTGACAACTGATTACAATGTTTTCCGTCCATTGACAGCTGATTACAATGTTTTCCGTCCATTGACAGCTGATTACAATGTTTTCCGTCCATTGACAGCTGATTACAATATATTCCGTCCATTGACAACTGATTACGATGTATTCAGTCCATTGACAACTGATTACAATATATTCCGTCCATTGACAACTGATTACAATATATTCCGTCCATTGACAGCTGATTACAATATATTCCGTCCATTGACAACTGATTACGATGTATTCAGTCCATTGACAACTGATTACGATGTATTCAGTCCATTGACAACTGATTACAATATATTCCGTCCATTGACAACTGATTACAATATATTCCGTCCATTGACAACTGATTACGATGTATTCCAACCAGTGACAACTTATTACAATGTATTCCATCATTGGTAATTGATTACAATGTATTGCATCCATTGACAACTACTATAGTGTATTTTGTACATTGACAACTACGTACTGAACAATATATTCTGTACAATAACCACTGAGCAATGTGTTCCATGTATTGACAACTATTGCACAGTGTTTGCAACCATTGACAACTACTGTACAATGACATTCTAGCTGTAGTGTATTTTGTACATTGACATCTACTGTACAATGCATTCCTTTCTTTTACAAGGTTGTTGTAAATGTTTGCATTATTATCTAATGTAACAAAGGACATGCTGTTCTTTGAACTATAGTGTTTTATTGTATAGTTATTGATTGGAGAGATATCTTGGTTGAAGCATCAGAAAGTTTTGGAAAATCAACACATGCCAGTGTGATATATTTATCTGCCTATAGACTCGTGACTTATGAATATAATATTCAATTGGTGAACCACTGCTTGTATTATCTAGATATTTAACATTGAACAGAAAAGAAAACACATTTTTATGTATCAATAATTTATTTTCAATAAACAATATATTGGAACTAGTTCCATAACCTTTACATCAACTCTTGGTTGTGTTTGTAAACAAACATTAGTACAATAATGTTATACAGTAATCACAGCATAAGCTCTCTGTTTACAGGGATACAAAACAGACTAAAAATTGTTATAGCAACAAACATATCACAAAACAAAATGTCGGTGGACATGACAAAATTCTGCCTATACTACAAAACTGACAACGGATAGGGACTACAATTCCTAATAAAATGTGATAAACACACTCAATATGAAATATACAAGATATTAGTAGAAATTTCAGGACTACAAACAAGGATAGGGAAGATATGCCTGCATAGTATGCTTGTACTTACACACCTATGTAGTGATTTTTGCACACCAGTATTATAACATTCATGGTGGTGTTATAATGAAGACTAACAATATAACATACTGACATAACTTTGATATAATATAGACAAATGATTATTAAGGTAAATTGGTAACATTGATGGTTCTATCAAAGTTCCTATATTTTTTTTTACTTATAATACATGTATAACTCCTGATGATTTGACATAAAAAAAGATTTGTTTGAGGCACAAGGAACTATTTCCACATTTTTAGTGTCTCATTAAATTAATAGCATGTTTTTGCAAAGAAAATCTCCCTTTAAATCCTAGATAAAAAGGTTTAATATACAATGCGCACACTTTGTATAACACATATTACATTTATACTAGAAATGTAGATATTGTAAACACAGTTCACATTGAGTTGAATAAATCATACTTTACCCAATAAATGATTTATATACTACACATAAGTGTAACACAGCAGTATAAAATGTATTGTTTCTCTACACTGACCACAAGCTATTGCATGGAATGGGTCCAGGATAATCTTCAAAACTTTAAAATGTCAATATCTACAGGATAATGAGGGTTCCTGTAAGCAACAGTTCTTTCATTGGCTTTACATTTATGTGTAATGCCTAAAACTGGACAAAATTATCTGGTCCTCATGAAGAGGATTACTAGAATATAAATGTTAGCTTGAAAAGTCTTGACCCAGAATTTTCAAATGTTTATGCAGTCAGAAATACCTTCGTTATAATAAATAGGACAAATAACATTGTAAATTGCAAAACTAACACATGAAAAACAAATGCCATTTGTCCAGCTCCCAAGTTGGGAGTAATAATCATAGATATCTAGGTTTTGTTTTCGTCCTTAAAAAACAATGTTACTTTCTAACAAAGTTTTTATCTTGGTAGAAGTACAGAGTCAAAGACCAAAGAAAACAAATCTTATTGTGCATAGCACTTTTGTTCCAGTTTGAAACTGGTACCAGCGTCCCTGCTTCTGCAAGAAAGAAACCGAGACAAATTGCTGTCTGTAGAACTGGGTTTTGTCCTCATGCTGTTCCAGCTGTAACGGAGAACCAATCTCCAGACTGAAACTCATCACCTGGCTTGCAGTATTGCTTCTGCGACAACTGTGATCTTAGGTCCCTTATTGACAACTCACTGTGAGGATCTCTAGGGAAAGCAATTGCACTTTTGTTACCATGTGATGATGCTTTGGTTATCAATTCAAGTGATGAAGTGATGATACTTGTCCTGAGTTTACTTAGTGACAGCTCTCATCCTATATGCTGTCGCTGAAAAGATTTGTCCAGGACTTCTCTAGCGACAACACTCGTCCTCCAACATGCCAGCGGCATGGTCATGGCGATCAGCTGGAATGTCCCCCCAAAGCATCACCTTCTCCCCTGTATAAGTAAAACAAAACTTACAGTTCAAACAACAGTGATTAAATCTTTAAATTTGAAGGTTTAAAAGATCTGGTGTTCAAAACACATAGCATTTTGAGCATTCTCATCTTTTGTATGTTATTCCCGTAATGCACACATATACCAGTATTTTATGTGTAATTTTAGTGTGGATCGTGAGAAAAGCATTTTATGACAAGAAAAACATACACTGTACACGTGTCCATATTTAAGTAGTCTATGAAATATTATTTCAGTTATGCTTATCATTATACTATATGTTTTATCATAAACATACATCTATTATAATGTTGTATGCATTAATATAGGGAATATTCATGGGCAAATGTAATTAGTTACAACAAAGAATGAGATTTGTTTGCAGATACAGACCTTGTGGGTTAAGTCTATCCATTGGTAGGATAGCCTGTCTATAGAACATCCACATATGGCCATTGTTGCAGGACTTGATACACTTGATACAGGGCATTCGAACATGGTACCCAACCACATTACCGCTGAATCAGACAAACATGGTACATGTATTTGATATTGAACTGCTTGATTGAGGGGGAAAAGCATAAGTATACAACATTGGTTTCACTCAAGACAAAACAATAGTATTGGAATGATGTGTCATAACTACCATAATGACAAAAACCTTAGTATTTTCATTATTCTAACAACTAAAAAGTGAATCTCACAAATTACAGATAATGATAACTTTTACCCCTGTGTCGATAAGAATAAAAGTTTATATGTAAATGCTTGTTAATACGTTGTTTTTTCAATGTATCCTGATGGGTTTTATCATTTTTATCTAATTTGTTGAAAAAACTTGATGCAACCAAATTTATTATCTTTTCTTTCCAGTATACCAACAGCAAGACATCACAACTAAACCTTGCTCGACCTGTACCAGTATACTCTTCAATAAAGGTCATTGTAGTTCATTTCTTTCCACCATGTAACTGATCAATTATCAAACATGACCTTGGGCCTTTTGGTATTAAAATCAAAAGTGTTTTGAAGATTTAAAAACTACCGACATCTGTGACCAGTTACTTTGTAAATGGATCAACATTATTCATGTATTGGGACCCGACACACTAGTGAAAAAATACATAGGAAGTGAAAGGAATTAAACAGATGATGAAATAATATCATATATCGAGAGATATTATTGGCAATTTAATTGTTGAATCTGTATGGTATGTTGAATCAGAAGCTGTTTTCAGGGTTTTCCATAAGAGCCGGTCGCCGGCCAATTTGACCGGCTTTTTTTTTTATCATTTTGGCTGCCTACACCAATCCAGTTCCATAATAAAGTTCCGTACACGACTACACGTACACGGCAGGCCAGCCTCCTACTTTCACTACACAGCCTACTACTAACAAAATTATGGAAAACCCTGCAGTTTTGGAAATATCAGCCGAGATAAAAATTTCATCTCTGACCATACAGGGAGTTTGATACTTGTCTGTTCACCTATAATACAAATCAATATCCAATACCTATGGTTTATTTATAACTGCCCAACTATTGACCTAGTGTCTCTTGGTTATTCTGAAGCAGTTGATTGAAGATTTTTATACTTCTGACATTTGAGCTTAAACTTGATAGCACTTGCTTCATCCAAGCTATCTACTGGCAAAAAAAATCATGTTCTGAAAGTGATTTAGAGATTTCAGTACGTTCCTGTGATATTGAACTGTGTCAATGTCAAACTAAATGACTTTACTCAAAATTCTGCAGGTACATTTTCATGTCAGAATATGTATACTTTCCAGGCTAAACACAAAACTTGATGCCTCGATGATTTTTGACAACTGGGTGCCATGAAATTCAGTCAAGGCTATTCACTTGAACAAATTGATTGTTCTTGACCCATTATGCTACTAACTCTATGTCAGCTGTGTGGGTGCAGGCATGTGTCAACAATACACAGAAATGCAATTGTCAGGTCCTGCTTATTGATCCATATATGGTCGCTCGATATAGATAGGTTAGCTCTTGACAATTGTTCTAAATATATATATGATGCATTTTTCTCTATGAATATGGATGTTGTTTGCATTGTCAACGTACTTTACAAGGAATGATTATGTGCAGCTGTAGAAGTGAATGAGAGCTAGAAAAAAGGGTAAAAACCTGAAATCCTGTAATTTAACTTATTATATCAATAGGCCTATATTAGATTTCCAAAATATGGACTGTGATGTATTTTTAGAATTTCCGATTCAGGCATAATATATGTAGAAAAAAGTATTGTAGGTCCTTAACTGGAAAAGTAAAGTACAATTCTACATACCATACGGTGCAGGCCATATGTTCTATCAGACAGTCACAGTTGTCGGTGTAGAACTTCTCATCTGTCAACTCCACGGCCCTGAAACAAAATACCATTAGGCAACATTGTACAACATAATTTTTATCAAACCAATTTCGATAAATCCCTGTAGTCCTTATATATGACACGTTTGGTAAGTTTACCAAGGTCGTCTGCTCGGTTAGTAGCCTATACATCGCATTAAGAATCATAAAGCAGTGCTTGCGAGTGTTACCAATTATGTCTGCTGATAATATGCGGTTGTTACTTACCCTTCTTCTTGAATATCAGTTGAAAAAAGTTCAGTCTGAGAATCTGCCAAAAGCACTGCTTTCATCGCTCGTCTACAAACAGTAGAATCACAGTACGCACAATCAAGAATGAAAACTTGTTTACGCCTGAAAGATGGGGCAACATTGTCAACTTTCTGTGCGTTGCTACTCATAATGTTATCGTTTGGCCTGTATTAAGTTTCTCTTTCCTAAACAAATTTCTTTCTAATGTATTATGGTAACTTGTTCTTTAGTTCACCTCCTTTTTCTTGTAAACCACGGCGTCTTTTGTGATAGCTGCTACGTCTTACCGGCGTCTCAACACGACATGTGGCGGATGTTTACATATGAAAACTGGGTTCTCATTGGCTTTGCGACTACTGTCAAATTTGTTAGCTAGATTTTTATTGGTTAATAGCAAATGTTGTTTCTAAGCAAGTGCGCTCTCGTGTTATCCCGGATTGCATCACGAGATTTCCAGGTTACCCACAATGCTGCACTTGACCTTTTTCGGGTAGCTCGACAAGTGATGATCGGTGAGGATATGTTTTATGTGCATAACTGACAGCTACGGATCTACCCGAATATAGATATGGCAACCGAAAGGAAAGCCAAAAAGGAGAAAGAACTGGCGTTGGAATTCGATAATCATTCGAGAGGTAAGTAAAACAATAGAATGTAATCCATAAGCATCGTCTGATGTCTATGATACACATGCGATAGTTATGTCATTTGTATTCGGTGGCACGAGACAGTACTCACGTCACTTTCCTTTTTCGGTGGCCCCTGAATTTTACTCGTCGGCTGTTTAGGTTAGTTCCGTTGCGGAAAGGGATATGGAACACTTTGTCAACACCGGTTACAAATCACTAGCCATTGCTTCCGTTTTTGTTCAGTGAACCGCGACTTTATTGACATAATTGTTATATATGACCCCGCGTGACCCCAAGGTGTCCACTCGTGCTTTTAATTCGTCTGCTATTAAGTGATTAGCAGAACACACACTGTCGCAATAGGACAATGGTCGATACACATTCTTGTGTTGTTACCAGAGAGAGAGATAGTTTCGCAGAAAGTCACCCGTTGGCAGTAAATAAATCTGAGTCACTCTAGATCTAGGACGTCATTGATTGTCTATTGATAAGCAGATATATTTTTATTTCTACATAAAGCACATTGCTTTGCAGTAGTTGACATATTTCTATACTATTTTTTGTCCTCTCCAAATTGATACTTTGGCAAATCTTGGGTTAGTGACTAATCAGTTCAAAATCTAGTAACAAAAGATACAGAAATTACTCTGTATTGACAGACGAGGCAGGTACCAGCCATTTATTGCTTTATATATAATTTGCTTGAACCAGGTACATGTCTACTGCTTATATTCAAAGTTTCCAACTACAAATTGTGTAAGAATGATGTTTCAGTGGTAGTCAAATCAGATTTGTTTTGTTGACTATCAAATCCCCAGGTAATCTATCAAGAAAATTCAAGACCAAATAATATGTGACAGTGACCATAGCCATATGAACACACTAATAAAGGAAGTTCAATTCCTAGTTATTCCCCGCTTCAAATGTGATGTATTGGCAGGGTAAAGGCCCTTAAAACCTAAATAGTATATGTTCCTGCATAGGGGGATTGTTCCTGTTTAGGAGGAGTGAGAGGTAGAGGAGGGACAGAGTTGTCTCATTAAACTTTCTTCGGCACTTGCTGATCATTCGTAGATCTTTTCATTTTAAAGCAAATGGAAAGACAGAACAGAAACATAATGGATGAGGTGCTCATATCCAAATGAAGAAAAAGTTATAAGTGTAAAGTAATTAGCTGTCTCCAAATTTGGTTTTAAATGTCTGTTCTGATGGAAGAAAAGTTCTACACATTACTGAGATTGTAGTATGAATTTTAAATGTATCCTTTGAAGCGTGACCAGTGCCCCCATTAATCCTTAAGCAGTCCCTGTGAAAACTTCCTGATGCTTTATACTGGGAAGAAATATTTATAGAAATGTGAAACAGATATGTTTGAAATAAAACTTAACAAATGATGTATGTACACATACTTATGATATCACGAATTTGACTTCATTGACAAACAGCCTGGACTTTAAAACTCATCATATCATTTCCTTGTAATTTTCTTATGTAGGTGAATTGGAAACTTTGTTACCATGATGAGTAACAGTTTAAAATTACATTGCTCTTTTAGGTAGTCTGCAATGTTTGGCTAATTATAACAGATGATTTCATGAAAATGTACATGTTCACAATTACTTTCCACAATTACAATCCACAAAAATAACAATTTTATGAAGGGAAATTGAAAATACATGCCAAACACATTTCATGAGTACAGAATTTGGGTGTATTGCATGTGGTGTATAACAATAGGCCCATTACATCTACAACTCACCTGATCTATACCTGACAGAGAGTGACAAGTTCCTTATGACCTTTGAACTTGTGCTTATAATTAACAAAATAAGTATTAAACGTTGAGATGTCTTTTTTACCTTATGGTTTATTTATACACAAGTACAACTGTATATATTTCTATCTGAAGTAAGTGTACTTAAATTATCTCAGTGTTTAATTTCCTCCCTTATGAAATAATCTTTTTCAACATTGAATTAAGTTGATAAGCCTTGGTTTTAAATGAAAATAGATAGTTTTTGATGATCCTTCCATAACTTATAAAAGTTACATGGTATCATTTTCATAGAAGATTGTCCATGAATGTCATGTAGATAATACTGTACATACTGGGATCATGCTGATGGTACCGTGTAATGGGCCTTATACCTGAGAAAACAATGTCAACTATTTCTGTAAAGACAGGCATGTGCTAGGTAATTTGTACTAGCTGTGAGAAGGAAATAAATGTATGTTTTGTACTCTATTGACAAGTGAATGTAGGCTAATCTTCATGTACAGATAGCAGACATGTTTCCAGATAACACAATAAAAGCAGAATGAGAGACATTCGGCTGATACATACAGGCAGCATTTATCTACATCTACAATGCATTTGAATGTGTTAAACACAGACCAAATCAGGAGGCCATGTCCCACTGGAAAACAGCGCAGGGTGACCCTTCTCCCTCAGGTTATTGAATGTACTGATCTTTGGAAGGATCAGCAGCACATTTGTATTCCCTTTGATAATATTGGAATAGAATACCGTATTCTGACGCCATATTCATAGTTGTCATTTACGTAATGTAGAAGTTAACCAAAGAAACCTGTGACTCAGAGTCAGGTACAGGCTTATAATTAAAATGCATGGAAATAAATTCATTTTTAATACCATTAAAAAAAACAATAACTTTAGGTGCAGCAAAAACATATCTCAATACCAGATAACCCTGATATCATAAAAGTCACAGGCTATGGAGTTTTCAAATACATTGTATATGATATTCCAGCTGATTGTTTGGTTTCCACAAACATATCAACTTCTTTTGGTAAAGATTTTGAAAAAAGGCAAGCTATTACTGATGTTTGGTTTTTGATTGTTTTTCCCTGATTTTATATTTGCCTTGGCTGTGGAAAAAAAATCATGCTGATCAGTTGAATTTGTTATAAGTAAACATAGGTGTCTGTCTGATTAACAAATTCTTTGTGTGAAAAAATTGTCTAGACAAGTCAAGGTCGAACCAACTGGGATGTTGTGTACAATTATCAGTGTCCTCCATCAGATAGATCACCTGATGCCACAGACTACAATTACAGGTCAATTTTAGGGATATTCATAATCAACCATGTGATACTTGTGTACCCAGACTTGTATATTCATCATCACATATCCTTTATTTTGCCTCCAACAGTCAACCCGGACATAAATGATGGTTGTGCACTTAACCATATCTTGACCTTGAACTATCCTACCCCTCCACATGTCCACTCTACTGTAACCTTTGTCATTAGCCTCCTGCTGCTGCTCTTTTGATCCCTGAGGTACAGAACATAGTCATCACCATAGCAATTTAATCTACCAGCACCAAATATTTACAGGTTTAATAATATACTGTATATGTACATACTTCAGTGGTAATCTCATTTTAACTTTATCACGCTGAAAGTATTGCACTAAAATATGATTGTGAAAATTACAGTCTAGTCTTTATGCTGATTATTTAGTAACTAGTGTGGATGCACAAAGTTATTGTTGTACTTTACCAAAAAAGATAATAGTGCACTAAAATTTGATTTGGCCAAATTAAGTACATTTATAGTATCCCAATTTAAATACATATTTATTTATAACCTTTTAATGCAGAGTTTTATGTATTGACACTAACATTTGTTTGTTATCATGTGAGAAATCAAAAATAGTCAAAACATATTAAAGCACAAGATAATGACTCAGTGCCTTATTTGTCCTGCTGTTTAAGACCAGGGTACTGTGTTAAAACAATACCTCTGTCTTTTTTATTGAGGAGTGTCTGAAATAAATCCAGAAGTTATAAAATGTATGATCTGAAAAAAAAGATTTGAGTTAATTTATTAGGGAATCATCAGTTTGATTTTCTAAAGAGTTTGAAGAAAATTTGTATATACAAGCATGTAATATATGTACTGTATTTTACCTACAGACACAACTACATCTTGTTTTCTGACAAAGTCCCCTGTTTTAATAAATGATGAGGTCACAATAAGAAGAGAAAAAAATAAAGGACAGGTGCACTTACATTATAGATGTATTGTCTTTAAGTTTTCCTAATAATTTGTATAAATAAAATGTGGTGAACTTCCTGCTTAGTACAGCTGACTTTTAGATAAGGGAGTCAGTAGGGCCATGTGCCCCCTAGTACCCTCTGATAGGAATTGGCAGCTGTTCCCCGGGATGGTACACAGTGACTATAACAATGTGTTTTCATGGAGAAGGGTGGGGATGTGTTCAACTTGTTTTGTTTGCTAGTTGTTAGACTATTATGCATTATGGGATATGATGGTATTTCCAAAGGCAGTTACAGAGCTGTAGGGGCATGTATCACTCATGTCTACATTTTTATAAAGTTTATGAAGCACTGGGCTGACTGGGATTGTCCTTATTTTCTGAAGGTCACATGTATAGGTCATACTTATCTCCTTCCTAACTATCTGATTGGCTGTCATACCATCATTTTCTGTGGTGTGATTGGTCTGCAGTGCTATCATTGTCTGTAATTTTCATCAATTTCTCTTCTGATAACTTTGTATCCCCAAATGTCACATGAAACCTTAAATGTGACATTTGTCTATTGATTTTTGAAAGCGGGGCATCTAAACACTCTACTGTAGGATAAAATCTGTGTGTTTTTTTTATCTAGCCTGGAAGTTGATAATTTATTAGTCTTCTTGCAACATTTGAACATAGTCAGCAAAATAACTGTGTTTTCTATCACAAGAGATGCAAAATATGGAAAACAATGTTAATACAGGTATATAACAAAGTATGATACTTTTTAAAAACTTTCTAAATACACCTTCAACTTCACTACTTTGTAGTTGTATCTGTAAAGAATCATTATCTGAATTCTGATCATCTAGATTGCATTTTCTGTTACATGATCATTGATTAATCATAATTTATGATTAAAAATTTGGTAATATTGAAATGCTAATCTGCATGAACTGTTATTATAAAGTGTTGGTACCTGGAGCAGTCAAAGTGGATTCTTATTTGACATTTCAATTTCTTTACATTTTAATCTTAAACTTTCCAGAATTTTAATGTTAAGGTAATGAAACTACATTTCAGGCTGGAAAACATGAAATTTATATCCTTTTGTAATTGGTACATTGTCCCAACATTGTACAAGTTGAATAAAAAGTTGTGTTTTGAATTTGATTTGATTTTGTTTTCCCATGAACTCATTGTTGAAACTCTGATTGCAGTTTGATAAATTGTTTCCCAGATTTTTTTCATTCACAAATGCATGAATGATATGGAGCCTGCTCGTTTAGCAAGGAACCAAATTATTTTTGTTAGCCAACAGAACTTAGAGAACTGGGGAAAAAGACGGTTACAGGGTGAGGTAGTTAAAAATATCTACAGCTGAGATGTGGGAGTGTGGGTAAAGAGAAGAATACAGAGTGAGGTAGTTAAAAGTAGCTACATCAGCTGAGATGTGAGAGTCTGGGTAAAGAAGATACAGAGTGAGGTAGTTAAAAGTAGCTACATCAGCTGAGATGTGAGAGTCTGGGTAAAGAGAAGGATACAGAGTGAGGTAGTTAAAAGTAGCTACATCAGCTGAGATGTGAGAGTCTGGGTAAAGAGAAGGATACAGAGTGAGGTAGTTAAAAGTAGCTACATCAGCTGAGATGTGAGAGTCTGGGGAAAGAGAAGGATACAGAGTGAGGTAGTTAAAAGTGGCTACATCAGTTGAGATGTGAGAGTCTGGGGAAAGAGAAGGATATTGATTATTTCCCAGCACAGATGAAAAACTGTTGTAACCATGAACTAAATTCAATAATGGCAGTGATATTTCCTTGCTTGCCTTGTTTTGTTGGTGTAGTCATGCTATGTAAGTAAATGGCTGCTTCAGCACTGTGTAAAAGTTAATGGTATTGATAGCAGATACATGTATCTGTACTTTTTACAATCTTTTAACAGTAACATTGGAACCAACCAGTCTCCACAGTTGCCAGCTGTTTAACTATGATAATTTCGAAAGTATGCTTTCAAATTATTATGATCTCCAGAATTACTATGTTATCTGTCCACAGAATTTCATTGTTCTTTACCAATTAATCTTAAGAGTACAATGTATTCATGCTTATCTCCAGAATTACTCTTGATACACTTCCAAATGAAGCTCTCTGCATCAAACTGCAGGATCATACCACTTTACTTTGTTAAAAACACTTTTCATAATGTCAGTAGTAGCTAAAGATACTGTTTTGGCCTTGTGATTGCACTTAACATATTGGTATACACGTATGTCATTTTGCCCATGTTTTGTAATACACCCACCCATGATATATTGTTCTTCACTAAAATAATACTTAATTCACTTTCATAGTTGTGTAATAAATAAATAAACCTGAGTCAGCCTGACTTTTATTGAGAAATAATGCAGGTCTTCTGGGAAGCTTGCTCTGGGATGAATACTGCATGGAAATAAGTCTTTTATAATCAATATTAAATTTCATTTCAACAAATTTCGTTGTATAAAATATACATGTGGATGATATAACAGACTAAGTAAATCTTCTCCATGGGTGTTATAAAGTAGACATAATAAGTATGCATATTATTTAATATTACATTTGCATAAATCATTCTCTTGTTTGCAAATATTTCAAATATTGCTTGCATATTTTTATATTAAATTATTGATGTAGACAATAATTTGCAATTTTTGTATTTTTCGAAATTTTCAATGTATGCAATCCTTTCAAAATGGTTTCAGACTGGAAAATGTCCCTCTATGTACAAATGCTGCAAATGAAGTAGTTTTAAATGGACGCTTTGTGTTCCTTAAAATGGAATCATGTATAATTCAAGACAATTAGGTAATCTGTTAATCTGTTTGGAACTACTAGCAATAACCTCAGCGTGGCAGCGACTATTACAGATTGGGTAGAAATGACATCAAATTCATGAATATTATGTAGTTAGTGCTCTCATCTATTGCAGATATTGTATAAATAAGGATAACATATGATTTATTACATGGTCCTTTATACACCAA
This sequence comes from Ylistrum balloti, assembly GCF_031769215.1. Classification (NCBI taxonomy): domain Eukaryota; kingdom Metazoa; phylum Mollusca; class Bivalvia; order Pectinida; family Pectinidae; genus Ylistrum; species Ylistrum balloti. The sequence goes on from NW_026782437.1 coordinate 439,140, forward strand.
CCTTCCTAATTCCTACTTTAGAGAGAATTTGTGTATGTGCCCCGCCCCCTCTCCCATTCCATAATTGCAGGATAAATATGGTACTTGGTAGTTGAATACACTATATCTTGATTAATTTTGATCTTCTCATAACCACTACAGTATTGCAATATTGGAAAGGTGCTATTACCCGTCCCCGGCTTATCACTAAAGCACAATCTATATAGTGTAATGAGAACTGCAGGTTTCATATTTGTGAGTGACAATGACAGGTGATAATAGGACAAAGCTCACTGGTCAGTGATGTAATGATGAGTGATCATTGATTAACAGTGTTACAGGTGTGAGGATACTGAATACTGAGGCCTACACTAATGAGATCCACATAGGTGTGAAGATAAAGAGACTGCATTGTGGAAGTGATTGCATCTGTTAAGGCTGTGACATTTAAAGCTTGTAACACTGACTAACTCGGGTGACAATTCAGTTTAAATGTCGTTAGAATTTGTTGTTCATTGATGACATTGTGATGGTTGTCCCTTGGCATCTTCCAGTTACTACATTTGTGTATGGAGCTCAATTGTATTTAGAACATATCCTGAGCTATATTGGTGCAACAGATTAGACCAATTGATGCTGTAACATAGATAGCCCTGAAGTATCATTTTGCTGGTGTCAGTGTTGGCACAGGTTTAATCTACAATCATTGTAGTATCTTAGCTGTTGTGTGATCTAGAATCATTGTGTAGAAGTAGATTGGCTATTGTACTGTGATCTAGAATCATTGTGTAGCAGTATCCTGGCTATTGTTGTGTGATCTAGAAACATTGTGTAACAGTAGCCTGGCTATTGTTGTGTGATCTAGAAGCATTGTGTAGCAGTAGCCTGGCTATTGTTGTGTGATCTAGAATCATTGTGTAGAAGTGGCCTGGCTATTGTTGTGTGATCTAGAATCATTGTGTAGCAGTAGATTGGCTATTGTCCTGTGATCTAGAGTCATTGTGTAGCAGTAGCCTGGCTATTGTTGTGTGATCTAGAGTCATTGTGTAGAAGTAGCCTGGTTATTTTCCTGTGATCTAGAATCATTGTGTAGCGGTAGCCTGGCTATTGTTGTGTGATCTAGACATATTGTGTAGCGGTAGCCTGGCTATTGTTCTGTGATCTAGAATCATTGTATAGAAGTAGCCTGGCTATTGTTGTGTGATCTAGAATCATTGTGTAGCGGTAGCCTGGCTATTGTTGTGTGATCTAGAATCATTGTGTAGCGGTAGCCTGGCTATTGTTGTGTGATCTAGAATCATTGTGTAGCGGTAGCCTGGCTATTGTTCTGTGATCTAGACTTATTGTGTAGAAGTGGCCTGGCTATTGTTGTGTGATCTAGAATCATTGTGTAGTGGTAGCCTGGCTACTGTTGTGTGATCTAGACTCATTGTGTGGAAGTAGCCTGGCTATTGTTGTGTGATCTAGAATCATTGTGTAGCGGTAGCCTGGCTATTGTTGTGTGATCTAGACTCATTGTGTAGAAGTAGCCTGGCTATTGTTGTGTGATCTAGACTCATTGTGTAGCGGTAGCCTGGCTATTGTTGTGTGATCTAGACTCATTGTGTAGCGGTAGCCTGGCTATTGTCCTGTGATCTAGACTCATTGTGTAGCGGTAGCCTGGCTATTGTTGTGTGATCTAGAATCATTGTGTAGCGGTAGCCTGGCTATTGTTCTGTGATCTAGAATCATTGTGTAGCAGTAGATTGGCTATTGTCCTGTGATCTAGAGTCATTGTGTAGAAGTAGCCTGGTTATTTTCCTGTGATCTAGAATCATTGTGTAGCGGTAGCCTGGCTATTGTTGTGTGATCTAGAATCATTGTGTAGCGGTAGCCTGGCTATTGTTGTGTGATCTAGAATCTTTGTATAGAAGTAGCCTGGCTATTGTTGTGTGATCTAGAATCATTGTGTAGCGGTAGCCTGGCTATTGTTGTGTGATCTAGAATCATTGTGTAGAAGTAGCCTGGCTATTGTCCTGTGATCTAGAGTCATTGTGTAGAAGTAGCCTGGCTATTGTCCTGTGATCTAGAATCATTGTGTAGCAGTATCCTGGCTATTGTTGTGTGATCTAGAAACATTGTGTAACAGTAGCCTGGCTATTGTTGTGTGATCTAGAAGCATTGTGTAGCAGTAGCCTGGCTATTGTTGTGTGATCTAGAATCATTGTGTAGAAGTGGCCTGGCTATTGTTGTGTGATCTAGAATCATTGTGTAGCAGTAGCCTGGCTATTGTTCTGTGATCTAGAATCATTGTGTAGCAGTAGCCTGGCTATTGTTGTGTGATCTAGAATCATTGTGTAGCGGTAGCCTGGCTATTGTTCTGTGATCTAGACTTATTGTGTAGAAGTGGCCTGGCTATTGTTGTGTGATCTAGAATCATTGTGTAGCGGTAGCCTGGCTATTGTTGTGTGATCTAGACTCATTGTGTAGAAGTAGCCTGGCTATTGTTGTGTGATCTAGAAACATTGTGTAACAGTAGCCTGGCTATTGTTGTGTGATCTAGAAGCATTGTGTAGCAGTAGCCTGGCTATTGTCCTGTGATCTAGACTCATTGTGTAGCGGTAGCCTGGCTATTGTTGTGTGATCTAGACTCATTGTGTAGCGGTAGCCTGACTATCGTTCTGTGATCTAGAATCATTGTGTAGAAGTAGCCTGGCTATTGTCCTGTGATCTAGACTCATTGTGTAGCGGTAGCCTGGCTATTGTTGTGTGATCTAGAATCATTGTGTAGCGGTAGCCTGGCTATTGTTCTGTGATCTAGAATCATTGTGTAGAAGTAGCCTGGCTATTGTCCTGTGATCTAGAATCATTGTGTAGCGGTAGCCTGGCTATTGTTCTGTGATCTAGAATCATTGTGTAGAAGTAGCCTGGCTATTGTCCTGTGATCTAGAGTCATTGTGTAGAAGTAGCCTGGCTATTTTCCTGTGATCTAGAATCATTGTGTAGCAGTATCCTGGCTATTGTTGTGTGATCTAGAAACATTGTGTAACAGTAGCCTGGCTATTGTTGTGTGATCTAGAATCATTTTGTAGCAGTAGCCTGGCTATTGTCCTGTGATCTAGAATCATTGTGTAGCGGTAGCCTGGCTATTGTTGTGTGATCTAGACTCATTGTGTAGCGGTAGCCTGGCTATTGTTCTGTGATCTAGTATCATTGTGTAGAAGTAGCGTGGCTATTGTTCTGTGATCTAGTATCCATGAATAGCAAATATTGATATTAGAGTTGACACACGTTTCTTTAATTGGTTTTGGTTAATTCCCTTGTTTAACATCAGTATGTAGAGCATCCTGATGATCAGGCATGGTTCTCATTTAAAGCAGAGTTGCTAGGTGATGGTTTCACAAAAAATGCATTAGTCCAGATGTTTTTTGTGTTATTTAAAATTCAGCAGATAATTGCAGAGGCTCTTGGTAAAGATGGAAACTGTTACATGTTGGATAACTCTAAAAGAGTCAGCAATTAATAAAAGTGAGATAACACTTGATACAGTAAAGGAAGTACTGAAAGATTAATGTTAAAAATGCATTAATGATGGGAGATAACCTAATGTTCGTGGCTGTAAGACAGTCTGGTGTATATCATAGAAAATGATAAAGGACAGAATCAAAGGTGTCCAGATCACAGGAGAGGGTACAATGTAGTTAAAATCTCTGGTTTACATCACACTATTTGTAAAATATCTGGTACAAGTTCAGTTGGGAATAGCATTCCATCATTTGTATGTCTAAGGGAAGCTGATATCCAAAAGTATCAAATCAGTATTACTAATTTCATTTCAGTCATGAACAAGAAAAAATTCAATTGTCTTATGATGTCATAAAGTGAACATACATGCTCTGTTCAAATTTCTTGTTTATGATTTGGATATTCTTATTCAAATTCACAACCAAAAATGTGTTGTTTACATTACATATCAAATATCATTTTCCAAACAAAAAGAAAGCATTACCTTTTCAGAATTTATTCAGGCACCAGCTGTTGTACATTTAAGATTAATAATGGAGAATGGGGACAAATTGAAGTTGTGTTTATGTACACAAACAATGAGCATCAACACATGTTGATGTGTGGTAAAGTTGTGTAGCTTGATTCTGGGGGCTGATGAGGATAATAATCACCAGACATGTAGGTCCAATAAATAGTTCTCTTCACTTACAGATAAAGACAACAGATTGGTAGATAAACTCTCCACTTCAGGGTATCATATTACCTCCTGTCTGTACCAAAACCTCCATGTCATGATCAGGGGTCAGGAAAGTTTTACAGGCATAAAACATGGACCAATAGATATTTCATGTGCCCCTTGAACCTGTGTCACACTGGCAGGGTCACGGGGTCCAGTTCATATATATTTAGAACACTGATGAATGGAGGAATCACACTGACAAGGGTGAATGTCAAGTACTCACACAGGCAGAGGTGATAGAGTTATGTAATTTAACATATGTGTCATAAACCTGGGACAACCTGACCTCACAGAGGTTATTCACTAGTAGAGAAAAAGTGATACTTTATTGTATGTAGTACATTAAAAAAATCAATTCAAAGGTAATGAAATATAAAGATGATGATCAATTGAGAAAGGTTATCTGGATTGGAGGGAAAGATAATTTAGAAGGGAAGTAATCCAATGGGGAAGGTTATGTGGGGGAGAATGTAACCCAGAGGGGAAGGTTATGTGGAGGAGAATGTAACCCAGAGGGGAAGGTTATGTGAAGGGGAAGGTAATCCAGAGGGGAAGGTTATGTGGAGGAGAATGTAACCCAAAGGGGAATGTCATGTGGAGGGGAAGGTAATCCAGAGGGGAAGGTTATGTGGAGGGGAAGGTAATCCAGAGGGGAAGGCTATGTGGAGGAGAAGGTAATCCAGAGGGGAAGGTTATGTGGAGGAGAAGGTAATCCAGAGGGGAAGGTTATGTGGAGGAGAAGGTAATCCAGAGGGGAAGGTTATGTGGAGGAGAAGGTAATCCAGAGGGGAAGGTTATGTGGAGGAGAAGGTAATCCAGAGGGGAAGGTTATGTGGAGGAGAGTGTAACCCAGAGGGGAAGGTTATGTGGAGGAGAGTGTAACCCAGAGGGGAAGGTTATGTGGAGGAGAAGGTAATCCAGAGGGGAAGGTTATGTGGAGGAGAGTGTAACCCAGAGGGGAAGGTTATGTGGAGGAGAGTGTAACCCAGAGGGGAAGGTTATGTGGAGGAGAGTGTAACCCAGAGGGGAAGGTTATGTGTAGGAGAGTGTAACCCAGAGGGGAAGGTTATGTGGAGGAGAGTGTAACCCAGAGGGGAAGGTTATGTGGAGGAGAGTGTAACCCAGAGGGGAAGGTTATGTGGTGGAGAAGGTAATCCAGAGGGGACAGTTATGTGGAGGAAAAGGTAATCCAGAGGGGACGGTGATCTCGACGTGAAAGTAATCCAGAAGTGAAGGTGAGCTAGTGAGAAAGGTGACCTGGATGGAGAGGAATCTAAAAGGCAAGGTGATCTGCAGGGGAAGGAACTATAGAGATAAAGATGATCTAGAGGTGATCAGGGGATGAAGAAGATCAGATAGTGAAGGTGATCTGTTATCTACTCACAATCAGGTGAAGGTGATCAGCACCTATGATTTGAGTTGGTAGTATAACCCCCTGATTATATGTAATCGAGATCCTGAGAGTTGATTTGGAGGTAAAGGTGATCTGGAGGTTTCCACAGGAGATTAATCAGTAGGAATCTGTAAACATAGACTTATTGAAACTCAGTATTAAATGAGTTGAACTGAATAAGCTTCAGTACCTTTGAGAATGTTTACAGGTGATAAAATCTCATATGTACGACTGGTTAAATGTTTTCTTATTTGAATAAGACATGTCTTCTAAGTGACGTGTTATGAGGTCCTGCAAAATTTCTATAAACCCTATCAATTTCTCATTTAAACTTTTCAAGTACATGTATTTCTATTAGGCATTTAAAAGATGTTATCAACATTTCTCTTTTGTCACCAGTCATCTGTTCATCCAGATGTATGTGAAGAATAAACTCTGATTAATCTCAAGGGTTAGCTCTGGCAGTTTCAAATGTATATCTATCTGGTATAAAATTGATTCAGTTTATTACTAGAGAAGGAATAGTAGGTATGATTTATGGTTGGGCCCTGTACACTTGGTTACAGATGTTCATTTTGTAAGTAACCTTAAAATATAATTACAATATACTGTAATCATCATCACTGGTAGGAAATATTCAAGTCTTCATTATTGAATAACAACTAAAAAAAATTTAAAAAAAAAAAAAAAATTGAAGCAGAACTAGATATCTTAGTGCAGCCATTGTTTTACCAGAATGACCTTTAACATTGAACCCAGAAGTTTTAAGTTACCCACGATAGGCAACATTCAATCGACATTCTGGGTAAACATATGATAGAGACTTCTTAAGAGGGATTTGTCTCTTTGCACTCCATAAATACATATATGACTATTGATTTGTCTGTTATCAATATGGTTATTGAAAGTGAACATGACAGATCAATGTTTTAATCAAAGGACATTCAATGGAGAAAGCTTATTTGAAACCTTTGTTATTGAGGATTTGAAATTGCTTTGATCATGTGACCAGGTATTGAAGACTGGACTATAAATAGGTTTTGTCTGTTTGCTATGATTCAAACCTATAATCAAAGAGACATATTAAGTCTATGACTAAGAATTTAGATGTTTAACTTCCTTGTTTTTTACTGATGTAGGCATTAAAGTCATTGGTATTAACAGTTGAGAAAAAATTCACCAAAATTTTGCAATGGTTCATGTCATTTTATATAGTATATATATATATATATAATGTGTATATGGATGTTGTGTTAGTCTGGCAGGTGTGTGGGACTCCAGAAGATTGAATTTAGAGGGAAGTGTATGCCCTTGTGAATGTTCTATGTAAAAAGATAGGGGAAAAGTCGATCTTTGACTCCCAGAACACTACTTTCGAGGTCTATATGATTGATTTTGTGTCAGAACTACTACTCTGGGTAACAGTATTTCTGGAGCACTATCAATGTAAGGTACAATACATGTACAGAGATAGTATCAATGAGGTGATCTATCAAATGTGCCAGAACTTTCCAGTACCTTCAACTTTTCACTGCCCTGTCTATCTGTCCTTTTTGGTCCAGAGCATAATGGGCAAAGCATGGATAAAAAACTTGGTGTATATGTTGATTATACTAAAGGGATGTGCAGCGTACCAAATTCAGGGCCCTCTAAGCCACAGTTACAGAGTCATTGCCCTTTTTTTTTTTTAGATTTTATGTGTAGAGCACAACTTTAAATTGCTTGCATTTGAACTAGGATAATGAAACTTGGTGGATACATTGATCATACTAAGGCAATATGCAGTGTACCAATGCTAGGGTCTGCAACCCCTTAATTACAGAGTTATTGCCCTTTGTTTAAATTATGTGTCATGAGGAAAGCTTTTCTTACATTAAAACTAAGTTAGTGAAACTTGGTTTATATGTTGGCCATATTAAGAGAATGTGCAATATACCAAATTCAGGGCCTGCAACCCCTTAATTACAGAATTATGGCCCTTTGTTCAAATTTTGTGTCCAGTAAAGTTGTTTTTGGTTCCACAGATACTCTTGTCTTAGACTGATGTTACACAAGATTTGAGGGAAATCAAGATTTAGCTCAGAAAAATTAATCTTTTTTGGCAATAAATTAAATTTTATGAGAAGACCTGTCACTAAATAGAAAAAACTTCTTCAATGTCTTAAAATAGAAAGACAAAAGTGGCTAGCCTCAAGTGAACCACTTTTGTCATTCAATCTCAAAACAAAATGCAGCTCATATCATAAGACAGTCAGACCAGGTATTGTATATATCCCAAAACATTTAATGAAAAATTGGATTCTTGAAACTTCAACAACTCGTTTTTAAATCTTTGTTCTGTTAGGGGAAAGAAAATTCTAAACTGCAACAGATCAAGCAAGAAGTTAATTAATTTTTGTATGTAATAATCTTGTTCATTAAAACAATTAAGATAGCTCATTTGATTAGGTATTTTTATATTTAAGTCAAAAGTATCTAATTAAAATACAGCTAAGATATATGTGGTGGGTGTGTTCAGTCAATGACAGCATGACAGCTGCATGACCCTGAAGGTTTGACATTCTTTTTGTTACAGTTATAAAGTAGCTTACTTTTGGCATCTCTGTCTATGGTAACATGTGACATTGTGTAATGATTCAAGACTGCAGTATGATGACCTGCTTGCATGGCTTATGGTTGTTAGCTATAACATGTTAGATACTGCACATACAAATAGTGACTGTTCTTATTGATCCAAAATTTCCATAAATCGGATCAGCTCAGTGTAGGTTTCATTAAAACGTATTGGTGACCGGTGGTACATGTAATTAAAGCTGACACAGTGCCTCTGGACAGGTATTACGCTCTATCTCTAGCTTCACCATCTGTGATCAACCTTCGCTGATCAATGAGTATCCCTGCTGAAGCAGAGTACAGGGTGGGAGTATTGTCAAGGTATCCCGTCATTGGCTTGTGCTGACTACACAAAGAACTAGTAATCTAGTATTCATTGTCTTCTCCGATTAGGTCAGACCAGGCCACTGGAGAATTGAGTCATCAGCAGTACCCAGCACATGCAGGTTTATTAGAAGTTGATTGCAAGACTACATTTATGGTGCAGTTTTGCTGGCTCTTCTCTACATGACAGCCCTCAATAACTATAGTTGTATTCAATGTTTCCCATGGGCTTGGTAACACTTCAAACTTATTCAAACCTTCAACTTATCCTTGAATCTTGAACAGAGCAGTATGTTGATTTATATAAATGTCATCAATAATTTATTGATATGAAGAGTGGGTATAAATGTGTCTAGTAAGTAGTAAAGGGAGGTAACTTGTGTGCAAGTTTATTCTAATTTTCACTGTCTCATCTGATGTAGAATCCATTTATTTATCACTCATTCACCAACTGCACACACTGGGTACTTATTTCATACATGTGTGTTTATATCAGCATTATGCTGCAAAAAGTTGGTATTTTTGATTGGTCCAACTTTTTTTTGTAATTTTTACTGGACGTTTAAACAAAGAAAAAAACATTTTTCACAGAAATCATGAAATTTGTCCATTTAAAAAATGTACACAGAATTTGTCTGGAGAGAATTGTAGGCTTTGTTAGGGTAGAAAGATAAATGAACAACAAAGAAACTTTGTTTGGAGAGAATAGCAGCTTACTGATAAGTGTACATTAATAACAAATGTTAATCAATAAACAATCCTAATGATTACACAAGAAAACTGGGTAACCAAAATATTTGAAAGTTTGTAATTTGTAATTGTACATATACACTAGGGAATGAAACATTCAAAAGTCGAAATACATGTAGTTGTAGTTCTTTCTACAATCTCAAAATTTAGTTTTAGTTGTTGTAAGTGAAATGAAAAAAAGACAACTTGACATATTCAAAGATTGAGTGGTGAACTTGCAGCAAACTGTCAAAAGTTAATAGAGTTGTTTTCACTTCCTTGTAGATCCAATGCTCCAAACAATGTATACTTTGATCAGGAAGCTAATGGGTTTTCAAGGAATCTGTCCTTGTATATGTTTTGAGTTCTCAAGGAGTATTGCATTAATTGAAAAGATAAGGTGAATATGCACTTGACCTCAATCTATGATGGTGAGACCTTAGGGGGTTAAGATGTTGATAAGTGTGGCCAATCATCTTTCAGTGTGTTTTGCTTTGTTTTCATACACTTCAGTGACATATTGATTCAGCAGTGAGTCTGCATGTCTTGTAATAAGCCCATCCATGTGTATGGCGGTGATATAGACAGATAGATATGATACTAAACAAGAGAAAGGAATGCCCGCCAGCTATATTGTTTATCTTTTTGGGTGGTATGGGGGGAGGATGTTGTTGTTATTGTTACCTGATGGCAATACTTTCAGTCTACTAGCCAGCTTACAGATGTTGCAGCTCTGTCAGATAGAGTGTGTATTGTATCGGTTCCCAGAGTGTGGAGGGCTTGTTAACCATAGTAATCCCAAAGGCTGTGATCTCTGTGCATCTCTCTGATAGTAAGTCTGCACATCTGTTTCAGCCTCCCCCAATATTTACATAGAAGCCCTGACCTGCTGTTTCACATCCCTAGATATATTAACACTATAAAAATGTTTTAAGTGTGTAATGACGACTGATGATTAGACCCAGTAACAATTAGATTGAGTGATTATTTTGGTGGGGAGCCTGATAGTGACCTCATCCTTGATACCGACACAATACATCTGTGTCACTTGTTAACTCCAAATATAATCATACAATAATGTTTCAATTATTCATTTATCCTACTATACTTATAGTATGGGAGGAGTATTTGATAAAATGAAAACAGGAATGTGTAATTCGGATGAAGTCACCCGATGGCTTTGATGTTGGCTTCAAATCTATACACAGGTCACTTTGACCACAAAGGGAGGTCAGTATGACCATCCTTATCACATTCTGGCTAATGGAGTATAAACAATGATATCCCTTACAGCATACATTAAAGCTGAGCTTGGCTTTCAGGTGATTTTTTGTGGTTACCGCACACCTGCATAGAAGTACATGATCACATTTTTGTTTTAGCAATAACACCCCCACCTCAAAAACAAAAAATACTGTTGAATTGGAACTTCTGTGTATGGTTCAAGGCTCATTACATATAAATCAGAGCTTGGAATATGATTAGTAGTTTAAGGGGAAGTCAGATCCTGATATTTGATGTGTGAGACCAACTGAAAATGAAATATTAAAATGTAAACAGGAAATATACATAGCTGTATTTTACAGTTGTGAAGGGATTTTGAAGATTTTTATGAAGAAGTTGCATGAATGGGTTTAATTTTGTTAGTTATTCAAAATATAATAATGTCCAGGAAGACACTGAATTGTTCAGAGAGGTAGTCCTTTTACAGATAAAATGTCAAGTTCACTCCTTTGGTCAGTGTGTCCAGAAAGTTCTCTTGGTCAGTATAATGTCCAGTATGCTGTGCATCGGTCAGTATAGTTGTTCAAGAGTTCCTTTATATGACTACCCTTACCATTAAGCCATAGTCAGTTACTGTTCAGGAAATCAGATTGTTAGTATTAAGTATCCAGACTCTGAAGAAGTGACAAGTCAAAGGTTGCAAATAAAAAACTGTCAAATTCATAATTAAACAAAAATTTTAAATCATGTTAAGTTTTTCATAATAGTTCTGAGCTGTCTGTTGAGATGGCTCTTTTCTGGTCATTGTATCAAAGGAAGTGCTGACATTCTGGTTTCTATCTTCCTTTAACAAATGAATATTTACTTGAGTGTATAAAGCACTTACACTTTCAATCTTGGAAACACTTCAAAGTTTTGATCTACAACTAAGGGTTTCTTTTGATAAACTTATAGTTATTTAACTAGAAACATTTGGAAGTATTCGTGAAGATTTTCATTAAAATCATTTCCATGTGTACCTGATATAACAACCTAGTTTTGATGCATCTATTAATTATTAGGAACAAATTCAGGTAATATCAAATGAAGGCACATCTGATGTTGAAGACTAGTGATATAGCGAAGGTGTGATGATAAACCACTGCTGATGTAGCAACATTCCTGAATATATGTGAGTGATCCCTTTGGAAATACAGTAAAGTATGTACTTATGTAAAGGATATGTATGTAGGTTAATAAGTCATAACACTGCCACACTTAAAACCACCTCACAATAAATAAGATATAATGGTTTGGGATAAATATTTGGGCCGATGCTTCAGTTCTTTTTAGTTTTATTGGATGCATATTTAATGGGTCTTCAGCAGAACCTCCTGCGGCACATTTTTATAGATGTTGATTGCAACACTGAGATAGCAAAAAATTGGTATATACGATGGCATCTATTACCAAAGCAGAAAAAATACCCCCAAAAAAAACATCAAGACAAAATCATGTTGTCCGGAAAGCAAATGAAACTGAGAGCAAATTTTTAAAAAAAATATGGTTTCTGTGAAAGCCAAGGAAACAATGATAAGTTGTTCGTGAAAAACAAATGAAGCAATACTTTTTCTTGCTAGAGTAACTTACTAGGATGTATTATATATGTGTAATGAGTTTCATCAACTCTTGAGTTATCTATTCTGGAATAAACTGGCCTGGGAAAGATCTTGTAGAAATATTGGAATGGGAAAATGGCATGTCTTCTTCTCCTAAAGGCTGAGGTGTATCTATCAAGCATGCCATACATTAATTTGTTTTATCTGCTTCAGACATGTGCATGCATGTGTGTACGAGTGTGTAGTTTGTCCACACTGATATAATGCTCCATAAAATTAGTCTGTCTGTTAGGCTCATCAGCATGTTTCCTTCACATGCATCATCTGTTAGACTATCATTGCCTGCAATTTTACACTGACATTTGTTAAATTTTGAAGTATCATCAGAAGTATTTGGTAGTGCTGAAGGTTTTTATACATTATTTATTCCTGTACTCCAGACAATCTACTTATTCTATTTGTTGAAGTATACTAGATCAATTTAATGCTATATGTAATGTTGCTGGGAGGTCTGTCGACAGATGTCTGAAGATGTTTTTGATTTGTGCAAAGTTTGTCCTCTCTAAAGATATTTTTCATCGGTGTAAACATTGTGTTCACGGGTGTTTTTGAATGGTATGAAGTTTGTGCTCACTAATGATGTTTTTGATTGGTGTAAAGTTTGTGCTTATGAATAATGTTTTTGATTGGTATAAAGTCTGTGCTTACTAATGATGTTTTTGATTGGTGTAAAGTTTGTGCTCACTAAAGATGTTTTTGATTGGTGTAAAGTTTGTGCTCACTAAAGATGTTTTTGATTGGTGTAAAGTTCTTGCTCACTAAAGATGTTAATGATTGGTGTAAAGTTTGTGCTCACTAAAGATGTTTTTGATTGGTGTAAATTTTGTGCTCACTAAAGATGCTGTTTATTGGTGTAAAGTTTGTGTTCACTAAAGATGTTTTTGATTGGTGTAAAGTTTGTGCTCACTAAAGATGTTTTTGATTGGTGTTAAGTTTGTGCTCACTAAAGATGCTGTTTATTGGTGTAAAGTTTGTGCTCACTAAAGATGCTGTTTATTGGTGTAAAGTTTGTGCTCACTAAAGATGCTGTTTATTGGTGTAAAGTTTGTGCTCACTAAAGATGTTTTTGATTGGTGTAAATTTTGTGCTCACTGAAGATGTTTTTGATTGGTGTAAAGTTTGTGCTCACTAAAGATGCTGTTTATTGGTGTAAAGTTTGTGCTCACTAAAGATGTTTTTGATTGGTGTAAAGTTCTTGCTCACTGAAGATGTTTTTGATTGGTGTAAATTTTGTGCTCACTGAAGATGTTTTTGATTGGTGTAAAGTTTGTGCTCACTAAAGATGCTGTTTATTGGTGTAAAGTTTGTGTTCACTAAAGATGTTTTTGATTGGTGTAAAGTTTATGCTTACCACTGATGTTTTTGATTTGTGTTAAGTTTGTGCTAAATAAAGATATTGTAAATCATGAATGGTGTTATTCAGTATGAAAAAAAAAGAATTGCTATTGCTATAAGGTGACATGGTGTAGTCACATTTTCTAGGGATGAACAGATAATCACAGTCAAGAGATGTAAAGGAACTTGTTTAAATATCCTTTTAACAAATATTTGGAAGTTTGGTTTTAAAGCCCATCCTTTAGTCATGAACAACAGGTTTTGGCAGAAGACTCTGTTTAAGATACTTAGGCAGATATGTTTAGAGGTTTTTGCTGATGCTCAAGGTAGATGATGGACAGCGATAAGATAGCCCATATTCTGGTCCAAATCTACAAGTGATGGGACTGACAGGGAGGATATTAATGGAGCGGAGACTGTATTGGTTTTGGCAAACAAGAAATAAAAACATGTTATCAGACGAATATTTCATAGTCTAAGAAGTCTGTTAAGTGGCCATGTACAGGCTGTGTTTAACTGTGGATGAAGGAAAATACCCTATTTGAGAATTTTGTTGACCATAATGTGTTCCCACAGTATTTGAGTGTATGGGTTTTTTTTTCATATGGGGCTATCAGAATACACAGTGGTGCTTGTACATAAGAATATATTTTGTTAAATATCACATGTACGAGTTCTGGATCGAGATGTTACATACTGCAAAAGCATATCTTTTTGTGGGGCTTAATTTGTTTTGTAACTGATTATTATATTCAATACAATGAGTTAAATACAACAAGGAATACATAATGAGACAATATGAACTGTCACACATACACCTTTGCATACATACGACATGATAATATTTTTGCATATATCTAATTTAATAACAGAATCGCACAAATGTTGCCACTCTGTTCATAGATATATCTATAAATATGCATGTAAACACATTAAAACACACACATTAGATTATATACATGTAAAATAAAGCATACATACACATGCACATTGCATACACCCAAACACACCCACACATACACACACTCTCACCCCCTCACACATGGTGGGACTCAATTTTTGTGGGTTTAAAAAAATGCTTTTTTGTTGACTCCTGATTCCGTAGATGAATGTGGCTCAATCAATGCTTAATAGTTTGTGGACAATATCAGTTGAATGAGAATACCCACAAAATCACTGAAAATAAATCTCCCACAAGAGTTAATGATCTTACAGGATCTGAACCGTAACCAGAGCTGTCATCCAGATATTCTGATAGTACTATTCACATGTGTAATTGATGGAACTTGGAACCTTTCACAAGTACAAGGTTCAATATATACAAGATGTTTGAGGATTCAACAGGGAACAATCTTAAGTATCCCTCTTTTCTGTACATGAGATAATGATGCACTGTAGACTAGTCTCTTTTATTCTGGTTGTAACACATGTTCAGTAATAGGAGCCAGTGTGTCCTGAGCCTCTTTGTGGTACAAGTGTAAATGTGTCCTGATCCTTGTGTTGTACCAGCTGTCTCTTCTGGTGTACACATGGTGCACTTGTCAACATTCTTGTGTAATCTGTGACATTGCTATATGTCATCAGTATATAGTAGTCTATCTCATTATTGATGGAAGATTAATGGTTGAAGCAGAACTTCATGTGGTAGTTAAATTTTACAGCAGTGCTATAAACATGACATAATTGGTATAATTATAGCCTTTTTTACTAGTGTATAGTCAGTGTTTTAGATGTTATGGTGTCGTGGTAGATTCAGATTTGTTTCAGACCCATATGCACATGCAAGGACAAAATATCTAGTACTACGTTATAAGGTAAATCGTGCTGTAACCCAAAAGCATAGTTTTAACATTCTGGTAGCTGATTTGCATTACTAATGCTTTTTACTTGTCATCAGTCTCTTAAAATTAGTCTTGTGTGCCTCTCGCAGGAATTTAGTTATAGTGAACATACATGTTGCATATTATTGATAAGCCTGGTACAGGTCTTTTGACAGTTTTACAGTCTGAAAGCTCTAAAAGCTTCTTCTATACAGATAAAAATATTCTTAGACCTTAAAGGTTTCTAGTAACAAAATAAAAGCAGTATCGTGGAATTATAAGTCCATGAAATGGATGTAACACATAAATACAAGAAGGGGCTATTCTCACCAAAAGGCTGTGATGCAATTGTCAGCACTATGGTTACTGTCTGAGATAGATATTGAACACCAAACCAATACAGTAAGTGGCTATTTATCCTCTTGTGTATCCTTGACACAATGAGAATTATTGCTTTGATATTGAGCTGGTAAACACTGGACATAGGAACTTAAATAGGGCCTGCCGTCCTGAGGGATTAATGACACTCCAAGCTAGCACCAACTGTTAGATTGATGATTGCGGGAAGAGGTAGGCAAACACCATTAATGAGAGAGAGGGTAAACACTGCCCTATTGATAGGCATTGTAATACCATCAGTCTCTCAGTTTATCATTTGTAGCAGGCATGGGAATGAGGCTGTCCAATGACTATAGTAAGCATAGGAATGAGGCTGAATGGTGTTATAGCAGGCATGTGAATGAGGCTGTCCAGTGACTATAGTAAGCATGGGAATGAGGCTGAATGGTGTTATAGCAGGCATGTGAATGAGGCTGTCCAGTGACTATAGTAAGCATGGGAATGAGGCTGAATGGTGTTATAGCAGGCATGTGAATGACACTGTCCACTGACTGTAACAAGATTGGGAATGAGGCTATCTACTGACTTAAGCAAGGGTGGGGATAAGGCTGTCCATTGAGGATAAAAAGGATGGGAATGAGACTGTCCAGTGTTATAGCAGGCATGGAAGGGGGTTGTTTCGTGTTAAAGCAGGCATTGAAATGAAGCTGTCCTGTGAATATAACAGGCATGGGAATGAGGCTGTATGGTGTTATAGCAGACATGTGAATGAGGCTGTCAAGTTTGAGAATGAGGCTATCCCATGACTGTAACAAGCTTGGAAATGAGGCTGTCCATTGACTATAACAAGGGTGGGAATGAGGCTGTCCAGTGTTATAGCAGGCATGGGAATGAGACTGTCTGGTGATATGACTCTCACCTCCATACCATCAGTCTAGCAGCTTGGATATGAGGTTGTTCAGTTACAGTCATATCAATACCATCTGTCTAAATCTAAGTTTCAGTCTAGCATGCATGGGAATGAGGTTGTCCAGTGATGGTTACCTCAATACATTAATGTTAAGCAGGCATGGGAAGGAGGTTGTCCAGTTTATGTCCAGTGAATGCTACTGATCAACACCATCAGTCTAGATTGGTTTCATTATCAGAGAATTGTTCAGAGAATGTGGCTCAGTTTGTCCATAAACCTAAGACCATCAAATTAGTAACGCCAATGATAATACATAACCTCACAGGGCTGAGAGTCTTGCACTGAGTGCTGCAGAGTATGTCAATTAACATTGTGCTTGTCATATTGGCAGCCGTCGACATGGTACCAGCTGGCCACTGGAAAGTATCAGAAGCCTTTGGCTATAGTCATCAGATCCAGGAACGGCCATTGACTTGATATTAATATAACAGCATTTGTGGTTGAGTTGGCCATTGACCAGCAATGATCAGAAACAAGAATGACCAATGGGCTTTGTTCCACCACAGTTAGTGATTGTGTTGGCCATTGACCAGCTATATGGTTAATAGAACCAAGAATGTCCAGTTGGCTTTATAAGCCAGAGCTGACATATTGGTTGTTATTGAATATCATTTTAATCAATCTCCATTGATACTGATGAGTTGTCCATCTTGATATTTACTTTAGCTAGTCTTGTGATATGCTTGATGGGGTAATTCATCCTTTTGAACTACACAAAAAATTACACAATACTAATAAGGTCACAGATGTATTGGGTCTCAACCAACCGTAGCATGTTTGGAGACAAGGACAAATGAGTTAACGCTGTAGGAAGGGTTTTCACTTGGCTGTTTAGAACCTGTGCTGGTTTTTTTAGCCACAGGGTATGTGATCTTTATTGATTGCAGGCCAGTGAGTGTAGCACTAGTGACAGTGCTTTGTTTTCGGGGCAATCAGACAATCCTGACTGGCCTATTCTATGACTGCCTTAAGTCTTAAGCCACACACTCCGTCAAATCAAAAATATTACTTTATTTTTCTTGTTCACAGTATTGAAGCCTTATGATACATAAAATCATAAATCATTAATTCTCCTGATAGTGTCAGTGATCAGTATCTGCAAATGCTTTACTATTTATGGATAAATTTGAAAAGAAAAAAACCTTAAAATTTTAATCCTAAAATGTAAGGTAGGAAATTCAAGATTTTCATAGGCAGCCCCAGAAGACAAAATTTCTCGTAATTTAGAAAAAAGATTCTGAAGGATCTTCATTTATACAAATATGAATGCATAGTTTGACCTTGAAATAAAATTGACCTCAAAATGACTTCTATTTTGTGTGTTTACCTGTCCTACTATTCCATACAGCTGAATGTAGCTGCTGTCCCAGTGTTTTAGTTGTGTGGACAAACTGTACTTAAGTGACTGTTGGTGTAAACTTTAATATGCTGTCTGGAAAGTAGCTCCGATTAATTTTTATCATTATTGTACCTTACATAGGAAATATGTTAATGTACCTTTCAATAGAATATTTGATAAACTGAATTATTACATAGCTTTCTGATGCGTATGAATCAACATTGTAGTCGTAGTGTTCAAGGGTGGAGGGCCGTACATGGTATGGTTAAAGTCAAGTGTTGACAGGTTTACATTTTAACAGTGTCCTATATCTGATCAATGTTCATTCAGGTATGTTAACAGTTAAAACCTAGGTTTAAACTTAAGTGTGGAGAGGAATTGCATGCTCCTTCAGTACCTGTACTTCACTTATATAAACAAACACAAGTTGTCTGTATTAAGAGACTTGCATAGAATTATAGTGTTTCACTGAAATACATGGACCAGTAAAATTTACAACAAAAGAAATGTATGTGTTTTGTGTTGTGTTCTCATTCCTGTATTAAGTCTAGTCATGTCCCAGTGTACACACAGGGACGTCTGACATGTTAGAATTGTTACCTGGTATATAGGTTTACACCTGTATATCACCTGTGTCTTATCCGTAAATATATATTACAGGTATGTGATCTGGATATCGTTTACTGTCCCAAGTTTTTACCTGCACCAACTTAACACTGATTACCTGGTTATCTGTAATATATAAGTGTTTTCTGATGATGGAATAAAGATAGTATGCCTTTTTGGGGTTATAGTGTACAGTCTTACCTGTAAACGTGTATAAACTAGATTATCACCTGTACCTGTGATATCATTTGTAGAACAGAGTGATTCCCTTTTTGTGTTTTGACAAACTAGCTAGTCTCAATCCTTTTATCCATATTCTCCTCTGTGATGTTTTTGGAGTGTCCGGCTAGACAGTGATGTAGAGGTGCCTTATTAAAACCCTGCAACAAGCAGAACATTGGTTTTTGTTACTCCTTCCTGTTATAGTGTTTTTTGGGAAACAATTTATGCAATACTTGCTGTGACAATGACTCAGTGTAGAGACTTGATAGAAAATACAATGATATGATTATGATGTAACTAGAAAAATTGTTGATTTTTATGACAGTATTAAAATAAATGATAGTGAAATTTCCACAGTTGGAGGTAGATAAATGTAGATTGTAGGCATGCAATGATATGAGGACAGTGTATCCTTTTTTGGGATTACCAGAGTATACACATATTCATTAAAACAGGTACAAACTGCAAACAGTGAGTTAAAGAGTGAGACCAATGTTGGATTTATGTATGACAGCAAAGATGACAGCTTAAAGTATATGTTGGAAGAGTAAATTAGGATAATTACCTAACTGTGTATCACATTGTCTCTGATTCACCAGCCGATTTACTGCTGTTTAACTTATTCTAATGTGAATCATGCTTTAATGTCATTCCAATCCCAACTTCATTGATAAAGCTGTAAGAGTTATCTCCCTTCCATTAGGCCCAAGTATGAATAGTTACGGTCAGTAATGAAATGCGATTTTGTTTGTGAAGGTTGATATAGGAAAACATCATTTTTATACTTTCATGTGCTGTATGAATTTGATTTATGATTTGAGAAAGGGAGAAAGATACATGTTAGATCTAATTTGTTAATAAACTGTACCTATTACATGTACCTCTAAATTCTAATCTTGCCATTTTCAAGTGTGATCGCGTGTCTGTATATTAGTCACTCATTCCATTAGTGAAATAGAATTTGAAGGTTTAAATATAATTACTGTGAAGTGTAAATTATGTATGTCTAACAAGCTGTCCCTGATGAATGTTAGGAGCCATTGTTAGTATTCTTCTCAAAATAAAAAATGAAATAATGATTGTTAAACATCAGTGTAATATGGGAAGCTGAAATGGAATATAACATTATTTAAAAGAGTTCTGTCTATATATCTTATTAATGTACTTGTAATGAAGTACATTCTTGGAATAAATCCAAGAAGCCAGTCTGTGCTGCCTCTTTGATTAACCAATTTTTAGTAGAGGCAGTCCTTTCTGTGACATTACAGTGCATTGCAATTATTTCTGACTTGCTACAGTGTAAGTCAACTTTCAAAGTGTTCCTCATTGCAGATGCACTGTTTGATGAGGTTCTTGAGGAAACACAATAAGAAGCATAGCTACATGGTATACTTGAAAAGTTTTAAAATAATATGCTTCTCTTAAGTCAAAGGAATTAACATTTCGATCAATTTTACCAGTGCTTGAAACATTTACAATACAATGTAATTTGAAATTTAAAACACTTCATTGGCCATTAAAGAACCAAAAACACTGAGAAATTGATGTGTATAAGCAGTTGTGTGAACTGTTTTTCAGATTTGAGTATTTATGGTAATGTGATCCTGTTGGTTATTTTGGAAGATTTACGGTTATGTGATCCCCTTGTAAGCATGTCTGTTATCGCAGAGCAGAAAATGATATTGGCATGTGAGTGCTGAGCGATCCTACAGTGAGCATGATAGATAGAAACATGGATTTGTATATCTCTCAACTTTATCATTTTGTTCTAATTTAAAGAATTGAGATTAGAAGGGAATGTAATTATAAGAAAATATTGATGACGAGGATGATTCATCCCAGTTAAAACTGTCTGATGGTCTATCCTTGTAATCTGATGTATAGCCCAAGGCCTTTGATGTTTCTTGAACCACAAATCTGTTAGATGTATATACACATGAATTGTTTTTATTTGTGAAAATAAAAAGTGTAATAAGTATAGTGTATGTGTGTAAGTGTGTGTGATGGATGGTGTGCAGGGATAGCTGTGGTGAAGCCTGTTGGCATCAGATCAGACTCGTCATTTACAGCTACCCTGTACTGACAGTTCACCCCTCACCTTCCAGTGTACCACTGTACACCCCTGCATCAGGAACTCCACTAGGAACCCTCAACTATTGGTGATGTGATTGTTGTTTTACAAAACAGTCTACCTGCTGTGCTGGGCCCAATGGCAACAACAGATGTTAAGATCTCTAAAGCTACTGTAGTTTAGTCATAAATAGGTAGAAATGTGTATGTAGCATCACATATATATATTTATAGGATACCCATGACTGTGTCATTATCCTACTAGAACTGGATATAGTGTATAATACCAGTCTCAGGAAGTAACACTCATAGTCCAAGCATTTGTGGGATATTGTTTTCCTGTTGTGAAGTTTACAAACCTGATGTACTGAGAAAACAGAGGATTTCTAAAGTCTAGGAAACGTCCCAGTGAGGGGCAGAGACATTACAACTCTTGACTCTTACACCCAGGACAGGAGGCCTTTACTACCACTTCTGAATGTGAAACAGATGTAGTACCACTGCTCTGTGTAAACTTTGTTCAGTCAGGACTGGTAACAGTCACATGTACAAGTCCTTGTGGAGTTGCAAACAATTTCACTTATGGTATTATTTACAACGCTGCACTTAAGTATTATTTTCAAAACTACATGCATTCAATTACTGAGATTCAGGATGCATTACTTTGGATGAGTGTGCCATTTTGAATGAGTTTTGAACTTTAGAAGAGGATTTAAATTGTGAAGGGCTTCTATTCAAGGTCAGATCCTGTTACTGCGACACCATGCCAGAGATTGAGAACTTCCATCGAAAGCATAGCCTTCGTAAGTCTGATATGTTACCACTAACTTCCAAAATCACTTGTTCCTTGTAAATTTTTCACAGCTATAACAACAGTGATTTGTTGGTTAATTTTTTCTGTAATATATTTTGTTAAGAGTGTTGTTATATTGCTGTGATATAATTCACGGTAGATATATTCGCCTGAGGCTGGTGTATATCAATGTACAAACTTGAAATGATTTTCCGTAGGCTGTAGATTGGTCTGGATACAGTAGAGGGAAATTGTCTATACAATAGAGGGCAAAAATGTCTGTATATAGTAGGGGTCAGAAGTGTTTGTATACAGTAGAGGGAAATTGTCTGTATATAGTAGAGGGCAAGTGTCTGTATACAGTAAAGGGTAGAAGTATTTGTATACAGTAGAGGGCAGAGGTGTTTGTATGCAGTAGAGGGTAGAGGTGTTTGTATACAGTAAAGGATAGAAGTATTTGTATACAGTAAAGGGTAGAGGTGTTTGTATGCAATAGAGGGTAGAAGTATTTGTATACAGTAGAGGGTAGAGGTGTTTGTATACAGTGAAGGGTAGAAGTGTTTGTATGCTGTAAACGGTAGAGGTATTTGTATGCAGTAAAGGGCAAAAGCGTCTGTGTATAGTAGAGGGCATAAATGCCTGTATACACCATAGGGCAGAATGTTTGTATGCAGTAGAGGACAGAAGTATTTGTATACAGTAAAGGGTAGAGGTGTTTGTATTCCAGAAGTGGATAGATGTGTCTCTAAATTAATTAAGAGTAGAAAGTGTCTGTTTACATTTAGGATTGAGGTGTTTATACACCAGGATAGGGTAACTATGTCTGTAAAATAATAAAGAGTAGAAGTGTTCGTTTACATTCGAGAGTAGAGGTTTTCAATACCAGTAGAGGGTAGAAGTATCTCTATACATTACAGGGTAGAACAGTAGAGGATAGGTATATCTGTATACAGTAGAGGGTAGAACAGTAGAGGGTAGGTATATCTGTATACAGTAGAGGGTAAAACAGTAGAGGGTAGAACTGTCTGTATACAGTAGAAGGTAGAACTGTCTATATACAGTAAAGGGTAGAACAGTAGAGGGTAGAAGTATCTCTATACATTAGACTGTAGAACAGTAGAGGATAGGTATATCTGTATACAGTAGGGGGTAGGTATATCTGTATACAGTAGAAGGTAGAACAGTAGAGGGTAGGTATATCTGTATACAGTAGGGGATAGGTATATCTGTATACAGTAGAGGATAGGTATATCTGTATACAGTAGAGGATAGGTATATCTGTATCCAGTAGAGGGTAGAAGTGGCTGTATACAGTAGAGGGTAGAACTGTCTGTATACAGTAGAAGGTAGTACTGTCTGTATACTGGAGACTACAGAAAAGTAGATGTAACAAAATGCTTTTCATGCAAACCTTGTTATACAGGAGTAAAATGAAAGTGAATGAGGCACTTACCAGGTAATATTTATTTATACATTAATACTAATGTAGAGTAAAGACAGGACAAAGCTTTCATTTTAAAAATATATGCGTAAGCAATAGTGATGTTTATTATGAGCTTTGTATTGAACTTTGCTTAGAACTTTGTGTATAACTTTGAAACTTCTGTTTACCTTTGTACAGATAATAGCACAGGAAATCTTTGTCTATATTTCTGTAGACAATCAGTTGGTTTGTCTATCAATACTGTTTTGGCATTGCTCCCTGATATTTCTGTTTGATGCATTGAAGTACATCGATGCTCATCACATTATAGATGCTTATTAGATGTACATTTATCAGATAAAATTAATCTTAAGGCAAACAAGTTTCATAAGTTTTCATTTTTAACTGTTCATTACTTGTAGAAAAATGGTAAAATATTGGTTACTATGTGCTGACCAGTAATGAAACCAGTATGTTTCAACATCAATGTAACAGTGATGCCTGTAAATCAAATTGGACTTGTAACAGGCACTAAATAAGTTCTCCTTTTGATATCTCAATAATAATTGACTTTCATGAAACAAATAATTATTTATCCTGTGACCAGTCCAGCTATGTAGTATTACAGCTAATGCTGTGATTTTTGTTTACAATGCAGGAGTGGACAATCTTGATTTATTGAAACTTGCTACAAGTTCTTGTAGTATCATTTACCCAAATCAAATCCAATTTAACTGATTCCAAATTTCAATTTGGCAACCAGTAATCAGATAAGTGATTATTAAAGTCATTATCATTATAGTGTTTGGGACATGGATAACCTTAAGGTAAGCACTTCAAACACTCCAAAGATCCTGATGAAGCTTATTGGTTTTTCAGGTCTTTGATTTACCATTAATAGTTGCATTATATCTCAAATAAAAAACATATTAATAATACAGATATATGGTTTATGACTTCCTGATGAAGAAAGTTTTCATTTCAGATTTTTTAGGGAATCCTTTCCTATATATCAATACACTATCCAATGAGTTTATTCAGTAACACTGGTGGGAAAGTGTTCAAAGATTTAGCTACCCTTGGTGTTAAGTTATGAATCTCTGTTAATTACTTTTATCTTACCACTGGTGAGGAGCTGCTGACAAATGGAAGCCTATGTGTGTGGTGTAATAGATTATCATTTCCTCTGGGAACAAGTCCTTTGGCTACTTTTGACCACAATGTGTTGAGAGAGCTAGCAGGGGAGGTGAAGATGTACTTGTGTTATATCACAGCTGCCTGTCAGCTCTAACTACTTCCTTCTCCCAAATCGTTGAATGATAAATTACTACTGTAGATTTGATGGAGACCATTTACCAGAAATGAATCTTCAATTTTGTTTTATTTAACCCATATAGATTTGATATCTGTCAGAAGTTAGCCTTGAAAATCTTTAAAAAAAACTTCCTTAAATAATTCTTGTTATCTCCCTTCTGAAAGGGTTGGTAAATTGATCCATTCAGATTTCATATAGATAAATGTTTCCTTAGTTAAATGGAAATCAGACATTATATAATATTTTTTATGCATTAAATGTTAAAATCTGGTTAAATTGGAAGAAGGATTATCTAGATGATATTGTCTCAGGTATTTAAGAAGATATACTACCCATTTCATTACATTATTTAAGTGGTAGTATAGATTATAAAAAATATCAATGTTTGTATGGTGGAAAACATGGTTGTGAATCAGAATTATTGCGAAATATACAGTATTGACCTTTTATTATTTATATAACATCTAAATCATGATGATCTAGAGATATATTTGTAATGGTCATCAGTAATGCTCTGCGTATGTAGGTGTTTGCTAGTTCTATAGCTGGACACGATCTGCTATATTATGATTGGCCATTACAGGGAGATTACAAAGTCCAGTGAGAATGTACAGGGATTAGAGAAAGTAAGCAAATAACACAGTATGATCTCCTTACAAATGTATGTAACTTTGCCAGCTCATTTCCTGAATGGAACAATGTAGGCCAACAATTTATATTGACGGATGTTGCCACTTCATATGTAAACGGAAAGGATTCAATATTATTTCATAGATCATAAGATAAACATTTACGACAATATTTCCGTGTGTGATGACGGTATTAAATGCCATCAATGGATTTACAAGATTGGTGACAAAGAAAAGTCTACAGCACTTGGAATATAATGACGTCCATCCAGTTTGTGAAAGGCTACAGAAAAAGTAGGTTCAGGGCTCAGGTTCTGGTTTTACAGTTTTACCCTTGTCAGAGAATCTATTTCTCAGATCAATTGTGGATTAATATTATCATACAAGTAAATTCTGGTTGTGAAGAAATTCATAAGATTTCAATTGATAACAAGGAAGTAAAAAAATAAGGGTTAATGGACATACATGGTTTCTAGTTGTCAGTCAAATCAGCTTAGAGCCTTGATATTATATGGTTCATGTTTAAAAAAATACCTTAAACATTTCTTACCTGTAGATAATGGTTTATGAATAAATTATAATAATCTAAATAGAATAGGTATTACTTAAGAAAATACTAGATGTACTTTTTGAGATATTTGAATGAATTGTGTTAGAAGGTCTAGTATACATATTCCCTTTCCAGATCAAGTTAACAGTCATTACTGTAAATACATCTGATTTATGCTGGTGATGTAAGTTTGGAATAACAACTTCTTTTGAAGTTTGAAATTTTCTGTAAAACATAATTTGAATCTGATTGATGTGAATATATGCCTTGACTGATGTCTGTTTATAATTGAAGCTACCATAGACCAGAATTTATGTTGCCATATGTATCAACATATTTTCATCAGATGTATATCATTAATTTATTAATTTCTTGGCCCCTTGCAGAGTTTTTTTTTTTCTTGTTTTGTTTTTTTTAGGTCACCTGAGATGAAGTCTCGGGGTGACCTGTTGCAATCCTCTTTTGTCTGGCATTGTGTGTTGTAAACTTTTAACATTTTCGACTTCTTTTGGAAAACTCCTGAACCAATTTTAATGAAATTTTGCTAAAACCTTCCATGGCTAAAGGTGCATCAATTTTTTTAGTTATATGGTCCTCAACCCCAAAGAGCCTGAGGAGCGAGGCCAAAGAGGGTCAAATTGATTGAAACTTCAAAAATCTTCTCGAGTCCCAGGTGTGGTAGAATCAGATACCATCTTTTTTTTTTATTATAAGACCAGTGTGGACAAAAAAATTGGTAGAATAAAAACCAAAAAATTGAAGTGTACCAGTACACCAGTACAAGTCGTTAGGCAAATTGCTGATGTCTTCTTCATTGGAAAAGCCAAGTCCCCTCATACAGGTATATATGATTGCAAATGATAATTGACCACCTTCAGAATCTGGGATTTTTGTTTTGTGTCTTTTACTTATGGGATAATTAGGAGAATTAATCAATATGCTATTCCTTTGCTTCATCTTTTCCATTACAAACTTTTTTTTTGGCATAGTAATTTCATATCTCCCTGTCATCAAATTAAAATAGACACTAAGGACATCATGATACAATATATTCAGAAGATTCATCCTGATCTATCTGGATCCAGTTATTTGGCTTTTGAATTAAGGTACAAGTACAATGGGAGAAAAATTAGAGTAATTACATCTTTAACCAGCTAATACTGCAGACAAACTGGTTGAAGAGTTGTCTTGATTTTAGCCTTTTATAGGGGCTTGACATGTGGTGGTCTATCATCATCTTAGGGAAATATTTTGCAAATGAAGCGATAATCATCTTGAATGGAAACTGATTTATGGTGTAGTAAGTACCTTGCATTACCAGGTTGCATGTTGAGATATGGATTATATTACAGCTGGTCAACTTTTTATTCTATATTTTATGAGTATCAGTATTTTTGTTTTCACAAATGGGAGGTAACTCTTGTTACCTTACACCAGTTGCTTACTGTGACCAATTTATATGACAGTGTTTCATTGTAACTTTGTTTTATAAAATAAATACATGTCCAAACCATATTACACATTGTTGATTGAGGAGAAAATGTAATACACAGGTGATAAATAGACAGGTGACTGGCAGGTATACCTCATCACCATGAACAGGTGGGTTTACCTGGTGTTTTCAGGAAGATTGATGGGTGTGCTGACTATAGGCATGACATGGGGTATTTCAGTACAGGTACATATCTTTCTGGTACAACTAGGTGTGTTTCAGTATAGGAACCTGTGTCTCTGGAAATGGCAGTCTGTATTATTACATTACAATCTATCTGAACAACAAAGTATTCAATCTCGTATCATGCTGATGAGTAAACAGTTGTAGCCGACCTGTTTTATAGGTGTGGTTCTGGGTAAGAAAACTCTGATGCAAATCTGGCACCTACAAACTCTTAAGACAGGTGCTCTTACTGACCAGTTACCTAGTCTGTTTTAGTGATCTGACCTAGTCCTATGACACCTCTACATTGAAATCACAATTGTGGGTCAAATATATTTTTCTATATTCTGCACATTATTGCCAATTAAACCCTTAACATACAGGTAGAGTTTTGCTAGGGTCTAGAGTGTTGTTGATGAATATCTTCTAAAAAGCAGAAAGGCTGTAATAGCTAATTTCCCCCTTGAAATAAACAATGTTGCAGGGGGTTGTAGGTATCAGGACTGTTAGAGAGAGCAGCAGTGGGGAATTTTGTTTCAGTATGAGAACTAGAGAAGACAGGATCTCAAATAAAGGGAAGTTTGTTGCTAATGAGATGAATCAAATATACAAAAAAACATGTTTTGGAATCTTTTATTCAGCTTGGGGGATTTCCTTAGGCCTATAGGAAATCCATCTGGATTTGTGACTGTTGTGTTGAGGGCCATGCTTCTTGGGGGTCGAGTAGGATAAAGGTTATTGGTGTTTTATGGATGTGTGACAGTTCGGGAAGCACTGTGAGACAATATATCATGCTATGTCAATAAAGCTGTCAGTCAGCCTTCATATCAACTCACCTATGTATTGAAACTGTGAAACAAATGTCTTACAGCAACACAAAGTCAACTCAGTGTCATCTTTTATATCATAGTTATTCAAATGCGTAAATCAAGCATATGATAGTGTCTCGTGATATTGATTTTTGTTTTCAGAAAGGCAATTATTCTTTATCCTTAGGCAAACTAAAGCACTAATTTCAAATAAGGTATCTTGTCATTAAATTGACTCTTTAATGCATGCAATGTTCTGGGGGTGTTTATTTCTCAATTCATTTGGATTTGAAATGGGTATAGAGACAAAAGCCGATCACAAGATTTTATCTTTTGCTATGATTCTATCACCACATTTCAGTAGATTGAATTGACCTGATAAACTCATTTTGTTGTCTTCTTGAATTTGACTGGAGAAATTCCTAGATTGAATTTGACTCAGAGAAATTCCTAGATTGAGTGATTTTAAACAAAGGAACATTTTCTATATTAGGTGAGGTAGGTTATATACCTAACCAGGTGACCAAGCCCAACTCTTGCCTTTACATGGTAGGTTGATCATCAAAGAGTTGTTCCCTGACAAAATAAACACAAGTCATGGTGAATAAGGTGTAGATGCGTTCTTTTTAAAGTCAATTTTGCTTCATTTTCTAATAAACTGATTTACATAAATACAGAATTTTTACATGTGTTCCTGTTAAACAAACTACAGCTGTAATTCTAAAGATGATGTGTGAATTAAACTGCTGTTAAAGTTTACACATTATATAACTGTATTTGGTAATGAATTATAGGGTAATATACCTGCAAATATACACCAAAGCAGTGACAGGTGAGATGTGTATTGTGTGATCCACAGTAATGATTTACCTGTATACATATGTTTTACCTGTGTAACAGGTAGTGTGTGTAGATACTAGGTGACGCTTCACTAATTTTGATGGTCTAATCCACAACAAGAAAAATCTCCCCCAGGGCAACATAAGTGGACTGGCTCAGTAGTGTATTGTGACCTAGATCAGGAGGCCAGTCCACATCTCTATAGGGGACAGCTGTAGTTGAAGGGTGTTGTAGTGAGTGTGTGTAGTGTGTTGAGAAAGGGGGGAACATTTGAACACAGTGCCAGCCTGGTCCACACCTTCCGTTGGAACCACACATGTCCTGTAGTGTTAGCCTGTACCCTGGATTAGTGTGAGTGTCTCTAACCACTGAATATATAGCTGTTACACATGTCTGTCATTGGTACGCCTGCTCACATGTTTCTTTGTGACATCAGACAGTTGTAGCAAACTCTCTCCACACATCAGGACCTAAAACTATGGCTCTGGCATCACCCGGAGACCTACCCCGCCTCAATCTCAGCAGGTCATCGTCTTTAAGGAGGTCGAAACGCAGGCAAACTGGTTTTGGAAGCAGTAAGTTTTTTTTTATATTTAAAAATGCAAATATTGAAATGAGAGACGATGCTATTTATTTTAGACTGTCATGTTAAATGTGTTTGTATGTGGATGGAATATTGTTGATGTTTTGTGTTAGGAAGTGATACTGATTGAGAATGGTTATTGCAGTATTTATTGGACAATTTAAAATTTTTCAACTGTGCATTTTTTTTATAGAATCATTGAATCTGGTGATAGAGCGTTTACTGCTGAACATTTATGGCTATACAATGTGTCAGGATTATTGTTTCCAAAGTAAACAGAGCAAAAGTATCATCTGTCAGAGCCAATGTGATCTGGTCTGTTTATGGAGGCTCTATTCGGTTAACACAGAAATTTGTCAAATCTGCCTATCATAGACATCAGGGATAGAAGATTATGGATAATTAATGTCACACAGATGAATTTCGTATCAAGTTTGAATTCCTTGTCTCAATTCTCTTTTTACTTTTCATTTTTGTCTCTTTTTGTATGATTATTAAAATCGCTGTCATATTTTTTTGTTCAGTTATAAATTTTAATCACGAATGTGTAGTTGTCACCATTTTAGTGGAGAAATTTTATAATTCTGTCAACTGTAAACTGTTGATGTTTGTGTAGTAAATTTTAAACTGCGGATTATATACCTACCATCAGGAAGTAAACATTATCTATATCTATAGAACTGTATATCGATGATATATGTCGTAAATATTTTAATTGATGATTATGTAGTGGTGGTTGTAAGTAAACTTTCCTTTTGCCTCCAGAAGTTATAAACTTGTTTTTATCGAGGACAAAGTACTAGTTGTCAGTAAATTTTATTTTTGTCTCCAGTAGTTCAGAATTTTATGTGAAGACACGTTTGTCTCTAGCCATTGTAAATTTTATATGAAGGTATATGTGCTGTTCAGTGTTCTGTCTATGTTTGCTTGTCTCACCTGCAGCTGAGACGTCGTCAGGAGCAACTGTATAAATCTGTAATCTTGTGCTGGCAATTATCACAATGGTCTCATCTTTTGGTTAAATAGGTCAAGTTGCTCATATTAAGTTTCTACACATGTAGATAACACGCAGTGAACACTTTATGAATGAAAGATGGAGAAGGAGAAAAAAAGGCTATAAGTGTCTGCATGATCTTCAATTTGTGTATATTTAGGGGAAATGTCTAACAGCAAGGTTACTAAGTCAGTATCACAACAGAATGTGTTAACACATGGTTTATGTCTCCTCTTCATATGTTAATCTTATATGTAAATATTCTCTGTATACCCCCTCAATATCTTACATCCCTCTGTGTGATAATATAACACTGCAACAACCCTCCCCCAACACCACCTCTACACTAATGTGAAATAACCCCCCACCCAACCTGCACACAGCCCACCCCACCTCTCCCCTAATACTACTGTGTTGGTGTATACTCCCTAAATGTCATACAACACTCGGCCCCACCCACCCCTCTCCCCCAACACTACTGTGTTGGTGTATACTCCCTCATTGTGATACAACACTCGGCCCCACCCACCCCTCTCCCCCAACACTACTGTGTTGGTGTATACTCCCTCAATGTGATACAATCCTCGGCCCCACCCACCCCTGTCCCTTAATGCTACTGTGTTGGTGTATACTCCCTCATTGTGATACAACACTCCGCCAGAAACCACCCCTCTCCCCCAACACTACTATGTTGGTGTACACTCCCTCAATGTGATACAACACTCTGCCCAACCCACCCCTCTCCCCTAATACTACTGTGTTGGTGTATACTCCCTCAATGTGAAACAACACTCCGCCCCACCCACCCCTCTCCCCTAATACTACTGTGTTGGTGTATACTCCCTCAATGTGAAACAACACTCCACCCCACCCATCCCTCTCCCCCAATGCTACTGTGTTGATGTATACCCTCTCAGTGTACATCCCTATACATATTTCCCCATCTTCCTCCCATAGGTCAGCCTGTTGTATATTATGATGAAATCCACAAAGTGGAGCTATATAACTACTAGCAGGTGCACCATCAAAACATTTCTCTCATCTTCCTTTTGTCTGTATAGATCTAACATGATGCAGTATACCTTTATCACAGTCAATTGTTGACCTCCTTCAAGTTCATCACAATAAGGGGATCTTCATCTTTCCCACAACATATTAAATTCACGGCATATTGCTTGAATACAGCCCTATAAACAAGCTGCCCTTGTGCGAGTATCTTATCTTTTAGATGTGAAACCTGAAAGCTGAACAGGAATTTATTGAAACAAATCGTGTATAGTCAGTGAAAAATATCACAGACTTTTAAAATCTGATGAACGTGTGTGTTAGAAAATACATCCATATATATATAGAGAGTGGCCAGACAAGACATTTTATGAATGACTAACTTTGCAACGAAGCTCTTACCTTGAGAATTAAAATGGCCTTGGTTCAATGGTCAGGAATACAAGGCTTTCAGCTTGTTTGGGGATATTATTATATCTAAACCCTATACTTGTTATTATCTCAGATTGGCCCTTGATAGGTTCCAGTCATGTTTTATGGTCTCACGTTTTATGGATTTCGTGATTGTTGCGAGTGAATGTGGAGGAGTTATGAAAGAAATGATCTGATTTGATTATATTGCTTTATGTAAATCGTTTAAGTCCTACTATCTCATTACTTCAAAAACGGGGTCAGATAACAATTTGTATAAGACTTATACCTGTAAACAGAGATATATTAATAGACATTTACCTGTTCCCAAAAGTGGAGGTAATTACATGGGATGGTAAACTAAAGGCTTGGAAAAAGTGGAATCTGCTAAGCATTTAATAAATGTTATTCAAATGAATAAAAAAAAAAAACATATTAGTATACATAAACCACTTCATTATAATTATAGCGTGACCTAGCCTAAGTTGGATATGTAATTACTTCGAGCGAGCCAATATTACCAGCATTGTCATGATCAAAGTACAATACATGTAGTATCTGGTTGATATATTTGTCCGTGGCTATTTCTGGTGGCAGTCGATCATCAGTTAAAGTGGCGTGTGTATAACCTAATCGGGTCTAATCACTAATCTCTGATTAGGATCAATCACCATTATATTGTACATACTTCAGGTGTTGTACTACAGGTGTTTTGTTTCAGGAATAACTCGTTATATTTACACCTGAATGACATAGCATGAATCCCCATCGCTGTTAAAAAAAAAGATGTACATGTGTGATTAACATTGGTTCTGAGTCTCACATTCTTGTGCTATGTACCGAGGAGTAAGGTTAAGGAAGCTTTCAATCATTATTGTGAATATTTGAAATAATTTCTGTACAATGATTTCTGTGAGTTTCGAGGCAGAAGTATATTTTTGTCGTTAATTATGAAGTTAGATGTTATTCCAGTTTCACCTGATGGATCACCATATGTAGAATTGAGCAATATTAGCATACACACCCACTTGTAAGTCTGATCAAATCCCTAACAGCAATATTATGACTGAAGAAGAGTTTAAACTAGATCATTATAAAATAGTTTATCTATATCCTGTTCTAGCTCGTATGCTGGTCAAATCTCTATTGTTTTTGTGAATATGAATATAGCAATATCACATCGCCAAAGTTCCAGAATCTAATGCTTTATTTGTACTTCGCTGTCATCAGATATCTCCATGGCCTTAAGTTTTGAGAAAGTCTCAACTAAAAGATTTTAACTTTCCAACTCTGTCTAGATTTGAAGGTGCGAACAGGTTGTCATTTAACAAAACTGAGCATGGTCAGATTTCATGCTCATTCTGACTGTGCCTATATATCATATCTTTGTTCTGCATGTACAAGACCCTCAGGTTCAAATTGGTAACCCAGACCATAACTAATTGAGTCATCACCACGTTGCGGACAGGGTTGGTAATGTTATTATACACCTATTGGGTGATCTCAACTGGAAATTGAGTTTTCCTGGTCAGATATTGGTTAGTAGTCAACCTCACAGTTTTGACCTTGTCAATGTACTTGACTTTTCAAACAACGGTCATACATGCACTAGGCAGTCTTGCTTTATAAAATTTTATCAAAATTCCGTCATGTTTGCAAGGGAAATGTCATTTACTCTCTATGCAAGTTTTCTGTGGGAGCCTGTGTAACCTGTAGTTCAGAGATAGGGTGATGTCTCTCAGTTGACCTTTTGTTATAACACATCAGGCTGTAGACATGTAATGTGGTTCTATAGGAATTACCTATTTACACACACCCATACGGGCATGCCCAGAGAAACATTCTTTTAGCTGCAGAAATTGAAGTCGATGGAAGAAAAAAAAAATGGTTTTAAGTACCTAAGATAAGAAAGCAAGTAGTATAATACCAGCGCTTATGTTGGCAAGTTTGATTTGGACGTGATTACAGCATCTCTTGTTATCAGCCACTTTTAATTGCACACACATGAAACTCAAAGATTCCAATGCCCTGTGCAGCATTCAAGTCTATAATTACTGTACAAGGCTTGACTGGTAACCTTGAGGCCGTAGAAGATGTAGTTCCTAATGAGTCGTTGATGTGAACATAGTCTCAGCCTTACCCAGAATACAGGTACTAACTACACTTGAACATTG
Organism: Ylistrum balloti; assembly: GCF_031769215.1. Taxonomy (NCBI): domain Eukaryota; kingdom Metazoa; phylum Mollusca; class Bivalvia; order Pectinida; family Pectinidae; genus Ylistrum; species Ylistrum balloti. The sequence goes on from NW_026782437.1 coordinate 473,169, forward strand.
TCACCCTGACATTGAATTGCTTGTCAGTGAAAAAACCTCTACCTCTACATCACTGCTGCAGCACTTTGGGACTTCTTGTCTACGGAAGTATAACACACGTTATTGCTTTCGTTGAGGGTAACCTTAGTAACCAATTTACACTTCTTTGCAGTATGACTTTCTGAAGTCTGCTGATTATTGCTATAACAGTTGCAGTCATGATGCTTATTGTTGATCAAACAGAGCTGTTAATCGTTTTTATGCGACATTCCTATCACCAGTTATAATACTTGTAGTCATGTCAAAAACACCTTTCCCTCAAATGAGGTGACATGGTTCATTTGATATTTTCGCAAGTCTATTCAAGTAATGTACTAGTAGTAAAAACAGGCTCTGAATCATGAGAATTCTAGAAACAGCTATATCTAATATTTAGTAGCATTTGTATATGTAAAATTAAGGATTGCTCGTTTAAGAAGTTGTAACCGTCTTCCTTTATAATTGTATTGATGAAGGAGTCTGAATTATTGGTAGTCATTTAACATAGCATTGATAGAATTGTTTTAATTTAGGCAGTGTACATTCATGTTTGGAAAGTTAGTTTTAGCAGCAGTATAAGAAGTAAAACCTTAAATGACAAAATAATTCCTCATACTTGGGCCTTCGAGGACTTCATGTTGCAACACTTAGAATTGTAGGAATTTCAACGGGAATGGCTAGAGGTGATATTTGTCAACTATTCAAATTTCAGATAAACTTAATTGAAATTTTGTGCCTGTTTCCACCGTAGTTGGCTCAAATTTCTAAATCACCACTCCACATTTGATTTATTGATATCCCTGGACTAGATAGTTTCCAGACAGTATTATGTGTGTGATTTGGAAAGTAATTGCTTTCCAGGGGTTTTGTATGACTATATATTGAGTCGCAGTAAAATTTCTGTTCCCTGAACATGACTTAGACCGAAGAATCTGAGGCCGAGTACATTAAATACGAGGTCTCTTTAGTGATGATCTCTGTATAGCCATTGGCTAAAAATCTGTAAACCTAATTTTAAACGACAATTTTAAGACAACTGCAGTAACCAGTAATTTCCTTAAAAAAATGCATTAACTTATTTTATAATGTTAATGTTATGATGTTACCCATTTGCTAACATTGAATATTGTCTAATCTGCTGAATTGTAAGGAAAGGTTTATAGTTATATTTTAAAGGAGTCTAGTCGGTCTTTTTCTTTGCCAGTCACAAAGATCTAACCTTTAAATTTTTTCAGTATAAGACACTTAAAGAATTTAGCAGTGAATACATTAAACAATAGCATTTTGATAAAGAGAAGTCAGTTCATGAGATCAACCATGCATAGAATTCTCCCTTCAATTGTGTTTTGTCATGAATAATTCAGTTTGTTATCTGTGAAGTTATACATTTAAAATGTAGGTAATGAGTCAAAGTGTTGGTACCTTACAGCCTTTTCATTGTGATTCCCCACCCAGTCATAATATGTCAACAGCTTGTGTCACAGATCTGTACAACACCAAAAGGGGCATTTGTCACAGTAGCAACACATGTCATTACTATGTTATCTAATTACACTGAAGTGATCAAAGACGGTCAAGACTAGCAGTCTGTTGCAGTTCCTTATGACCCCTTCAAGCTTCTTAGTGATCTTGACCTGTGGTTGAGGATTCATAACAGTCTGCTGCAGTTCCTTATGATCCCTTCAAGCTTCTTAGTGATCTTGACCTGTGATTGTAGATTCAAACATTTATTTTTCTAACCCATTAGGTCCCATGTCAATACTTTGATGTGTGTTGAAAGTGTTGGTGACAGGTAATGGTTATATCATGATTGTTGAGACAAAAGGTCACGCTATTAAATTTTGTGATATGGGAATCAAACAGCCATGTTACCAGTAAACTATCGATATAAAGACAGACAGACTGTACAATCTCCCACCAGGGAATGACCAAGGACTCGAATCTTTTTTTTATGTTTAGCATAGAAAATTCTGTAAGACTTTTCCAGGCAAGTCCAGAGCATTATTTCCAAAATGTTGGTGATACCCATTACGAAGAGATATAGTTCACATTGGTGCTCAAAATTTGAGCAGGTGCACCACGAGTCCCAGAAATCACAGCAGCATTGATAACGACAACAGAGGTTGTCTAGAGTTATTTGCTAATATAAAAACAAAGAGATTTTGTCTTTCATTATGCATCAAATTTAAGAGTGAAGTGATCCTTTTACCAATAAGTGGTCATCACTGACAGCAGAAAGCTCGAGATAGTCCAGATAACAATATGAGCCATCAACCTGTATTTGTCTGCTATCAATGACTGACATAATAGTGCTAAGATTACTATGGAAAAAATTAAAAAAGATATCTGTGTGAATAACAAGGTCTCACTATAAATTAGAAATAAAATTATTCACACACAGAAACATGTCCTTCCCTTCACATTTATAATACACCTCTGTACCAGAATCAGGGTCACCTTCAGATATACTTAGAGTTCAGTTGTTTATAGGGTAGAAAGATATAAATATCTTAAACATTGATAGAGCATGGTATCTGTTGGGATATGGAAATTTGATTGGAGTGTATTATGCTATCTTCTTGCATCCTGTTTTATTTAATATCATTACCAGCTTAATTAATTGGATGCAATGGCTGAAAAAGTGTTTTGTTTTGTTTACAAGCATGCTGTCATATCAGGATTAAAATCATAAAAAGAATGAAATCTTACAGTTTGAACAGACAATGAAGTCTACTGCTAAAGTTAAGCACATTCCGCTAGAAAAGGTATATCTGTACCACTGCGTTAATAATACTTCACTATAAATACAATAGGTTACACTGTGATATGGTATGTGAAGTCTCCTTGAAATCTGAGGTGTTTGACCTCGGTGTGCGTTTTGTCAGTAGGATGCCGGATTGTGGTAAATCTTTACAGAGGCCTGTTGGGTGTGATCAGATTCTGGTGACACCTGCTCCCAGAATTTCTCCTACATACTGAATATGATGACGCTAACCTCTTGTTTATTTAAGATAGACAAATGAATGGAGGGATTTTTCTTCTCGTGCATATTTAGAGTTTGTTTAAGATAGACAAATAATAGGATTTTTCTTCTCGTGCATATTTAGAGTTTATTTAAGATAAACAAATTATATATAGGAAGGATTTTTCTTCTCGTCCACATTTAGATAAGTTAGGACAGAAATGGTTATTTATATAGGTCATAGACAGAGTATATTGAATAGCTAGTGACAAGCAAGACATTGAATTCCGATCAAGAGACATTTAGAGTTTAATGCAGACATTACTCTGTTGCAGGTAAAGAAATATAAATGAGATGGCCCTTTCTTGTGAAATAGTGAATTGAATAGCTAGAAAAAATTGACTTTCGATCAAGAAACATTGAAGTAGTTCCACTATCCAGATATCACAGGTTTCAGAATATGTATGCGAAGCTTCTTTCAAGATAAGTACTGGATGTTAAATGTCATTTTATGATCAGGACACAAAAAGACTGTTTAGGCATAGTTTCTTAAAGGCTGTAGTTATGATGTGTGGGTGTATCGTAGGTGTAATTGAATCCATCAAAATCATTGCTAACATGTAGGCGCACTCAGAACAAACTGTAAATAAATACCAGTACCTGGTATTGTTTGTTTACAGGCATTATAGCCAGGTATATATAACTGGACCAATATATTGTTACCCATATATTTGGCATTGTTTGTTAGTCATCCTCGGCTACACTACTGTATGTATGCTCATACAATACACACTTAAAAAGGAAATTTTAGTTTTTTTTAAAATTATGATCTGACTATAAACACACAAAAAAACCAAACATTTTTATGAACGTTCATACTCAGACTCCAATATCAAAGAGGATTTGTGTACTGTACTAAGCAATAAAAACACAAAGAATTAAAACATCTCTCCCTGTTTAAGGAATTCAAATTTCATCTGGAATTATGAAATATCTTAAATTAGTTGATGCGAGTAACCTGAACAGTGCAGGTATTTATATATATGCAGCATTTCTGTCATAGAATCATAGAACCACATCACAAATTTGGTAAATATTTGTCCGTTCCTTATAAGCACAAAAAATGATATTTAAGACCTCCTTAATCTACTGACGAGAACAAGTACTACGTTTGTGATGGCTTGTTCTATTTTTTGAAACACTGAACATATGACATTGTTAATGCAGAAACATGTCATATTGTCTTCCATTTTGCATCCAGGGCAAGTCCATTGTCAGAGTAAAACTCTTCCATCATTTTACGTAATGTTGTGATTTATTGTCTAGTGGATATGAAAGCGAATATTCAGGACAGACTTTTTTCTGATATTGGATAATATCAACCATGCCATAAGATTCAAATGACCTGTGAAAATCTTCTGACATTTGTATCTTTACTCCCTTGATAGAGGTGTAGACACAAAATGAAACCTTTAATCAATTGATACACTCCAACATTATTTGATGTTATTTGCTGGATATTTCTTTGAGTATAAATTGCCATCTGAGTGTCATTTTTGTGAAATATATTCTTCACATATTATACAAAGATCACAGAAAGGAAACAAGTATTAGTTGGTGTTTTTTGGGGTGGACTTGGTCTCGATTTTCTGTTGATCCTGAATAATTCTTTTTCTATTAGCTCTGGCAGTCACTACAGATCACAGTCAAAGTGTGAAAAGTTAATTAGTGTGTACTTGTTGATTGAATTTTTAAAATCAAACCTTGTTCTATTCAATTCATTGAGCACAGTGAAAACAACATAATTTTCTGATCAGGAGATGCCTAGTTTGACCTGCTTAGTATCTACATTAGGTGGCAAAATTTATTATCTGAAAAGATTTTTTTAGTTGTGTGTTTCGTTTTTTTTTTCCCCCCCCCAAAAAAACCACCTGCATATTATACACAAGTGCACACAATAGACGAATATGGTAGCATAGCTTGAATTTTACAATGTAATCTTGTCAGGCTCTGTAACTTGTGCTTCTAATTTCTCAAGAATCTCAGAAATTATTGATGTAGAAGAATTTTTCTTCTTGAGAAACTTTGATTATAAGACTGAATTATATTTGTGATTGAATTTTCTAGAGACTGGGGCCAGTCTCAAGTCACCAAATTGTACATACTTTAAAGTTTTAACTGCTTACAGCAATATGATATTAGAGACCACTTCATCTGTTTTCAAACGAGAAAAAAGTTAAATTGTTAATGTTGCTTGTATACTGCATGTATCTTAGAGGTGGTGACCTATCTAAATTGTACTTAATGCATATACTGGATACAATGAACGAGTTTGAGATTTCTTAATTAGCTCAGCGCTACTGCAACTTAAAAGCCAGTATATCAAGTACAAGAATTCTATAAATATCACAGCTAGCCAGGAAGTGCATCAGGAAACTTAGACAGAGATGATTTCATGATGAAAGCTCTGTATCTATAGAAAAACATCCTCAGTAGGTATCATCAGCTTAGATTAATCTCTGTAGGAAAGTACAGGAAGACTGATTATTAATGTGTATTTCATCATATAAAATACCTACATTATACATATAATATTGTGTTAAGGGTGTATGCTACCCAGTCACATACTTTTATAGTTATATTAGTAATCTCCCCTGAAGGACAGAGTAATGGATTGATCTGTGCTGACATTGTATCCTTTAGCAAAATCCTTTATTCCTATTGGTCTGGATTGTATGTCATGGGCCTTTCATATACGTTGTTCATGTAGGTAGCCACCAGCTACTAGAAGAAAACCCCACCTGACCACAGCTGTTCACAGGACAATAAACCCAGAAAAAAAACAGAAACATAAAAATTGAAATCATTTATGACACTTCATTGTGATGAATTTAGAGTATGGCCCTTGATTGGCTTTCATCTAAACTCTCTCACTTGATCCTCCCCAGGGGCTGTTATAAGGGTGTAAGACCTTGCATGAACTAACATAAAACAATCCCAGATAGTTGAAGCATTGTCCTTAAATTTCATCATTAGCTGTGCATTAGTTAATAGCCATAGAATCTAAAGACTGAAAAATACATATGTTCCAAAATGAGTATAAAATTTGAAGAAGGATAATAATTGCCCCACTTAAGAATACTTAAGACCTGTTTTTAATGTTTTTCTCTGGCTGTCACTTTCATGTTGTTGCTGCCTTCCTATAAGCATCCATCTACATATGTAAAAAGCTTAAACCAAAAACAAAATAATAAAAATGTAAACTCCTGAGGTCTAGGTGAGCGGCTGTAAGTATGTCAAACTATATCACAAAGAGATTGGTATGTGATGACATGTGGACAGGGGCAGTTAATATTGCCTCCCATCAGTTTAGTCCGATTTTGGGCCTTGTCACCACAAATACTTAGGAGGATAGGGCAAGGAGTGCTTCTTTGTGTATGTGTATTGTATATCAAATGCTTCATTCACTTTATCTGTGTCAAGTGCCAAAGTGTGTTTTGCGAGGACCAAAAAGCTAAAGAAATGTTGACAGGGTACAACTAAACGGTAAAATATGAAACCGTACATATTGTATATGTGTTTTTAAACCTCTGAAGATATCAGCTGAGACACACATATAATTTACATAGGACTTGGCCCCAGGGATTTTTACTATCCATAGATCTAATGTGACGTCCCTGGAGATGCATGGCATGAGTTGTTAGGACGACTGTACACACGTTTGTTAAAGTGATCTCGGGGGAAAGATCCCATTTGTCTGCAGTTTATACTTATAGGCCAGGATTAAATGGTGATGTAACTTGGTGCAGGGTATACAATTTTACATTAATACTTTCAGATATAGTGATATTGATGAAAGATAAACATTCTAATGTTAGAATAATGATACAACCTGAAGGATTGATATTTTTTTATATTATTTCTCTTGGTGGTAAAAAAGTTTTAAAATACCTTTGCTTGGTTTGAAATTAAATAGGGTTATCTGTTAACTGTCAGATGGACAAAGTTCCTGATCACCTAACATAGGTGTCTCACCTTAACGATCAAGCAGTTCTGGGGTCTGACTTATCTTCAAGGTAAACAGGTCTTAAAAGAAGTTAGATTTTGTCTTCCTATCTGGAAAAGATCAGATATCTGTGTCTCTACTCGTTGTCTGACCAGTATCACTGATCAGTATTTTTATAGGTTAAAACAACATTTGTAGTACAGGACAAATTCTGTGGAAATGTTAACTTGATAATCTCTCAAAGCAACAATGACACTACTGCTAACACATATTTCTTAATTCCTGAACACTTATGCTCCATTAATTCGGGCTATATATGTCGCTAGCTTTCTGGTGTCAGTAAGTACTAGACAGGACAAGTCGTTAGTATTGGTGGATCATAATGACCTTTTAAATTGAACATAATCTGGAAAATTCAAGTTAGGCAGTTGCAGTCAGTCTTGGATATGTTTTCAGCGGTTTTTGATCGTTAGAAGTCTAGCGAAGAGTAAATGCTTAAGGATGATAAAATTTACTTATGATCCCCATTTAAATATTGACTTGCCTGTAATCAATAACGGGGCCTATGATAGCTCAGTGGATGTTAAGCTGAGAAACATACCAGTATGGGTTAACATGATTGTGTCAATGGGCCTAACATTTTACCAAAATTGCTGTGGATGGCATGTGATGGACCTTCCATATGTTGGTCATTGAGCAGCTACTAGAAAGAGACCAGGTCTCACAATGACCCCAAGTGTTTATGGAGGGATAACTCAGCAAACAAGCTGTAGTCATTGGTAAATCAAAATGAACACTACACCACTATACTTCATGTTTGTGTTTACTGATGCATTACTTAGATCACATTGTTAACTATCATTATTCCCTACTGATAATTTATGTTCCTCTAAATCCTGTTCCATGTCAATAAGTCACTTTTCTGGAGATAATAATTTAAACACTGAAATATTAAACATTTATCTATGCTGTCATGACATTGGTCCTTGTCCACTGTTACCCTGTCCCAGGATTGTTTACACGGCCTCAGGCCTCAGGTCAAGAAGTCGGGTGAGGTCTCTAGTCACACCTTTAACCTTGATCCCTGTTTATCAGTAATAAGAGCAACTATTGCCCTGATAAGGTGTTTAAATAAGGACAAGTATAATTAGGTTTACTATCTATACACAATATGATAATGGATGGATATCCTCATGCACTGTAGATCTAAATCTCAACAAATCTATTTTAATCAAAACATATTCAGAAAATGTTTACCACTGTGACCAGCCAGGTATTCAGTTCCTGTGGGACTCTATTCTACCTGTGTAATCCTTGTGAATCTGAGTAATACCTGCCTTCAGGAGCTGGGGTGATGTCTTTGGGTCTGTGTGTAAAAGTTTTGAGTAAATACCTATGGGTGAGGCTGTGTGAGGCCATTCAGTAACCAAGACAGGTCTCTTCTTAGTTGGAGATATTAAAATTGAAAAATTTATGTATTGAAAATTAGTATTATTTGATTTTAAATTTGAACTTTTGTGTCATATTACAACTTTTCATGAAAAATTCGCAGGAAACTACTACTTCAGCACCACTTAGGATTCCCTTGATGTGTACTAGGTACTGCCAGTAAGATCGACCAGTCTCAACAACTCTTAATGAGAAGGCATGTGTAATGATTTCCCTTCCACAGGCCTCATTCAATTAGCATTATTCTTGGAGCTGATTGGATTACGAGTATCATTGTCACTTGTTATTTTTTTCTGATAAGGAAATAAAGCATTTAAGTCTCTCTGAAGAAATTAACAGATCACAGCTGACATTTATAGAACAAACACATCACTGCAACTTGTCATGCTGCGATCATTTTAGAACTATAACAGAATTTGGTGATTACTTTCCTTTTTTTTGTAGCTGTTTTGGAGAAGACATTTTTTAGCAGATCCAAATATTGTAAAAGCAGTAATTAGCTCTGTCATTTATAGGAACATTTCTTTATCAGGCAATTATCAAATATACATTTTATTATTCCAGTCCATCTCTAGCTATTGTGAGTAAAAAATAACTGTGTTTTCACTGAAAGTAATATGTCAATTGTATACAATTGCATTTCGCAAGTCATACAGTATCATTTCATACGCTTTAGTGTTAAAATTGTTCTGTTGTTTCTCTGTGTTCATTATATACTGTGCATAGTTATAATATAATTCAGTAGGTATATAAGAAATCGCCAAAAATTTTTCAAAAGCATTTTATCTGACCTTTATTAACACCAGCTCAATTGATATGGTTAATGTATCAGCAGCGTTTTAGATAGCGATCAGTGCTGAAAAATGTCAGGGGAATACCTATCCAGATTCTCACTGGCACATTGACAGGTCAGGTAAAGTCAACGGCTGATTGACAGGTCAGGTAAAGTCAACGGCTGATTGACAGGTCAGGTAAAGTCAACGGCTGATACTGGCGGTGACATAAGCGCTGCTGCATCTCATCCCACAAGTGTTCTATAGGCGACATATCTAGTGACATTGCAGGCAAATTCAGCACATTCATATTGTTCTGGATCAAGAAATCGGTGAAAGCCTGCGTCAAAAACGCAGTTCATGGAGATGAACGACCCGGAAATACATATCTTTGCAATTAGACGTTACACATGAATGTGTCCTGACCGAGCCCAGTCTCTGGTGGTATCAAACTTGTTGCTGTCTCCAGTATTACCAAATTGTCTGCCAATGATGTACACCAGCTTCGATCATGCCTACAGTATGGCATCTGTCAGTTTCATTCAATCTTGGTATGGCGTGTCAAAGACATTTTTCAAAATTATGCTGGTTTTGTGTGTTACAAGTATTAACCTGCTTTTACACAGATTTAGGCGACAAACGTGTTTGCGATTGACTGCTGGCAGAAAAAGAATGTGAAAATGAAGACGTGGGCCAGACAGACAAACAACTCTTGCATTGACCAGTGAAAATGCAGAGAGGCATACACAACTTACATATGTGAAGTTTCAAGCTTTAATTGATAATATTGAGCAATACATGAAGATTTTACATTGTTTTAAGCTTATCCCAAGAATGAAACCTGCAGTGCTATATGTATATCAGCATATCGCTTGTTCTAATGCTGTCTCTGTGTGTTCAAATAATGGAGTTTTGTAGCAATGTAGCCATACCTGGTAAAATAGAGCTTTTAAAATCAGCCTTACAAAACAAAAACTGACTGCTTGGCATTTTAATTTGATCAATAGAAGTTAAGTGATAGAAATGCTAGGTACCAGGAGACAGCACTGAATCCAGGAATTCTGGATAGAGGAAGACGGAGGAGGGGGGAGTGGAAGGGGGGAGGTTAGAGGCACCATATAGACAAATAGACATATGACAAATAGAGGGTAGATGGTAAAAATGATTTAGACTCCATGAGAAAACCGTGAGTAAAAATAAATGAAGATTTTTTTTCCAGAGTTAGTTAAGTACATTAACAGGGAGAATCATAGACCAGAGAGGGTAAACAGTTAAGTGATTTACTGAAAATGATGCTGGTATATACATTGCCTTGTGGCCCAAGGGAGTCTTTTCTTACCACGGCTGTAGATGCAGAACAGACTTCACATAGAACTGGACAATTTGTGAGGATGAAAACAGAGAGTTGATGTCATTTTCCATAGAAACTGGCCTCACATGACAGTTAATGCTTCCGTTTTCTGTTACAATGTGTTGAATATTAATGTAATTCAGATTCATAGCTAAAAGCATATTTCATCAGTAGTCATCACACTCCTGTGTCACCTCATGAAAGGTTGATGTGTGTTATGTCAGGGAAAAAAGGAGGTGATATGTCAGGTTATATCTGTAAACAACTCGCTTTCAATTTCAAGTTGTCATGGCTGACTGCAGTGACCACACATGTAAACTGGGACAGGCTTGGTAAGAATAAGGACAATATTCATAGATTCGTTGAACCATTTGATTGCCTAGGCCTGTACAAAAGTTGAGGAATTAAGTTAACCTCAGCACATTTCATTCAGACTCTCTTCAGTGTTTCCCAATGCAAATACACCATAACTGGAACAGACCAGCCCATCACAATCATGTTATATATAACCTCGTCAAAACTAGAGATAACACTGAGAAAATTGGTCAAGCGTCTGTTCATTACAAAATAGTGCTTCATTCTGTTGATCGTCTTGTTGTAAGGAACTATCTTCACATTTCACTGCTGAACTATGTTGTGAGTCTTTGATGGAGCTAAAGCCAAGACCATTTGTAGTCCAGCCAGTAGATTCAGCAGAATCAATCACTTCAGGAAGTGATTTCAGCACTAACATCATTGAACAACAAAAAATCAATACTTTTAATGTTCCATTAAGACAATAGAGTAGCTTATGTATAAATAATGTTCATCAGGACAATGAAATAGTTTTTGTATAAATAATGTTAATGTTCATTAGGACAATGAAATAGTTTTTGTATAAATAATGTTAATGTTCATTAGGACAATGAAATAGTTTTTGTATAAATAATGTTAATGTTCATTAGGACAATGAAATAGTTTTTGTATAAATAATGTTAATGTTCATCAGGACAATGAAATAGTTTTTGTATTGTTGCTGGGTTTATCATTTCATGAACATCCTGTGTAATTGTGAGATGGGGTCACCTTGTAGTAGCTGTTGTCTACCTCCCTGAACAACATAAGGGAGGCTGTCACATGTCATCCAGGGCAATTAGGGTAAAATGTGTTGTCCGAGTACACGATGACAGGTCTGTAACTCAGCTTCCTGTGAGACACAAACTGCCAAGGTTTGGGAGCATCTAAGCAATCACCTGGGATCTCTACCTGTCACACTCTGGCCTTTGTATCTTCTAAACAACACTTTGTAAATAGATTGGTTTATAACCCAGGATCAGATATGGCTGAAACATAAATACAGTATTGCTGGTAAAGAAAAACGGAGATGCTTTGGGTATGACTGATTTCTTAAAGTTGATCACATACTATTGATTTTGGATTTACAAATCAATTTTAACAACAATAACTTTCTTAGTTCAATCAATATCTTTAAATGATAAAAATACTCAAGTTATTTAGTTCAGTGACTGCTGATTAAATTCGGCTTAGTTCAACTATAATTCGGAATTTGTAGAGTGTGGTAGGTCATGCCCAAACTGTGATTAAAAATCACCATTCTTTGGGTGTAAATTTGAAGCGGATGAGATGGAGCCAGCTGTTTGGATAAGCCATTGTTTCCATGGACATGGCTAACAGTTCGGGTGAGACAGTTTATGATTCAAGCTTTAGAAGGCTTTACACTGTATACCTAGTGTAATACTTTTTTTGTTGATCTCTTACAGGGTTTCACTGTAATGTCTGGTTTCAGTCTCCATGTTTCAGCCGTCGGTAATCTGTGTGTCACAAGGCTGATGGCCAGTGGGGAAATGCTAGCATTAGGATCAATAAGGTTAATATAAGAAATTGTCCAACAGAAACAGATAGAATCTTTAGGATATATCATTTCCTAGAACAATATCTAGTTATAAAAGTCAGCATTACTTCCTGAACTTTTATGTCTGTCATGGTGGCTCTTAACTGGGAAATCTTTATCACAAGGACAAGAACTGAGAATTTTATGAGAAACATCCCATCCTAAAGGAGAGAACTGAGACATTAACTAAAAAATGGCCAGCCCTTTCATGATAGAAAATAGAGTTGCTGTACTGAGAAATTTCTGTCCTTGTTGTGTGAGACATATTAGACTTGTGGACTAGTTGACATATTATGTAACCTTGTGGTAAAATGATTGCCTAGCTCAATCTCCACGACACACACATGTATCATAAATCTGTAATCCCTTGGGAGCATTAAATGTAAAATCATAGAACAAACAGGTTTCATCCATTAGACTAGAGGTCAATGTATCAATATCAATTTTGCAGCGTTGAAAAATTTCCCAAATACATCACTTATTGTGAATAAATTTTCTTTTCTGAGTGTTTGTGATTTTTATACAAGTTGTTATTTGAAATAAAAAATCTTCTTTTTCTCGTCCTACACAGAACAACAAGCTGAATATATTCATGGCAGTAATTCATAAAAAACTATTAGCCAGCTTTCACAGTTAAAATGAAAATGAAACAAATATTCGTGGCCATGACTTGACATACATTTGAACAGGTTTTTTCTTCTTTTACACATCCCAGACTATCATGTGGTCAAATTGATCATTAAAATTCATTTATTTTGATCAAATTTAGCATGTAAATGCATTAAGGTATTGCAAACTCTGTAACAATTTTTTTGAGCTGTATGCAGGAATAGTACAGGTTACATGTACTTTGTACCAACTATTGTATGATAGTAACATCAGAAAGTGTCACCAGAAAAATGTGTTTAACATCTTCGGCACCTCCTGTAGAATTAATTACCTGTTTACCTTGTAAATGTTTAATGAGTCCAGGTTCCTTTAAGTTTTCTGTGCTGTTATTTTTCTCTTAAAGTTACGGTTGAAGTTTTACACACTTAGGGCAATTTTTACAGAACATTTTAATACATCAGGATTTAAATGCATTATGCATTCCCAGTGCAACATGGAGTAATACGACTATCAGGAACTGCAGCCAGATCATAGTAACACAAAATGGCTCGGATAGTTTGGCTTTTTATAGACAGGGAAAGTGTTTTACATTTTAACAAGATTTCAGTTTTATCCTTTCTACATGTTGGTACATTAATTTTAAAATTGTCAGTACTTAATGACTGGATGTTAATGAACTTACACAATGTATTTTTGTTGATGATAGTTAAGTCTGAATAAGGAAATGTACATAGCTATTAAATACCTATACCAGGATACCATACTCCTCCAAGGTCATTAATTATATACTCTGTGACGTCTAATGACAGGGCTGCTAAAAGTTGTCTTCCTGTCTTCCGCACTGCAACTTTAATCATGGTCACCATTTAGCCATTTATATTGTTACTTATTCATTTCAACAGATCTCATTGGACAAAAGAAAATGTGGCTGCAGACATCCTATATTTGTCAAATGAGATTGAGTACGTACAACTCTTATACAGGTGCTGTCATGTGTTTGCCCACCCAGACATTGAAAGTTCTCACTGACCTTCATTTGTCTTTCACTGTAAATCTGGAATCTCTTCAATAACATTGCCTTGTCGGGTTGTTTTTTCTGATAGATGTTGAGATTAGAAGGAGATGAAGACTGTTTATTTGATTAATTAAAGTTTGTTATGTCTGCAAGTGAACAATTCTGGTGTACATTGGTGCAATTTATTGGAAGTTCTTGTAGAGAATTTTTTTTGTTTATAATACAACCCCAACTCTTGCCCTCAAATTCTTTCATGAAGACTTTGTTAGCCTGTTAGGAATGCATTTTGAAAGATTTTCAGTGTGAAGGGACAGCTTTTGTTATAGAAATGTGATTCCCACTATCAGGATTGGTGTCAGGACGCAGGATAGGGCCAGGCCCTCATAGATAGTGCCACTTAGGAACTGAAGGGTTTACTATTCAGTACTGACTTTTATAGAATCCACTGGAACTGGAACCATCTTAATTGAGTTAGGAATGAAAAATGTAAACTAGCACCATAAACCAGTGCATTACATGTCAATATGACATAGATAAAGTCGTGAGGGGAAAACTTGAGAGGAGAGTGTGGGCCAGGCAAAAAACAGAAAGAAACTCACTGCTTTGTTCATGTTGTATAAACCCGGAACAGCCTATACCATAGACTATGATACTTACAAAGTGAGATTTTACCATTATTGTTCAGTAGACATTACCATATAGAATCTCTAGATCCTTTCATTCCTTGTACTCTATTTTCAGATCAGGTTAGATCTTAGTTGCCAAAAATTACAAACTCATTGACTGAATGTGGATGTTGGCACCTGTTTCTGTCTAAATATTACCGGTGAAGCCTGACACCTGTTACTCAAGTCTAAATATTTCCAGCCAAAGTGTTGTCGAAAGAAAAATTGCTGAATGAAGATAATCATGATTTCACCAAGCTGTTTAGACATTTTTACTCTGATGATACTTTTATGTAATTTAGACTGTTGATGATAATTTCTGAAAGACAACATCTACTTATTTTAATGATAAGTATAGATTTCAGCATAGAACAATGTCATGTTTCAGTCATATTTTCTTAAGATGTTAAATAAATTGACCCTTTTGTTTTAAAATTGCTTTGAATGTTGTAAGGATAGACAAATCAGTTATATAGCCATCTTGTTGTTCAATGTGTACAAGAGGTATCAATTGATGTATATATACATATTTCATGTATATCCTCATGTTGCTATGAGGACCAGACTCTTGTTGATGATAAACATATTTTCTCGTTTGTTTCCTTTAACCAAGCAGTGTAGTGTTCTGTACCTTATTAGATTAAGATCTACCTGCCTTAAATTCTACAGATAAAACATAAAAGAGTACATACAGTACAAATAGGGCATCCGTTCAGGGATTGGAAGTGTCTTACTACAGGAACAAGTTGAAATCTACTGTTTCTTTAAATGGTTGTTATGGTTTTGTAACCTTGCTTACATTTGATTGCCAGTTTTTAATTTTTGTTATTTGAAATACCTGCTTGTTTCAGGTCCTAATTTGGTGTTTCCTGTTGTTGATAATTCAACAGGTTGCTTTGGAAGAATTTTGGTTACCATGGTATTTTAGCACCAACTAGTGGCATGGTATGCTGTATCAACATTATTACAGCTGTCATCACATGCGATGATGGTTATGAGAGGCAGAGATCATGATATCTATAGTGTGGTAATAACCATGGCTGGCCCTATAGTTAGGTGTTTGTGTAATGAGGAATGGCCTTCTGAGGTGTGGGAAATGTTTACAACCAGTCTGGTCCAGAGAGATACACATCCTTAGCAACATACACTACCACATGTTGTGTGTTGTCCAACCTTACTCTGGACCCTCCACCAACACCACAATATTTAGACAGGGTGGGACTCTGGCCAGTACAATGTTTGTATAGCAAAGTAGACCATTTCATGGTTTGTTTGCTTCCAAGTACCAACACTTAATCTTATTGGGAGATGGAGAAACGGAATAGAGGTAGGGAGAGGGAAAGTCATGGATGGAAAATAGAGAACTGGATAGGGTCAGGTTCAAGAGAATGTGGTGCTGAGAGAAGAAGAAAGAAAGAAGGAAGAAAGGAAGGGGGAAAGGGCAAAAGACAGAAAAACAGGTTGGAGGGGTTAGATAGATGTTAAAGAGAGGACTGCAAGTCAGAGAGATTATATATGCAGACAGAAGCTATGATATGTAAACAAGAACAAAAAGGGCATTCCTTCATAGAGCCTGGTGTGAATTAGATGTATGTTCTGAGTTGTCCACGAAAATGTCCACTTAGCATATAGATGATGCCATACAGAGTATTGTATTGCTGAAACAGTATAGCCAGGATATATAAATCATTGTCCTCTAGAGGTCTAAGTACTGGTATATAGCTGTTCACTACCAGTGATGGGTCAATATAATGGCTAATGACATATGTGGTAATGATACCACTATAATAATTGCCCATTATCGAGTCTGATAATTACCTGTAGTTCTGACCGGTCTTTGATCTCATGTTTATTTGTTTGTGACCTTCCTTCCTGCTGTTTGTATATGAAATGTTCCTGACGTTCTTTCCTATATGATTTAAAGCTCAAACAGACATATGTTCTATGCATCATCTGATTTTGTTGTACATTGTACTTATATGAATTAAAGCAACCATAAACACACAGATGTTTACATGTACAGCAAACACATGTTATCCAATTTCGTCCTTGCCCTGAAATCTGTTAATAAACCAAAGTCAACCCTGTCTTGCTACGCTGTAAAATCCCAAGGTATAAAATGTTCCAACCTGTAATTCAATCAGATAGACACTACCAACACTGATAAATCAAGTAAAAATAAGTAGCAAGCAGTCTATGGTATTGATTTGAAAAAGGTAAATCTACCACTACAGTAAGATTCAGCTCGGAGATGGGGAATGGGAAGTAGTCACAAAAAGCAGGAAAAAGTGTAGGGGACGATGAGGAGGATTTGGAAGGTTGGGGGGGGGGGGGGGGGGGAGTGGGATGAGATCGAGGAGAGGGAAGCGACAGAAGGAGAGAAGACTGAGGGGTGAGGGAGACTGAGGGTGAAAGTGGGACACTCTTTGAGTGGGGAAATTATCTTTATAGCATGAGTCAGATTACAGGATCATCACTTCTACCAGTACTCTTCTTTTTCTGATGTCTGATCGGTGTGTAATTGGTAGCTTTTGGTAGGAGACAATAAATTATTGGCCTTTCTGTAGACATTTTATCTATCTGATATATATATCTCAGTAGAAAATACAGACTGAGACATCTAATTTTTTTCTATTTTTTACTGTGGCCTCTCCAACAATCACAACCTTCCCGTTACTACAAACTGCGGAATGCTTTTAAGATTGATTTAGAATTTTATGCTCACAAATCAAGAGTTGTGTTTTGTAGTTTCTGATATAAATACCAAGTTGGTAACCATGTTTCTTCTTTGTAGTGAATGTATATTGTGGTAGATCATGAAACCTTTTTCATGAGTGTTCGGTAGGGGATGAGGGTTTCTACAGTTCTCTTTGGAACCGGAAAAGGAGTTTAGTTATATCTATAAAGAGTCCTTTGGGAGAGAGAGGAGAGGTTGAGGTCCCCTTGAAAATTGATGGAAATGGGATTTAGGGGTAATGGATTATTTGGGTTCTTGAACAGTGATGGGAGCCAGCAGGGGTCCTTTAAGTATTGATATGTGATAGGACAGCAATATTGGTAGGATCTTTTAACAGCTAGTGTTGTCCTCTACCTACCAATCATTTCTAGGATGGATGAATGCATTTATATAGTTCATGTACTACCTAATGTATGGTTCATGGTTCGAATACCATATATATTGTTCATACACCCAGGATTATGGGTTATATTAAGCAGGTGTGTGGACAACCAGATTCCTATTATGTATGTGTTTCAGCTGATTATTATCTAAAATAGAAACAGAAATGAATATTTGTTTCCATCCATCATGATCTGTAACAATAGACTATCAGTCTCCTGGGGATAACAGAGCTAGGATGCTGATCTGGCAGAGATATGAGACATAATTTCATACATTAAAAACAACATTAATTTGGTCACATCATTACTGTAGTTGTGATGGATAACCAGGAAGTCCTGATGCCTCAGCCATGTGATTTGTATGTGTTGAAGATCTGCTTCACTTCAATACCCATCTAATCCTGCTAATATTTGTGAACATAATTGCTATTCAGATTTTAATTTACTATTCCAATGGAAAAAAAAAATCAAAATCCCAACAACATATTTCAACACATTATTTACTATCAGGAGAAATCTTTAGGTTATCTACAGGTTATTGTGTTGCCTTGGAAACCGGTTTAAGCCAACACAGAGCTCTTTGTTCTCAAAGTCAAAAGGATATTCTTGCATCAGTTTACAGAGCTTTTCAGGGATAAAACTGCATTGTATGTTGTAGAGGATGATACAGTATATTGAAGCTTGGCCCTCCTGTGGAGTACAGATACTTCTAGCTATATGCCTACACATGCAGGACAAACCAAATATGTATTGATTAAAATCATTGACTTAGAATTAATATTTTGAAGTTGTAAAGTAAATTTTCAGAAATCCACAGATCATGTCAGCAGCTGGTGTGATACGTTGTCATTTAGTGTTGGGTGGCTTCAGTCAACAATAAATGATATTTTTAGCTTTCATTGTCAATTTCACACATTTCTTGTGGTTGTCATAGAGACACCATACATCCACTCATTAGTGACAAATGGAACAAACGGAAGCCTTTATATGAAGAAGGGAGACTAAGTACAGCAACATGCACAATGATCTTAGGAAATTGTCTTTGGTTTCATACGGTTGTTTTCATTAGTTCTCCAAGATAATACATGGTCATGTGTGATTGTCTTCAGCAATCAAGTCTCAAAAAGGACTGTCCCCTTGTTATAGCAAGTGTTAAATCTTAGAAAAGGGTGCTTGTGTCTAGGTCACCGGGCTTAATTCTACCAGAATCATTGTCATGATTTACAGATCTGCATCAAGCTGGGTGTAAATTTATGAATAAATGGATTTGGGAAATTCATCTAATTATCAATTACAGTAGCTGTATCCAGCCAGGATTCACTATTTGTCTTGGTGAATTCCACTGAAATTGACAGAGATTAGGTGTAGTGACTTTGACCACATGGGGGTTTATATTATAGAGGCCACTCAAGTCCTGCAGGGGTTAATTCTGACCAGACTCTCTGATTATAAGCTGATAGGGCCTGACACATGAAGGACTTGCTTGGGTCATGGGAAATTATACAAGGAGCTAAGCCTAAACAAGCTGACTAGCTGACACAAGTTGTTGATTTTTTGGGTGCAGCTCCTAAGGCAAATCCTTTGTCATAGAAGTGCAAAAGTTTGACAGCTGGTCAGAAACGGACAAATTAACCAGGCTTATGACCCTTTGCACTGTAATTCAGTTAATGTTCTTGGTCTTTTGTGAGATATGCATTAGAGGATATGATAAGGATGTGGCAAGATAGGACAGACAGGAAAAATATGGACTGGTTGCTTTTTAGATGGAGAAATTTAAATGGATGTAAGGTCTCTGGCATTATGAAATTTTAAGGAAATATGTATGACTGGTCCTAAGTATCCATAGTAGAGATAATCTACCCTGCCTCAAAGTTTTATCCCTGGTCCTAAAGTTATATCCATAGAATTTGCCTGGTCCTAGCTTCTCAGTCCTTAAGTTTTATCTTATGGATATGTCTGGTCCTAAAATTCCTTTAGGAGACATAATCTAGTTAGTCCTAAACTTTAATCTCTGGGGTATACCTGGTCTTAAATTTCTTTAGGAAAGATGATCAGCTCAGTCCTAAAATTTTATCTTTGGGGCATACCTGGTCCTAAATTTCCTTAGGAAAGATGATCAGCTCAGTCCTAAAATTTTATCTTTGGGATATGCTTAGTCCTGAATGTCCTTAGGAGAGGTACATAAGCTATAGATGAGGAATGAAAGTGGACCTTATAGTTCATAAGTTTAGGGAAGAAGGAAAGAGGTTTGAAAAGTGGAGTGGAAGTTTGTATGGACAGGAGGAGATGGGATAAAATCAAAGGCATGAAGCTTAAGGGTTCAGACCTTGAAGGCTGTACAAAATGGCCAGGGATAACAAAAATAGGATAGAATTCAGAAAATTGGAAGGGGATAAGTACTTCACCCAAAGGCTATGGTTAAGATTAAAAAATAGTACAGTATTGCATTGGTCTGTAAGCGGGAATGAAAACCGATTCCATTAATTATGTATCACTTTTCTTGTTGCCTCCCATTAAAATAGATTGTTTATTCTCCATTAACCAGATTAGGGACTGACTGGGTGAAAGATGATGGCCTTGTCATGATGGCGTGTATTTTAGGAAGAAAGGAGTGACCTGATTATCTGGGTCATCCCTAATTGTTCAGAGGTCAGGTCTAATTGGGGCTGACAGAACAAGTATGTACTGAATCTCAGTAGGTGCTCAGCTTGGTGCAGTACATTAGAGCAGACACAAAAATGTACATAGTAAACAGACTCACTTCTTCATGATCTCTGAGGAAAACAGAGCTCCAAATTTGATTACAGACAGCATCAGTTAAAAGTGATAAGAATTCAGAAGTTCCTACTGTTTATTTGGTAACATTGGCATACCAGTATATTGTGATCTAAATTGAATGTTTCTTAACCTCAAGCTATGTAAGCATAGCTGAACTCCAACTTATTTTAATGAGAGTGGATGTGTGTTTATGTATGGGCAGCTACTGTACAATGTTTAAATGTTTCTGGCTGCGGTTGTAGGGAGGCAGGATAGACATTGTGACAGCCACTCAGACCTGTCTCTGAAGACTTGATTACGCATGTGCCTCCTGTGAATCTCTTATCAATCTTGGTAGATTTGATTTGAAAACCTAGTGAGATGTAGACTCTAACCCAGACAAATTGTCACCTTTAGTATTCTCTTATTTACAGCTTGAATAAATTTCTGGTAAGCATGAGGAAAGATGGAGTTACTTCCCTTAGGCTGTTATGTAGTTATACTAAAATTCTCTCTCTTCATAATGTTACTAGACTGATATTTCTTCTTTTAGTAAGTACATTGCTTATTTATGATATTGACACATGAACCTTACGCAGAAAATACATCGACCTGATATGGTTTGATGAATCCTGAAACGTGAATTTGAGACCTTATCAGCTATGTGTCGATGAGAAAGTCCAGCACCTAAACCTGATATACATAAATGATAAGGTCATGATGTTATATTTACACCTTAAAGGTCACACAGTCAACTCATTCATTTTAAAGGTATCCATTTTATATAAAAATTGTGTATTAAAGTCAAATTTTCATCCAGTTTTACTGATCCAGATTTTATGTTTACTGAATTTATCTGAATGATGAGAACCTTGCTAACTTTTATTTTAATTATTAAAATTACCTGTGTATGTTTAAAGTTTTATTTCATAGTAAGATTCAAAACATATTGATTAGTCTGTATGTTTTATCTGTTTACATTGTTAGGTCTGTCTACTCTCTCTGTAGAAAAATTCTGTAATTTAAATGCTGCACGTGGAAGTTGTCATTTTCAGGTTTATACATATGTAATATAGTTAGTATTCTAACTGTCAGAGACACCTTTAAAGTCTTCCTTTCGGTTGTATCTGTTGCAGCATGTGTTGAGTCACATTTGAAGTTCAATTTAGTTCCAAATGCCCCCTCTACCTTAGAGTCACCCTCTGGAAATGTCATGAAGAAATTGAAGCTGTCCATTGATTGCTTTTAGACATGAAAAATTTACAATAGCTCGGCTGATGTCTTCTTTGTAAAGTTTGAGAAGTTACTACAATACGTCCACATCAACATGTGTAGGTTTCCAAGGCATATATTTATGAATGGTTGAAAAATATTGTAGAGCCACAGGCTCATGAATTTATGTTAATGTAATAGTAGATTTTTCGAGACTTTATTTAATTATCTGTTTTAGTGGTAACATTACATTTCCTGAGATGTATTTGTGGAGTTATAATCATAGCTTCCTGTGGCATTAGTTGGTGGAAGTCCAGATTGCTTGGGTATATATATCAATGATAAAGATATTTGTTAGGAGCTGGAGTAGATACTATCTCTCACAGGAAATGTTCTCAACCTTCCGGCACAGTTATCTTATCAGCTCATCCCAGGTGTCTGAATCAGTCCAGCATCACTCACATCTAACATCATAGCTTGAAGTGGGCAAAGGGAGATAAGTCTGTCATTTCTAGGCACCTGTCAGTGATGAGAGGTAATAAGTGTCATTGAGACCTGAGCAAGATATAAAACACAAACCATATTTCTGATATACATAATTTGAGTTGTGTTGCTTATGAATGTTAGTATTATCAAAGGAAGCTATGTATGTGTGTTTTTGTTTGTTTTTTAATAATTTTTATGACAGTTTTTAAAATTCTGATCCTGTACAACTGTACAAACTATGTATGTTGAAATTTCTGTTAAAAGTTCATTTAGTTGACTTATTTAGGTCTTCTTGTTATAGATATTTGTTACAGTGATACGGTTTAGAGACTGGTGATAATAGATGATGTGTGCGACTCACAATCAGTATATTTAACTCGCTGAAAACATGATTTAAAGTAATGTTAAGGTTTGTAGATGTATATACATGTGTCTTTTCATGGTGTTTCCAATTTCAAATTTTTGATTAGTCACCCTGAAAAAAGGAATAGTAAGATGAGATATCGCCCTCCTTTGTTGTCAACAATTCATCTTTATATTTCAGAAGATTCCCATTGTCTGATTATCAGATAAGCATGAAAAGTCAGTCATGAAAACAAAATTTCCTGTTTATTTGAAATATAATAAGTGGGATTTAAGATAAAATCTCAATATCGCTTTAGAGCAGATTGGTTGATTGTTTAGTTGCAAGTTTTCTGTCTCAATAACGCTTCCTATTACTAAAAATAGAACAGGTATGATATTCTGTATTTTTTGTATTATGTACTTCAGAGGTCATAAGTCAGGGGTCACAAGGTCACAGGAGGGACAGACAAGTGGTGATAATTGAATAATGGACAAGTGACCATAAAGATGTCCAAGGGCTATAGTCACTTGTATCACTTAGAAGGTGTTAACTGACCCATAAATAACCCTGGGTCATCAATAATATTGACCACCACTAGACATCAATAACCAGCTGTCCGGTACTGGTCAGTGTCCTGTGACTGTCCCAGGTAGATTCCGCTGTATAGCAGGAAACATGCTCAGTCAATACGGTACATCAGATTAAACATTTAAACCAAATGATTCAAATGGATCTAATACAGGGAAATTATTGAAACATTAATTTAATCTATTCAGTATATATTTGTTTTCTAGTCATGTGCACCTGTACCTGTTTCTGAAATAATCTATCTGTACATAATTCTCTGTGTGCTTAAACTTACCTGTACAATGTCAATAAGATTCCGGATTCAAACATATTATGCTGTTAAACATTGATTTTCATTGCCTCACCCACTAAGCAGACTGCAGTAAGTGAAATCAGATATTCAATTTGCCAGTTCATCAGGTGCATTCACCCACATCAGTGTGGGTTGTGCATAGAGTCTTTGTGTCCAAAGAAATATGTACCTTTCTCATGCTGATATTGCAGTTAAAATACACATAGGAAGGACTTGAACTCTGACTTTATTTCTCTGTCATTATCGTTGGTACATGACCTAGCTAGGCCCTGATTTTGAAGTTGAAGGTCACTTGGGGAGGGTTGTACCCTCGCTGACAAGGATGGTTTTCCTGGTTAAGGCAGAGTTATTAATGCCCTGTCGACAGTATTGATTTCCAAGTGTGGTACAAGTCTCCTGCTCAGTTTTGAGATATAGAGGAAGCAGCCTAGGGTCTTTGGTTATAACCATGGGAGTCTGAGACCGAAGAGACAAGGAATTGGAGGAATGATGACGCTGACAGCGCTACATCAACCATAAATTGAGTGTGACTTTCTTTGTCTTCTGGGAGAACAATGAGGATGCTTGATGTGGCCCAAATAAGAACTGCTGTTTCATGAGTTCAAAATCTTAATTAGAAATATTGCAAATCCGTTAGAAATTTAATTATTCATGTAAAAAAATTCCAATAAAAGTTGATGCAAGAAATTGCAATTTTTGTCTGTATTGTAGAAATTAATGTTGATGTGCATCTTAAATTATCAGTGTATTGACATAACTGTAGATTGGTTAAGTCAAGCATGGTTCACATTCATGTTGGAATTATATTCAAACTTCGTCCTCAAAATAGTTTCAGATGCAGTTGTTGCTAATACAATTTACTTTCATGATTACTTTGAAAATATTTTTCTCAAAAGCTTTTGTATTGCAAATCAAAAGTCATATAAATCAAACATTTGTAGGCGCTGATATGGTTTGGTAACTCATGATCTTCAGTTCCTTTATGTGGTTCATTAAATCAGCATTTTACTGGTCTGATAGACAATAATGTATAATCAAGATTTTGCCAATTAAATTTGTGTCATAATTACGTTTTGTATTCAAATTAATACCTTCCTTTGTAGTGTTAATGCTGTGTCACAACTACTAGATTCCCTGTGTAAATTCCAAAAAAAGATATGACTAAACCTAATTTGATAAGTGATTTTTTAAAAAAAATTTGTGTACAAAGATTTCTTTTGATGTATTTAATTAAACTGTAATGTTCTGCAGATCAAAGCTGCCAGAAAATGTGAAGGTCAGACATAGGATGCAAAAGGAGTTTCTCGTATTACAGCTGTATCTCAATAGTAGCCGACAGAATTAGTCATTACCTTTGCAACATAACATGACTTCATGCATCAAGGTGTGCCAGCAGATCAGGTGTGACAGACCACCCTGAAATGACTCGGCAACATAAACATTGGACATGTACAACTAGCCAATGTTACCATGTCACCTCACCTGGATATAGAACATATCTATTGCCTCACCTGTAGAATAGTACAAAATTTTACCTGTCATTTAGTACTTACATGTGCAGCCTTTTCATATACAAGCTGATATTGATATCAAAGTGAAAACATTGTTTTCTCCAAGCACCACAATGTATAGATTTAATCGTATTGAAAAAATGTTAGAATATTGAAAATTGAATTAAACAGGCCACTTGAACCTCTTGTGAAGGTGGTTTGGTGTAGAAGACTTGAATTTGAAGTGTGACTCACTGTTATTAGCTATAGAGGGATATTGTAGGTCTTTCTGCCTCATACGCACATTTTAGGCGTGAGGATACAAAATAAAACCTAGTGTTTCATGTCCTCAGTAACCTGCATCACCCTGTTTATCCCCACACATCATCAGGGGAGGTGATACAGCCTGTGTAGTGTACAGCATCATTATAGATAACAGTAGCAGATACATGTACATGATTCACAGCTATCTATTTCCAGTTTCAGGATCTAGTTTTACATATAGGTGATACTATCTTCATATATATGACGTTACCAATTATTTTCTGCTTCCTGATCAGAACTTTGAGTCATTTAGCTAGTTTGGCGCTCAGACTCCCTTGTTTAATGGCTACATAAAGCAAATGGTAGTTTTAAAATGTGATGTTAGATTCCAAGACCTAGACAGAGACTTCATATTATTATGGCTTGGTGTCGATTCATTCACATTTTGTGTGGCATGGTTTATCCAATGAAGGTTATCGGTGTATCTCCCTTCAGTACTGGAATGTTCAAGGAACCAACTTCTAGAGTATTTGATGTAAAATTTGACCAAAAATTAACCAATATTAAATCTGATACTCAGCATCTGCATCTTTTAACATTGAAAGAATGGCAGAAAAAGGATTTGAGTTTGAAAATAAAATTGGTGTGGTGTGGTATTTAATGATTTCTCACTTTTACAGTGGATACCGTGTTCTATTTCATATTCTCAACAGAAATGTTCACAGCATTGTTATCTCATTCATCAGCATTGAACAGAGATTTCTGTATCTGTGACAACTGACCCAATAACATATCACCTTCACCCGAGGAAAATGCTGATCATTAATGAAGTTAGTGGAATTAGTGAATTAATGACGGCCATTGTGTGATTGGATTTAAGGCACATTGTCTCCTCACACCATTTCCATGGCCTCATACTAGCTTGTAAATGATGGATGTCCTTCGGACAAATCCTGAGCACTACATCATTCTCAATTTGGTGTCCATGGAGACCGTGTCATCTTTATAATTGTCATCATCACTAAAGTATTACACAAAGAAATACTCTAAAGTGGCTATACTAGACCAGCTGTTCAGGATATTAGCAAAGTTCAAATTATCGGGAACATCAAAATAATCAAATTTGTACAATACGTCAGTGATCAGTCATGCATGGGGTCAATTTTGATTTTAATGTATTGATTAATAGGTTATACAACAGTATTGTGGATGTTGTGCTGTGTACTTTTTTTAGCCCATCATCATTAGTCAGTGGGCTGTTCATATCATCCTTTATCCATGGTCCATGGTTTGTGCGTTAACAATTTTCATCTCTATTTCTTCAGACATAGTGGACGGATCAGCCTTAGTTTTCACTTGCAGGTTCCCCTTGGTCCCTAGTTGATTTGGGACTGAACACAAAAACAAAATGACTGACTGGTGGCCATCTTGGATTTTGACAAAGAAAGTTTGTTATTGCTATTACATGAGAATTACAGGATGGATCTCTCTCAATTTTCATGTGTAACTTTTCCTTGATCACTACTTCACCCTTTCGATTTTGGAAATCAGAAAAACAAAATGACTAAAAGGTGACCATCTTGGTTTTGGCATTTAAATACTATTATAGCTCTTTCTGCTAAAGAATATTCAAATTTATGTCTTTAAGAGTGTGAAACAGGAGAAAAGAAGGAAAAAGATCAAACTTTTAAATAACAACTAAAGATCAAACAATGGTTGGTGACAAGATCCCTCTGGGATCTCTTGTTTGTAAATTATACTATTTCTAAGTGATTTTCTGAAGAAAAAAATAAAAATACCTTCGTGAAGTTTAAAATGTTCCTACACTACATGTATTTATAAAACTTTCTGAATCAACATTCTTCCTGACCGCATGTACTGTTATAATTACTAGGGATATCCTTCCAGACTCAATGTTGATACATGTTATACACACAATACTATGATGAATGTAGAATGAAATTTTACTCTCAATTATATAGGGGCGTATATTGAAGTTGATACATTTGTTCTGTAATATAAAGGGTGAGTTTTAGCCTGTGTTATACAGGGACATTCTACAGGACAGAGGTCTAGACTGTTTATACACAGGTATATGTTGCAGTTGTCATTGGTAATGGAATTTACACTTAATAGCTGAAATGGGAGATTTACTCCTACTTAGTTTTGTCAATATAAGCTTCAGCATGGTGGTGAGTAGAGGCAAGGCTTCTCCATAGTTACAGAGAAGACAGACAAAATATAGTATTGATCAGTGAATGGTTGTGTACGCAATACTCCTGCACAGCTATGTATGTGTGTGCGTGTGTTAGAGTGTTGTATCCAAGAATGATAACAGGAACGCCTCCAATTCCAAGTTCTGTGGCCATTGAAAGCTTGGATGAAGAATAGACATCTGACAATGAAGATGAAACCTGATTGGAAGGTGTGTCCATCACGAAAGTGTGTTGGAGTTGACCAGGAAAGATCAAGTATGTGATGTGATCTGATATATGAGGACATCTACATTGACATTTTACAAGGACATCTGTATGATCTACAGATAATCCACAAAATATTTCTATCATCAGAACTTTAGAGCATTGACAGGAAATATTTTGAATCCTAAATGTGACATATTTGTGGAAAACTGGCGATAAGGAATGATTTTGCACATGAATGGTGATTTTCTGATATCTTTGTGATGCATGTGTTCTTCGATGATTGACAGTAATATTCTCTACAGCTTCCTGTGAAATCTGGGTCTCAGAAAAGCTTTCAGTCAGTGGATGATGTGTTGATAGATTGTGGTTTTATAAGGAAGAGATACAGCCCTATCATTTAACACTAACTGAACTGGATTATGAAAAAATATACACTTGGAAGAAATAAAACTTATAAATAAGATTAGGGAATGATGAGTGTGGCCTTCATTTCTGATGTGAAGACCTTTATTGATGGTTTTGGACAGATTCACACACAACTGGTCTTCTAGTCTGCCACAAAAATCAATACTGCTACTTTACATTGTTTTGATTCCTATGTCCAATCCTATATGTACATACACCAGCCCCCACCTTAAATAACTGAATCTACCTGTAAAAAGACCGTGGTTATGGATACCTCTACTCAGACTAGTCAATGGAAAGACTAATGACGCAGACATGATTTTATAGGTTTAGTCAACAAATCTTTCAATGATAACTTTACTCTAGTGATGGACTGAATGTCTTCAGCATGAGCTTCATCCTTTCTTTGTTTGTAAACAAGTTTATCATACAGATACTATGGGAGAAAAACAAGATGTGATAATTGGATGAACCAGTCATTTGTTGATGATGGAAGAGATACTGGGAAAGTGTCTGGATTGACAGCTCCGCCTTCCATCATCTGGCCAAACTTTGTCATCTGGTATCTCACTGATCCAACAGATTTGATATGTGCATGACGTGGGGCTGGAATTAGGCTTGTGCATTTTCGGATAAGATAAAAACTAATAAGCTTGGATATAGAGTTGAGCCAGATGGTGTAGTTCATGAGAAAACACTGTATCTGCACGTGCAAGCTGTTATATGATCTGGTGTATGGCATTCTGACCAATATTTGTAAAATTCTTTGGCATAGAAGAACACACGTCTAGAATTGTCTCTCAAAATACATTTGTTAGCATCTGTGTAGGAGATCATTTCTTTGTGAAGAGGGACATTGCTGTAGTGAGACTGTTTCAGGCTGAGGGGACAACAGATGAGGCTGTATCACAGCTGTGAAAGGAGTCTGTCCCAAGATCTTCATATTATTGTAAACAGAAACAGGAGACCTCACCGATTGATAGTCTAAACATACACTAAGTGTGGAGGATCTAATCACTGCTATAAAAACATTTTAGCTCAAGTTTACCCCAGGAGCTAAGGAAGTTCTGTGACTCAGTTTAGGTGTAAAATTGTTGTGAAAGCCTTTCTGCATCAGCTACAGTGCAGTACAGGAGGACAAGGGCTGGTGTATTGGTGTTCATTGGACAAATGTAAATCATCAGGGCTTGTGTACATTCCTACCTAATCCCCGCACATGGTCCTTACAATAGAAAAGGATTTGAGAGAAGTTTTTCTATGGATTAAAACTACTGTGTTTAGTTTGACTTTCGTTAACCACAGTGTAGTAAAGATCTAAGCACGGCAAGTTTTAAGCATTCTGTACACAGACTTCAAACGGCTGTGACTACAATACTCTCTATTTATTAATGAATTGACTGTGATGACAGAACCTGTTGACATGCGGCCTGCACTCCACACTTGGGCGACTTAAGCATGAATATTTCATACCATAAAGCTGAACAAACTTGTTCAACTGTTCTTTTGTATACAGAGGGCATTTCAGAAATACTGTTCCCAAGGATTGTAACGGTATAAAAATTTGCTTTTATTGCCCAGTTTTTTATTCATAAATCATACAAAACCAGGACTGGATGTGATGCATTATGTGAAAACATCAGATGTTTGTGATAAATTCAGAAGTTGTGTCAATTAGTCCACTGAACATAGTTCAGATTTGTGTCATCAATTAGCTTAAGAACAATATAAGTCCTTTATGCTGGTTCGTGTATCAAGCACCTGTTTCTACACTGCTAATTCATGTATTGAGCACCTGATCCTTTAGGCTATACTGACTGTGAAGAGGTGTTGTAATTATTGGTGTATTTCATGCAGTAGGAAGTGTGGACACCCTAGTGAGCTCTAACTTTTTGAGGGTATGCCTGGTATATGTTTGGGTACTAATATTAGATATGTGATCCAAAGAAGTAGGTTTAGAAGGACCCCATATCTATAGATACATCTATGCCAGTGGCAGCCATATATACTGGCTGTACAGCTGTCTAGGTTCACATCTCAGTCGGCTGCAGAAGGCAGTGATATTTCACTTCAGTCCTTACATTTATGAGGCCGACCCTTTAGGACTGGTTTGTTGTATCCAGTCATTGTGTGCTACTGCTGGTACCCCTGGATGTCCATTGTCATCAGGCTGTCAACATTCTACCATTGTTATCTTACTCTTGTCATAACTGGGCCACAGATGGAGGGATACAATCTGTGATCTGTGTGAGATTTTATGATATTCTGATGATATTGTGTGACAACAATCTGAGGAAACTTTATGGATACTTGGCTGTGCATAGTTTATCTGTCGTAGAGTCTACTTGGACCAACTTGGGCCATTGTTATTCTTGGACTATGTAAACACTGCCTTAGCACAGAAGTACATGGCCCCTCTGTGAAAGAACACGACATCAAGTTAGGCTAGTGGACATTGAGTTAGACAAGGAAAGCTTTAAGCTATAAATATTTCCTTAATGGAGAAAACTGTGCTGAATTTCATTTCAAACATCTGTGGAATTACATCACATGACTTCTTCACATAAACAGTTAGAGCTTAAGTTACCAACAGAAGGAGCTTTTCTGTTTGTGAAGTGTTTTATACATTATATAAGTTAAAGTGATCCTTGACCATTAGTTCAAACTGACCTGTGGCCTTGGGCCCTCCCACTGACCACTACCTGGAGATTTGACCATATGTGACTGGGGATGTAATACACAGATCTCTGAGTACAGTGTGTATCTATATATACCCCAGGTCAACCAATCTTCTAACTACCTGTAATTAACAACTTAGACTGGCAATGAAATTAACCAGGATCTGTAAATAGATGTGCGGTCAGTAACCCAATACACATGGTCCTAGGTCCACTGGGCAGTCTTCATAACCTCAACATGCCCACCAAACAGAGATACTCCCTTTTTGCCTGTACCAGGCCCATGGAGGACTTCATGCCTATTGGTCACAGAGTCTGGGGTAGGTACAGAACACTTGGGTCAGTTCCCATTTCATCCAAGGTGCATCTGTTATCTGTAAAGTGTTGCAAGTTATTCATAATTCAGGCAGATTTGTTTACCCATATGTTGTTATATATAACACGATAAGTGCATACTTTATTTACAGGTAGATTTGACAACAATGGCCACATGGCCAAATACACATACAGATGTACCATCATATCACAGGTACAATATACCTTCTTTCTCTTCTGAACTTTTAACCTACTTGTATAGTTTGTAGGTATCTCCTGACTGGTATTACTGACCAGGTGTGAATTCATTATGTGTGTATGATTATGTTAAGGCCTTAAGGATATGGTTAGCACTTATACATGTACAGGTAGCACTAAACAGGAAATTCAAGATATGAATTAATGTAATGATTCATAACATGTAAGAGCATACTATAGTTAATTTAAAGACCAAAGGGTACTTCAACGACCCTGTCTAATCTCACCCCTGGGTATTCCAACAACCCTGTCTAATCTCACCCCTTGGTAACCCAACAACCCTGTCTAATCTCACCCCTGGGTATTCCAACAACCCTGTCTAATCTCACCCCTTGGTATTCCAACAACCCTGTCTAATCTCACCCCTGGGTATTCCAACAACCCTGTCTAATCCCACCCTGGGTATTTCAACAACCCTGTCTAATGTCATCCCAGGGTACATCAGCAACCCAGTCTTATCTCACCCCTGGGTATTCTAACAACCCTGTCTAATCTCATCCCTTGGTATTCTGACAACCCTGTCTAATATCACCTCTGGATATTCCAACAACCCAGTCTTATCTCTCTTTTGGGTATTTTCAGATAACCCCTGTCTAATCTCACCCCTGAGTATTCCAACATTCTGTCTAATCTCACCCCTGGGTATTCTGACAACCCTGTCTGATTTCAACCCTTGGTATTCTGACAACTTTGTCTTATTTCACCCCTGGGTATTCTGACAACCCTGTCTAATCTCACCCCATGGTATTCTGATAACCCTGTCTTATTTCACCCCTTGGTATTCTGACAACCCTGTCTAATCTCACCCCTGGGTATTCCAACAACCCTGTCTAATCTCACCCCTTGGTATTCCAACAATCCTGTCTTATCTCGCCCCTGGGTACATCAGCAACCCTGTCTAATCTCACCCCTGGGTATTCTGACAACCCTGTCTTATTTCATCCCTGGGTATTCTGACAACCCTTTCATATTTCACCCCTTGGTATTCTGACAACCCTGTCTAATCTTACCCCTGGGTATTCTGACAACCCTGTCTAATCTCGCCCCTGGGTATTCCAACAACCCTGTCTAATCTCACCCCTGGTTATTCCAACAACCCTGTCTAATCTCACCCCTGGGTACATCAGCAACCCTGTCTTATCTCACCCCTTTGTATTCTGACAACCCTGTCTTATTCCACCTCTGGGTATTCTGACAACACTGTCTAATCTCACTCCTGGGTATTCAAGTATCCCTATACTCAAACATATATCAATGCCTGTAATTAATGCATTTGTATCTTAAGAACATAATTGTCGTTTATTAATGTAAACAAAATATTTCATTACACATATAGAACAAGCTGAGAGAAAACAATATGACAGTCTTAGCTGTAACAGTAATTGTAAATCATGTCTCCGTTTGTCTGGCAGGTAGGTTAATACAAATTACACATAAAAACAATTGCACAGTAGAAGAGTAGAATACAGGTGGGCTGACAGTCTTGTTACAGGTGAGCAGATGTGTGTAGCGCTTGACTGATGTATTGAAGCTGCAGCTCTGTGAAGATGTACTGCTTTAATTAGGCCCTGTTTGATGAGATTGCACTGAAATGTTACAATTGCATAATGGATTCATTTCCAAGCTTGTATCATACTGGTACTCAAGTGAGTCTTGTTTTAAGTGAGGCTTGTCTTGAGTGAAACTAATAATGAGTGAAGCTTGTACTTGAATGAAGCTGGTATCCTACTCTCAATCCACATTTACACATCCAACATTAGGCTGGTATGTTTTTGTTTTTTTTTACCTGCTGGGTACTCTCATTACTTCTCCGAATGTGGGAAGAATATCCAACACAGTTTGTTTGTACATGAGTGAAGTTAAATGGCCTTTACCCTGTAGCGATATACCCACAGGTATGCAAGGTGATTGAGCAGTAGCACAGAAACAGGGTTATCAATCACAACAGCATCAGGGTAAGGTGTCCTCAATCTATATATTACAGCCACCTTGTTGGTGTTGTGATTGATAACCCTTACCAGTTTCAGTACTTCTAATGACAGTCTGTTCCTACAAAGACTTGGTTACATTGTACATCTGTGGTCTGTGGTACTACACCACTGCTTTCCGGTATCTGTAGTCAAGATTCAATATTTCATACTATTGGACATACCTAGGTGTATAACAAGGTCACACATGTTCAACATACAACAGATGTAGCAGGTTACAATGATATATATATATTGTATATTCATGTACATTATGTACAAGATATATCAAGTTTTTTTTTCAGAAAACCTTCACAGATGAGACATAACGGTGACATTTAATGACAAATAAATCCTTTTCATCTTAGATATTTAGATATGTACACTACGGTATTTCACCGCAAATAAGCCCCCTTCTGCAAATAGGCCCCCCTCCCCCACCACTTTTTCCAATTTGCCAGGAATAGGGGGGGTATTCGCAATTAAGCCCCCCCCACCCCCCATCCTTTTTTTTTGAAAAAAAAACAACACATCTGACGATAGAGCACTACTTACATTTAATTGCCAGGTGTAAGATGGGGGACACACGTATATCTCGTGAACAAGGGGGTTGACCGCAAATAAGCCCCCTCCCCTCTTTTGACAAGTCTTTTATGAACTGGGTGGGGGGTGGGGGGGCTAATTTGCGGTAAAATACAGTAATACTGAAGTATATGTAATTTTCTAAAGGTTTCTTCTGATTTGTAGTTTGTCCTTCAAATGGAGCTCTTTGATACTCCGTACATTCCTGATAAGTAATAACTGCTGCTCAAGTTTTGTTGTAAAGGACCTGTTTGTATTGAAGTTTGTATTAAGATAACTCTCTTTGGGCTGCTTTTCATCATGCAGTCCTGTAATGAATATTTTAAATACCCAGAATAATAATTTTGAAGTAACGAAAGAACCATGATGATAAGCGATTTTAGTTAATGATTTGGTATATTGCTATGGCAGGCAAAAAGGCTGAGTATCTTGTGTAATTTGTACCTCCCACCAAGTACAAGGACAGGTTGGAGGTATAGTAATTACTTTTTGTCTGCATCTGAATTTGAAAAAGAGTTGTGTGCAAGATATCTCATGAACTCATCATTCCAGCAGATTTACTAGATGTTCCTAGAATCTCCCCACTTATATGCTTCTAACACAACACTAAGTTTTGGTACTCACTTTTATGCACAATCGAGATGGTTTTAGAATATGTATTTAAGCAAATTTGGTCCCCCAGCAACAGAAGGATACTAATAATCATCACTGATCAATGATTTTACTGCCAGCCTTGATGAACTAGTGTACGTATCTATCACAAACGATTCTGATCTCGTCAAGAATAGTCCTAATTAAATCCCCTTTCAATTTAAAATGATTCAGCCCCTTGGACGAGTTATATGGGTCAGAGTAACGGTAGTTCATATCTAGTATTGCAGCATCAAGTTCAACCCAACATTTTGCTGGTCATCAATTAGGTTTTAATTTTTAATGTTCCACTTGACCAATATTGAAATCAGAAATCTGTTGTACAAGGTATGTTTGTATCTTAGGCAGATTATCTTCACATTGACACCTTACAATCATTGATTATTGTGAGGGGTTTACTTCCATTGATTTCACAAGGACTCTTTAATCCAGGAATTTGTATGTCCATAACTGTTGAATTTATTTAATAGATTAATCAGACTATATTTTTCCATAAAGTAACCATGAAATTGCGTAAGTTAAACAAAGAAAACATAAAAAAAAAACCACTGATATTGACTCCCACAATTATATATGATTTTACAGTAGGTTATCAGGTTCAAGGGTCAAAGTTCAAGGTATTTTTTATGGTCTCTAATCACGTATACCATTTTCCTGATCAGTAAATGAGGGTACTATATTTATGTTAGCCACTGCTTGTCTTGTTATTTTTCAAGAATAACTACATTTTAATGATCTTAATGATAACAATTTACTAAATGGCCTCTTGCATGTGGTCTTTGTTTTTTTCCAAGTCACAGTTAAAAAGAAGGGGTTTGCCTTGTTTTATAACCTAGCCTGTAGGTATATAGATGTATCCCCCCTCCCCAGGACTAGAATTACTCCTGTATATAAAGGTTTATTATATTGGTGACTCACCCAAACACAGCATTTTGGTGTATGTTGTTAATATCTGTACTCTATAACAAATTCAAGACAAACTTTAAATAAAAACAGTTTTTCTGGCATGCACAGCTTTCCAAGTTACCTAACCTGCCGCTGTTCAGGTGTTTAGACTTAAACACTTCCCTCATCTACATCCGTGTCAAGTTAAATTCTCGGCTTCACATGTTGAAGTTTCACACAGGCTCTCATTGTAAGAAAGACCTGATAGTAAGATTTCACGGGTAAAGTACCAATTGTTTTCCTCAATTGGATCTCTGGCAATTAGAACAAAAGCAGAAAACAACACATAGGGGTCAGGGAAGACTGAGATTGCCCTGAAGTTGGCTGACCCCTTGTTAAGGGTCAATCTCTATCCATTTTACGATTGTGATACTTGTGCTATTTTTCTCCTGATTGTGACGTCCGTGTTGATTCATGGAGCCATTCCAGTTTTTGGAGATTCTTGATATAATCGTGAAGAGTCTGTTGTGAAAGGCTAAAGTGATAGAAGAAAATTTTATGCGGAATTTTGAAAAAAACACCAACTTTATAGCATACATAACTTTGAGTCGTGGAGAAGATGTGTACCATTCATGTACTCCGAGCTGTGTGTAGACCAAGGGAATTGGACAGGGGCTCACGAATCTGTAAGGAAACCACATATTCTAATTTTGGGAAATAGAAATTGTGTGTGTAAGGATATTCTTTTCAGTACTAGATGTGTTTAATATGTTTATAGGAAAGGTGAGATATGTTCAATTTGTTCCGTTGGTGCAGAATATACTCTCAATAATACTTTTAATATAATGCTGATCAGATATATATAAGATTAATGAAAGTCTTGAAATCTATATTATATCATTGTGTTTAACCCTAAATTGTCTCAACCAGCAGACTTGTTATTAGCACATGTTTGTTTTAACCTCTGGATTGTTTTGACCTTGTTCTACGGTATCCCTGACCACTTTGTCCCATTGTTGTCCCATGTTCCTGACCATTAACGCCCATGTTATGTGAGGAGTGAACATGACAGTTGGTCTGACATTGTGGAGTGTTGATTTAACATTACGGATCACATGAAATATTATACTGCCTATTTGTGAGCCAGTTCAGTATGGTTTGGAATATTTTCACTACTATTGTTTCTGATCTAAGTACTGTCCTTTTCCAGACAAGAAAAGGTGCTTGCTGTTTGTGTACTCTGTTAGGCTATTAAGCTTGCGATTAGTGATTGTTAATTGGTGTAGTTATGATTTACATGTATAGCATGTACTATTCACTAAGAACAATAGGCAGGTCAATATTGCTTCATGTTTTCTTCCAAATTTTTCACTCATCTGTGATAGGCTACATCCTAAATTTGTATCACAATTTTTCAATTCGTCATGAGATGAAAAGGATACTTGCACAAAAGAAAATTTAATTGGTTATTTAATGGATGATGTCTTTTGTATTTACAGATATCCGTAACCAGTTAAACGAACAGCTAAGATGCCTAGAAAACAGACTAGAAATTCAAGTTGCCATGGTGACAGAGATACAAGATTTCTTCCGGAAAAAGGCAGAGGTAGAAATGGAGTATTCCAGGAGTCTGGATAAACTGGTCAAATCCACCAAGTTTCGTCACAAACAGGAGAAACAAAAGTAAGTTTCCTGGCATCATTTCAGAAAGGTCTTTATCTAAGTGCTGAATTTGGGCTGGGCTGTTTGGATTGAAGGTATGGTAAACTTCGGTCAGTTTTAAATGGCAGGTAGTTCTAATAGTTGATTTAAAAGAAAAAGGAATTCTGTTTAGTGACTGAACCCATTCTGTTATTGTTCTACAATTTGGACCATATGCGTAGGCCTATTGATATGTTTTGGATTTTAGTGACACAATCATCTCTTCTTGTGGTCAGTGCATTCACATTGATGGTAAACACTACAGAGAGTGGATTGAAAATGAACATCATAAGTTACTCTTACTGCCAAGTGTCCATGTTCATGTCTCTTAACTTTGATTAAGTTTAATTTGTTTTTGTCTCATTTGCTTACCTATAACAACATGTGGCCCCAACTCTGTATAGCAAAGAGACCCAGTTTGATAAAATAATCACATCTAGGCTGTCCCTATTTATGATATCAATAACTGTTAAACTTGCTGATATGTTCTTAAATGCTAGTGAGACAATGTCAGTGAAACATTAATTTATCACCTTTTATACACTAATTTCATACAATATTTACTGTACACGACAAAGTCACTAATTCTGTCAGAGGGCCAATAAGGTCAAAGGTCATAACATAAAACAGATCAAATAAAGTCATGACCTTGTAACAAAGGTCAATTTTGTATGTCATTAAAACCTATATACATGACATCATCAGTGACAGAAGAACAAACATCAACAGGTCGCAGAGAAGATTCCAACACATATGAAAACAAAATGGTTTCCAACAGTTTACACTTTTTGTGTTATTTCACATGTGTAACAGTGATTTTCATTGAGAGATTCTATAGCTCAGTCTGGAATGAATCATCTAAGTAGAGCTGTATTGGTCTGGACATGCTTCTTAGTAACACAATCAATAAAAGGTGTCCAGACAGAAAATTGGTATTTTAGCATAGTACAATATGGTGTAACTTACGTATCTTTATGTGTATACCAATATGCTGTCTAGTATTAGAAATATCTGCGTTATGTGTGAGACAGTAGATATATACCAGCAGTATAGGTAGGGTGTATACAGACTCCTGTGTCTTTATGGATAGATATAGTATTCAAGTATACTAGATACAGATTTTGTAACCATAGCCATTTGGATGTAGTTTTTGTAATACTGACAACTCTCACACAGACACATACTGATTTTTTTTCACTGGAAGTATTACTCAATTTGAATGAATAGACTATTATTGATAATTACTGTTCATATTGTCTGAAAGAATAAAAGATGAGAGCAGTAGCATTCATATTTTAGAATTCATGTATTCAGCTTCATTCCCAATTTTAACGGGGAAAATTGGTGAATTATTAATTGTAAAACACATTACATGATCTTTGACAGAAGCCTTTCGTGCTTTCCATGCTGGTACTCTAGTCAGATAAAGGGTAAAGGCAGGAGCAGGCCAATTCTCTGAAGTCATGTATTATTAGTTAATAGAGGTTGGAGGGACAGAAGGGGGAGGGGGGTGGAGTTGACTGGATGCCGGAGGACTGTTTTTGTTTTATTTTTTAATGTTGAGCTATTTGAAGTATAGATATTGTGTGGAGATATTGCTGTATCTAAAAAGGTGTTGCGTTTGTAGAGAGCATGCAGGGCTCACTGCAGTCAGGCTCTATAGATCAATGGTCGAACTGGTAGGGTGCAAAATACATAATCAATTGATAGCCATCATCAGCTGGCTCCTCTACACATGTGAATCCCACCGAAAAATAGCTGCTTATTGAAACAGCTTACAAAGCCATTATCACATATTATTCTCCATAGCTATATAGTCTTTCCCACAGTATTGGTACTATCAGAGCCATGTCTTTCAGACAGAATCAGCCAGGATCACAGAAAAATGCAGAAAATGGACGGATGGGGGAGGGGGTGTCGAGTGAATTTTGTTTACCTAAGTGATCTTCCAATTAATTTAGCACTGAGAAATTTTGTTAAAATACCATAGAAACCCATTTAGTCAATAAGGTAGGAATGAATCTTATAGCATCTTTCCAGATATAGGTAGGAATGTATGTGATCTTATCCTTATTGGCCTGGGAAGTTGTTAAAAAATAACCTCTATCATAGAAAATTAATAGGAAATGTTGTGGATCCTCGTTAATCTTTATACTCAATAATACTGGTCTGCAAGAACTTACACTAAACATTTAAACTGTGGAATTAAACAAGACATTCATTATCACGTTTCGACTTCTTCTTTCCCCATTCTTTATCAACCTTTGTCATCTCTCCACTTGTGCAGCTGGTTTCCATGGAGATAGAATCGATAGAGGCTATAGAAGAGTAGGTGACCTTTAACCTTTCACACAGGAAGTACCCCAGATAAAACAAGAAACAATTTTTAGCCTTCGTGAATAGCTTTAAAGACTTCCTGGATATAAAATCTTTTGTTGAATTTCTCTCACTAGGGAGGAATACAACAAATAATAAAGTAGACATAATTATGATGTGTCTCCTAACACTGGTGATTAATACTGAAATGTGCACCCCTATATTCTCATAGTAAACCATGTTAACATATCAAAAACCTATCTCCACCATTGTAAACTATGTACATGTCAAACCCCTACCTCGACCTTAGTAAGGTATGTTTACATGTCACATCCCTGTCTCCACCATTGTAAACTGTGTTTACATGTCACACCTCTGTCTCCTCTGTAGTAAGCTGTGTTTACATGTCACACCCCTATCTCCACCATTGTAAACTGTGTTTACATGTCACACCTCTATCTCCTCTGTAGTAAGCTGTGTTTACATGTCACACCCCTATCTCCACCATACATGTCACACTCCTATCTCCTCCATACATGTCACACCCCTATCTCCTCCATACATGTCACACCCCTATCTCCTCCTTAGTAAGCTGTGTTTACATGTCACACCCCTATCACCTCCTTAGTAAGCTGTGTTTACATGTCACACCCCTATCACCTCCTTAGTAAGCTGTGTTATCATGTCACACCCCTATCACCTCCTTAGTAAGCTGTGATTACATGTCACACCGCTATCACCTCCTTAGTAAGCTGTGTTATCATGTCACACCCCTATCACCTCCTTAGTAAGCTGTGTTTACATGTCACACCGCTTACCTCGACATTGTAAACTGTGTTACATGTCAAACCCTTACCTCGACCTTAGTAAGCTGTGTTATCATGTCACACCCCTACCTCGACCTTAGTAAGCTGTGTTATCATGTCACACCCCTATCACCTCCTTAGTAAGCTGTGTTTACATGTCACACCCCTTTCTGCTCCATTGTAAACTGTACATGTCAAACCCTTACCTCGACCTTAGTAAGCTGTGTTATCATGTCACACCCCTACCTCGACCTTAGTAAGCTGTGTTATCATGTCACACCCCTATCACCTCCTTAGTAAACTGTGATTACATGTCACACCCCTATCACCTCCTTAGTAAGCTGTGTTTACATGTCACACCCCTTTCTGCTCCATTGTAAACTGTACATGTCAAACCCTTACCTCAACCTTAGTAAGCTGTGTTATCATGTCACACCCCTACCTCGACCTTAGTAAGCTGTGTTATTATGGCACACCCCTACCTTGACCTTAGTAAACTGTGTTTACATGTCACAGCTCTATCTCCTCCATAGTAAACTGTGTTTACATGTCACACCCCTACCTCAACCTTAGTAAGCTGTTTTACATGTCACACCCCTACCTCAACCTTAGTAAGCTGTTTTACATGTCACATCCCTACCTCAACCTTAGGAAGCTGTGTTATCATGTCATGCCCCTTTCTGCTCCATTGTAAACTGTGTATAAGATTTTAAAACGTACAACACACCCGGTGATAGTTTGTGGTTTACTTGTATTGATTTTGTAACAAAGATGTTAATAAAAGACTGTAGCTAGCGTCACACTTATACTGTACCATGTACAATGTGGGTACCATACCATGAATGTTTGTGTCAGAAGGGATTTGAGAGCCAGGAATGGTTGATCATTTATTTTTGCTGCTGTATGTCAATGATTTAACTTGTCATTTGATCTATCTGTCAGTTTTCTATCAAGTAAAAAATATCAATACTTTTCTTAACGAAATTGAGGAAATGAATACCTACACACAACACAAGTAAGGCATGTAGATGAGATTGTCCATCTAAATCAAAAGTCTCTTTTACAAAATATCACTTGAGCCATCAACAGATTTAGGTCATATTCAACATCAAGTTCTCCTATAGATCTATTTTTAGCAGTCTTAAATCAAGGTGAACAGGTCAGAGGTCATACTTAACAACTGCTAATTAAAATTCTATAACTCAATAAATGTTTGTGGTTTTCTTTTAACATGTTAAACATTGCACTTCTCAGTTTTAAAGTTTTAAGAAAGTTGTTACAGGTATCCATTATTTACAGCTTAGACATCAGGGATTGGATGGATTATATCTGTGAGTCAATACTTTGTTTTAAAATGATGTAGAAGTGCCATGTTAATTCAGTTCTTTTGTTGCATTATAGGAGGGAACACTGGTCCATGTTCTCCACTATGTCGTGTTGGCAACAGTTACTTGACATCACCAAGAAAGAAAGCAGGGACCATGGAGTGATGAGTGAAATTTGTAACAACCAACTTGTCCAGAGAATGGGCCACATCATAGATAATTCACAAAGGATCTACCGAAGGGTAGGTATGGGCCAGGGTGGGGATAAGAACTACCATCGGGTAGGTAATGTTCAGGGGTGGGAACAAGATCTACAAAATGGTAGGTGTGATCCAGGGGTGGGGACAGGATCTACCACAGGGTAGGTAAAGTCCAGGGGTGGGAACAAGATCTACCACAGGTTAGGTAAAGTCCAGGGGTGGGAACAAGATTTACCACAGAATAAGTACAGTCCAGGGGTGTGGACAAGATCTACCACAGGGTAGGTATGGGCCAGGGTGGGGACAAGATCTACCAAAGGGTAGGTGTGGTCCAGGGATGGGGACAAGGTCTAAAAAAGGGTAGGTGTGTTCCAGGGATGGGGACAAGATTTACAGATGGGTAGCTCTATCATAGGGTTTGTATGGTGCAGGGAATGTTGTGAAAGGATCCCCTTCTTTTCTGATGAGGAACGTGTAATGGGTATATTGATATGTATGTCCTGTTACAAGGGGAAAGTCCATGTTAGTATTCATATCAAAAGTCCAGAAGTTTGGACATACACTGTGGTGTAGGACAGTATTATTGTAAGTATGGTGGGACCTACATACAGGAATCCATGTGTGTCAAGGACATGGCATAGGATGAATAGTGTGTGAAAAGTTCAACAATAGATGAAAGAGTGACATTTATTAAAGTTCAATTGGATTTGAAAACATGTGATTAATGTGACAGCATCAATTTAATAGTGAGTTATGAAATTAAAAAAGTTCATGTTTCTATAATTGCACTGAAAAAACTTGTGAAAGAACTTTAATTGCTGGAATTTTAAACTTTAATAAATGGCAATAGCATTGTACATCATGGCTTTTATGTTGGTGACTTTTTAGTTCTCAGTACAGCAATGTCTCTACGCAGCCAAAGAGTGGGTGACCTTTGACCTTTTAGATTTAAGCCTACATCATAGACGTATTTTTTGAACATATCTGTATGGAATCTAGTAAGGTCTTGTCTCCATAGGTTCATTGCAGGATAAATTTGGTATGTAAAGTCTGATTTGTCCAGTTTAAGGACTATTGTGTTTATCTTGCAGTGTCGAGATATTGGTGTGGAGAGCCATGAGGACATTATGAAAACACTTACAGAATTACAAAGTGTGAGTAGATCAGGATGTTTTCTTAAAGAAATGTTATCATATATCTATATAAATCTGTTTTACATTCATATAAAAACGTTTGAGTTTGAAAACTGTACCAGACTGTCACTTGAACATCAGGATGTCACAAGTTTTTCAAATCTCTGATGACAAGTACTAGAGCTGATAAAACTCGTTTTACCCTTTCTAATAAAGATGTTCTCCTATGTATGTAGAAAACAACTCTTAGCTGGAGAGTTTTGACAGTGTTAAACATGCATTTGAAGTAGCAGAATGTATGTTTTTGAAGTGGTAGTTATGTATTTAAGGACATGTAATCAGAGAGGCATCCACATGTAATATGATTATATAAACTATTACTACTACACAGTACATCTGTCTGGTGTTTACAGTCACAGGAAACTCTCAGCAGGAAAAAAAAGAAACAAAGAAACAAAAGTAGGCTCTAGATCAACTCCAAAGAATTAGTACATATGATATAGACTTTTGATCAGTAACACAGAATTACAAGTGATAAATCTACATATATATATATTAGAACTTCTCCATACCGTCCATGCATTAGGGAGGGTACAGTATGTAGAAATGAGGTCAGGACTCAGATAAAATTACATCAATTCCCATTGCTTTCAGCGTTTACCCTGCACATGTCAAACTGAATACAAAAACAGTTTTATAGAGTAGAAATATTTCAGTAAAGTGAAAAAAACAGTGATACTTTTATACTATATGAGGCTAAAGTTGACAAGAAATCTGTGCATTGTCTGGCAATCTTTGAAGTAACTTAACATACAGCTCAACAAAACTTTTCAGATGGTCAGCTTGTCTGAAATTGTTGCAAACAGATAGATATTTGATAAATGTGTTTTTCTTGATCATTATAAAAACATATCTCTTAGAATAATACTCAAATAATATTTCCATTCCATGTTAAAATAGTGTTATTCAATTACCCAATATTTAGATGAG
This sequence comes from Ylistrum balloti, assembly GCF_031769215.1. Taxonomy (NCBI): domain Eukaryota; kingdom Metazoa; phylum Mollusca; class Bivalvia; order Pectinida; family Pectinidae; genus Ylistrum; species Ylistrum balloti. The sequence goes on from NW_026782437.1 coordinate 517,095, forward strand.
AAACTTAGAATTTCTAACTCTGCATCAGCTTTTATCTGCTGCTGTCATGCATTGTCTGTTGCCGTGCATTGTGTGTCATTCGCCGTCTGTAAACTTTTTCTTTTAAACACTACTCCTGCTTAACGCCAAGAGGGATTTCAACTCAGTTTGGTCTGAGACATCATTGGGGTGGGGGATCATTTCTTAAATTTGGGAATTTCATGCAACCCCTAGGGACCAGGGGATGGAGCCTCAAATGGGAAAGTTAGTGGATATTTCATTTCAAAACACTACTCTTCCCAAATGCTTAAATGGATCCCATTCAGATTTGATCTGAAACATCATGGTTGGTAGGGAATCATTTCTTTGATTGTTAATAGGATCTCTAGGAACATAGGGCTGGGTCCCAAATGGGGATGTTAGTCATTATTTTGCTTCAAATGGCACTCTTCCTTAATGCTTGAATGAATTTCAACCAAATTTGGCCTGAACTTCATTGAGGGTGAAGAAACATTTCTTCAATTCAGAAAGTTGATTTGCCCCAAAGTGACCGGGCTCCATTAGGGAAAGTTTTGAATATTTTGCTTCAAAATGCTACTTCTTCTTAATGCCTGGGTAGATTTCTACCAAATTTGATCTGAAACATTATTGCAAGTGGGTTATCATTTCTTAAATTCAGAAAATTGATTCAACCCCAAGGGACCTGGGAGCAGGCCCCAAATGTGAAAGTCAGTCATTGATTTGGCTTCAAAACACTATTCTTCCTTAATACTTGAATGGATTTATACCAAATGTTGTCTGAAATATCATCATGAGAATTCATCAGATTTGTCCGACCACCATCTGCAAATCTGCAGTTTTTTCATCCATTCATCGATTGTCAGATGACTGTTAAAGGCCACGGCCCTCTTGTATACAATTCAAGCTAAACAAAACCAGAAAACTGATAGTGCACTCATGAAAAATTCAAAGTGTCCAGATAATATTTTTTTCTTCACATAGCAAAAATAAATGAATAAAAAAAAAAACCAAACAAAAAAAAAACAAATTAAAAAAAAAAGCTACATTTGAAACCACTGCTATTTATGAATAAAATTGTAGTTACATATAGATTTCTTCATCAGCAGGAAGTGCAATGGCAGTAGCAGACCCTTTTAACCTTTTGCTTGGATTGTAATAGCTGACATTTAGAGCTGGTCAGCTGTGAGACATTAAGCTTTGTTTACCAGGGTGCATTAAGTAGTGGTGTGCATGTGTACACATGATGCATACAGCTTACAATAAAACATAATTAGACACACACAACCATCTGGTATCGTCGAGGGAGGCAAGACTCCAAGTCTAGCTACAGGGCAGTCACAGTATTTGCTTCTGCATGTACTTATCCTGAAATCGATTGGCTGAAGCAAAAAAAGCTCATATTCTGTGAGAAAAATAGTTTTTAGAGTTGAAAAAAAAATTCAGAAAGACAAATGCATGTACTTTAAAAACAAGTACATTGTGTGTAAATGTTGGCACTAGATGGTACAATTATCACCTTTCATGTTTTTCCTGATGTTTCTGTCCATTTTCTCGGTCCATTGTTTCTGTTCATGTTTATGTCCATGGGTTCTCTCAATATTTCTGTCCATGTTTTCCGTCCATGGTTTCTGTCCATGTTTCTGTCCATGGTGTCTGTCCATGTTTCTGTCCATGTTTCTGTCCATGGTGTCTGTCCATGATTTCTGTCCATGTTTCTGTCCATTGTGTCTGTCCATGGTGTTTGTCCATGTTTCTGTCCATTGTGTCTGTCCATGGTGTCAGTCCATGTTTTTGTCCATTGTGTCTGTTCATGGTATCTGTCCATGTTTCTGTCCATGGTGTCTGTCCATGTTTCTGTCCATTGTGTCCATGGTGTTTGTCCATGGTTTCTATCCATGGTGTCTGTCCATGTTTCTGTCCATGTTTCTATCCATGGTGTCTGTCCATGTTTCTGTCCATGGTTTCTGTCCATGTTTCTGTCCATGGTTTCTATCCATGGTTTCTGTCCATGGTGTCTGTCCATGTTTCTGTCCATGTTTCTGTCCATGGTGTCTGTCCATGTTTCTATCCATGGTGTCTGTCCATGTTTCTGTCCATGGTTTCTGTCCATGTTTCTGTCCATGGTTTCTGTCCATGGTTTCTGTCCATGTTTCTGTCCATGTTTCTGTCCATGGTGTCTGTCCATGTTTCTGTCCATGATTCTGTCACTGTCTCTGTACTGATGTTATTGTACTGATGTTTATATTCTGATATTTATGTCCATGTTTATGTCCTGATTATACAGTCTGTGTTTCTGTACATGCTAAGTAATACTGCCCCATGGTCTCCTTGTTCAATACATTCCATCATGTTATACCCCTAGAGAGCTATATATTCCTATATGATGTAATTGTAACGCAATAGCTGACTTATCAACTAAAAGTGGAGTCAACCTCAGGATATGGTATCTGATGTAATGACATCACAAAGGGAAAAAGATTGGTTTGAGGGTAAAGGGAATTGTAACCATAGTGCATATAACATAGTCGTTGACTATCTTAGTCATCCTTTTTTGGTTCTGACCCAGATTATAAAGGACTAGATTAATTTGTCTGTTGTTAGGTCTTCTGAGACGAAGTCTCAAGTAAGATATTGCGATTGTCTTTTGTCTAGCAATGTTCAAATGAATGACATTGAACATCATTCAAGGTCATAGGGTCAAATTATTAAAAATCTTTAAAAAGCTTGTTCTCAATAACAAAATGACCCAGTGTCATGATATTTAGACAGTAGCTTGATGGGATGAAGGACAACCATGTGTGTTCAAATGAATGACCTTGACCTATTTTGAAAGTGAAAGGGGTCAAATGTGTTGAAATATTTAAACAACTTCTTCTCAGTAACTAAATGGGCAAGGGTCATGGTATTGGGCTAGATATGCTGGGATGAAGGGCTACCAAGTGTGTTCAAATGAATTACCTTGACCTATTTTCAAGGTCAAATGGTCAAATGTGTGAAAATATTTAAACAACTTGTTCACAATAACACAATGATCCAGAGTCATGATATTGGGCCAGTAGCATGCTGAGATGAAGGGCTACCAATTTTGTTCAGATGAATGCCTTGACCTTCATTCACAGGGTCACAGGGGTCAAATATGCTAATTTATAACAAACAACAGGCAGTGTTATCAGTTAAAAATTAAGCCTTCAAACTTTAAAAATAAAAATTTTGTAAGTATGCATATATCAGTTCTGTTCTGTCTGCCCATATGCTGGCACTGATATGGACAAGTTCTAAAACATGTCCAAAGACCTAAAGAACTCAGGTGACCGTTAATGCCCATGGGCCTCTTGTGTTAATTGTGTTTACTCTATACCACTGTATTACTACCCTTATAACTTTTACTGCCCTGTTATGCTGTAATTTTCTTGACTTCTTGTTAACACAATTTGAATCTGGTAAATAATCATTTACACAGACATGCAAGGTCCTGGTATTCTGTATCACCAGATTAATTTCTTTCGTTTATTGAAACAGATGATTCAAAATTATTGACTTGTACACAGAATATTTAGTTCTATATCTTCTATCTCTTATTTCTGTGATGTTGTGGAATATTATGATGACTTCCTAACAGTTATGTAAGTGTGTACATACCATATATTTGTCAGATATATACTATATACAAAATTACATGTGTATATGAATATAGATATTACCACAAACTCAACATTCTCAAGGCCTGATATGATTTTTGCAAGAAATCTGGTGAGATTTTTCTTGGTGATATATTTATATTCAAAAAATGTGTAATTGATGTTAAATTTTATGCAGGTTAATTTACATATAATGTTTATGCTGATTTTCTAGACATGGCCTTGCTATTTGATCTTTAACTTTATTTCAGGCTATGAAAACCTATCACACATACCAGTCGGAGAGTAAACAGGCAGAGGCCAAACTCAAGGCTGTAGAGACTCAGAAATCTAAACTGGAACTTCAGCTCTCCGGCAAAAATGTCTCAAATAACCGCAAACTAAAAAGCTTTATCCGTCAGACGGAAAAGGTGAGTCGGCCAATCACGTGTGTCTGAATGAGCAGAATGATTCAGATTGTTTTCTTGTCCATTATAGATTTGTGAATGTTGATCTGAGCAGCTGAAGACCTGATTTTCTTTGTACGTGTAAAAGTAATTCAGATAGTTCCAAAATTGTTGTCATCTGATTCAATGTTTGTAACTATGTGAAACTTCAGACAGTTTAGAGTGTTATAGACTGTGATAAGGAAAACTTGTGTTTAAGTAATAAATGAGGGATACACTTAAAGCAAGGTCTCATTGAAGGTGACGTTTTCATCATGGGGATAAGGTCACTTAGTAAGGTTATACCAGGATAGGGTGAGCCAGGGTAGGACTTTCACAAATAGACCAATTTTACCTCATCTGTCATAGGCTATGGGAATGAACTTGCTCACACTGGTAGTGCAGGCATGCTGTGTCAGCTATAAATAGATAACCACATGATGGTAGAAACACATGCTCTGATAGTGTTTCTGTGGTGTTCAACTGTTAAAACCAAAACCATCATTCACACACTAAAAAGTACTTGTAAAAAAAAAAAATAAACAAATTGGAAAATGTGCTGTAAAATACATTATCTTTTATTTAGTGAGTTCTGTTTAAATCAAGAAGTGATCATGAGTTATGGGTCATATTTTTTTATGGTCGGCAAATATTAGCATCCAGTACTAATTAAAGGTTCTATTTCTCATTTCCAGAGACAATCTAAATACTCTGAGAACAAATTGAAGGCCTTGAAAGCAAGGAACGACTACCTTCTGTGTATAGAAGCAGCCAATGCAGCCATCAACAAGTACTTTTCTGACGACATATCAGATCTTATGGACGTAAGTATGATGGTCGAAATGTTCAACTTTGGTAAATTCAGGCTCAAAAGTGCTATGGTAGTCTGAAGCTTCATCAGAATGTGGTAACTTTGCCTACATTTGATATAGGTTAGCTGTGTACTCTAGTTAGGTACAATATAAAACATGTTAATGTTGTTGATACAGCAGAGTTTTCATACCCACAGAAAACTCACCATGAATAATTGTATCAGATAGTAGCTAGGCAATATTGATACATTATGATACAAGAAACTGGTTTGAATGTTCATCTGTTTGAAGATACTGTGGATTCATTTTCTTTCGTGGGGGTCCAATTTTCGTTGTTTTCGTGGATGAGCAAATCCACGAATTTAAAAACACAACGAAATATGAACTACTTACTAAAGTAATTTTGGAATTTGACCAGGTAATCTTTGCCGACACCGGAAACGTCCACCGGTAATGACAGAAGCCCCGTAATTAGTCGGGAGTCGGGTAGCCCAGGAACATCAGGCTTTCGCAGATTCAATTTCCCGGATTTTAACCACTGTGTTAACGACATGATGGATAAGATACATAATGATATGTTCATCACTGTGATTTCTTTATACTATCGTCAGTGTGTTGTGTTTTTACTTCATAATTGTTTCTGCAGATCTTGTTTACACACCTGTTTACACACATGGTCCAATCGATACGCGTGGTGTTTTCATATGACTGCGGTACACCGACTGATCAGCACACAATGTTTATCCACTGAAAACAATTGTTTCTGATAATTACCGATTGATTACACGCCTGGATATATACTGATTTGTGGTTTGATATTAATGCGAGACACAGGACGCCATCTTGGAAAAAAACGTTCTTTTATTCTTGTCATCAGTGTTAATTCCTGTGAACATAGCCTTAATACAAACAGAAAAAATTTCGACTGGAAGCAAAAAGAGAAAATTCTAACGTTTTTATTTTTTTCCCACAGAATCAAAAATCCACGAATTTATGAGTCCATGAAACTGTCTAATTTGTAGAAACAACGAAAATTGAACCCAACGAAAATAAATGAATCCACAGTATTTTGTTGTGTCTTGACTAATTCATTTTAAGACACATTACAGTTGTTGATGGCCTGGTTTGTGTGAGATCTTGTTTATGAGCCAGTGTAACTAGATCTTTTTACTGTTACAGTGTATGGACTTTGGATACCATAACTCGGTGAAGAATTCAATGCTGATGTATCAGAATCTTCACAAGAATCTGAGTAGATGCCACCAACAGAGTGTGGACATCGTCCAGAAATGTGTGGCAGAGTTAGATGCCCAGGCCGACAAACAGCGATTCATTGAGCTCCAGAATGCTGCATTCATGCTGCCAAAGAAGTTTGAATTTCAGCCATGTAGAGGAGATGAGGTAGATTTCTCTACTTATTTCAGATACCTTGCTTTGTTTAATTGTAATTCTTTGTTGATAGGTGCACACTTTTTAATGATAACCAAATAAAATGTGCCTCGCAATGTGCCTTTTCTCAAATTGATGTAATGTTTATCAAGAAAAAGATAAGACTGCAGTGATCACTTTGTTGTCTGATTTTGTGTTTGTTCAATAAATTATTCATTTAAATATTTTTAATATTGTCATAGAGTCGTAAGAGTTATGTCCCATCCCTTACACTAACAAATTGTTCCGTATCATTCAGGCTAGAACTGCCTAGTGATTATAAAAAATATAAATTGTGAGAGTCATGTTCAGTCACTTTAGAACCTCTGGAGATTTAGTGTTTTAGTGGTACTTTCATTAGAGAGAGACTGAAAATCAAGGACCAACAACATACTAATTTGACAAAATAAAAAAAAAATTAAGATTTCAATTTGTTTTTGATAAGATTTGAGATATGATCACAATTGATGATTTAAGTTTGATAAATATAATGAGGATCAGTTGCTGCATATTAAATCTATATCATATTTGAACACTATTGTGCTGTCTTACAGGTCCAACAAATCAGTGCTCAAAAACCAGTACAGGATGATATCCTCCAACGACACCGTGCAATACAGGAACGGCTTGTCGACCTTCGCCTAGAGAATGACGAGGTAGGTAGAGTATGATGGTGGGAGAAATGGTAACAGGGCAAAAATATTTACACTTTTGAAATGGAATTAGATATGTACAAGAGCTGGTACTATTTAGATTCATGTATTCAAATGTAGAATATTGTCTTACAGACATGGAAGACGCTTGAAGCAACAGAGAAATCACTCAATGACAAAATTAATGTGGCCGACTACGATGTATCGAGTTTCTTTGTGGATGAGAATCAACCACCGCGTTCACCTCACGAAGCAGCCAAACTACGAGGGGACAGACTGGAGGTGGAGGGCTTCTACTTAGATGTGAGTGGGGAGGACATCTTAGCACCTCTCTCTCCAGCAAGAAAGTTTATGCATCTAAATGAATTAATAGATTGGTAACATTATTTCATTTATAAATTTATGTACTGATAATATACCAAGTGAAGCCAATATTCTCACACCAGTTAAAACTAGACCAGAATTTTTTACTTATATTTCTTTCTTTATAGAACAAATTTAAAGTCACATATGTTGGTTTAATTTCATTGTGCTATATGTTGATTTACATTAATGAATTGGTTTCTTTGTAGAAATTCCGCTCATACACGTTAAGCTGTAACAGAATATCACGACTCCAGGCCAAACAAAGTGCAATACAGAAATCTGTGGGTGACAATCTGTCAAATACTGGGTGAGTCCTAATTTTGATAAAAAAGAAACTTGCAAATCACTGCCATCATCAAAAAGAATCCTTACATAGGATTGCTCTCATTGTTATGACATAAATCGCTGTTGTCAGGCAAAGCCTTCTAAGGGATTGCTGCCATCACATAAAGCCTTATAAGGGAATACTTTCATGACACAAAGCCTTATAAGGGAATACTTTCATGACACAAAGCCTTGTAAGGGAATACTTTCATGACACAAAGCCTTAGAAAGGAATGAGGTCATGACATCAAAGTCACAAGGTTGTCACAGTAAGCTAGTATATTTAGATATATCCGATGTAACAGACATCAACCTCCACTCTAAAGATAGATAATAATATTCCCTACACATACATTCTTACTTTATTGAAGAATAAATCTGAATTTGTTAGGATTAGAAATTTGGAACATGACAACAATATTGATAGTTATTATAATCTTGATTTTTGCAGACGACCACCATCACTACCACCAAAGCCAAAGAAGAGAAGGATAGGTCGGAGTCAAATTGAAGAATAAATCTGAATTTGTTAGGATTAGAAATTTGGAACATGACAACAATATTGATAGTTATTATAGATCTTAATTTGGGGCAGCCGACCAATATCACTACCACCAAAGCCAGAGAGAAGAGTTGGGGCAGTCGGAGGAATATATAGATGTGAGTTAAGAGAGTTGTTTGGGGGCAGCCTGGAGGAATATATAGAGGTAAGTTAGAGATTTAATGTTGGGGCAGCCTGGAGGAATATATAGAGGTAAGTTAGAGAGTTGATGTTGGGGCAGTCAGGAGGAATATATAGATGTGAGTTAAGAGATTTCATATTGAGACTGCCTGGAGGGATATATAGAGGTGAGTTAGAGATTTGATACTGGGACAGCCTGGAGATATATATAGATGTGAGTTAAGAGATTTCATATTGGGACAGTCTGGAGGGATATATAGATGTGAGTTAAGAGATTTCATATTGGGACAGTCTGGAGGGATATATAGATGTGAGTTAAGAGATTTCATACTGGGGCAGTCTGGAGGAATATATAGAGGTAAGTTAGAGACTGGGTGTTAGATATATGTGTAAAGATGAATGTGTTGTGTGTCAAAGAGATAATTTTTCTTTGCTTGATTTCTGGTAATACTCAGACTTGTATGATACAAAAATGTTCTGTTCATGTCCTCTGGAGGCATAAGTCGCTTTGATTAGATATGATTTATCATACAATCAACCTATTTTTTTGCAGGCTACTGGTAACGATATTCCACTGATTATCAGGAGCTGTATACGAGCCATCAACCTTTATGGTGAGTACTTTAGCCATTTATATACATGATTTCAGAGTATACAATGAAATAGTTTTCAATTTCTTACAAAGTATTTGTATTAGAAATTCAGGGGTGGTGGAGTCACTGTTTATCATGTAAGCTGTGCCCTGATGACAGCCTGTTTAAGGCAGAAACAAGTGGCAACCAGCTCTAGACAGTAGAAGATAGAATAAATCTTGATGTAGAATAGACCACTATGTACATATAGATATTAACAGTTATACAATGTTTAAAATTACTCTGTTTATTAACATTTGACATGTGTTTTGTGATACATTATTTCCATTAAAAGGATTGCATAGAGTTGTGATAAAAACAAGTGTATTTTTGTTGTGATTTGACAGGTATGCACCATCAAGGTATATTCCGTATCTCAGGTGCTCAGGTAGAAATCAACGAACATAAGGTAGAATTTGAAAAAGGTGAGTTTGTATAATATTATTTAGTTGTGTTAATAGAATTTGTTCCGGAAGCAAGTTTTGACTATTAAAACCTGAAGTACATGATTAAAACATTTTATTGTTTTATATCAGAAATTTATCCTCTTGTTTGTAAGTTTCATTTTAAGAGTACAAAGAAGCATTGAAAACTCAAAATCTTGGTTTAAAGATTGTCTGCCTAGTGGACATAGTAAATGTTCTTATGTGATGCAATGAAATTTTAGTGTTTTCGGCAAATAACTGAAGTGACGGATCATTGAATCTAGGTAATCATTATCTAAGCAAATGCAGAAACCGTGTTTAGTACAATTGTATTTTAGGGCAATACTTTCATGGCAAAAAGTACTGAAATAAGACTGTTGCTAAAATATGCACATTTAGAATGATTCAGTTTATCAAGAATATGTCTGACTCTTCCATTTGATGTATGTCTGTTGATGACTGTATGTCTGTAAAAACTGTATGTTGTCCATCATGATTGTCTGATCTTTTTAACCATTTAACTGTCTGTTCGCCAAGGTCATGACCCTTTGGTTGACGTGGATCCTAGTGACATTAACTCTGTGGCCGGCGTGCTGAAGGCGTACTTCAGGGAGCTGAGGGAACCTCTATTTCCACTGCCACTGTTTGATGAGCTCATAGACGGCAGCAGTAAGTTATCATCTATATGTCAAAGATTTAACAAACTCCGAAATATGTTCTGTGTCTCTCTTACCTGTATAGATAAGATATGATTCTTAAACCATTACCTGTAGATACATAATATATCTCCCCCAATGTACACAATAAATGAATTTAAGTGCAGAATACACAGCTAGATTAATTCAAACTATTCAGAATTCATTAAAACCAAATGAGGATTTGTATGAATTCTGAAATTGAGTAAGTTTAGAGGCAGACTAAGAAAACTTAAAGTTGATCACATTGTGAATTAAGTAAACATTATATGTTACAGAGCTTGATGACCAACACAGATGGGAGAAGATTAAAGAACTATTGTCCTCACTGCCTCGCTGCATCCTGATTGTGATGAAGTATCTCTTCTCCTTCCTCAACCAGTGAGTAACACACAAATTACCTGATTTTAATACAAAGATGTTGATATCTATCTAAGATGAAGAGAAATCACAAAAAATGAGAACATTTTTCTGCAAAAATTGTAAATAAGAGATAAAAATCAGGCAAATTGAAGTCGCCTAAAACGAAAAACAGTTGTGAATATTTTATTGTTTATTTCTTTTGGTACTAATTTTTTCAATTTGCCGTTTAGTCTCTCGGAGTACTCAGACGAGAACATGATGGATGCCTATAACTTGGCAATTTGTTTTGGCCCGACTCTCCTACCCATCCCACCGGATCGTGACCAGGTGTCCTATCAGAGCAACGTTCACGAAGTCATCAAGACCATTATTATCCACCAGGAGGACATATTCCCAAACTTCGAAAACTCCGTCGTTTATGAAAAGTGTATCCTGGAGACTTCAAGGTATGGTGTGATAGAAACACTTTGGGTACATCTAAGCTTTCAAATATTTGATACAACATGAGAATGAATACTCCCAATCAGTTTGAGAACACAAAGGATTAATAATACTGGGACCTGGTTTACACTGGTCAGAATTGATTAATGATTGGTTAACAACTGATGAACCTGTAAATGATGAGACAAGAACTCATTGTTACAGAAATATTGATGAACTTTTCATAAGAAAGTATGCATAAGGAAAGATACAGTACAGATATCTTTAATGAAGTAAAAATACTAGGATGTATTTCAAACTTGACCAAAAAATGTCTCAATGTGAAAACTTGATTTATGTTGATCTCAGGGATACAACGGATGATGTCACTGAAGACGAAGATGAAACAAGTTCTATCAGGAGCAATGAGGATGAAGATGATGATGGTAAGATGGCATGTATGATGGATGTTGTGTTGTACTTCTTATAAGTCTTGTTCACAGAAGGGTTCATCTCGCCACTGTAGAGCATTGCTCAATTAATTTAGTCTAACCCTGTTGGAGGGAATGCTCAGATATTCTTATGGCAGTCCTTCCACACCATATTGGAGAATACATACTTACTGCTACAATTGAGGAAACAACAGAGTATTTAAAAACAAACATTGCATTAATTGGTACTGAAGTGTGATAAATTAATTTTGCAAAACGGATTAAGAGCAAAGTTACACCTAGGCAGTGATTTTATGAGGTGTGGGAGGATTGTAATGATATTGTATAGCAAGATTTCTTCTATATGTGTATCACCACTTGACTTACAAAAAATTAGTTGGAAAAGAAACTTTTAATTAAATTTGAAAGTAAATATATGATGAGGTTTTGATCATGCGATTCATTACTAATTTCTTGGTCCCGTTCCTTTAAACTGTCTTTTCTTCTTGCCTCTCCCTACTTCTGTATAGCCGGTTATCTTTGCAGGTCTATTTGTAGGATTTTTTCAAAGTGAGGCATGTAATGAATTTAATTTGACTCACAGGTTGCCCTGACTTTCAAACTATATCTTGTTGTGTATTAAAGAAGAAAAAAACTGCAATATTTCACCAATTTGAAATATTCTCATTTATAGTACCACCATGTATACTGGTGATTTGGTCTTCTTGTTTATACATCCATAAAAGCTACAACTATTTCGAACAATTACTATTGCTGAAAAATTGGATAAATTAAAATAACTGAAGTACATATATTCTTAATTACATCTAGAGTTACATTGATTGGTATGATGTACTGCTCAGTAATTTACTATTGTGTATATGCCCTGCAAATTTGTGAAAATATCATCCATGTGAAAATAATCGGCTATATGTTACCTGCTGAGTCCAGCTTGGTTCTGATGTCCGCCTTCAATACTTCCCTCTGCCATACCGCCAGGAAATAATATCAACATGTTCCTACAGCTTTGGTTTGAGATATGAATCCTACAATCCTACAGTGACTTTACCTGTTACATCGAGGTTAAGATTTGTACCTGTACCCAAGTCCCTACATTTGCACCAAAGAGAACAAGATAATTTTTATGCTAAGAGCATTTTCAATGCTCTTCAGCATGTTGTTTTCACTTGGCTGTAGCTGCTGATGCTGGCTTTGTGATGAATGAAGACTTAGAAGTCTACAACTGACCGCTATGAGAGAACCAGTTGCTAATTAAAATGTGTTTTGAATATTTTATCTGCACTTTAACAAAAGTTATCAATTGTGATACCTCTTTTGAATTCAAAACCTGCAAAATAATTTTTGAAACTAAATTACCAATGCATGAAAATTGAAATGAAGAAAAGTAATTGGTGCACAACTTCAGGGTCTTGGGTCACTTTGCTGTAACTCTGGGGTCATGGGTCACTGTGCCATAACTTTGAGGTCACGGGTCCCTGTGTGGTTTAGAATAAGCATCCTGACTGCTGTCTTCTGATTTCCAGGCTCTACGCTAGGTAAGAATGTAAGACTCCCTGCTCCTCTTCAGTTCTCCCAAAGACTTATTCATCATTTGCATATTTATCTGTCTTTTGTTTCAATGCAGATCTTTCATTCTTAACCTGCTTAATTAAATAATTAATACATTTAACAAGTCATAATCAGTTATTATACAAATTCTAAATTTCACTTTAGAATTTTAATGGGTTATTATATATTGATCTATAAAAATACATTTTGGCTTGTCGGAAGTAGAGAAGAGCAGTAATATAGAACATATGAAAGCTCTGCATTACTTGTGACTAAACCTCATTTGGATTTGGTTGGTTGTCATTGAGCCCTGATGGTAACCTTGGTCAAGTGTTGTAGTACAGATGCTGGGTAAGAAGGTTGGCTTGTGTAACCTGTATGTATGGTGCTTTAGGTCTAATGATCCAGATCACAGACACAATTTGTCTAAATTTTAATTTGCTGAAATTGTTATGGAAAGCTTTGATTTAGTTAGAATTTTAATATCTGTTTACTGCATCCAAATGGTTGTGAAAACTAAATGTTGTCATCCCTGATTTGAAATGAATATGCTTTTTTTAAAATAATTAAATTCCTCCGAGCAGGTGATGTCCTTAGATTAGATATTTTAAGTTGTCTCCCTTTGCAATGGCATGTACTGGAACATCATCTCAACTAATAAATTGGTTCATTTAAAACCATTTTTATGTTAAATAGTAAGATAAGAGTACAGTGTATTAATATTTGTAAAGATGAGAGCTGAAGTGAATGTGTGAAAGATGCGCTGTAAATAGTTGCTACTAATGCTCTGCTTTGTACAGGATTAAGGGGAGGCAACTGCATGGCTTCCCATGTAAACACAAGGATGGATGTGTAACACTGTATCACACTGCTCTATCGTAATGCTTATGTGGGTGTATGGCTGTGTTATAGGAATACAAGTACTCATCAACTACATAAAGTATTACAATATTTATTCTGACTAATCCTTACAGAAAATGATAAACAAAATTTCCTGTTACTGTATCTTTCCTTCAACAAGCATTTGGAATGAGATGGAAAGCAGGAAACCTTGATATCTGCTGCAGACTTTAGTGGAAATACACCGTATAGTTGAGGTTGATCAACAGCAAACATTGTTTGGAATTTCGTTGTACAATTCAGCTTTATCTATAGCAGATATCAATCGAATTACACTGTATATTTCAGGATTTACAGCATAATAGTGGAATTACACTGTATAATTTAGGTCTATCTACAGCATACTTTAGTGGAATTACACTGTATAATTTAGGTTTATCTACAGCAGACTAGTGGAATTACACTGTATAATTAAGGTTTATCTACAGCATAATAGTGGAATTACACTGTATAATTTAGGTTTATCTACGGCAGACTTTAGTGGAATTACACTGTATAATTTAGGTTTATCTACAGCAGACTTTAGTGGAATTACACTGTATAATTTAGGTTTATCTACAGCAGGCTTTAGTGGATTTACACTGCATAACTTAGGTTTATCTACAACAGACTTTAGTGGATTTACACTGCATAACTTAGGTTTATCTACAGCAGATTTTAGTGGAATTACACTGTATGATTTAGGTTTATCTACAGCAGACTTTAGTTGAATTACACTGTATGATTTAGGTTTATCTACAACAGACTTTAATGGAATTACACTGTATGATTTAGGTTTATCTACAGCAGGCTTTAGTGGAATTATACTGTATAATTCAGGTTTATCTACAGCAGACTTTAGTGGAATTACACTGTATAATTAAGGTTTATCTACAGCAGGCTTTAGTGGATTTACACTGCATAACTTAGGTTTATCTACAGCAGACTTTAGTGGAATTACACTGCATAACTTAGGTTTATCTACAGCAGACTTTAGTGGAATTACACTGCATAACTTAGGTTTATCTACAGCAGACTTTAGTGGAATTACACTGCATAACTTAGGTTTATCTACAGCAGACTTTAGTGGAATGACACTGTATAGTTAACGTTTATCTACAGCAGGCTTTAGTGGATTTACACTGCTTCACTTAGGTTTATCTACAGCAGACTTTAGTGGAATTACACTGCATAACTTAGGTTTATCTACAGCAGACTTTAATGGAATTACACTGTATGATTTAGGTTTATCTACAGCAGACTTTAATGGAATTACACTGTATAATTTAGGTTTATCTACAGCAGACTTTAATGGAATAACACTGTATGATTTAGGTTTATCTATGACAGATTTTATTGATAATGTATCTTATAAATTGTTGTTACATATAATTCAATACATGTGTGATCTTTCTATGTTCATCAGTATTTCATCAGCTCTGTATGTTATTGCCACAAGGTTTATCTTTTAAGATCTTAAGTTTTTGTATTGCTTATGATGCAGATGACATTATCTACATACATGTATTGATCAAAAGGAGACAACAACTGTTGAAACATGTTTCCAAAAGTTTTATCATTTTTTTATACAGGACTGGGATATATATACTGGTAGTAATCTTTTGAGAAAACATTCTACATTGATGTATGCTAAAAGAAAATATTTGGTTACATTTCTAGGAGGGAGTTTCATGCAGTAGTGTTCCTATTTAGAAATTTCTATTGACTTTGACCAGTTTTAATTGTGTACTACTTTTGTATTGTAGATGCAGAAATCTTTGAAGCTGTAGCTCTGTTTGATTTCACTGGACGTACAGAGCGTGAACTCTCCTTCAAAAAGGGAGATAACTTGATTATTTACAACAAGATGTCTACAGATTGGTGGGAGGGCTGCTTTAACGGGAAGGAGGGCCTGATCCCGGACAAGTACATCTCTCTTAAACATCCGTATGTATTTATAAAACTTTTATACCAGTATTTGGCCGATACATACAAATAGATTTTGTTTCACAAAATAAACATTTTCGTGATGATGAAATGCAATTTTAATAATGTGAGCTGACGTTACGTAAGGTAAACTCGTAAAATAATTTAAAGATTCATTCTTAAACAACAAGTCCATTGCTTGAAATTAATAATTTATGAAAAGATTTTTCCACTGATAAAACCTGGTACATTTACTCTTTATGAAGCATGCAGCTGTTTCCTGTAATAGTGTGGTTGCCTGTAATGGTTTTGTTTAACAAATAGTGTTAACTGAGGAAATTTTAAAGTTTAGTTATTTCAAAATAAATCGCACTTCAACACTAGATATGTATAATGTAATTAACAAAGTCAAATGAAAGCATGTTAGAGTCTTAACCACACATTTCTAACCCCAATAGTCGTTTGCTGTCGACATCGTGACCAGAAGGTATGAAGAGGGAACCTTTAGCGAATCATTTGATCAGCACTTTTATCAAATCATACAGATATCATATAAACCTCACTCATCAGAAATTACTGGTCATACATGTTTGATTACAATAAAGACGCACATGCATGGAACCAGGTCTGAATAAAGCCTGTTTTATATTTGTTTCCAAACTCCCTTAACACTCCCCGAGGGCTGACTACGTAAAATCCACTTTAGTATGATAACCTTTATAAAACAACACACTGCATGAACTAATCATCATGGTACTGTTTCAAAATATTTCCTTTATTGTGTCATTCCTCTAATCATTTTCCTGTCAGACATTTTCAACCAACTTTTAATGATTTATGGTATACATGTACATTTTATGTCATAACTGTGTAATATTGTAACAAACATTAAAAATGTATTGGTCATTACCACATATAGTGAACGTATAGTGCTTATTATTGTAATACAAATAATGTAGTTTGTAATTAAAAATTCTCTATTTTGGAAGTTGAATATTTTAATCATATTCAAGTTCAGTAGACCGTTTTTAGTGAAATGTTAGTGGTAGAACAATTTCTGTTATATTTGTAGTTATGAATACAAAAAGAACATGCAAACGTCCTAAATTTGGTTTAAAACTAAAAATGTAAACATTTAGAAAATACTCTTTTTGTTATAGGGAAAAGAAAATAAGAAGGAAATTATAGTTATACCACACATGACAGTTATGAACATATTTAAAGAATGAAAAATATTATTTCTAATATTTAGAAGCCAAATCTTATTCATAACACAGATAAATCTTCTGATTTTAGTCAAATTTGGTCAATTAAATAGAAGACACTTCATCAACTGAAAAGTATTAAAATGAAATCAGTAACTATTTTACAAAAAATAGTTCTGGTGTAGTCACTACTATAAACATTGGGGTTATATTTTAGCAATTGTTAAATGTTTTGCATTTAAACTAAAATTTTGAAATAAAGAAGTAATTTTCTTGAGAGTCATGAAACTGATTATTATTTTCTTTAATAATTTTTTTCTATTAATGAAAATTTTAATATTATGCCCTGTGAAAATAACGGCCTTTATTTTGGGGATAACAAACATTTATGTTTGAGTGTAGCACTTGTGTTGTTTACTTACAGACCAGAAGATAAGAAAAGCCACTCCGAGGATGAACGCTCCATTTCCTTGTCATCTCTCCCAGGGCGGGGCCATCAACAACCAAGTGGTGGTGAGGACTTTACTCTGGAGAAGTCTGTGTCACAGCCTAATATCTCCATTAAAGACATGTCCTCATCAGCAGGGATGAGTCCTGCCCCTTCCCCACAGACAACACCTCGCTCATCATCATCTTCAACACAGGAGCCTGCTCCAACAGGTGTCTGTGAGAACACGCCCATCTTGTCCATTACTCGAGATGGGCGCCTAGAGATGAAACGTCAACAGTCAACTTCCGACCCCAATACAGAGGAGATTAGTGCTGACATTGACAATGCGTTGGCCGAGGTAGTATCAGGACTCAAATCATTGGAGATGCAGCAACGCGGTGACAAACGTATGAGTCTTCCACTTGTGAAGCAGAAAGCCACACCCAAACACACCCCTGATCTCGTGCTTGATCTGCCTGAGGGGTCCAACTCTTCACCCCAGGAAGGCAGTGGGCCAGACAGTCCTACTAACACTGTCGCGGACCGGTTTGCCCAGTCCAACCAGGGTACACTCAAAAAGGCGAGCTCCATGCCCCGAAACATCAACCCTCCAACAGTCAGTGTTGGTAACGTTATGAGTGCTAGTGTAACAAGTAGCCATGGAGAAAATATAACTTTTGACCCTGCATATCTAGCAGATCAGCCAGTGTTTTCTACATTTGCACAAGGGCGTAAAAGTGTAAACCCAAACCGTTCCAAGAGTCTGACTGACCATGGACCAGTGGAACTTACCGCTGCTAACAAACAGGCCCCAGTGCCAGTCCTACCCCCAGTACCAGTGCTTCCTCTCTCCCACAGCATTCCCTCCGTTGGGGGTGTGACCCCACCCCCTGTGGCAGATAAACCCAAACCCCCTATAAAAGTAAAGCCCCCCGTGATGAAGAAGCCTACGAGATCCCCAGAGGTTCAGCGTCGCTTCCCTCCCCCTGCCCCCACACCACAAGACTGAGTCTTCCAGTGAGTTAGTGATGAATGACTGTGGATTTAATGTGAAAGCAGCATTGCTAGAGGGCAGGGAGTTACACTGTATTAGCAGTGCTCAGGACAGTATCCTGGCGTGGCTGCTTTGGGGCCCCCAGACAGGAGATCTGGATATATAGTGTATGTTGACTCCTTGGTAAGGCTGTACTAGATTAGGTTTACATGGATAAATGATCTGACTTTTTTTATCTAGGAAATTTCAGAATTTATATATATTATATATATACATACATTTAAAACAGCATGTACATTATGATTTTGTGAAGCCAAATCTGTCCTACTGTGTAAAGACGCATAATATTTGTATGATTTTTAAAGGCAATGCTTTACCCTCACCCTGGACTGTGCCTGTTCCAGTGTTTTGTGTACAGAAGGGTGGTTACATAATTGATTAATGGGATCAGAGTTTGTGTATGAGGTGTCTGTCACTGACAACTTCTGGTCTGTATCATACCTAACTTTACTGTGCAATATTAGATTTTAACTTTTTTTTCACTGCTTTAAGCTGTGTATTTGAATAATACACAGTGTTTCTCACTTTGAGTCCAGGTTATGCTATGCTTCTGGGCAATATTTTACTGTGTTTTAGAGCGATTCATTGTGTCACCCACTGAATCACTGCTACCAACTGATGCACCATGTTATTTAGTGATATACTAGGTTGCTAAGGAACACACTATGTAACTATGTGATACAATGTGTTACCAAACAATACACTGTGTTTCTAAGTGATACACTATGTTATATAGTTATACATTGTATTACTATGTGATACTCTGTGTTAATATGTAATACACTGTGTTACTATGTGATATGCTGTGTTACTTGGTAATACTTTGTTACTTACTGGAACATTGGTATGAGGTGATATCTAGTGTTATATGGGGATGGAAAGGATTGTGAAATAGGTTTATATGGTGAGGGCATTTTCTTCTGTGCTAAATGATATCTGCTTTAAAATCAGAAGCTATTGACAGAGAACGTGATCTAAGCTATGAGGATTTATTACAATGTCTTTAGGAGGACCACAATTTTATTTAAACATTGTGCCAAAAGCATCTTATTTTTCCTTTTTCACAAAAATCTGGTCAATCTGTCAAAAGGAGAGGCCACTTCAGGGGCCATAACTCCTACAATTACTGTTTGTAACTTATTTCTCCAACATAAGGTAAAATCTTGTTTCTTCAATATGGGGTAAAGGTCAGTATTTTTGTGAATGGGCAAAACATATCATAGAGGCATTGATAAATGTATTGTCGTAAAATCCATGATATGGTCCAAAGTCTCAAATGTTCACATCCTGAAATGCAAAAATGAACTCAAAAATAATTTAGATAAAGCTTGCATGAAATGTTGTCATTTTCGTAACTTCAGTGATTTCAATATTGTTGTTTTGTTAACTTTCTATCTATTTATTTTTTGGGCTTTTTTAACAGAATGCGAAATATGAGAATGTGAAGTGTAACAAGGATCAACATTTTGATGTGGTTAAAGCTGAACTGGGAGGTGGATTTCAAAAATATATGCAAGAAAAGAGTTTAGCAACAATATGGATGTTATATAAATTGATATCATTATAACTCTGTGTAATTTCAGAAAAAGAGTTTAACTCAATTTAAAAAAAAAAACAGATTGTAGACTTTACTACAGTATTGATAATATATGTATCTTGTCTGAAGCAGTACGGAACTTAGGATGTATAACTAGCATTATAGATTTATATTTTAGAAAGGTGCTAATAATCTAAAATTATAAACTGAAGGTTTATGTTCAAAACCTGCATACTATATCAATCAAATCATTATCATTTTAGATTACAAGACAATTCTATCACTTTGATAATATTTTGTATTTTGTAGTTGTTTTTTTATTACTTATTCCTGAAATCAATAATTGTCCTCTTCCAATGGTCCTAAGGAAGTACTTACTGTATTTTAGTTGTGTATGATATTCATTGTTGGTCAAGTATTTGAATAAGTAGCTACATATTTCACATAATTATATCAACATAGGATTAGGATTATTTTGTATTGAAACTGGATAGATGTCATTGTGTAGGAAAACATAATGTGGAATTTACCTGAAAACACTCCCGATTAATTTTATATTGGTTGTGAACTTGTGAATGAATGGATTCCAGCTGTGTTTCTGTATTTATCCTGTATTAACACCAGTACTGGGTTGTAGAGAAATACAGGACAGCAACAAGATTTCCCATGTAAGCCTGACTGCTCTGCACTTCAAGAGTGGATGTTTTGTTTATATCATTTCAGTATCATTTTAAGAAAACATAACCAAGGTGCTTTTATCATCTACCATATCTATCTATATTGTCAGTGTGCAGTGTTATAATTCAGTTAGTATCACTTATATTACGAAGAACAAGAAATATATATAATGCAGTGCAAATCTTAAATATTAAAACTGTGAGTGATCAAACACTATGATACCAACAAAACCAGTTCCTAGGACTAAGATTTCATCAATATATTGGGAAATTTAAACTTCATAATTCCTGCAAAATAACAGAATATGTGTTTACTCCTTGTATATGGAACATTTCCATAGATATATCGAAACTTCTGTAAAAAGGACCTTGTGAGAAATTCGTTAAAAAGATCCATATTTATCAAAGTAAATTCTATGAAAATGACGATGTATGTGGTGCACATCATGGAGTGTATGAATGATTGCAAGTGCAAGTATGGAGTTGAGTGTGTGTGATAATGATTTGTTTTGAGTCGTAATAATGAAACTGAAGTGGATGGCTAAGAAAAGGCAAGTTTGTCTCTATACACACTAACGTGTTTTACTAGCTTGTTTTAATGTACAATACAATGTTTTATAATGATACACAGTTTTTGAAGCACTGTATCAACATACAGTATTGAGATTGTACCGACTCATTTGTGTATCAGTATTTTACCAACATTATACTTTGTATTGTACTATGATACATCGTATCAATATTTTACTACATCATTGGCTACAACTTTGTATAATGTATGAAATTTTTGGTACAATGTTTAACTTTGTAATGTAAAATACAGTGTAATATTCTAGGTATTACTGTTGATTATCTATCCTGATTACTAATGATAATTAAACAGTTATCATCATTGACCTTACATCAGAACAATGCTCATTTTTTCTCATATATAAGATATAGATGTATAATGTGCTTTTAATCATGGACTCATGGAATAAACAGATGAGATGGATTATGTTATAACTTATTCATTTTATAATACCTGTAAACACATCGTTAATGTATTTATTATTATTTGTTTAAAGGAATAAAGGGAAAAGTTCCTTCTGCACCAAACAAGAAAAACAAATGGATGGCTCCAAGATCAGTTCCAAATTGAAGATATGTGTACATATTAATTTGAGAAAGATCCATCCATACTTTTGAAGAAAAGGGAACGAAATTCATCATTCAAAATCCAATATGGCTGCCTGTCAGCCTTTGGTTTTTGGATCAATCCCTTCAATAATGTAGAAAATTAAGTCATTAAAAATTGTCATGCTTTCAGAGTGGATTCCATGCTGGATGAAGATAAATATTTTCATGGAAGTGCATAAATGACCCTGAGCAAAATGTTTGTGGCTACAGTTACAAGAATTTTTCAAGGAGAGACAGACCAGCAGACAATGAATCACCAGCTAATGGGAATTTAGAACAAGCAGCGAACCATCAATTGTATCTGCCTTTCAATTTTCCTCAATCAGTCCGAAAAAGGATAATGCACAACTTAAGGCCAAGATAATGAAATTCATAAATAATCTGCTATAAATCCAGTACTTCTTTAGAAATAGCAATATCAAGCCATAACTTTCAAACTGAAATGGTCACTAGTCAGGTGTGTTGTTTTTCCAATCAGTTCCATAATGGAGAATGCAAGGGGCCAAGGAGAACCAATCCTTTCAATACTTCTCAAGATATAGCTATGATAAACTACATGTGTAACTGTCAAAATCCAAGATGGCCATTTATCTGCAATTTGTCCATTTTGGGACAGATCAGAAAAACAATATACAACTTGGGATCAAGAGGATCTTGCATATTATCCCATCTGTAATTCTCAAGAAATAGTGATAATGAATCTAAACTAGCAAAATAAAAAATAGAGGTTTTTTGAACATTTTGTTTTTCTAATAAGTCCCAAACCAGCAGTGCATATGAACTTTGGGAATTATCCATCAAGTACTTCTACAGAAATAGCTATAACAAGTGTTGTTTTAGGAAAGACGGATGAAAAGCAGTTTGAACAGCACCCACTAATTGATGAAAGCTAGAAGGGTTAAAAGCAAAGAATACAAACCATGTTAAAATTCATGTTATTCATGTTTATTTGTTCAATGTATGTGCAACAAAAATGACAGTGGCAATGATTTATTTACATCTGTGAGGGACACTTGGCTGATTTGGCAGGTATACTTTAAACATCACAGGTAATGTTGAACACAGTGGCAGAATAGATGAGAGCAGGGAAAGAGGTCAGTCACGAAAAACAGTGGCACAGTATGTGTAAACAAGTTTGTTTTGTGAAGGGCCCACAACCCATTTTAAGTGACTGACCACATCACCCGCATTACCCTCCAACATAGAAGGCACACACTTTTATACTGCATTACATACAACCTTTTCACTTTTCCTGAACTCCAAACCACAGCTTACAGATTCCTTTGTGAGGGAACCGACAATTTCAGTAATAAAACATGAAGTATGCAATAAAACAGTGAAAATTTATCAGACAAGAAAAGTCTCCAGTTGGAGAAATTGAAAACAGTGAAAGTTTAGTATTTCTCAATTCAAATTTTCACTTGACAAAACTAAAAGCTAAAAATTTTTTGAGAGATAAGAACATTTCAATCTCTTAATATCATTTAATATGAATGCATAGAATTAAAGCTTTCATCTCCTTGGAAATTGATCACAATTTGTAGGAGTGCAGGACTAATATAGATATAAACAAGGCAGGGAATAATTGGCAAACGGACTTGTATTTATACTGCAATAATGATTATAAACCATAGTCAAACTTGCCATATTTTTAACCTTTGCAATTTATTCAGTAAAGACAGTGTTCTACATGTTTTTCAGATGAGACAAGTACACATCATTGTGACAAGTTGCCGAGCAAGACAATGCTATATATAACTCGTATATCATTCTCGAACATTTCATTACGATAGTCATTTAAAAAATTATATTAAGATTATAAAATGATACAAAGCAATCATGACTTCAAGATTTTTGTTATTGTTAAGACAAAAAGTATGTTAATAATGTATTCCTGATGGAACAGAGGAACAATTCAGAAACCATTATTTCGTAATGAGCAATGGACTGCAATATCCTAATTGTCAGACTTATAATTTCTTACTCTGTTATGTCATAGAGTTATATTCACTTAATGGTAACAAGTACAAAGATACACACGAAAGCCATTCAGGGAGAATCTGAACGCACTCTGACAGTTGCCTTGCTATTGGCCATATCCCAGCAAACATCTATTGTCTCCTTTTTAGCATAAATATATGTTGGACACAAACTCTGAAGCGACTTCTAAATCCCAGCCAAGATCTTCCATCTCCTTGTAACATGAATGGGACAGATACTATGAAGTGACTTATGTAAGTCCCAGACAAGATCTGCTGTCTCCTTGTCCTAGGACCCAGACTCTGAAATGACTCCTGTAACTCCCACACAAGATCTACTGTCTCCTTGTCCTAGGACACAGACTCTGAAATGACTCATGTAAGTCCCAGACAAGATCTACTGTCTCCTTGTCCTAGGACCCAGACTCTGAAATGACTCATGTAACTCCCAGACAAGATCTACTGTCTCCCTGTCCTAGGACCCAGACTCTGAAATGACTCATGTAACTCCCAGACAAGATCTACTGTCTCCTTGTCCTAGGACCCAGACTCTGAAATGACTCCTGTAACTCCCAGACAAGATCTACTGTCTCCCTGTCCTAGGACCCAGACTCTGAAATGACTCATGTAACTCCCACACAAGATCTACTGTCTCCTTGTCCTAGGACCCAGACTCTGAAATGACTCATGTAACTCCCACACAAGATCTACTGTCTCCTTGTCCTAGGACACAGACTCTGAAATGACTCCTGTAACTCCCACACAAGATCTACTGTCTCCTTGTCCTAGGACCCAGACTCTGAAATGACTCCTGTAACTCCCAGACAAGATCTACTGTCCCCTTGTCCTAGGACCCAGACTCTGAAATGACTCCTGTAACTCCCACACAAGATCTACTGTCTCCTTGTCCTAGGACCCAGACTCTGAAATGACTCCTGTAACTCCCAGACAAGATCTACTGTCTCCTTGTCCTAGGACCCAGACTCTGAAATGACTCCTGTAACTCCCAGACAAGATCTACTGTCTCCCTGTCCTAGGACCCAGACTCTGAAATGACTCCTGTAACTCCCACACAAGATCTACTGTCTCCTTGTCCTAGGACACAGACTCTGAAATGACTCGTGTAACTCCCAGACAAGATCTACTGTCTCCTTGTCCTAGGACCCAGACTCTGAAATGACTCATGTAACTCCCACACAAGATCTACTGTCTCCTTGTCCTAGGACACAGACTCTGAAATGACTCCTGTAACTCCCACACAAGATCTACTGTCTCCTTGTCCTAGGACCCAGACTCTGAAATGACTCCTGTAACTCCCAGACAAGATCTACTGTCTCCTTGTCCTAGGACCCAGACTCTGAAATGACTCCTGTAACTCCCACACAAGATCTCCTGTCTCCCTGTCCTAGGACCCAGACTCTGAAATGACTCCTGTAACTCCCACACAAGATCTACTGTCTCCTTGTCCTAGGACACAGACTCTGAAATGACTCGTGTAACTCCCAGACAAGATCTACTGTCTCCTTGTCCTAGGACCCAGACTCTGAAATGACTCCTGTAACTCCCAGACAAGATCTACTGTCTCCTTGTCCTAGGACCCAGACTCTGAAATGACTCCTGTAACTCCCAGACAAGATCTACTGTCTCCTTGTCCTAGGACCCAGACTCTGAAATGACTCCTGTAACTCCCAGACAAGATCTACTGTCTCCCTGTCCTAGGACCCAGACTCTGAAATGACTCCTGTAACTCCCACACAAGATCTACTGTCTCCTTGTCCTAGGACACAGACTCTGAAATGACTCGTGTAACTCCCAGACAAGATCTACTGTCTCCTTGTCCTAGGACCCAGACTCTGAAATGACTCATGTAACTCCCACACAAGATCTACTGTCTCCTTGTCCTAGGACACAGACTCTGAAATGACTCCTGTAACTCCCACACAAGATCTACTGTCTCCTTGTCCTAGGACCCAGACTCTGAAATGACTCCTGTAACTCCCAGACAAGATCTACTGTCTCCTTGTCCTAGGACCCAGACTCTGAAATGACTCCTGTAACTCCCACACAAGATCTACTGTCTCCTTGTCCTAGGACCCAGACTCTGAAATGACTCCTGTAACTCCCAGACAAGATCTACTGTCTCCTTGTCCTAGGACCCAGACTCTGAAATGACTCCTGTAACTCCCACACAAGATCTACTGTCTCCCTGTCCTAGGACCCAGACTCTGAAATGACTCCTGTAACTCCCACACAAGATCTACTGTCTCCTTGTCCTAGGACACAGACTCTGAAATGACTCGTGTAACTCCCAGACAAGATCTACTGTCTCCTTGTCCTAGGACCCAGACTCTGAAATGACTCCTGTAACTCCCAGACAAGATCTACTGTCTCCTTGTCCTAGGACCCAGACTCTGAAATGACTCATGTAACTCCCAGACAAGATCTACTGTCTCCTTGTCCTAGGACCCAGACTCTGAAATGACTCCTGTAACTCCCACACAAGATCTACTGTCTCCTTGTCCTAGGACCCAGACTCTGAAATGACTCCTGTAACTCCCAGACAAGATCTACTGTCCCCTTGTCCTAGGACCCAGACTCTGAAATGACTCCTGTAACTCCCACACAAGATCTACTGTCTCCTTGTCCTAGGACCCAGACTCTGAAATGACTCCTGTAACTCCCACACAAGATCTACTGTCTCCTTGTCCTAGGACACAGACTCTGAAATGACTCCTGTAACTCCCACACAAGATCTACTGTCTCCTTGTCCTAGGACCCAGACTCTGAAATGACTCCTGTAACTCCCACACAAGATCTACTGTCTCCTTGTCCTAGGACCCAGACTCTGAAATGACTCCTGTAACTCCCAGACAAGATCTACTGTATCCTTGTCCTAGGACCCAGACTCTGAAATGACTCCTATAACTCCCAGACAAGATCTACTGTCTCCTTGTCCTAGGACCCAGACTCTGAAATGACTCCTGTAACTCCCACACAAGATCTACTGTATCCTTGTCCTAGGACCCAGACTCTGAAATGACTCCTATAACTCCCAGACAAGATCTACTGTCTCCTTGTCCTAGGACCCAGACTCTGAAATGACTCCTGTAACTCCCACACAAGATCTACTGTCTCCTTGTCCTAGGACACAGACTCTGAAATGACTCCTGTAACTCCCAGACAAGATCTACTGTCTCCCTGTCCTAGGACCCACACTCTGCAATGACTCGTGTAAGTCCCAGATAATATCTACCATCTCCTTGTTACATGACTGAGAGACAGACTCTGCAATGATATTAAAGTCAGAGTGATTGTACACCTGTACAGTGTAGTCTAAACACACATGTTAAGGATAATTCAGCAAAACCATTAGAATCTTTCAGGGGAGACAACTTGTTATTCTTGACCAAACCCAAGGGATTTGTCATGACAAATATGATTCCCAATCTATCACATGTTATTTAAGAATTTTACAAAACCACAAGGTTTAGACTGTTTGATTAAGACCAACAAAAAATAACATTCTCATGAACACATAACCAGTACAACAAAATCAGTAGCCAAACAAATGTGAAATAAATGTGTCTTGAATCTAGACCTGAAGGACAAATACATGTTGATATAAACCAGTACATATATTAGATCTCAAAATCATACTAATGGTCCATGGTAAAAGCACAGGTACATGGACACAATTGTATTGGTAAATGGAATTGTCCTAATATGAATGTACAAGATATCTTACTTGTCTTAATACACCCATACAGGTAAATGGATCAGTGGTAGGAACTATAGTCTGAACAAACCTGTTCAGATAAATGTTTAAGTCCTTGCAAAATTTAGGTAAATAATTTTTCAAATTCAAATGTTCTGAAACCCCTGTACCAGCAATACACTCATTCTCTGTTAAACAGCTTCACAGTGTACACTATCGTTCACCAATAGTTAATTTTTGGAACATCTAATGATCATCAAATTTTTCCAAAATATATGACATACACACTTTAAAATGAGACTGATTGAAAGGAACGAAGACAATCGTAACAATATCAGGACAGTTTTAATAATCACACCCTATTTACTGTGCATTTCAGCACAAGAAGTGCTTATCACAAGCTATTTCTGTGATGGATGATTTCATCAATAACAAAAGGAAGCACAGTAACTAGAACATAACAATGCCTGATAATACCTCACTGTTCTTTAATCACACATAACCGTGCATATTTCTGACATACAAATAATACAGCTTTTGCCTACATTCTAGCCGGTCGCATCAACCAGTAGTCATTTTTTGTATCTGAATCTTTTATCTTCCCTTTCAAAAATTTATGCATTTCTCCCATAAAAAACCCAGATTATCTAAGTATCCATACTTATGCATAAATATCATAAAGAGCACAAAACTGCTTTATCGAAGTTAATTCCTAGGTCTAGGTAATTATACTTTATGGAATTAATATCATGGTTTTTAATTAGAATTCAATGAATCTGAGTCAACAGAACTTTTTCTATAAATCAACTAAAAATCAATAATCCTTCAAAATGGAAATAATTTTCTCAACTGAAATTCTATTATTTTCTTACAATTTTCTACTTATGGGACATTACATAAATGAAATACTTGCATCAGTTTTCATGAGTTATTTAATCACAATACTGTTCAATTCCTGACAGCACTCCTAATTAATGGAAATGTTCACATTTTTATCCTACTAAAATTTTAGTCTGTGAAGACATTATTGTCAAATAAATACAGGCATCATATATATGAAGTATTTTGTCACAAAATACTTTTAAAAAAAATTAAACTTGGAAACCTTTTGGCACAAAATCATATTATGCTATCAAGCATTTACACTTTCTATTTTTTTTAGTTGATATCTGTTCACAGACTTCACATAAAACGTGTCAACCTAGATCACAATCATGCATTCTAATACATCTGTATCATGTGATCAACTGGAATCTTCGTGTGTATCATATGCAATTCTCTAAGTCTATCCATAATTTCTCCATTACTACAAAGAGGTTGAACATTAAAAAAAATATTATCAAAATAGGTCATTGTTCTAATTTGAGTCCAAATCTACATATTTTCCATCACAGATATATATATTGTGGTACTGTTTACAACAAACTTTCACACAGGCTACTTTTGTACTTGTGTTTAACTATTAATTTTCACCAAGTGTTAAATTTGTCCTAAAACAACTACATGTTTCAGATTTAACATTGAACACCCTCTATAATTCATTTTAACCAAGAGGATAAATTGGTGAAAAAGACAATAGTTAAAATTCAGTTAAAGTTATCCCGTATACAGTACATGTACAGCTTACCTAAGATAGGTTGTACAATAACAGAGCAGATCAGCCAACAACAAACAACAATCAGGCTGTGATACGGTGGAGAAATAGGACATGTTCAACAGAAACAAGAAAACCGGTAACCACAGTGTGGACATAGAAAACAATTTGGCAACTCTCTCATTCTTTGGGTTACAATGGATTTGACAGCTTTGGTTATTCCAGATATTTTTAACGGCACCATCTAATCTAAGTTAAATCATTAAAATGGGGTTTTAAAATATCACAGAGCTTACTTTATTTTGCCGAAAAATATATGCAATATCTTCAAACTTAAATGGACCATCTTGTGACAAGCTATTCAACAGGAAGTGTTTTAATATAAAATTGATCTATTTGAAATTATCACAGATAACAAATAATTCTGGCAAGATTTGTCAGTTGGATCTGCCAATATTTCTACCCATAAACAAAATGATATAGTGATACAATACAATCCAATCAATTTCATATTGAAAGGAACAGTCTTTTCTATCTTTGAAAGTTTTCAAACTTAAAACATCAAATAAATGATGAATGGTGTCAACTAAAAGAGAGAGAGACAGAGAAAAGAAAAAAGAAAAAAAAAAAACTGCAAGGCTGACAAAATAAAAAACTAATCTATTAGGGAGTCAATTCAAAAACAAATCAGCATTGTCTGGACTAATACTATTCAAAATAGAACAAACTAATACTACATAACAGAATTAAGTTTTTATGAAGACAATGATACAGTTATAAAGTTGATCTTCTATCATTACAGATCCATAAGGAGTGACAAATAGATAGGGGTAAAACTTTCTCCTAAGAGTATAGAAGAAATGTTGGCAGACTACACTTACTCTTTCATAAAAATGTTCTGGTTTCAGGAAATGTAACCAACAAATTTTACTTTTAATTTGTCTTAAAGCAATGTCTACAATCATCACCAAAATCTGATAGATTCATTTGTGAAGAAAAAGCCTTTAACTTCATAGCATAGCATACAGATCTCACATTTTCGATTCGTGCAACTTGCTCACACACATTTGTATGACATCCCGAGGATGAAGCACCAAGTGTAGCACTAAAATGATAACATCTTATATACAGTATTTACATAACAACCTTTGTAAAACACACAGTGGCCTTCCATCCTGTCTATCATCCCATCACAAGCTACCAATTTATAGCCACCAACCTCTCAATAAAGCTCAAATGTCGGAATGACGTAAACACAGTTTACTGATTGTAAAGTGTCTTCACAGGTACATACGTACACATCAAATTTTACGGGAACATGTACTATTTAAATCAAATTTCAAAAACAAGAGATTTTAAAGATGGATGATATTTGAAATTTGATACATGTGATACACATTTTGTATAAATATTCAGATATATATAGTATGTCAGATATATGAACTGAAAAAAAATAAATAAACATCTTTAAGATGATAAAAAAGCCTTGTTTTCAATCATCTTTTTTTCTTTCTCAATTTTTTCATAATAAATCTGTATTTTGGAAATTATTTATCCCTCATTTTAATACATCATTAGCAAGCATAGTCAGTAAGACTAAATACTGTATTATAGCATAATTGGAAATGAAAGAGAAACAAAAATTCCTGTTGGTGGAAAAAAAAAAAATACTGTTGCCATAGGTTAAGCTCCTATCCTTACTTCATGTTTTTATGTTGTCTTACATCTATTTCAGTCATGCATAGGTATTATCACATATTAGGTATCGGAAAGAAATACTGGTATCAAAGTTTGTGTCTTACTCCAGAGGAAAATTACCATGGAAAACAAATTATACTAAAATAGTCCTTAATATCACATTTCTTCTAGAAACAGATACTTAGGTAGATATTGCATTAAAACAGCAAAATGGAAAAAAAGATTTTCACAAATGTGGTTGGCATCACCAGACATGATTGCAATGACAATGAAAATCCACCAGCACTTTCAGGCTTGTCACCATATGTAAACTAACTAGATTGCTATAATAGTATGAAATTTTCAATGATATAAGATTCCAAATTTGGTTTCAAAGACATCTTACACTGTCTTCTCTATGTAATTTGATCACCCCTTCATTACAATCAACATTTTCACCGACAAAAATAACAGTGACAACAGTTATCTCTTTATATGAAGGTGAGGACTGATGTCACTGCTATGTTATTACTCCTTACAATGATGACAAGTCTGGTAGTCTGGTCATACTAAAATAAAACATGGTGATCTGTCACCAGGCACTATGGAGATCAATGTGAATGACCAGATGTATGTCATGGATTGTATTGACCAGAAGTCACTATCTTGTTTCCAATTTACGAAGTTTGGCTGGACTGCCCCCTGGAGACCCTGAAGACAAAATCCTCTTTGACCGTCGTGTCGGTTCAATAGACTTAGAAGGGCTGGTTGTATGAGGACTCAAGTCAGAAAGACTCAGAATTAAATCCTTTTTAGGGTTCATTCCCGAGCTCTTCAGAAGAACTCTTAGTGTTGGCAGACCTAACGATTTCTTAGGGGATTCACTTTGTGTGTGGATAGAAACACCAGGCGACTCTGAACGTGACGCCCTGAGAATACGCCGCTGTGCAGACAAGCTCTCAACACTTGCTGGGATATCTCTGACAGGTGACGCTACGTTGTATCTAGCACTATCACTACAGCTGTCTGGAGAGGCACAGGAGGAAGGAGAGGGTGGTAGAACAATGTCTTGTGCAGGGGAAGAAGATTTACTGTTGCGTAGAGACATAATCGGTTCCTCCGTTTTACCAGCAGTAAGCAGGCTTTCTAGTTTATACACATTGTCTGTAAATGCTGAAGTGGACCTTGTACGTCGTACCTCTGATTGATGTCCAACAGATGGAAACTTCCCTGGGGAGGGAAATCCTTTTACATTGAGTTTGGTCACACTTGTAGACAATACACCTTTTGTCGAGGAGGTTGGAGAGGGGTAGATTTTGTGGTCATAGTCAGAACCTGGGGAGGAGAGACAGCTGCAAGGCGAGATATCTGGTGACCTCAACCCATTTGAGGATGCGTAGGGATTAATCTGTAGTGGCGTGTTGACGGGCAAAGTCACACTCTTGACAAGTCTAGCCCTGCTATCTGTATTGGGTGAAGACATGGGAGACACAGATGGAGACCGAAACACTGGGTCATGAGTTGTCGGGCATAGCTTTCTTCTCCGGCACTCCATACAACACCCTGACTTCAGTGATTCTTCATCTGACGACATGGATAGGACAGATATGTCATCATCAGACCGTGACTTTGAGTAAGCAGGCAGATCTAGTACACCGCTGATGACTGGTGAGGAATTCCCTGACAAGGTAGAGCTCTTATTGGTCTTTGAGCTCTGTGAAGATTTCAAATTGTACTGCCGACCACACTCTGAACTCTTTTTATTACTTTTTACATTTGCTGATTTAGCAGCCAAGTTCTTGTCACCATACAAAACACCATAGGAGGAAACATCAGAAAGCAGACACCTGTACAAGGTCAGTTTCTGTTTGGAAGCCTCTGCATTCACTTGTTCTGACACAACATTGGCAAGAGACAGTGGTGGGTTGCTGTTACTGCCAGATCTTCTCTTCAGTCCCAGTAAGTTGTCTATATCCTTGGACATGAGAAGGGGCTCCTTGGGAAATACTGCCTCCTCTTCGACTACTGTTTTTTTAATGCCTTTCAACTTGTTATACATGAACCGCGACAACCATCGCCGTAGATCGCTGTCTTTAAGCTGATCCATAAATACCTTGCACTGTGGCAGACTTTTGAGGAGCTTGTAACTAGATGTGTTTATTCCCGTTCTAACTCTCCTCAAACGCTCTCGCCTCTGTTTGCTATTGAATGTGTAATCATGTGTATAATTTCCCACATGTTTCTTCCTTGCTTTGTATGTCACTGGGAATGTCACAACTCTGTGTCTCAGTTTACCAAGGGTGTCATTTTTCACTGGGGTTTTACAGAACTGTTCAGCGTTGGGTATGACTAATAGTCCACTTTCAGTGTGTATATGTTTCTGTATCCTTTGCCCCAATAATGAGGTCAGGTCAATGGACAGGAGAGATCTCCCCTTCTGCACTGACCCACCCTCCCCTTCCTCACAACTTCCACTTGCAACACTTTCTCTATCACTGTCTACAGGTTCAGAGTAGCTTAAGCGCTTCTTTGATATAGCTGCACTGTCATCTCGGCTGAGTTGGGAAATGAGAGACTTGGGAGTGCGTGGTGTAGTTGGGGACATTGGTTCATCAAGGTCAATTTTTTCACAATCTATCTCCTGACTGTATCTGTGTTTTGCACGAATCTTCTCTGCTTTTTTCTGAGGAACTAAGTTGACCAGTTTGATAAACAAATCCTTGGATGGTCGGATATTTTTTTCAGAGAGCAACATTTTGGGTAAAGGGCTGATAGGTGGTGGGCCCCGAGGGGATATCGTCTGACGTGGAGGTGTACCTACGACCTGAAGGGTAGGTGGTCGTTCAACACATTTCTCCTGATGTTGTCGCATCTCACTGCGGTCCAAGAACTCCTTTTCACAGAAAAAACAAACATAGATCTCTGCATATTGTTTGGCATTAGACTTCTTCCCTGCAATACAAAATAATGTATGTTTGAGAAAAAGATAAATGAGTTCAATACAATTTAATAATAGCATGCTTTTTAACTGTTAATTTAAAGTCTTGTTCAGAAGTAGCAGACAACTGATTTACCTTTTCCTGCCTTCACTCTAGATGCATGTTGAAGAATTGACTGAAGCATCGGGTAACTTTGCTGCAACAAGAAATGGATACTAATATTTAAACAACCTTCAATTACTAAATTGTACATCACATAATTGTACAACACACGTCTCTCAAGTATTGAGGACAATGAAAGTACAACTATATTATAAATTTGAACAATGAAATATTTCTTTGTTTCAAAGTTGTCAGAACTTGAAATAGGACATTGCAGCAAGACATAGACTCACTTTTAACAGTGACTAAAATTTGACCTGTCTACTTAACTTGACCCCTTATTGCATGATCAATCAGATTCATAACCTGTTACTGTTATGACAACACAGATAACATTTAGATTTAAGAAACACAAAGGATGTTCCTTATGATTTATTTCACTTGTTCAGAGTAAGCTGCTGTATTGACAGTAGAGGATAACTTTGAACTCGTTAATTAGGAGATACGCCAGGGTTATTATATCTATTTACTTATGCAACTGGATACCTGTCCACTATTACTGCCTTTTTGGCCTTTCAGTGGACTAGAAAAGTTAGGAAAGCCAGTAGTATGGGTAAAGTATTGAATCAAAGTAAACAGTAAGAGAAGGGAGATGGGATAGACATGGAGTCAACCTGGTAACCGTCAAAATACATACCAGGACTCTAGCAAGGCAAAGATTGTGTAGAACACACATCTGTGATTTGATAAAATAATGGTCAATGGTTTGAACAAACTCAAAATTAAATATCATTACTTAGGAAATAAAGTCTGGTAAAGACACATAATATGCTGTTATACCAAAAACAGGTCTTGGTCATCTATTTTGCATCAAACATATTACCCCATCACAACCAGTTAATAAAAATATAAATTTTTACATATGAATTCTGAAAAAGACCCATCCAGTACATCCCCAAAAATAGTGATAACATGAATTGTTTTAAGGACAAACAGACAACAGACCACAGATGAAGGGCGATTTGAATACCTCACCATCTAATGATGGTGGGCTGAAAACACCAATATTACACTTTTATGTGACTACATATCAAGGTGAATTAAACCTGTGCAATATCATTTCTGTTATACTGACCAAGCTACGTGTTTTAGCCTGTGATTTTGACAACAGTGAACTTTCCTGGCCCATGTGTTTGTAGCAGCTTTTTACCACATTCCTCAGCATATCTGTCCAGACAGTCTAAAATCAGAATAAAATTTAATAAACACTCTCCATTTTAAAGAATTGCAACATTGTCTAAATGCTGACTGCTGATGACTATTTCTCTTTAAATGTCTACCCATTTAAAAAGAAAATTAATACCAAATATACATCTATTGAGAAAATTATCATTGAACACCTCATTAAAATACAAAAAAAAAAAAAAACAAAAACAACCTGGTTTGGTTTGGCCAAAATTTATCAAACTAAAAGGAAAAAATCTTTCAGAAAACTTGTATCTATTTTCCTATGATAGATTCTCCCCTACACCCAAAGGGGATTAGATGCACTGTTTGTACAAAACTAAATGCTCTTAATCAAGGATGTCTTCAGTTTCAACAGAAGAAAAATTTTAAATAATCTGCCCTATTTCCACTATTGGGCTCTGCCCCTCCTGTCCTTGGGGGCTGAGATCCACTGTTTATACTAAACTGATTTCCCTTCCCCACTAAGCCTAGCGCATAAGGCCTTGTGGGGCCCCCAACTATGTTTTACACAAAATCAATTCCTCTTCCGCCAAGAAAGCTTCAGGTTGAATTTGGTCAAAATCTACTCAGACTTCATGACTAGTAGCAATTTATAGGAAAATTTGAAAGACACCAGACACTGAACACCAAAACGACACAGTATCCGTATAGCTCACTTGGCTGTTTGAGTGAGAAAACAAAGAAAGAATAAATAGACTAAACTATGAGGAGCTTCCCTTTCATCCAAAACCTTTATAGAAGAAGGTGTCAAGGTGATAAGCGCATGTAGCATTTTGTGAGTAATATGTCAAAGATGTGATATTAGCAAAGATTTCCACAGTGCAATCCTCTCATCATCAATACTTAGTATGGACACTAACTTCCTGCTGATTGACGTCCGTCTTGGTGTCACTCCATGGAATATCAGAGGGCCACCAGTCAGGTTTTGCATCTTTCCCAGTTAAGTCAACTGTCTTACCACGGACCAATGTCATCAGGTAGGGAATTAGGTCACGTAACTGGTTCTGGAAAACAAAATGATTGGATATTCACATAACTTCATCAAAAATAAGACAGGCATGTATTATACTGACAGATTGTTTCATTATTTATACTGTTAGACTAAATGTATCCCTATTTAAAATTTTCATGTTTTGTTCCCTTTGGTATGAATTACAATACAAAACTCTTTTTTTTTTAATAAACATATTCAATATTTGGATTAATCTGACATGTAATGTAAAACAGTCTGTCAATGAAAAACAAATCAGTGGATTGTGAGCCATATTTCATACCATTTTTCCTTTTCTGCATTAAATCTATAACCTTTATATCATTATTTTTTTGTCAACTGTAGGAGCATAACCATATATATTGTAAATCAAATATTATGTAAAAGAAAGTTAAACCACTCAACTACACCAATAGGGGACATCAATATAAAAATTACCTCTTTTGTATATATTGGAGAATATTTATAAGTACCTCCATTGAATTTTATTGGTTTAATAAGAAGGCAAGCAAATCATTAAAAGTATCACTTCAGTATTAAAATCAGTCCACAGTGATCAATTACTTTTTTCAAAACTAAACCTTACTAAGTTAAATGTTTGTTCCGACCCAAGAAAAATCTATATCTTTGCTGGTTGCTTTTTTCCAGGCATGTTACATTATCAGCAGAAACATGTATTACTTTTAGACCTGATCATGTTAGTTTTTATAGCCTGTCTATAGGCTACATAGACTATTGATCAACATGATTGATCATATGATTGATGAGGAACCTTAACATAAGTACTGATATACACCTGGCCATCAGCTGCTCTGTCTTCTTTCATCAAAGTAACATTTTCAAAAGTGAATATTATCAAATTGTTAAAAACTGCATAATCAAATGACACATGAACTTCAGATTATGTGTCAAAATGTTTCCTCTGGTGCTAACCATTTCTTACCAGTCTGGATTTGGTTATCTTTTGTCTCTTGTTATTCATACGCTTAAAAGCTTTAACCTTTATAACAATCTGTTGATTCAAAATCTCAAAACAAGAAGCACAAGGGGCCTGTCTTGCTCACCTATCTAATTTGAATATTTAGCCTTTTAATAAAGAATTTCAAATATGACACAAAATTTCTAATATAATTTGCCTATTGGGTCCTGCCCTTGTAGTCAAAAAGAATTCAGATACAATATTCATAAGAAACACTTCAGATCAAACTGGTCCAGAAGAAGGATTTTTATGAACTTGCTTTTCCCCAACTGGGCCCCTTACCTCCTTGATGCAGAACTAAACAGAACAGAACAGAAGAATACTTTGGACCAAATCTTGTCAAAAGCCGATCATTTTTGCAGGAAAAGTAGAATTTGAAATGATTTGCTTTATTTCTGCTATTGGGCCCTTCTCCTCAAAAGCATGGGACCAAGATTTCCTGCTTCTACAAAACCCAAGATTCCCCTTCACACAATATTACTTAGATCAAATTTACCCAATATCCATTCCTACAGGTGGAGTAGGTTTGAAAGAATTTACTCTATTTCCCCTACTTGGCTCTGCCCTCCTGCCCAAGGATGTGGAGTCCTAACGTCTACAGAAGATTAATTCCCCTTCACCTAAGAATGCTTCAGATCAGGCAATAACCATTCATTCCTACAGGAAGAGTAGGATTTTAAAAAACTTGCTCTATTTTCAGTAATTGGGTCCTTCCCCTCAGGCAACAGATGGCCAAGATCAACCGTTTATAAAAAAATTATTTTTCTTGACCCTATCATAATTGTGACCAATTTTGGCCAAAATCCAATCATTCCTACAGGAAGAGTAGGATTTTTTGAAGAATTTGCTCTATTACCCCTATTGGGCACCACCCTTCTGACTCCAAGTGACCAAGATCTACCATTTATACAAAGTTTTCCCTTTCATGCACTGCCCCTCTTGTCTCTAGGGGCAAAGAACCAATATTTATACAAAATTGGTTCCCTTACCCTCAGGGATGCTTCTAACCAAATTTGGTCAAAATCTGTTCTGTCACTCATTCAAGCCAGGTGAGCAAAAAATGATACCATGGAGTTCCCTCCAATATGGCATATAACGAAACACAAACATTTTAGAATCCTTCAAGCACATAACTTACATAATTAGTTACTCACACTTGAGGCATTCTTTAAAATAAAAATGATCTACAAAATTAATTTGTGAAGAAATTAATTTCTGAACAAATATCTATGAGAACAATTTGTTTGAATATAGATGTGTCTGTATATTTGCCTATTCATAAAAAAGATGATATATAAATTATCAAAACATCATCATTTCAACATTCCACCGTACATGGTGATTATCATATGCGAACGTGACACTAATTATTATTTTCAACACTGCCTAATTGCTGATACACATTGACACTTAATAGAGAACATAAAGCAATTTCGTTTGAAATAATTGGGTCTGAAAAACTAACGTTACATATTTACCAGAGTCAAAGTGTCGATGGAGAGATGGGGCAGTTGAGGAATTTGACATGCCTCTGCAGAATATGGGTGCATTCCAAGCTTGGTATCTTCTGGCATTCTGCTTTTTCTCTACAAATAAAATTAAGCACATGAAGTAACAATCTAGGGGAATGCAGGGCACTAACAATTGCTGTCTAGATGAATAACGTTTACAGGTATTTGCAAAAATTTGTTTGAAATCAAGCTGACAACCTACATCTTCATGATCATGCCTGAAGAGTAGAGATTATGGTATACTGTTCTGCACAAGGTACATCTAGACTTCTTCCAGGAAATTGTAGTATGTGAGTATAATCCTCTCAATTCTTTTGTACTGTCTGTGTAAACAGAGGATGTCTGAATAAGCCCCCGACAATGGCCAGCCACTTTAGTTAGACACCTTTATGTGAAGCTTAAAACTCACTTAACAATTACTGAGCTGATACATTATGTATACCCAGTCATCTGTAAAATCCTTTTTATCGCATTCTGTATTAAAATATGTGATTTTAACACAATTTGTTATAATTCACTGAGAGATAAAATATCCTTTATCCTTTTATGGTATACTGCAATCCTGCCTATATTTCTTTAACCCACTTTTAAGTGCATATTATTACAACAATAGTATCAATTTATTTGTATTGTCGCAAAATACAACTTTTTTTGTCATCAATTTTAAAGCTGACATACTGATCCATTTATACAAAACTTCCATACTGTAGCTGGTACATGAATTGTATCATAGTTTCATCAACTGTTGGGATATGTTTTATCAGTAACATAACAGTGACTGTTATCAAGACTACATATTTAATACTTTCTCTGGGATTATATATAAAACATACACAGCATATTTAGAACTAGAAATACACCCAGTGTGACATTCAACTTAAGTTTGTTTTTTAATGCTTCTGACATTATTTCATTGCTTTTTTGCCTCATTTTGGGAAGAACATAAGTTAATTGGGAAGGATATTTCACAGGTAAATTGCTGATGTTGGGAATTTGGTTTAAATATGAAATAAGTTTAATTGTGAATGAGGATCATTTTCAGTCCCAAAAAGTCCTAAAACAGCAATCTGTACTTGATTCCAAAAGTAAAACAGTTCAGTATGACCCACAACATATCAAACAATTTAAGTCATGTACTTACATACAATTACTGGGACATCAAATTTTCCTGGAATACCAGGAAGTTATCTTGGCTTACTAGTATTGTGTTTACTTCCTCTAAGCTATATGTCTGTCCTGTCATACACTTGTTAACCAACCAGTCCAACATGAGATAAGGATCTAAACTACAATAACATACACCTGTAGAAAGAGCAGGTGAAATGTCCCAACCACAAATCTAGGGTTCATCACAGATATAGATTAGAAACCTACTTCAAAGAATCCCGAGGGCATATTGATTTCTGCTGGTCTTTCTACTGCAGTCTATTGTATTCCAAACAATGAAAAAATACTGCTACAGAACTACCATACCGATATCCCATATATCTTTGTACTCAAATTAATGTTATTATCAATCTAATTATATGTGTTGGTGTGACACAAATCCACTTCCTGACAACCAATTGGATGAGAAGAAAATATAGAAACTCTTCATGATCAGTGTTGTATGCATTAAATTGTGCACTACTTCTCAGAATGTATCATAGTGATTGACCAAAAATGACAATTTAATCAATTATAGCTAATACACAACTTGGTGTGAACTATTTGTCAAACTAAAGTCCCATACACTTTAAGACTATGCATTTCCTTGTTATCAGACAAAGAAAAAAATGAATTTAATGAAAATAACGATGGTACCCACCAATATCCCCAGATATATTCCTAACAGATCTATCGGTGCTGGATTGTGACGGTTAACTCTGTTGAACCTGTGTCAGTGACCTATACGCTTGGCAGCGTCAAACGAAGTACAATAACCCCATTCAGGGTGAATATACACTTCAAATGTGGAACACATAGATTTTTCTGAGATTTTATTTTAATGAAGACATAATTTATGATACATTTGTTATCTGTATAGTAATTTCAGTATTATGATTTTTTTTTTAAATTCTTTCATATGAACAATTCTTATAGCTATTTAATCTTAGTTTTGATATCAAATCTGACATTTAACAACAATAATATTTATAAACCCATAAACAAATTTCAAATGTTTGTACATGTCAATCACTGCATGGAAACAATGGGACCTGCAGTTGAAGCTAACAAAATTACAAGAGAATTACAGGTGACTGAATGTTGTTAGTCTGGTTGTATAGAGGTAAAGGAATTCTATATTTCATTTGTTGGTGGAGAATACTCTCCACAAAGGAGAAAAGACCAATCACCCACCAGGGTAATTTATAACAATAGACACACAGAGTGTTTATTAATCCACACTTCATATCAATTAATTGAAATAATTTCTTGGAAGGAGACATTAAAAGACAGACAATGCATTATATTTCATTATCGGTAGTATTAATAACAAGCCTGGAATAAGGTATTGTGTTTTTGTTTTCTGTTCGAAACAATCACAATCAAACTCATACATATTAGAATGTGCCTGGAAGAATAAGAACTACTCATTAATGTCATCAAGTCTGATGATATCCACATTCAACAGTTAAATCACATTCAGATTGCCTAATAAATAAACATAAAAGCATTAACAGTCATAAAATTTAATGCAGCATCAAAATTTTATGACTTACAATTATAATACATCTCTAGCATCTTCATATAATTCTAACAACACACCACAATCTTTCAGAGTATTCTCCTCCAACAAAAAGTAACCAGGGCCATGTTTTGGGTTATATATCAGGGCTCTCACACTCCATTTTGGGACTGGGGCCCGGGGCCCTTAGAATTAGGAAAAATAACGTTTTCCTTAGAATTGGGAAAACTTGGGGTATAAATTGGGAAAAAAGATACTATTTTACATTGGGAATGGGGCCGAATATCTGCCCTCAAATCTGGCAGATTACAAAGTGGTAACCGTTAAACTGACCAAAATTCTTTGCTATAAAACATAATGGAGGGCAATTTATCAAGGTCGTCACTGAAACATTTAATAAAGTTTGCAAATGAATTATACACAGATAATCCTTTATCTTATTGATGTGTTTCAAAAAGCTAAAATAGTAAATATCAAACTTGTTTGGCTTGGGTGCCTTCACAGATCGTCTACACAGACACAATTGTGAGCTTGAATACTGCTATGGCTTCAAAGTAACCACTACAGTCCAGTAGATATAATTGTGATTTATATTAAAAGGTATGATTAATTACATCCATGAGAATGTTATTTTTATTTCAATCTTCAATTCATCCTGTATACGATTAAAAAACTCAGTTCTGTCCTGTACTAGTGTACTGAATAAGCTTCCTGTTTTTTTCTCCATCCCACCGAATTTTTTATCCACAATTAAGCCATTGGTATATAAGCTGCACATCCGACTCCCAAAGCAAATGAAAATATTAAAATATTTATCTAATTTATCAAAAAATGAATAAAACCAAAAATTTTAAAGAATAGATATTTGAATTTCAAAAAAAGAAAAACCCTAAAAAAACATTCAAATTATGTACAAAAAATTGTTTAAATATCAGGTGTACCACACAATGTTAGCTAATTATGTAATTAATACAGGATTTTATGCACTCAGAATTATTACATTTTCGTTCTGCAATATATAGATGAATGGAAATAAGCACACATGTGCAAAGTCAGTGCAGTCAAGAAGTTTGCATACCTAAAAAAAAAAAGGAAAAAAAAGAAGCTTTAAGGCTTTAAGACTGTCATGAGTTGATCAGAGTCTCAAGAGTATAAGAGCAAGTCTGCAGAAATTTAATAATTATATCAACTGAATTTTTAATATAAAGAAATGAATTATATCTTTAAACAATGCATCAAACTAATACCCCTGGATTTATCAATGACATTTTCATGAATTTGATATCTATCTCCAATACCCTGCTAAGCTATAGATAATTTCAATAGTGAAGAAACTACACTAACCATATGCTGATTTCATCATTAGATGCCCTTCCTGTTTCCCTCCACCTCTGGAACATGTCATGGCAAAAATGAAGGGTCCATGTGCGACACCTTGTGGACAAGACGAAAAAACTAGTTTGATCGTTTGTAATCTTTGAAAGGAACCATCAGCCTGTAACTGGTCAGTTTTTTCCACAAGAAACCAATCAAATTACTTCATTTGTGACTTCAATTTTGCCATGACTTGTTCCAGGGGTGCAGAAAGCAGAAAGTGATTGTAACCCCTGGAGTATCAACAATGTATGCAGTACCACTCATGATCACAGAATACTTGGTTGCATTGTGAAGAGAGCATTGATCCTTTACTGATGCTTCACTCTTGTATTATGTTTTACTGCAAGCTGGATAGCTGATAACACGGCAGCTCACTTGATAACAAAAAATACTGAAGGAAAAGATAAGTTTTTATGACAACAAAATATTTTTATTTCTCTAATAAGAGCATTGCCGCAGACACCAAAACAGAGCACTTCAAAGACTGGAATTATGGAATTGAAATCAGTAAATGGACTGAGTTACCTCCTTTTTTATGTGTTACCTTTATCTTTGGATGGAAAACCAAAAGCAGTACTCAAGTGAAAAAATAGTCTTGCTCAATCAACTTTTGAATATTTCAAAGCGAGACCGAGCAGCTAGATGAATGAAATTACAGTTATTTCCTTTACACAAATGACCTTGAAGTTTGAGAGAGATCTATCCAAGACTTCTCAAGAAACAGTAATAACAAAATTCCATTGTCAAAATCCAAGAAAGCCACCTGTCAGCCATTTTTTTCCTCAATAATTGTCAACTGTTATGTTTCTTTTCTCTCTACACCATGAAATAAGGTTTTATGTTAACCTCTAATCCTATGACCTGTTTCTTGACAGCCCTTCTTTTGTAACCAGATTCATGTAATTTCCTTTGAATTGAGCATTTTGACACTGGAACATTCCTTAACCTCTGTTAGTATTTACGATCCTTGAAAGTTGGAAACATTTCGGAATTTCCCAATCACTTGGTGCTTCACTTTTGAATTTTCAGTTGATTTTCAACAGATCCAGTATAAATAATTTCTTACATAGCTACTAGTTGGACAGATCTGTATGTTTAACTCCCTTGGCATCAATTAAACATTTCAACTATTAGCAAACAAAGAAGTTTAATCCACGGGTTGACTGACACAGAGAACTTTGATTGGGCTTACTTAACTCTAATGAAATAATGCCAATGCTCAGAAACAGCTAAGACTAACATCCGTTCAAATTCAAGTACATTTCTGTTTGGAGGACTGATTTACGGTGGAACGTTTAATAATAACAACAACACTGAAGGACTGATAGCGCATGCCATGGCTCCTTTGATTCCGTACAAAAAAAATAACACAAGTAATTTATTCTAGCGACAGTAACAATGAGTGGAT
The DNA here is from genome assembly GCF_031769215.1 of Ylistrum balloti. Taxonomy (NCBI): domain Eukaryota; kingdom Metazoa; phylum Mollusca; class Bivalvia; order Pectinida; family Pectinidae; genus Ylistrum; species Ylistrum balloti. The sequence continues at coordinate 561,033 of NW_026782437.1, forward strand.
GAATGGACATTTTAAGGTAGAACAGGCCCTTAACACACTCACAGAAATCAAACTGCACAAAAATGAAAAAAGGATTGCATGATTGAATTTTTAATGACTCAATTTTCATATGGATATTATCAATTTATTTCTTTGAAGATATTTAACGTGTGCTTTACTTGTGATTTGCAATAGATTACAATATTTCCACATAATATAGTTCAATTTTTATTTAGATTCTTGGCTAGAGAGATACTTCAGATAAAAGTTCAAAAAATGAAATATCACAAAATGGAAAATACTTTCGTTATCCATGAATATTGAACAAACAGTCAGCCAATTACATAATTCTTGAACAAGATAGAAAAATCTCTTATATTGATTAATAATGAAATATGGATTTTAACTGACTTTCCATTACTATCTTGTCTTGTTATAGATATATTTCCCATAGTGTTTTTGAAATGGCATATTGATGGGGAAATGGGGTCATCATCACCATCAGTTTAAATATTGCTTTGTTCTAACAAAATATATTTGGTTCATGGTTTGGTTGGTACCTTTCGACGGAATTTACTGGTTAGTATTTAAACATTTCAATAACTAGTGGATGTCAGTGTCCTGTAAGGCAAAAGCCCCTCCTGTTCAAATCTATGTATCCACACTTCTATATCTTTATCATTCCCCCTCCCCCCACCTCATGTATATATAATGAGTGTCTGCATACCAAGACTGGTCTCATCTGGCACTAAAAACACTCTTAATTACGAGGATATATAATAATTATTTCTACTAGATAGATCGACATGTGTATCATATATTAAATGTTATATAAATATATATTTCAAAAATAAATAAACAAAGCCTATTCCACACTTCTTCATATGTAATTTCTAAATCTATAATACGACAGAATAGCACAAGGCACACAACTGTGCAAATAGCAAATTTTGACCAATTTTCTTAGTGTAGACACTGCATATAATCCTTCTTACATCGTGTGCACATTGTGCTGAAATCGTGCACACATTGCACATCATGTTACATCACAAGATCCAAACAACTGTACATATGTCAACAATGCAAATATTTTCATACTCTGAGCTAACCTTAATCGAAAACTAGGCCATCATTAAAACACTTCTTTACACCTTGGTTACAATCTTTCTGTCGATGCATATGAGCATATTGTAAAAGCACAAGTAGGATGCAAAGTACAGGGTAAATTTTTTTTATTTCTGTCACAAATGAAACCTCGCATATGAGTGTGCTACAAAATATTAGAAAAGCAATTGCCATCACTACTACAGCCTCGAAAAATTAAAGTTTCACATTACAGATGTACATTCCTACACCGTTTTTTTATTTGCACAAGTCTACCAATCAGCAATTCTCAATGATCTCAATGAATAGAAAGTGACCTAAAAAAATGTTTCCCTTCTGATATACAAATTTGGAACACCTGAGAAGTATTCAGTAACTGATTCAGTTTAAACACACAAAACCTGACATATAACCATGGTAATTTTTAAAGCCTGCATAAAAGTGTCCACATTCAAAAAAAAAAGGAGGGGGGTCATGCTAGATCGAAATATTCAAATTAAATATCAGAAATGCTTTCCAACAAAATAAATGAACAAACGTATTTAACAACTAAAAAATATCAAGTGCTTTAAAAATCTAATGCCGTTTGATTAATACGAATATCTTTCAAATATATGAACAACGTCGGAGCATAAAAAAGTTTATAAAACAAAACCCGTCTAAGTAGGTCAACACCGAAGTTTAAATTCAAACACGCAGAACGCGCAAAATTACTTATACTATTCAAATGATCACGTTAGCAACATCATTGTGGGATTGTAAATAAAACAGAAATAGAGAAACGTCATAGCAGAGGGAGTATTCTTCGGAATGACATCATAGAGCGTTTTACGTGCCGAACCAACGTCACGGACGTCACAGCGGGCAAGTGCTTTAATTGACAATTCACTTCAAATGGCGTTTTTAATCGATTGAAAATATAGCAATACACATCATCTGCGATATCAGACACATTCATCGCTTAAATCCGACTGAAGGTAACTTTTGTATTGATTAAGCGTCAACGCAACCTACTCATTTGCGCCGAACAGAAGAAGGCAACCGCGACCATCAGCGAATATCACCGCTGTTTCTGCTCGAGTGAAACTCAGCGGATCGATTTGTTTGCACTTACCATTGTCGTGTGTGCTCCGGTAGAAGACTGTACATCGCTTTTATCTGTTATCCATATGGTTAGGCCGGTTATAGCTTATGAGGCCAATGGCGGTAGCTGTCAAAGACTTAGGGAAAATGGCGACCCTGTTGTTCTTCTTCGGAACATCCGGGACATCTGGTCCCGCTCGCGCTTAGCAGTGATTACCTCCCATGGACCGTTGGCATTGGTGATTGCTGTAGTCGACCGTTCGAAAGGACATTGTCTGATTATACAAGTACTGTATATGGAATAAGCGAAAAGAACATATCTTATTGCGAATGCTTGTCCTTTTTATATCCCCGAATGTCTTTTTTTATCATTGCATGGTGATATATGAAAACAACAAACATAAAAATAAGACCGACAATGGTTATCATGAAGAAGCGTACTAAAACGTATCCAGAGACAATTGTAGGACATGAACAATTGATCTAGTTGATTTACTAAAATGAAACTTATTTTACTAGCGAAAAAGAAATTATGTTCATACGAATAAAAAAATATTAGCTTTTGTTTATCTTTTTTTTCCAGTGGATATCAATCTAAATGTTTTTAACTGCATATTAGACTATGAAATATTTCCGTAAATGGTTTATCATCATTACCATAATTATTTTACTAAGACAATTATACATGATTTTGAAATCAAATCAACATACGCATAACCTTGATATAGGCCTAGTTATGACAATATTTATGTTTAATGATTCACGACATTCCCCTAATCAATCGGTATGTATTGTTGGTATATTCTAATAATTATAACGGTTTACTAAACTTTAAACTGCTGAATAGCAAAAAGGGAAAAATAAAATTTGATCAAATAGAAGCATACAACCTAGAAGTATTAAATAACTTGAGCATTCCAAATGTAACTGGAATTGAAATCAACTGTATACCGAGTCTATCGATAACTTAAAACCATGGCATGAAAACCAATCCCAGGCAATCCACTAGAAGATTTTTGAGTGAATTTGAGATACCGGAAGTCAATTAAAAGCTTTTTGTCTTACCAATACCAGTCATATTTTGTTTCTTTAAATCAATCAATCAGTCAGACTAGCCTGATATAGTATATAAGTAAAATATTCGCCAAAGGATTCTCGGGCAACAACTAACAACAAACGGTGTCAATTCTAAAAATATATGTATAAAGTATGGTCAAGTTATAAGTATTCTCCCCTTAGTGATACCGTCAAAATTGGACAATGTTCCTGTGGTACGCGAACCAAAATGCTTGTTGGTTTGTTGTTGTATACAGTTTTCTCAGTTGAGAACATGACATTATTTACTTGGTTTGACCAATATTTACATGGCGGCTGTCGTCGATGAAGCAGCAGACGCGTATTCTTCCAGAACACCTGTTCTTATACTCCTTGTACGTATTTTCATTGGTCTCTGTGTAAATCTTTCTTTTGATCAAGATTGCCCTATATTTTTTTTTAATTTGAGTTTGGATTGTGATTCTGTTAACATGTTGGTATTTTCTTGTTTCTGTGGGTTTTTTATCACGCCAATATGTAATTTATGTTATTCGATAAACACATTTACAAAAGGATTTTAATTCAGCTGATGAAGCTCACATTAGCTGATAATACTGTATTTTTTATGGTTTAGCTCCAAACAAATTGCAATTGAATTTCTTGGAGTTCTGCATAATAACAGGAAGAAAATACACCAAACTCGAATTTGGAGTAAAATACTTATTATTTTTCTTCCTCTTCGAAACGGTCAATGTACAGATAAGCCAAAAACACTCAAAAGGAGGGGTTGCATTGAAAAAAAAAATGCTCCATGGGCATTACACTAACACATTTAAATGTCAAACATAAGGTATTTTATTGCATTTTAAAGACAAAATAAAAGATTTACAAACATTGATATTTCTATGTTTACATAAATTCATTGAGTAATTATATTTTTAATGAAAGATTTTGCTTAAATTACATCAGAATTTAAGAGTCTTTAAATTTGGCCTGCGGGACTGAATTTGAGTTATTCTTGCGTTTAGCTCAAATTGAAGAAGATCCAGATTTATGCAAGTTTTATTTCAACAAAATCAGGAAGAAATGCTCATTGAATTGTTTATGTACATGTTATTCTGAGCAGAACTGCTTTCCTGAATTAGTTAAATAGATGTTGATCAAGATCAGGCTATCATTTTTCATCTGATTGCTGAATATCTTGGCTGGAATTACCACCATAAGATATTCGTTTTAATTACGAGGAATCGCATAACAGTGGGAAGCATATTCTAAATTTACAAAAAAAAAATCTTAATTCCGTCCACAGTACAGTTGGGGGAATATATATTTCAATAAATGTTTAACTTCAAATTAAGTTTATGAAAACGTTTATTGTATGTTGATCATTTGATAATTGGATAGAACCTTTACAAAAATAAAACTTTGTGTTCTTCAGAATGACGGACTTGTCCATTGTTTTACTTTTCAGGTAAAATTGAGTTGGATAAAGTTTTCACCAGAGCCTGGACACATCTGTCGACCTATTTTACCAAAATCAGTTTTTTTTCATTAAGTTTTATATACACACAAAATTATATTAAATGCTCGTAAGCATTAAATATATCCTTTTTTTCGAATATAAGCTATGAAAATCAGTACATGTATATTGTTAGATTTGGATGTAAAATAACACCAAAAAAACTCAGTATGCCAAATTTGAGGTTCAGTAGTTTTGTATTGTCAATGCCTTAATAGTCATGCATGAAAATCACATAAAATGTCGTGTTTTAAGAAGTCGGAAAACAAACTAATATCGTCCAAGGGATTATTTGATAGAGTAACAGGGAAGTGAAAGTCCCTCGAGTGCGAAGCTTTAGGGTGACAATATTCCTTTAAATACAATTAAAACCTGCAATAATAGAATATCCATTATTTACAAAGACAACAAAAGCTGGTATCATCATGTTAAACATGCTTATAAACAATCTTGTTAGTTCATTCTATTTCCAATGCAGTACCTTAGGGAAATATCATGGTATCACTATACTGTATTGCAGCTGGAATTACTATACTGTTATTTTCTACTTATCTAGTAACACCCAATAAATAGTTAATTCACTTCAAAAGTGGCATCCCCGATACTCCAGGGATTACGTTTACTATCGAATTCTACAACCCAGGAACATTTCATGACAAAATCGATGGTTCCATGTGCGACGCGTTGTTGATGAAAAGACTAGTTTGATCCTTTGATGTACATCTAACGAATCTCGAGGTCACATAACGGTTTGCTGTACAAACTTTACAGTTGGGAGTTGCTTCTTTGTAATATTCGAAGGAGTCCAACAAAAGTGGCCAGTTCAATATTGTCTTTGATTTTGACGGTTTATGTTTCAAGGATGCAGAGACCGAAAGTGATCGTAACATCTGGAGTATCGAGGACGCAAAATTGGTAACATTATCTTATTTTTTCCTATTATAATGAAAATATCCACTATTTAATTAAGAAATCAGTGACAAACATATTATTCCTCAAATAATCAAATAAAGTTAAACGACGGCAAAAAACCATCGTCTACATTGCTCAATCGGTAAAGCCTTGATGAATTACAGGCAACGTTGTTACTGAGCAACATGTTTGCAGTTTAAAATCATTTATTACGTGTACATTTCCAGTAGTAAAGAATGACCTATACACACCTATTCCTGTACTTCATATTCACAAGTATCTATTGAGTGATAAATCAGTTTTAGTAATGTCTGAACTTCCATACAGAGTCGTCGCAAACTTTGGTTGAACAGTGATTAAACAATACGGATATAGGTAGACTTACTAGTGTCCTAAAATCTTAACAAAAGCACGATTTTTGACACTATTAACCATAAAGCGCTTCTTCATAAAACTAAACATTTCGGAGTCTTGGCCTTTTGTCTAAGATTAGTTTTTCTTCCTTTCTCAAATATAGATACCGAGGTGTCTATTTTAAAGGTCAAACTTTGATTTTGTAACAATTGGTATTCTTAAAGGACCGTTATTGAACTCTTGGTTTTATTCTATATGTAAAATTTCATATTAAACGCTGTCTACTAACTATATATGTATAACGATATACTATAAGTAAGATCAAACTCAGTGTGTTAAATGACCTCAGATATACAGTTAAGTGGGCGGTGTTTACATAATACCAATATTATAAGAAGCCTATAGAATGTACGGATTGGTAGAATCATTATCGTGTTTGTAAGTAAGAAAATATATTGAAGAACATTTATGCCAATAACCATAGTCTAATATCTGTTTAAAATATATTTCACGACCCTTTTGTCATGTGATATCATCATGATATCTAACTTTGGTTGGTTTTAAGACTAAAATCGGGGCAGCGAGTTTTAGGCACATTTAACTGGGTTGCAACATGTTATTATCACGACCTCTTTTACATTTTTTTTATAAATGTATCTGTTTCAAGAATTCTAAAACTTCAAAAACTTAGAGAAGAATAAAAGTCATAATAAGTAAAGTGGAATCGCACACAAGTACACCTTATTGATGATATTCATATTGGAAATGCTTCAAGGTTGTAACATTCGAAGAAAATCAGTGACTCATTCAATGATCTAATTTCTCAAGTGATTTTGAAAATGAATGTTCTTATTTATTAACTCTTAGATAAACTCTGAAGTGAAAAGAAAACAAGAAGGGAAGTTTGTGGTTTTAGGAATGTCAATAATCTCACAATTTTATCTTCGGTATAGTTCATCTTTGTTGAGTTTTCACGTAATAGGCTTCAGTATGTTTGATAACTTAGACAAGCCAAGCCAGGTCACGTGGACTCTTTATGTCAAACATGTGGACCTAATCAGTGCCTAGACCGTTAAAGGTTATATGAGCGAAGTGTGTTATTCACATAACTTATGATCTTGAACCATACAATCTAGCAAAAATTAAAGTTCAACTAGCAACGAAAATAAGGCATAGGGTTTTATACCTTAAACATGAAAGTTTGTCAAACATACAACATGAAGTGAATAAGGACTAAGATATACACCATAAACAACTTCTCCGTTGTTTCGGGTCTCTTCAGTGATAATACAGAGGACAGCAAATATGAAAAGGAATGTCAACAAACTTTATAATTTAATCAATCTTATAGATTTTGGATATGGAATGATGTCATTTATGAACTTCGTGTACTTTGGAAAAAATTCTTTATTCTCTACTTTTTTGTAGGGAGGGTACATGTGTGTAGTTCTATAGGATGGAATTGTTGGGATGAGGTTAGGGAAGTGTACCAATGTCTTTCCTTTTATTTTCTTATTTCAACTAATCATTTTTGTTTCCTTTTTGGTTTGGTGTGTTTATCAAATATTTAGTTTTCTTTCGTTTAAGTATATTTCCTCAGTAACTTCTAGTTTTTACATATCGCTATTTTGGACGATTTTCCAAAGTTTCCTTGACGCTGTATATCATTTGTTGTTTTTACCAAGGAATCTATGCCATCAGTCTGATAACTCTAATGTCTTCATGAAAGCTGTCATTTTATCTGTTTTGCTGCTAATTGGGATATTTGATGTATCTTAAAAAACTGACACATGATAACCAAGACCTGTCACAAAATTAGGTGTTTGATAATGATGGTTATATCACTTTAACAGACAAGCTATATTGACATATCTTGTCGAACAGGCTTAACCACGATAAATTACAACATTATGATGACGCTGCACAGCAAGTTGTTCAGTATAACATCTAGTTTGTATTTCTTACTAAAAATAGGACTTCAACGCTATCATCTACGAACGAACCTAAAGCGCCACAAAACTCAAGAGACAAGGTCGAATTTCTCTCACCACAAGCGGCACACGAAGTTCCAGTTGCCAAGGACCAAACAAGTCCAAGCATCAATTCAAGATAAACCTTACTGCTCTGTGATTGGACCACAGCATAGACACATCCGAAATATAACAAAAAAGGAAGAATTTAAGACAGCAAGGAACAGTAACAGGAAAACCGGATTGTAACTACTAAGAAAGGAAAATTGAATAATAGTGACACCATAATGTTCACAATTTTAATGTAAAAGGCGACCACAATATCGTAAAGTTGATATAACCGAAATCATTGCAGATATCAAAGATGAGTCTGGTTTCTTTAATAGTAAAAATGAATATTTTATTACATTTATTTAAACAAATTGTTTGATAAAAGTGAGTTTTAAAATATCAATATATCGAAATGTGGAACTTAAAGGCACGATTACTGAAACAAGCTGGTTCGTGATCCATATATAACTCACGCAATGCAGATTTACAACTCTGTCTGATAGGACGAGATTGTTAAATATAGTGCAAAGTTTAAGCAGTATTTGGTCTTAAACAGTGGGTAACTAGGTACGTTCTTTGCTAAATTTTCTATCAATAATTTGCTTATATTCTAGAACCCAGTCCCATAAAAGGCTTCACAACGTACCAGTGTTGTGTGAAGCGGAGACGGCAACTATTGGTCTGACAAAAGAATCGGAACAAAGAGGAATGACAGCTACCGACGCCGTTTGTCATTAACATCTGTTTAGCAGAGAAAAGTTCTCGTCTCTAGGTCACAACAGCTGTAGGCCCAGATTTTATATAAAACGTGTGTGTGACCTCTGTAAATCGAGATGTCTTTAGGTGACGGCAGCTCTAGGCCCAGGTTATTTATATAACGTGTGTGTGACCTCTGTAAATCGAGGTGTCTCTAGATCACGGCAGCTCTAGGCACAGATGTTATATAAAACGTGTGTTAGACCTCTTTAAACGAGGTGGCTCTAGGTCACGACAGCTCTAGGCCCAGAATTTATATAAAACGTGAGTGTGACCTCTCTAAATCGAGATGTCTCTAGGTCACGGCAGCTGTAGGACCAGATTTTATATATAACGTGTGTGACCTCTCTAAATCGAGTTGTCTCTAGGTCACGACAGCTGTAGGCCCAGATTTTACATATAACGTGTGTGACCTCTCTAAATCGAGATGTCTCTAGGTCACGGCAGCTCTAGGCACATATTTTATATAAAACGTGAGTGTGACTTCTGTAAATCAAGATGTCTCTAGGTTACGGCAGCTGTAGGCCCAGATTTTATTTATAACGTGTATGTGACTTCTGTAAATCGAGATGTCTCTAGGTCACGGCAGCTCTAGGCACAGATTATATATAAAACGTGAGCGTGACTTCTGTAAATCAAGATGTCTCTAGGTTACGGCAGCTGTAGGCCCAGATTTTATTTATAACGTGTATGTGACTTCTGTAAATCGAGATGTCTCTAGGTCACGGCAGCTGTAGGCCCAGATTTTATATATAACGTGAGTGTGACCTCTGTAAATCGAGATGTCTCTAGGTCACGGCAGCTGTAGGCCCAGATTATATATGTAATGTGTGTGTGACATCTATTAATCGAGATGCCAAGACGCGTCTCAACTAAATGTCAGATAACAAATAGGTCAAGGTCAACCCACGATGACACATTTGCCAGAAAATTGAACAATAACGACATGGTTTGTCACAATCATTCATATCATCGACAGAAAATCGTCAGAATGAATATAGAGGAATTCAATTTGAAATGTCCATAATATTGAGGCCCCTTTATCTGTCACGGAAATCGCACGACATTAACAATTAACACTCGATATGGCTCATCCAAGTATTTCAGTTAAACTCATACTTAAACTCACTGGTATTGTATTGAGTTCATTTTCTCGTTTGTTGTTGTGAGTCAAACAAATAATGATGTTTCAATAGAGTGTCAGAAATGACGATGCTATTTTGTCAAATAGTTTCCACAGAGAGAGAGAGAGAGAGAGAGAGAGAGAGAGAGAGAGAGAGAGAGAGAGAGAGAGAGAGAGAGAGAGAGAGAGAGAGGAGAGAGACAGAGAGAGACAGAAGTAGGAGGGGAGGGGGGGAGAGGTAAACAAGGACATTTTAACTTCATATACTTGAATTGGTGTAGTGGTGTTAATGAGAAAAACATGGCCGTTAATATCGTTTAGTTGTGAGGCATCATTACGATACCTTAAGATGACGAGGAGAAGTCTGGTGTCTTTAATCTTTTACATATTACTAACATGTGTTGTTAATAATAAAGGAGAGTTTGGAAATAAGGAAAACATGTTTGGAAGCAGACTAGTCCTTCATCAATACAAACAGGTACGCGACACAACTTTCAAGGTAACACAATGGCATATATAGATCCGATAGTTTGTGTGGTTATACAGCCTTAAGCAGCTTTCTATACTCTTTTAGCTAAAATGAAATTTAAGGAAGTCGTCCCTCTTCCAGTCTACAATTATTCTTTGGAGTATATTTATCAAAGTTTCCACAGAAACGTGACTTCCGGTATCTCCATTTTTTCCAGGTCTTTGCGATATTCAAAGCCCTTTACGATAAGCCACTGTATTGCGTGGTAGAGATGACACCAAGTGCTCTAACAAAAGACAATAACAAAGAATACTGTTAACTTAGGATAACATTTGTGATTAACATTATGTAGTGTAAGGGAGTCCGTCGTTTTTAGTTCACGACAACACTAGGCCTGGGTTTTGTATTCAGGGTGGGATAGCGGTTAATCGTGGTGACTCATTCACACCGGTACGTGAGACGCAACACAATTAAAAACAATTGCTACCCACTGGGGGTCCTAAATAGGTCAAGGACGAAACCTTCAGGTAACAGTTGCTAAATTTAGTATGTATTCACATGTAATGTGTCTGTTGAATAGGTGCAGGGAAATTCAACGTAAAACAGGCGACTCTAGTTGATAAACACGAGACACGCTTATATCTTAAGTAAATATATTGATATCACTTTATCATCAAGGAAAAAAGGCGAATTTTACACGATATGAATTGCATCCAAGTATTTTATTAAAGCTCACTTTCGAGGGAATCAAATTTCGGGGTATCTAAACAAAAATACATTACTTTGGCACTTGATTTAGGAGATAAAACACAACACCAACTACTACTATAATCCACGTGAATTTTGGTCTGATTATCATTTCGTGGATATATAAATTAGCGGATTTATTGTAAACACGAAATGAATTGTCACCACGGAAATAAACGACTTTACAGTATAGATATGCCTTGTCCCACTTCGTTAGTCCAGATATCATGTGAGGTATGAAGTATGTGATAAAGTTCCAACAAACAACCCAAAGGAATCAGCAATGATATGTAGACTTCACACACAGCAATCCAACACTGAAGAGTTGTTAATAAGAGGGAAAATCGTCTTATAGTGCATTTGGCATGTGCGTAGTTTGGTTGTCAAGTCATCGAATCCCTTAGCTGACAAATATAAGTCTTGACATCTTTAATACAATATCTTTACGGGGCCAATGCGGTGTTTGCAGTACTATCAATAAATACTTTTAAAACTAAATCATTAATATATCAGAGTGAAATTAAAGACCACATTCTTTAAAGCAGATTTGTACTTCATCGAAAAAAATACAGCTGTCAAGGAAACGAGATAAAAATTGTTTAACTTGGTGAGGTATATAATTATTCATCCGCGGGGAATCCTCTCTTCTCCACAATTCATTTCTATTCAAGCGTCCAAACCGATAGGGCATATTTATAAAAAATGTTTCCATAGGAACAAGACTAATGGTACCAGGCGTACTGACAAAAGACTGTAACAAAGAGGAAGTCAACGCTATTGTAATAGCTGTAGTGCAGATAGGTCATCGTCTCTAGGCCAGAGTTTTAAAATCGTGACGAGTTATTCATACTGGCGTGTGGGACGTGACACAATACGAAACTTTAACAGGTCTGTGAAAACTGCCACCTACTAGGGACTCGAATTAGGTCAAGGTCACAATCTACAGGTAACATAGCTGTCATATTTGTACTGTTATGAACATGTATACCACTAGCACTAACAGACGTTGAATTTGTTGAATTAAAAATGTATCGACATACAATCAACAGAACCATTACATATGAATTCAACGTAAAGCTAGCGATTCAAAATGATGAGTACCAGACACACTGTGATAGTCTATAAAAGTCACTTTCTTCCCAAGAAAATTGAGATGTCTATTAATGTTACACACACGGATATGCCATTATCTTACATTAACTGGTTATTTCCTGTTTGATGTGGTAGATCCAGCCCTTCAAAGATGTGAGAGATATGACGACTGTACTAGGTACCGTAGCGACACGTCGACTTCATAAAGAAAGAGAAGTGGGGTGTTGCTAGTGAGAGACGGGGAATTTTAACTAGTATTTGATCATTTTCTGTTCTTTAATGTATATCATTTCATTTACCTTAGAATAGGAGTTTGATGACTGTCATTCAAACATTTATAGGACTAGAATGGAATGTGTACTTCTATAAATTATTGTTATAATAAACAACTTCAAGGACATAATCGCATCAGTACAGATAGGTCCGTTTCTCAGATTCTTGCGTAATTCAGAAATCTCTGCTTCCTTCTGTTGTACACTGTACTGTATGAGACGGCACCTATCGGTCTAAAAATAAATTGGGGCAATGCATAATGTCGACCCATAATGTCGTTTGTTATTGAAATATTTTTTGTGAAAAGAAGTTATTGCTGCGTTATGCCCAGGTTTTATATATAACGTGCGCGCTGACTCGTTGACATTAGCACGATACATTTCCACTAGAAAAGGATACATGTCTCGGATATGACAAATAGGCAAAAGACACTATCTACAGGTCAATATACATGGACATTGTAGTTAAATTCAACGTAATACCGGCGATTGCAGTCAATAAATAAAAGATATGCGTTGTAATTGAGCGATGGGAGTTGGGGTTAGGGTTACAAATAGTGTCTGTTGAAGCAAGTTTATCTAACCAGTCAGAGTATATCGATAGTGACATATGGCGACACAGTTCAGCAATTTCTCCGGATCATTTGAAAAATTTGACGTCATCAATAGAGCGTTACAAGGCTTGGTTAATGATTTCCTGCGAAGGTTGAGATCTTTCAATATCACCTACGAGGGGATGGATGGTTAACTTTGTCTTACTTTCTTTCAGAATGCTCTCTGTCGTGATGGCATAGCTATGAAAGCTTGAATACACCTGTCCAGGATAGGAAATATCACTGCCTTACCGCAGCATAGCGTTGCAGCAATGTGTGGGACAACTGTGCAGACAGATGACGGCGTCAAGTTTCACCAATACCTACTTATACTCATACAACGCACAAGAAACGGTTCATCTACGTTATGGTGGGATGTGTAGAACATATGTTTTAGGTATTAATATGATTTAATAATGTTTAATGGTTTGGAGTGACGCTTTAGCGCTGTCAGATACATGTAAATATTAGCTCCAAAATGGCTGGCAAACTGAAATATTTAGAGTACACCATGTTGTAATGGCCATTCTTCTTATTTTCGTCGTAAAAAGATGGACATTAATTCAGAAAAAAACAGAATTCACATTCCCAGACATCGCTCAAGATTTATTTTACATAGTTGATAGTAACACAGAATGCATTATTACGGGCCAAGTGTAATTAATGTACAAGTTACTTGTAGGTGGTCACTATGGAGACTACTTTGTAACACAAATACTCACGTTTGTTTCGACATGTATATTCCATTAATTAACATTATAGGATGTTTTGCTGTAATATATAAACAATTAATCATTTATAGATACGTTGATGCTCAATATCATAACACAATACATTACATCAACTCTAATTACGACCCAAACGCGGTGAATAAACTTTCATTTATTCGCAACGCGACACCTTACAGTGGTATATCTACATGTTTATAAACATTCGTTTACCGACAAACATTATTTCTGATAAATAACAGTTACAATGTTTTGTATTCGAATGAATATCTTCGGGAATTTATCATTATTTTTACTAAATCGTATCTAATTATAATCGTTTATTGGAAAGCGTCTTTTGTAGTCTTCTAATTATAATCTGTGTCTGAACAAAATGTGATTTCCTGAAGCAATGATATAGATCCTGTACCTTTTCAAACCACCTGTAACTAGAATATTCTCCTGTAATATACTATTACAGTAGGATCGCGGTAAAGCTGTTTTGTTCTTGTTGTGTCAACCAACAATGAATTCAAATTAATTTAGTTTACGCATGTTTGTTCTCATTTAATTAAGACATACCGTTGCCATTAATTAGAAATGATACGGATACCGTATTTAATTACTTAAGGATGAAGCACAATACTTTGCTGCGCCATAGTGATGTTAAATTAACCTGAACAGTATTCTAATTATTGCTAGATAGAATATAGAAAACATAACACCAAACACAAGAGTATAATGGGATTGTACAAAATACACAAGTGAAGAACGCATTGTTAATACGAATTAAGAGTTAGATACAGCAGAGCCACACAATACAGTAGACTGAACCATACAGCTGTTTCTTCCTTCTAGAACTCGAAAGTGATGCTACATTGTACATCATACAACTGTTTCGTCGTCCTTCTAGGACTAGAAAGTGATGCTACATTGTACATCATACAACTGTTTCGTCCTTCAAGGACTCTAAAGTGATGCTACATCATACAGCTGTTTCGTCCTTCTGGGACTTATCAGTGGTGCTATACTGTACATCATACAACTGTTTCGTCCTTCTAGGACTTATCAGTGATGCTATACTGTACATCATACAACTGTTTCGTCCTTCTAGGACTCGTAAGTGACGCTACTTCATACAACTGTGATGCTAAGGGCTTAAATTTTGAAGCCAAGGAGGTAACTGAAGAAGCCTATACACCTTTACAACATAACTTTTACACACCTGTCCATTTCTAGCGGGAAAGGTGTCCTGCCACATGGTCTCTTACTTGATGTTCTTCGTCTCCCTTTTATTGTTGATTTCTTTTTTATAGGTGACGAACGAGAAATAGAGTTGTTCCCGACTAGTGATATAATGTGTGTCCTTTGTTATCTGGACATCATCGCGCCCCTCCATATCCTTAGTGTAGCTTTATGTTGTTATCAAAATATCGATGTAATGTATGCATTTTTCTTTAACAAATTGAGAAAACACTACAAGACTTCATTTTCTGTACCACTTGTCATGTACGTGCATTCCATTTAGGGTATATGACTGTAACAGCACTTAAGCCCAGGTCAAAGGTTCAACATTCCTTATAATGTACATATGTATATATAATATCCATACCTACACAAAGGAGCTACTATACTTACGGATATCGTACAAATAACGAGTTAATATACTCACGGATACCGTAATTCATCAGGTTCACACATTTGAGGACCATCGATTGGTTGGATTGGGAACAAGACTGATATTTAGTCAATCAGAGAAAATAGCCTTTGCCTAGGTTACTGACGTCAGTAATGACAGATCACACACACAGCCTTAATACAGTTGGTATATAAAGACACATTCTTTTCAGTTTGATCCCTTTGTTGTCGTGTCCCGTCATAATTTAAGGACGAGGGTTTGTATAGACACTGTAAATTATCAAATTCCTATCAAAAATATTTTAAAAGAAAATGTCCCGTGATAAGTAAATCGGCGTATTCTTTAAAGATTAATTTTAACTGCTTTATGTCTCTGAACCGTGACAGAGCAGGGGGTACACTCTAAATAAACCGCGAAGTCGTTTATCCCAAGAGAACGCTCTGTGTTTTGTGTAATGGACCGACATAAAATGATGAAAGATAATTCTTTAAATTTGATTACAGATTATAGTATTTTTGGCATTTATAACGGACTCTTTCTTTAAATAAATGCTTACACCACCACTTTGGCCAATGAAACGTGGCGTTACAAAATGACGTCGACTCTTTTGTTATTGGTTGATAACATGAAACATTGACCGATGAAAATTCTCGTTTCACAGAAAATTGAATTATTTAATGATGATGATTAAAAGTGCACCGATTAACAACGGTAAAATCAAAGCTGACAGAAAGCACCGAGATGACACAAACATAAAATATTCGATGTTGAATGTTTCCCGTACATCTACATGGGCTGGTAAATGTCTTTGAACATGTTCGTCATCACTCGTGAGGAAGGAACCGAATCTACTACAATGTCAGGTGCCCAAGGTTTACGGTTTACTATAAAGCCAGTGTATGGAATATGTCACCTGTCTAGACCCTACATTAGATATACATCATGTACATCAATCTGATGACAGGTAAACTCGTTAGCCGACAATAATACCATCGGTCTGGTTCGAGAGGGCAGTGACCCCAACCCAGATAACCCACCGATCTCCCATATCCTTGTTGTTCAGTCATCCATCAACTGGTGCTTTAATTGTTCATGAAACACTTCTATCCAAAACATAAAGGACGTCCTTATACGTCATTTGGAAAAAAATGTTTAAAAAAGAGGAGAAAATGACATAATTCTTATTTCCTGATCAGCCAATTTGGACTCTTTAAGCATACGTTTTAATGGTGTGAACAGCAATGCTAGAATTGTGAGTCTTTGATCTGATTCTTGCTTATAGACTGTAATACTCTTTCATCACATGTAGTGCAACAAGAATCCATACCAACCTTAGCAACATCCGCATTCATTCTGACTTAATATGGTTGAAATATCACTTATTAAAACATTTCATTTGTTGTAATATGCTAAGATGTACCAACATGGCGACACAAGGAGGTTATGTAATGAATGTTTTGATATAAAGTCTGTCAAACATGGTATCTAGGCTTTACAGATTAAAGTAGAATCTTTATAGTTTCACTTCCTAACTCTAAATATTGACCCTGTGACTCGTTCAATTGCATTTTTTTGTTTTAGTTGTTGCCATTGTTGTAATTTTGTGACCTTATGTAATTATTGTCGCAATGGCATATTTTCATATACAGTGTAGTAAGTATTCGCGTATATGATGACTTGTATGCTGCCGTTGTTGAAAATACTAAGCCCTGTGTTGTCACTGTGGTTTATCATGACCTCGTGTCCTATTTTAAGATTCTGATCCTTCCTTGTTCATGTTTCATTTCTTGTGAGTGTGTGTTAATCTTTATGTGTATGATTTTTATAAGGGTTAGAACCTCTTGTTTATCACAATGACTGTTCGTCATTTAAGTTAGGTTTATTACTGCTGATTATTCACAATTATGTGTCTGAATTTATGAAGTTTTCGTCGGCGCGTGTCTGAATTTATAAAGTTTTCACCGACGCGTGTCTGAATTTATAAAGTTTTCATCGACCCGTGTCTGAGTTTATAAAGTTTTCATCGACGCGTGTCTGAATTCATAAAATGTTATCAACTCGTGTCTGAATTTATGAAATTTTATCGACGCGTGTCTGAGTTTATAAAGTTTGTATGGACTCGTGTCTGAATTTCTGTGGTTTGTATCTTTTGTAGGGGTGCAAATGTTTTCGTTACTGTTAAACTTACAACCCGTGTATGCCGTGATACACTAACTATATTGCTATTTCACTCTTGATATCACAGTTCACTGTATATACAATCGAACGCGGAAGAAATGTGTCTTCAAATTACTCGTTTTAAATACGTGCTCTTTATACGTCCACGATATACTTAAAGTGTGTTCATTGAATTTGCATTTACAATAAATATACGATACAGATCTCCTTTCATGAATGACGATGTCACATGATGAGCTGTACAACTTAAAATAACTTGGGTCAAAGTCAAGGAAGTGCTTTGATGACTGTCCTTCTTCCTTTATTTATGAAATCAATTTTTCAAATTTGTTGAAGCTTACATAAAACAGATAATTATTCCAAATGTCCATAACATGCTTACTTTACGTCATTGTTATTAAAATGATACGCCCTCTCTTAAAATCTCATACAAACTTCGTAGCTATAGTGTTAGGGTTGTTTTTGTCATTCGTTATTTGCCTAAGAATATGACGTCATCATTCCTTCTTTGATTTCCCAGGGGGAATTGTGCAAAGATTTTGAGATTTTATGGAACAGTGACGTGTTCATTTTCAGTTACTTATAACTTTTTTCCTTATACTATTATAGGTGTGAGATTTCCCTTGTTACATCTTTTCACATGTGGCTGTTCTGTTGTTAACGGGTTAGAGGAATGCTGAATCCATCTACATGTACCAAGTACAAGAGAGCTCATCTCTCACAGTAGGGCGACACCATCAATTTGTTCACGCATTTCTTGACACCACTGGTGGGGTGCCTGTATACAATCGAACATCGCAATACTCAGTATTAACTGTAGCAGAGCAAGGAAGTAAATAATCAGTCACCTTGAATGATTTAAACATAGAAAGTTCAACCTATGGGAAAAGTAAATCATTCGACAAGGTTCCTCCTTAACGTGATGGTTGAATATCAGCACTCCGTCATGGCAACTGAATGACGTTATGCCTACCATTGCGTTGAGGGAAGTCAACAAATCGTTTATGCCATGTCAACTATGCACCACAATGTGGAACACAACGTGCCAATCCATTAGGTTTGTGGCATTGTTTTCGACCATATTGGATTTAACTTCTCTCCAGTCTTCAAGGTTTCAGTAATCTGAGCCCTTCACCGCTGTAAACTTCTAGATGAACGAAACAGCTGTATGATGGAGGAAAATTGTTTGGCTCTACTGTATCTGATTCCAAGTTGTATTGAAAAATGCTATTCATTTGTGCGTTTTTTGTACAATACATACAAATCTCCTGCCTCTAGTTGAAATCCCCTATCTTACCACCTGGCGGTGAAATATTTGTTAATCTCAACTGATATCTAACACAAGTGATCAGATATCAGAACATTACCGTATTTAACATAGAAACCCTTTACAATAAACAGATACCAGTATATCACCGTAATTAACACAGAAACCTCTATAATGAACAAATATCAGTACATTACCGTATTCAACATAGAGATCCTTTATAATGAACAGATACCAATACATAACCATATTTAACATACAGAACCTCTACAATAACCTGATACATGTACATTTTAACATATTTAACATAGAGACCTTCTATAATGATCAAACACCTATACATTACCGTATTTAACACAGAGAACCTCAATAATAACCAAACACCTGTACATCACCGTAATTAACATAGATTATCTTTTATAATGAAAAAATACCAATACATTACCGTATTTAACACAGAGAACCTCAATAATGACCAAACACCTGTACATTACCGTATTTAACACAGAGAACCTCAATAATGACCAAACACCTGTACATCACCGTAATTAACATAGATATCTTTTATAATTAACAAATACCAATACATTACCGTATTTAACACAGAGAACCTCAATAATGACCAAACACCAGTACATCACCGTAATTAACATAATTTATCTTTTATAATTAACAAATACCAATACATTACCGTATTTAACACAGAGAACCTCAATAATGACCAAACACCTGTACACTAACGTATTTAACACAGAGAACCTCAATAATGACCAAACACCTGTACATCACCGTAATTAACATAGATATCTTTTATAATTAACAAATACCAATACATTACCGTATTTAACACAGAGAACCTCAATAATGACCAAACACCTGTACATCACCGTAATTAACATAGATATCTTTTATAATGAACAAATACCAATACATTACCGTATTTAACACAGAGAACCTCAATAATGACCAAACACCTGTACATCACCGTAATTAACATAGATATCTTTTATAATTAACAAATACCAATACATTACCGTATTTAACACAGAGAACCTCAATAATGACCAAACACCAGTACATCACCGTAATTAACATAGATATCTTTTATAATTAACAAATACCAATACATTACCGTATTTAACACAGAGAACCTCAATAATGACCAAACACCTGTACATCACCGTAATTAACATAGATATCTTTTATAATTAACAAATACCAATACATTACCGTATTTAACACAGAGAACCACAATAATGACCAAACACCTGTACATCACCGTAATTAACATAGATTATCTTTTATAATGAACAAATACCAATACATTACCATATTTAACATACAGAACCTCTATAATGACCTGATACCAGAAAATTAACGTATTTAACATAGAGATCTTCTATAATGAACATATACCAGTATATTACCGTATTTAACATAGATACCCTCTATAATAACCAGATTCCAGTAGATTACCGTATTTAACATAGATGACCTCTATAATGACCATATACCAGTACATTAACATAGAGACCATATACAATGACCAGATAGCACTAGATTTAAAATGCCAACAGCTAAGTTGTGAATTTGAAAGAGAGTCATCTCTGTGTCTGTTTGCAGTGATGAGAAGTTCTTTCTGCTTTAGGATTTAATATTTGCGTGCAGACACCTGTTGTTCATTTGTAAAATTATGTAATGTCTCTAAAGGCAGGTGTCGTCAATGAAACAAGAGACGCTTACATGTACCATCCGAGAAACCTGGTCTTATTCACCCTGCAATTTTTCACTGGTCTCTGTAAAAATCGTTCTTTCATATTTTGTCCTAATTTTATCAATTTTAATTTCACAAACAAGAATATACCAGCAAGTCAACAAAATCATAATCCAAAACTCAAATTAATATAATCGGAGCAAAATATCAACAAAAAAAGGTTTACACGGAGACTCATGGGAAAAATAGGTTTAAAAGACCAAGTGTCCCGTAAGAGTAAGCGTCCTCTACCTCATCGACGACACCCTCCATTTAATCTTGGCCAAAGTAGGTAATGTCACGTTCTCAAATGAGGACAAGGTTTACAAAAAAGAAACTCATTAAGATTCTGTTGAGATGCCGGTATATTCTTTGATGTCTACATATGTTTTCGAAGATATGGTGGCACCTTAGATTGTAAAGGGTCGAAAGGATAATAAAAATGTGATTCAGAAAGCGATACCTTCATATTTTTGGAGATCCTTTGGGCGTTTTCTTCCACTCTCTTTGTATTACTGTAGAAATGTAACGATTTCATTGCATCGGCGTCAAATACAAGTACCAAGTCAAAAATATAGAACTACCTTATGGTTTTCCAGACTTTGCTTTCGGTGAAGACAGACCACCTGGTATACCAGCTTCGTAAACTTCCTGTTATGTCGCGTGTTTTCATGTGTCAGTATAAACAATCTTAAAATTACAAATTTTAATCATAACCTTGTCATCATTGTCCAGGACTTAGAATCAGTATGGTTAATCTTAAGTGGTGTACGACCTTCCTGGTCTTGACATTGCTGATAATTTTTATCCCTTTTGCTCCAATATTTGATAAAATTCTTTTACAGTTGTCAATCTGCATGTTTCCAACCAAGTAACAAAGTTCCTCTAACGAGTTTCGTGAAAGATTTATTCATCGGAGAAGAAAATTGTTCGGTGAAAGTGCCTGGTCCTGAGCCTTGTTGGGATTAATGCTGTTCTCGTACGTTTTACCGGATTTCTTCTTCATGACCTTCAATTACCATCACTAAAACAATTGTATATATACCAGATCAGGTTTTATTGTGGTATTGACTTTCTATACTGCTTTCTGTGTTGATGTGTTTTCCTTTGATGTAGGTTATTAGACGGCTCTCAGCCGGATACAAAGTCCTTTTGTAAACAATCGGCGCGCTGTATACCGAGTACTACAGCTATTGAACCTTATATGTAGTACTGAGAAAGGGTGTACACTGTATACTGTGTAATATGTGTGTATAAGGTCTGTTTATAATTGATGTTTTGATTCTTGGTTGCGTAGATACCCGGGAGTTTCTACAAACTAGACTACAATTCAATCAAATCGCTACAGATCATACATTTATATCGAGGTCAGATTAACTATGATGGGGGCATCACATACAACTGTTAAGCACTAAATGGACGCGATTTCGTAAATGAAATTTTCAGCCCATAGGACATATCGTTTGTATTTTAATTGGGTGTCAGATTGTTTGTCTTTCGTGTTATTTTTGGAAAAGATGTTTTACGTGTATATCCACACAGTATTCCAAGTTAGATGTCACAAATGGCACAGAACACGTTGAGAACGTATGACAACATGAGCGATATATTATTGTAGAAAGCATTTAATTCTTGGTTTTATTGGGACAATATATACATCCTCCACTTAACTGACCATTTTACATATAGATATACCCTCCACTAATCATAAACATATATATACCCTCCACTGACCATACACAAATACATACCCTCCACTAACCATACACACAAACATACCCTCCACTGACCTTACACATAAACATACCCTCCACTGACCTTACACATAAAAGTATCCTCCACTGACCATACACATAAACATTCCCTCCATTGATCATACCAGTCCATACGATTTTCTATGTTACACAAACATATTTTAAACATATACCCTCCACTGACCATACCACTCATACGATTTTCTATGTTACACATACATATTTCAAACCATATATCCGCCATTGTACATACGTCAGACTCATACCCTCCACTAACCATAAAACATACACAAACCCTTCATTGATCATACCATGTACATATATCCTCCACTGACTTTACCACATGCACATACCCTCCATTGACCATACCACATACCCTCCATTGACCATACCCGATAACCTCCATTGACCATACCACATACCCTCCATGACCATAACACATATCCTCGATTGACCATACCACATACCCTCCATGACCATACCACACACCCTCCACTGGCCATACCACATACCCTCCATTGACCATACCAGATAACCTCCATTGACCATACCACATACCCTCCATGACCATAACACATATCCTCGATTGACCATACCACATACCCTTCATAACCATACCACACACCCTCCACTGGCCATACCACATACCCTCGATTGTCCTTACCAAATACCCTCGATTGACCACAACACATATCCTCGATTGACCATACCACATACCCTCCATGACCATACCACATACACTCCATTGCCCATACCACATGCCCTCGATTGACCATACCGTATACCCTCCATTGACCATACCACATGCCCTCGAGTGACCATACCGCATACCCTCCATTGACCATACCACGCACACATACTCTCCATTTACCATAAAACATACACATACCTTTAATTGATCAAATACACGTGATCTCCAGACTATACACATGTACATACCCTACATTGACATACCACATACAAATCCCCTTCACTGACTTTACAACATACTCATACTTTGTATTGACCATACCACATATCTTCCATTGATCATATTACAAACACATACCCTTCATTTAGCAATTAACAAATACACATATCTTCCATTGACTAAACCACATAACCTCCATTGACCATACCACAAATACACACCCTTCATTGACTATATAAATCATACACATATCTTCCATTGACTAAACCATATACCCTCCATTGACCATACCACAAATACACACCCTTCATTGACTATATAAACCATACACATATCTTCCATTGACTAAACCACATACCCTCCATTGACCATACCACAAATACACACCCTTCATTGACTATATAAACCATACACATATCTTCCATTGAGTAAACCACATACCCTCCATTGACCATACCAGAAATACACACCCTTCATTGACTATATAAACCATACACATATCTAACATTCATCGACTAAACCACATACCCTTCACTGACCATACCACAAATACACACCCTTCATTGACTATATAAACCATACACATATCTTCCATTGACTAAACCATATACCCTCCATTGACCATACCACAAATACACACCCTTCATTGACTATATAAACCATACACATATCTTCCATTGACTAAACCATATACCCTCCATTGACCATACCACAAATACACACCCTTCATTGACTATATAAAACATACAAATATCTAACATTCATCGACTAAACCATATACCCTCCATTGACCATACCACAAATACACACCCTTCATTGACTATATAAACCATACACATATCTAACATTCATCGACTAAACCACATACCCTTCATTAACCATACCACAAATACACACCCTTCATTGACTATATAAAACATACACATATCTTCCATTGACTAAACCACATACCCTCCATTGACCATACCACAAATACTCACCCTTCATTGACTATATAAACCATAAACATACCCTCCATTGACCATACCACAAATACACACCCTCCATTGACCATACCACAAATACACACCCTTCATTGACTATATAAAACATACACATATCTAACATTCATCGACTAAACCATATACCCTCCATTGACCATACCACAAATACACACCCTTCATTGACTATATAAATCATACACATATCTTCCATTGACTACACCACATACCCTCCATTGACCATACCACAAATACACACCCTCCATTGACCATACCACAAATACACACCCTTCATTGATTATATAAACCATACACATATCTAACATTCATCGCCTAAACCACATACCCTCCATTGACCATACCACAAATACACACCCTTCACTGACTATATAAAACATACACATATCTTCCACTGACTAAACCACATACCCTCCATTGACCATACCACAAATACACACCCTTCATTGACTATATAAACCATACACATATCTAACATTCATCGACTAAACCACATACCCTCCATTGACCATACCACATATACACACCCTTCATTGACTATATAAATCATACACATATCTTCTATTGACTAAACCACATACCCTCCATTGACCATATCACATATACACACCCTTCATTGACTATATAAACCATACACATATCTTCCATTGACTAAACCACATACCCTCCATTGACCATACCACAAATACACACCCTTCATTGACTATATAAACCATACACATATCTTCCATTGAGTAAACCACATACCCTCCATTGACCACACCACAAATACACACCCTTCATTTACCATACCACAAATACACACCCTTCATTGACTATATAAAACATACACATATCTAACATTCATCGACTAAACCACATACCCTCCATTGACCATACCACAAATACACACCCTTCATTGACTATATAAAACATGCACATATCTTCCATTGACTAAACCACATACCCTCCATTGACCATACCACATATACACACCCTTCACTGGCCATACCACAAATACACACCCTTCATTGACTATATAAAACATACACATATCTTCCATTCATTGACTATACCACATACCCTCTATTGGCAATACCGAAGCATCAGAATCAGAGACAATATTATATGCATAAAATAGCATCTGAACATGTAATTATCCTAATCGGGAATCCAACCCTTCTCGTAAGAATGACAAGCCATTAGGAAACTGTTACTAAACGAAATCCAATTATCCGTTTGATTGCTGAAAATCCTAGAAAGTTGAAGTATGGTAAGGTTTTGTGGGCTTAATTCTATTGATTAATATTAACGACGTCTTTAGAAGTAATTATAGAGTACCAATTAATGCTGATTCTAAATTTCAATTTATCGATGAATGCTAATAGTCTGGGGCTTGGGAGGTATGGGGATGGTAGTTCTAGACTTTCTATGTATGGGGAGGACAGTCCTGGACTATCGATGTATGAGGATGGCAGTCCTAGACTATCGATGTATGGAGATGACAGTCCTAGACTATCGATGTATGGGGATGGCAGTCCTAGACTATCGATGTATGGAGATGACAGTCCTAGACTATCGATGTATGGGGATGACAGTCCCAGACTATCGATGTAGGGGGATGGCAGTCCTAGACTATCGATGTATGGAGATGACAGTCCTAGACTATCGATGTATGAGGATGGCAGTCCTAGACTATCGATGTATGAGGATGGCAGTCCTAGACTATCGATGTATGGAGATGACAATCCTAGACTATCGATGTATGGAGATGACAGTCCTAGACTATCGATGTATGGAGATGACAGTCCTAGACTATCGATGTATGGAGATGACAGTCCTAGACTATCGATGTATGGGGATGACAGTCCTAGACTTTCGATGTATGGGGATGACAGTCCTAAACTATCGATGTATGAGGATGCCAGTCCTAAACTATCGATGTATGAGAATGACAGTCCTGGACTATCGATGTATGGGGATGACGGTCCTAGACTATCGATGTATGGAGATGCCAGTCCTAGACTATCGATGAATGAGGATGCTGGTCCTGGAATATCGATATATGAGGAGGACAGTCCTAGACTATCTATGCACGTAATGTCATTTTTTAGACAGTCAATATATGAAAATAACAATCCTCGACTATCGATGTGCTGGAATGACAGTATATATATTATAATGCATAAATCGATCTGAAAGTCATAGTCGATAACGATTATTTGAGAAAATTGATATCATGAAGGTAATATCAGAATATGTGTTAATCGATTTAAGCTGTAGATTTTCGATTTATGCTGGAATCCTTGATTTGTTATGTTTTCGGTGCTCAAATATCTAGCGTTTGTTCGGAATTGTATGTGGAGCTTACTAGGATTTTTCCATACATTTTTTTTGTTTACATGTCAGCCGGTTCATTCTTAATGGCAACTAAATGGCTAACCACACACGACTCCACAAAGCAGATTGCCACAATCTATTAGAATTATTGGACTGTATCCTAGTATAGCCTGATAAAACTCAGTAACCTACACACCAGCAGAAATTTTGACAGGAACATGAACTATAAATCTTTTCCTGAATCGAACACCTAGAACAGGGCATTGAGGAGATAAAAAGGGGTAAGTGATATTCATGTGTTCCTAATGACAATGTTTTCACATCTTGTCTTTACTGGCTTGAGTGCCAGTGGAACAATGGTGTTGAATGTCATCACACACAGAAATACTAGACGAAAAAAGGCTGAAAATACTTGTTTTAAACATCAGCTGGTATAAAGTGAACAACTACACCATCACGTCAACATCACAGATGACATCAACCTAGATCAAGTTATTGAGTGTTCCCTGATCAATCACATGCGTTGCTCAGTCACCAAAATACTTATGATGTACAAGAAAGGACGTAGAAGAACCGTTTGTGGATCTATGAAGAGCACTTGACTGGAGGCCAAGACATGACCGATAAATCAATGACTCACTGCTGTTACGGTCTACCACACTTCCCGCGGCGTCCGACCGCTTTGGTGAGTCAGACTACAGTAGGCGTTGTACAGTGTACGCGCGCTAGGTAACGACCGGTTGTATAGGGATTGACATGTACGATAATAAAGCCAGCCACACACAGGAAACTAGAAATCTTTCCTTCGTTGGCACCGTGCCAAGGTATCGTACACAGTGCATTCCATACACAATGTAATACGGCTGACGGTGGATAATATACAGGTCGTTACAGCAAGTGAAGGCAGGCTTGAGCTGCCGTATAACTTGGTGAACAACAGTGATGTCGGCATGACGATAAAGCCCATATATCATTAGTGTCAAATCAAGCAACAGAAACATTTTGAAAAAAAAATTATTTTAAGTTTTAGATTGTTATTCAATACTTGACAGAGCACTTTGACATCAATTACTTTTGGCTTCAATTTTTTCTAAACTGCAGTGACCTTGACCTTGACTAAATCCCTGTCTCGAAATAACTAATATTTCGACAAAATAAGAACATGGTTTAAGCTTTGACCTTCATTCTGGTGGCCTTGACCTTCTCTATCACATTTTTACAAACTCAAATCATTACAACGTAATGATTTCGACCATGACGTCTCAATTTTCAACTCCCCATCACATAAACAATTGAACCTTCATCCCGGACCTCTAATTCCCAATTTCATATCCTGTTTCGTATCCTCGACCTTCAAATCGGTATCAAGTAACAGAATCGACCTTCTCCCAACACGGATGACCTTTATCTTTCCTCTCATTTCCGACCTTCGTATCCCTATTTCGACCTTTGTGCTCTGGTTTCAGATCTGACCTCTATCACAATATAGCCTCGATTATCATTCATTGCTACAACACAGTGACATTTCTCTTTCCCCTAACGTAATCTCGAACGGCCTATATCGTAGTCGATTCACTACAACGCAGTTATATAGCACGGTCATGTCAAGCATACAACACTGTGGCGTCTTTCACTACAGCTCAGCGTTATTTCCCCGATATCGCAATAAACCCAACCATCCTATATCGAAGTCACTAGAACTACACCCACTACAGCAAAGGGACACCCACTTGTGCCTTCTCTACATCACACGCTTTAAGATCTGCTTTAGAATGTTTGCCTGAATACCATGTAAAACATCATGAGGTCATAATTACCTTTTTCTTTATATAAATTGCCCAATCATTACCCGATTCAAAGCCAACCTCTTCATCTATCAATATAATTGTACAATCTCAGTTACAACTGATAATAAACACCTCTTATTTATCAGAAACAGAGTGTAAATGATGTGTAATTTATCATAAACCACATAGAAATATATCAACAATAACATACAATTACAATCTAAATAGAAATCGTTGATTGATCAATCAGATTCTAGTGTTTCTTACAACTGCCTACGACATTACCCCTGTTATGTTACTGCCAACACCGTTTGACAGCATGACAGCATAATGTTCACTATGACAACAGTGCAATCCCATACAACAGTTATCAACAGAGGACTTAGAAGCATCTGGAACTCCTCGGGATTTTTGTCCAGATAAATACACTAGAAGAATGGTTCGAGGTGTTCTGGATGGCTGAAGTGTAAATGGATTCACCGATTTATTACGATGAACGTTTGCATCGACAAGTACTTTAACGACCTTGGCCTGACGCCAATTGTCGTCTATCATGTGACCACAAACTACAGTCTGATGACATTGTGAATTACCTACAGTATCAAGTAGGAAGTTCCGAGTTCGATGTTGATTTAATTGGACAGTTTTCATTCACTACATTGAATCTATACTTACAGGTAAATGGGGTTTCCGATCCAACCACTGTGAATATCCAATTCTTATTCTTTGGAAGCACTGACTAACAGAATTCAAAACAAGACAATAAAATCAAGACGCTATTGTTTACCAAACGTATTAAGAACATCAATGACGTTCAAACATAATCAAGCCGAAACCATCGTTTTATAACAATTTTTTTTATAATACATTGATGTTATATAAAAGTCCCTTTTATAGTTTAAGAGCCTATTGTTTCCGGTGACCAATCCGAAGTCATTAAATAAAGAGCTGCTTAGTGATGGTATGCAATCTTTCACTCTTACGAATGATATACAGAAAAGATTATTGTAAATATGCATAGGGACACTTTACACCTCCAATGTGTGTTTCGTGCAGTGTCAGCAAAACTGAAATCCTGAGCGTATGTATGATGTGTTTGGGAGAGAAGGTGTGAGTGTGTGTGTACACATTGGAAAATACTTCCCATGTTCCTTAAAAGTACTAAATCGCTTAAATTTGATTGTGGCAAGTTAATTTCATGTACTGTATTCAACTTAATATAAACATGAAAAATGTGACTATTAAACAAGACAAGAAGACAAGCCCTGCGAACTGTCCTCTTCTACGACTAAGTCTGCGACAGAAAGGCACACTAATCCCAATACTATACACCTATGTGTTTCTAGTTTGGTGTAAATTCACCATATTTCTTTGGTCTCGATTCATTGCTGCACTAGATACCGATATGCTAGATATACAAACAGATCTTAAATTCTACATTTAGAATCATTATAAAAATAATAACATACCTACCTTTTGGCTCCTGTGTTTTGAAAGCATCGAACACATTGACTCTAAAATAGAACAAGACATCATCTTTAATAGATAATTGTCAAGGAGTGATTGATGTTGGATGTGTTTCTTAAAAGACTTTCAACATCCTATGCACTTTTGAAAAACACAGTTATGCTCCCTTGCAAAGCTTTGAACGTCACAAAAAAGAAAATATTGTACAGTTTTGTCTGCCAAGGTTCATCATTAATGTCATTTGGTATTCATAATAAAGAAAGACCTGTCATAATGGAAATTCCATATAGTCAAAATGGTAATTGTTTCCATATAAAAGTAGCTGATAACACGGAGATGAAACTTAAGTAGAAAGTATAGTTGGTGATGAATAAAACAAACTAGAATGCAAAAACCAATTACATCGGAAAATAAAACATTAAACAATACACATAATACCAAGCATCAATACAAACGATGTGTTTATATGTATAGTCAATTATGTGTAATGAAACCAACATCTCGACAAAAGTGTCCAAAATGCCACACAAACTGATGACAGGAGTAACACATTGAACATTTAACTCAAAAAGATTTTCTAAATCTGTTTCTATAACGTTATTTTAACAACCACGTGATATCGTCTCGCAATCGTTCCTATTGTCTATACCTATTCTGGAAAAAACATGCAACTTGATCATATTTGTTTGATTCGATTATAAGTTAAATGGACGAAGGCTTGGAATTTATAAAACAGCAGTATTTTCGAGCTGGGAAGAGAGGAATATTCTGAATACCCTTTAATACATATTTAGAATTCGACTTCATCATGCAGCTGCTTCGCACTTGCTGGATTCGTCACTGATGCTAAAAGCCAACATTTTAAAATCAAGTAGGCGAATGTACCAGATAACTCCTTAGTTCTTTCCTTTAGCAAGTTGTATTCTATTTATATAAAGTCAGTTAATTATTTCTGTATAGTTAGAAAAACTTTATGTTTTCCTTTAGAATTACTTTGCCAGCAACGCCAGTTTGCATATGAATGTGTGTTCAGTGAATGTTTGTGGGTTTTTTAAAAACAAGTCTGGGGTCATTGATTTGAGCTTAATTTGTATATTTATGAGTTGTAAGTAAACTCCATACTACGTAGATTTTATTTATGCATAACTATTCGATTTACATCTGTATGTCAAGCTGACAATAATAAAGAGATGATACCTGATGAATGATGTTATAATGTAACTGATAAACAAACGACTTTCGTTGATCGACAGAAATAATAAGTTGTTGTCAATACCTCCCACAAAGATGTGTTTGTTGATGATTACAAAGAAAGCAAACAGTGACTAATTGTCGAATACTGAATATGTATCAAATGTGATCCTTTGTGAAGGTATATATTTAAATATATCTAATTTAGATATGTAAATAAATAAATGAATTATGATTTCTGTTCAGACAAACTTGGCCAGTACCTTCGATTTTTTTATCCTTCTTTTTGGATTTTTAAAATTTCCATTTTGGATTTTTTAAAACTTCCATTTTTTATTTTTACACTTTTACACATACCTATTATCAAAAATCTGGATGGATGAAATTCTTCCATAATTACTTTATACATTATTCGACATACGTATTGTATATGGTGTAATTCACTGATAAAATAATTTTTTTTTAATATGGAAACATCGACTTAATAGACCAAAAGTTCAACTAGTCATCAAGTATGCTAAACTGGGCGAATCCAAACCTTTACGATCATTAGTAGTACACTGTTTCTCGATGTGAACATGGTGATAATTTTGTTCATTAAATTATCGCATAATAAATCTTTATAACAAAATCTATACAAAATAAATCTTCAATAAATTTGAAATTGAAACCAAAATTGGTTTAGCATTTCTTTACTTTGTAATAACGATTTTCACACGTCAGAAACCAGGGGATTTTTTTTTTACAATTTTCCCCGGATACAAATGCAATTAGTTTGTAGGATGTAAATATATACACCGTCCTCTATCGATGTATATACACCTGTACCGAATGGTATAACCAATCAGCTACACCTGAACACAGCCTATGATTAGGTATAAGGCAAATAAACCTTAAATGTGAAATTTCTACAAAGTGTTATGTCTATTTCTTAATAAATGTATATTCCTCTTTATATCTACAATGCCTTATGAAATCATAACAATGAACCAAAAGAAGACCTTTCGAACAAAGTTCCATTGACTTCTAAAAACTCAAAATCAATTACCCCATATCTGTTTGAAAATAACAGATATTGAATTCCATTTTATAATTAGATTAGATTTTTTTGACATCAAGGGTATACGCATGAGTGTTAGTCATTGCCAAGTAAAAATGGATACATACTGATGTTATACATGTTACTTATTCTTATTACAAAGATTGTTTTCCTATGAACAAAAAGGTTGTAAATACATATTTGTATAGTAACGAGAAAAGATGACGTCGGTTCTATGCAAATTGCAGACAATGGAACTCAATAACAGACAAGTGCTGTGTTTATGAAGAGTTCAAAGACCAAGACTTCATAACGAGGATACGTCGGTTATTGTTTGATTTCCACAGCGGTAAGCTTAACGTTAACAATACCAACAAAAGAAAACTAACCATTCAACAAAGACCGTGCTGCTTATTCTTAATAGATGGATGGAAATACGAAAAAACATATTTAGCGGATACCCCTAAACAAGATGTAAATGACCACATGTTCCGGAAGGTTAATGTCTTGCTTCATTCTTGACACCCATCGAGTAAGCTTGAATCGAATCATATGAATGTGATGTTCTGAAAGCTACACACAAGAAATCCGCAATGGTATCCAAACAATTATCGAACAAAACCAAATGAAAAACTAGAAAATAGAACAAAAATGATGTCATATAAATCTTAGTCAATCCGAGTAAATAGTGTCACGTTTCACGAATAATCACATGGTTCATAAATAACAAACATATCTTTAAAAAAACGAACAAGGAAACATCATGTTTCCTGATTAAATCATGATGGAGCCCGTCAAACTTCCCCATGGTCTTTATCGACATCGCTAGAAACCCTATGTTGTAACTTCAGCTGTCGCCGTCGTTCAAGGAACTGATGTTAGAAAACTATTTCAAATCAACTTAATTACAAAATGTACACCTTAAAATGGAAAATAGTATTCTCCTATAAAATCACACTGGCAAACCAAACAACTTTTCCGTATCATCATCGAAATTCCATCTTTTATATTTTTCTATAATATATTCACCCTCGAATGTAAAGCAATTAAGGCTGTAGTTAAATCTGAACGAAAAATATATTTTGATATTATTACGAAATGTTCGTCGATGTAAATTTTATGAAATAAACCAGGAATAGAATTAACAAACATTTTTTAAAATAAATAATCTGAGATTACCGATTAGTTTTCCGGAGACTAATTAGGGTCTTTTGCCATTCACGCAATGCAACAGCGCCTTATTTGTAAATATACAATATTTATCAGCAAGATCGCATCGCCTTATCTCCAGGATATGTCGACACCTTCTTCGTGATTAAATACATATACATTATCAAAGTTTTACCGCGTCATGTATCCTTAAAGCTACTCACATGTATGACTAACGCATCACTACAAATATAGCAATGATATGGCGTCTGTAACACTGTATGATTTAGCGCTTGTGAAAGAGTATGTCATACAGCTGTCTAACACAGGTGTCTTACCTACAGTCCGTCAGGCCGTGTACAGGGAGTTACACACACTGTGTACATATAAAGATAAGTGTATGACAACAGATGTATTTATAGCATGACCGGATAAAACTAGTTTTATTTCGAGTAAGTCAATGAATATGATAAAATAGAAATTTATATAAAATCGGTTATACATAGTATGGTTTATAACAAGTCCAAGCATGACCTGTCAGATTGAAAAATAAGGTCAGGACATGATCTGTTTACAGTATCAAGTAAAACAACAGAACTTTTCATAGGAAAACAAAATGGTACCAAATTTAATGAATATCGATGAAAAATGATTTTTAAAATACCACCAAAACTTAAGATTTTCAGTATGAAAGGTTATTGCACATTTTTTGTTTTAGCAATAAATTGACAACAGAAACAACAACATATGTTTCCTTGTGTATTTCTGAGCATCAAAAAGACAAACATTAAAAACAAATTTAATGACTTTGTTTTACTACAGTATGGTAAATGAACCTACAAATCTTCCTTACGAGGACAAAAGAGAGACAGCATAAGAGAAAAGGTCTTTAGAAGAAGATATAAAAGATAAGGATCCGAAGTTCAAATGCCTCTTGGAACCATGCTATGCGAATAGTAGGTACTCGTGCCTATCAGCAGAGTAAAGAAAATATTATGAACATAGAATTACCTTTGTAAACGTATATCGATGTTGAAAATCAAAAACAGCAATAAAAATGACTAACATTTCTTCAGACAAAATCTAAGATACATTGTTTTCACATAACCAAGAAGTTTCTTGTAACTGATTATGAATTGTAATCGAATATCTACAGGCCATAAGGATAGAATTACCCCCATTGTTACCGCGAAAAGCGACTGCACTAATGATATAGATGTGGTCAAACTTTTATTACAGTGTTACCCTTTAGTATTGAATATAAAATTAAAGTGGTTGCTGACAGGAAATGAATATAGTGACGAAAAATATGAACACATCCAATCTATGACAATCGAAAATGCTATAACAAAGTAACCATGCAGCACCGTGATCACACAGAGTTCAAAGGTACAGATTCACAACGATGATGAGCTATGATTGTTTGCTTTTTACAACAATTAAATCAATATTAACAAAATTAAAAGAATACCGTCATGCTAACAAAAACGTGATTGTTACTCTAAATCCATTCAAAGGGGCAAAATCCAAAAGAAAGATAAAAAGCGATACCCTTGGAAAATACCAGGATTGCATGTTAGACCTGGTGTTCCAGAATGTTAATCGACTTCTGTACTAACGATGAATTCAACCATTTTCAACTTAACAGTTATATCAATATTAAGTTCTGTAAATTAGACCTTGGGTATTTACGTCGAGTATCGAACACGTTGCTATCGTACACTGAAATCTTAGTCCTGTACTCTCATGATTAACTACAAAAATATATATCTGAATATTACCGCGTCAAGAATTCTTAAGCCCTAGCAGGTGTGATTCATACGTCACTACAATAGAGAGAAGATTGCTTCTTCCTTGCCGTGTGTGTTTGGATAACTGTATGATATAGCGCTTGTGAAAGAGTATGTCATACAGCTGTCTAACACAGGTGTCTTACCTACAGTCCGTCAGGCTGTGTACAGGGAGCTACACACACTGTCTACAAAAATAGATAAGTGTATGACAACAGATGTATTTATAGAATAACTGGATAGAACCAGTTTAGTATAATGAATTCTAAAATTAGATCTAAGTATGGCAATGTATATAGTAAAGTAGATGATGTATCAAATCGGTTATACATAGTATGGATCTGTAACTAGTCCAAAGTATAACTGATTTAAGATTTGGGTCATGAATACAGCTGCACGTGAACTTATGGCATGGTGGTCTACTTTTAGCATTACTGGATATGTTCAAAGGCTGAAAAACCAAAAATCATTTGACATTTAGTAGACTGATTGTTTAAGTTAACCTTTGAAAGACATCCTATTGCAATGAAAAAGCTATCTCCAAGCTAAGATATGGGTATGTTAAGTTCCTGCGCTCACTAAAAAGCCAGGAAGACGTTACTAAATGCTTTGACTATCAGTATACATTTAACGGAATATTTAATCTACTTTGCGTGTTATAGAGAGTTGTTCATGATATCAACCTGTGTGTAAGAGTGTAGATGCTACTCCATTCTCTTTATCTCCATACATTTTTATTGCCAAAGGTGAACGAGTGAAAATCAATGTTGAACGTGCCAATACTCTCTTCGTTACATAGTGAGCTTCATTATTCTCACAGATTGTGATCACAAGAAAACATATGATGAACTTCATAGTACACAGAATGATAAAGATAGCTGGAAGATTGATCACTAAACTCCTGATATTTTGAGCTTTTGACCGTTTGGTACACTTTTTAATCGCTATTGCACTTGTTAGACATTACAGAGTGAACTTAAACTCACTAATTGTCAGTATGACCTTCATGAAACCTGTTTATGATGAGCTTTAGTTAACTCATTATTTTAAAGTATAATTATCAACTATCAGTAAATTAGTTTGATATGACCGACAGGCAACGTGGATGACAATGTGTATAAGACCTTTTGCACGCTCTAGAATGTCAAGGTGACATTTGCTATCTTATATTGGAAATATAGTATATATCAAAACATAATAAATAAGTTATCAGATAACATATTAACCCGTAAATATATAAAATACTTGAGGCTGTTATTATATTTGATTATCCAATTAGATGCCATGACCTGATTTTCTAGTAATATAGAAGTAGACATTGGCGTCACGTCTGTAGACGAGTAGATCCGCCATCACATTATTGATTTTTAGGTTAGGTAATTCGGACGATATAGTAAATGACGACACAATTTGATTGCTTTGACAACGCCTAGCACGCCGGAAATTGGTTTCATAACAACATAATATAAAATTGGTCTTGTAAACCGAACATAATAATTTACCACTTTGATAAATTTAGTTTCATTAAATTCCTCAAGGTTATTAATGGCGATCGATCACAAAATTGTTGGTAGACACATCTTTCCTAAAGGGGAAATGAATTCGAGATTCTTCAATATCATAACTAAGATTGGTCACAGTGACGTGTATGTGTCTGGTAACAACAGAGTAAACATTGATGAAAAACACTGTTAGGAGTTAATTGGTGATATTTGATGACGTTACAAATTAAGGATTAGTTGTTGACGTTTCAATGAATTGACATAGTGTGTGGTTCCTTGAGCTGGCGACAGAAACGATCATGGCGCCAGTAACACATGTAATGAACACAAACTGTACTGAAATTTTTCATTTCGTCAACTTGGTGAAATTCACAGCCACTGAAAATGTTGAGACCAAAACCGAAAGCAGTAGTAGTGATAATCACCACGAAGTTTCCGGTCTTTATGCGGTACGATGTGATTTTTTAAAATAGGAGTCATGGATAGTGATTTACTTTGTAGAAAATATTTGTGCTTGAGGCTTTATTGGGCTGTTATAATAATAAGGATGGTGTGTATCTATAGACGGATACAAAGCTATCTAGACACTGACGTGGTAGTCTGTAATTATAACGCAGTGTTTGGGTTGGTATCTGGTGTATTTGAATGTTGTCACGTACTGAGTTTCTGTTAGCGATAGAGGTAATAACTTATTATACATCCGTTTTGCTTAAAGATTTGTAGAAACCAGCAGTAATATGAACCGTCGCTAAAAAATAACTTTATAGTATTTTCTGGATAAAAAGACTAATTTTAGATATTAAACATTACATTTTATCCCGGTTATGGTTAGAAGAGGAGAATTAATTTATTATCACTTACTCCCTACACCAACTCCCGATATTTCAGTTGTGGACATTCTATATAGGTCTAGCTAGAACGAGTTACAAATGGTCCTGATTGCGTCACAATACACTTTCTCTAAATATGGCAGCTTGTTGGAGATTACACAGAAGACAAGCAAGCGAACAACACCTTTCCATACAAATTTAAGTTTTTATAGATACATTAATGCCATATGATGAATTGAACTGCATCATCGAGCTATT
This sequence comes from Ylistrum balloti, assembly GCF_031769215.1. NCBI lineage: Eukaryota > Metazoa > Mollusca > Bivalvia > Pectinida > Pectinidae > Ylistrum > Ylistrum balloti. The sequence goes on from NW_026782437.1 coordinate 598,630, forward strand.
TCGTCCTTCAAAGTTTCGGTAGTGATGATAAGGACCTTAATTTAGAAACTCAGGACACAAATCAATAAACTCAAACTTAATTGAAAGGAATACAAAAATATAGAGACGAGCGATTTTTTCAGCATTTTGTTGTAGGTATATATTTGTTGTATATTTATGTTGTACAAGGTTTTATATGATTGTATTCTAGATATATCAAATGTATGTAGAGATGGGTCTTTTTCAGTTTACTTACCGTGTCTTTTGCGGCTTTGACCGATTTCTAGTTTCGTTTTCAAAATTATCTCGTGATATATTACTATTAAGTGCTATATTAAGACGACCAGGGTTTTCCAGCAATTCTGCTTGTCCTTTTGAGAGAGGAAAAATGAGAAAAAAGATATTTTGATTCTAAAAAAAACTTTGAAAAATCATTAGGAAGAGTTTACATAAACCGTGATAAAACTTTCACTAAAGTGGAATAAAAAGTCATACAGAAATAATGTTATTTGATCTTAAAAACCCAGCTGGTTCCAAATTAGGTCATGTGTGAAGATATAAATGACATCACTTAGTATTACAGAGTCAACATTGTACCATACTATAAAACCTCACCTATTGAAATGTGATACATGGCGGCCGGTTAGCTCAGTCGGTTAGAGCGTCGTGCTAATAACGCGAATGTCGTGGGTTCGACCCCCACACTGGCCATTCATTTTTGTCATTGATTCATTTTGTTTTAATTATATACTTACATTTCAGAATAACTGCTTTTATAACCTTGTGGAACGTCTGTCGAAAATACACAGGACAATTACAGTCGGTGTAATCGCTTACATTCGACATATAGCAAGCCGTATGATTTATTAAAGTTAGAAAACACCGACAAGAAAGTAATTATAAAATGACAACTTGCCCACCAACAGAGAACAAAGTAAAATATGAAGCAAGTGCGGGAAACGCTTCTATGACGTCATTAGGCATTTCGTCACGGACTGCAAAGTGACATTCATTTTAAGAGATACCTTCATCAGGTGATAAACTACTCTGGTGTTCAAGCGTATTGTCTCAAATGGCAGAAAAAGACCTTGTTGTTACTCTATTCAAAGGAACCATAGACAGTTATGATTTTGATGACAAAACGGTGTGCTTTGAATCTGCGCATGGCAATACTTATTTCCTTTGGAAATCGGCACAGATCTATTTTAATGTTGCGGACCTGATACAATGTGACTTACCAGTTTTAATGCAAGGGTGAATATACCCCTCCCTAAAGAACAATGATATAGTGAGCGATAACGAAACTTGCATTAACCACAACTTGTTTATTACATAACTTAATATTTTTATCTGGTAATTTTCTATTGTATACTCTCATCTTTGAGGAATAAAGGATGATAATAATAGAGGCCGGTTAGCAGAAATGCCTATCAATTCGTCTATCCACGACGTATCTAGGTGTATATATTGTAAGTGTTGTCTATAGCGGCCGGTTAGCTCAGTCGGTTAGAGCGTCGTGCTAATAACGCGAATGTCGTGGGTTCGACCCCCACACTGGCCATTAATTTTATCTCTTTGATCCATTTAAAATATCTTGTTTGACATTGATATGATAAGTCTTTACATTATTTTATATTAGTTATATTTGTCTTTAATTTTAGGCATGTTTGCGTTTTATATATATGCGTTTCTTCATCGAAATAAAACTACACATGTAATATAACTAACGCCAGTTGCCATTGAGGGCACCAAAATGTATGTACCGAGAACGTTTAAAATAACTGCCCACTGTGCCTTTAGAATTTCCTTATAATATCTCTTCTCATCAACATCGTTAGCTTTATTTACTAAAATTAGATCATCCTCAAAAACGTACCTGGCAGACGGGATTCGAAAGTGAATGAATCCATTATTTAAACAGAGAATCAAAAGAAAGAAAGACAGATTATGAGAATGATGATACGGATTATAGTGTAATGAAACAGAACAAGACCAGGTGATCAACAAGAATAAGCGTTGTCAATTTTTTTTATTTTCATCATAATTCTTTATCGTATTTTCCCCGTGAGCTTTGATTTTAGCAACATCATGAATCGAAGAAATGATTCAGCAGTTTTCAAAACTATCTTGAGAGCTATATAACTACTAGGTTTTTACCTCTCCTATTTGAATCTAAACGATGTAGGGACACATGTGTGGTAGCCATGTGGGTATATCATAATTCTAATACCTAAGGCCTTATATCCGTGAATATGTTACATAATTGTGTACAATACCACCATTATTATGCTATTTTGCATTCTCGATATTCCAGGTGTTATGATAACTTTCGGTCTCTGCACCCCTGAAACATATCATGCAAGATTGAAGGTTCCATATGCAACACCTTGTGGACAAGACGAAAGACTTGTTTGATCCTTTGATGTACATCAAACGAAGCTCGCACGCTTCCATCCGAGCCAACAAGAGTGATTTATATAAGTTGGAAAAACTTGCTTTGCAATTGTTGTAAAATAAATAAAGTTTATTATTGTTATAAACAAATCTCGAGGTCGCATAACAGTATATTGTAATGGCTTTGATGTTCGTTGTTTCTCCTTTGTAATTTCCAAAGGAGCCTATCAGCCTGTGCTTGGTCAGCTTTTTCCCTCCTAAATCCAATCAGATTAGTTCGTTTGCGCCTTCTATTTTGCCTGGATATGTCACAGGGGTGCAGATAGCGAAGGTGATCGTAATCCCTGGAATATCGAGAATGTTATATTTCGTGAATTGTGCAGTAATTGTCATATGTATTTTTGACAGACGTCCCACAAGGTTTTAAAAGCAATTATTTTAATGTATGTATATTATTAAAACAAAATGAATCAACAACAAAAGTTAATGGCCAGTGTGGGGGTCGAACCCACGACATTCGCGTTATTAGCACGACGCTCTAACCGACTGAGCTAACCGGCCGCTATAAACAACGCTTACAATATATACACCTACATACGTCGTAGATAGACGAATTGATAGGCATTTCTGCATCACGAGGTAATAGATCACAGGTATTACAACTAGAAAGAGTCCTTCTATATTACCATACGTTGTTAATTACCGCCGTAACATCAGTACTATATAATTAGCTTATATCAACAATCGAATTAGTTATTATCAATACTACTGTATCAGTACGATGTAACATATGGCAGCTATCACTGACTCAAATCCTAGTGACGTGTATCGGTGAACTCTACATAGAACATGGTGACCAGTAGATTGACGGAGTTTGTCGACATACCGGTGAGAATGATCTCCCTCTTGGCAATTATTTACAAAGATAACAGAACAGGCAACAGAGACTTGGCAAAGTTCTCCATTTTCCCTTAACGTTCTAAAATAACTTATTAGACACGAAATGCCCTTAAATATTTGAAATCCAGAACCTTAGAATCGCTTTATCTAAAGCCATTATGACGGAGAACTTTCCACTGGGTAATGTTTTACATTGAAAGAAGACCCATCCTCGATACTCCAGAGGTTACCATCAATTTCGCTCTCTGCACCCCTGATGTACATCAAACGATTATCGACGTCAAAGAACTGCATACTGTAATGGCTTTGAAGCTTGGTGTCGCTCCTCTGTAATCTTCAAAATGAGCGTATTAGCTTGTGATTGGTCATATTTTTTCTCTCCTTGAACCAATCAAATTACTTCGCTTGTGCTTAATTTTGCTATGACATGTTCCAGAGTTACAGAGAGCGAAAGTGATCGTAACCCCCGGAGTATCGAGGATGAAGTAGGCCGACAAAACAAACCCTTGTGATATTCTCGTTTGCAGTATTTACACTTAGAACGTTGCACATGATACTGCAAGGTCATTAATTTTTGCTCGGATTAATTTTCGTTCATATTAGAGATTATCTTAATTCTCGAATCCGTGTATAAATGAACTGTTGAAATAAAGAAAATGGAGTTATTGAGCTAAAATATTTGGCCAAAAAATCAAGTAATGATGAAAGACAGTTTTTTAGACGAAAATTGGGCCACGGGAAAATATGTGCTTTTACAGTAGCTACAGAGGCTGAACATCTATCTTCTCGGTTATTTAAAAATTAGAAACAGGAAATAATGTATACAAAGAGGAAAAGAAACGAAACTTCGACCTAACGGTTTGATAAAATAATATCTACGCGCAATATACCTAAATGCGACATGCTTTACTGATGGTATTTCCTGCCGTTTCGGCTGCCGCTAATATCCTGTCACGCAAGTGGAAAGGACTAATGAACCGATCTGGACGTAACGACATTACACATGGACGTCCGGTTTTGGTCTGTCATCAACTCTTCCCATGGCGTTGAAACATGAAACTAACCGACTGATAGTCGATTTGGGAACTCCGAAGGGAGTAGCGTCCTAGTGTTAAATGCTACCTCCCAGGAGCATTGCAAGAGCCCGTCCTCTGTCAAGTTAGGATAACCGTGTCAGATTTGTGAAAACAATTATTGATTGCAAATGTATTGGCGATCACACGTCTTTGTGATAATCGGAAACCGAGACTAGTTTGATTGAAAAAGAACGCATGCCTTTGTACAGCCACTGTATATTAGTAATTTTGACGCACCAGATGTGGATAAGTTTTGTCATGGATGATGGATTTGTAACATTTATTTGGAGGATTAGGTAAAGTGCCTTAATGTTCCTCTTACTTTTTATACGGCTAGGTATCGGTTAATTTTGTGGATAATGTCATCATTCAATTTAAGACAAAGAAGCAATTCATGAGATGGTGACGATTTATTTCGGGCTCGTTTAGTTATTAAACCAAAACAGTCAACCAAGTTTCTGCCTACCATTACTAAGGTGTACTGTGTAATCTTGATTCGGTGTACTGTACTCCAGAAGTCAGATTAATGCCATGTGGATTTTGAATATTTTATTGTCAGACTTGAGCAACTTCTCCTGGATAAAGTATATTGTATAAAAAAGGTGATTTTCCAATTTCATGCAATAAAATACTCCATTCCAAACGAGAGAAAAATCTTCATTCCCTGGTGAAAAGAGGTTTTTTTTATCACTTTAAGATATATTGCTAATGTCCTGTCTTAACAGAATGTTATTTATTGTTCACACGGATATACAGAGCAGACTTCGACATCAACTGCTTACCTCGACTTTTTCTTTCAACATAATCAACGTGGACAGCCTACCACTAAGCTGTGTGATACTACTTCTCTATATTGAATAAACCGTTTCTGGTTAGTAACATCCCTAACATATGGTGTTAACAGGTCGCATTTGATACTATATTCTAGGGCTTGTATCAAATATCCGTAATAGGCGTCAACAACTCTTGAAAACTTTCAAGAGATGCCGATTGATAAGCGCTATTGGGGCAAGTTTTATGGTAACAATGGATGATATTCCATTTCCTCATGACCTAGCAGACCGCCAACCTTTGTCAAGGGCAAATTCTATATCCCAATGAAGTAGGATATGTTTTATGATCGTTAGTCTGCCTGGTGGTTCCGATTTTGTGTACCTTCTGGCACGAACGTGACAAGTTTACATGGCCGGTGTAGTCGATGAAACAGAAAACGCTTACTCCGTACACCTCATCTTATTTTCCTTGTTTTTATTCCCTAGGAGTCTCCATGTAAATCTTTCGTTTCTACATATTTTGCCATAGTTTTATCGAATTTGAATTGAAGCAAAATTCTGCAAACATGTCGTTTTTTAAAAATGTATTTCTTGTTGTTGCTTTCAAACACTCACAAATACTCTTGAATTTATTGTAGAAGGCCTGGACCTTCGACAAAAATTAAGAATATTAAAGAAATACATTTTGAAAAAGTTTTTTGGCCAGTGTGGGGGTCGAACCCACGACATTCGCGTTATTAGCACGACGCTCTAACCGACTGAGCTAACCGGCCTATATGAAATACAATTTACCTACATAATCATACTAATCAATGATTATAATTTTTACGCGTACAGATGTATAGATGTAAACAAGTGTATTAGAATTATTTTCATCAAGCGTGACCTGTGAACATTATTAATTAACAGTTTACGAGGTGACTCTAATACGAACAGACTATAGATGTCATCACCAACAGAACAGTGATGTTATCAAATACATGATACTAACTGAGATAGATGAAACTTAGGCAACAGATGGAAAATGATTTTTTTTTTATTTAAGTAATATAGATATACACTGTTACTGGAGTAGCCAACCAGCTGTTTCGGAAGAGTGACAGAAGCATTTTCTTTCAGAACCTCGTTGATGTTGAGTTCGAAAGTCACAAATGTTGTCATAATGCTTAAACAAAATCAATATTTAAGGTGTATTAGTCTGTTTTTTAGCATCCTCGGTACTCCAGGGGTTACAATCACTTTTGCTTTCTGCATCCTTGGAACATGTCATGGCAAAATTAAGCACAAGTGAAGTAATTGGATTGGTTTCAGGCGCAAAAAATTCCAATCACATGCGTATAAACTGATGCAACTCTTAATGTAATAACGGCGCTTAATGTAATAATTAGTACAAGCGTTGCAACGGCTACGCTTAATGTAATTAAGTTATTTTTATTACAGTAAGCGGGGCAACTGTTACGTACCACACAGATCACAGTTGAAGATACGATGTAATCTGGCTAAATAATAAAACAAATTTTACACAAACCATTCATGATCAACAAGAGAGATGTGATTGTAAACTTAGAGGCATGTGCCAGCACAACATCCGTATGCAACAAGAACTTAATCATTATATGGTGAAGGGCTGTAAGTGAGTAATAGTATCACAGTACAAACACATTAATCAATTGTACCGCAACAGTATAAAAATTGTTACATGAGCGGTAATTTAAATACAACCACAACGCTTAGTGTAATAATGTATTTTGTATTACTCTAAACGTAACAATTGCAACTCTTAATGTAATAAAGATAAGTTTATTACATTAAGCGTAACGATCGCAACGCTTAATGTAACAATCATTACATTAGCGCCGTTATTACATAAAGAGTTGCGTCATACGCTCATTTTGAAGATTACAAAGGCGCGACACCAAACTTCAAAGAAATTACAATATACCATTATGTGACCTTGGAATTCGTTTGATGTACAAAAGGATTAAACTAGGCTTCTCATCTTGTCTGCAAGGTTTCGCACATGGAACCTTCAAGTTTACTATGACATGTCTCAGGGGTGCAGAGAGCGAAAGTGATCATAATTCCTGGAGTATCGAGGATGTTTTTGTCAATCATAGAGAAGTTACCAGGTGTTCTATTGTACACTTCCATTGACGAAATAAAGGTAGACAATCTAGTGTATATTGTTTGTTCACAATCAACAGTAGTCGATTCCACATGTAGAATATATTAAGATACATGAAATAACACATTACGTTAAAGTGTGACTACTGTATTCGCCTTTGTCTATAGGGAGATTGTCAGAAGTCTCCGTTTAGATTAACAGTTACCAACATCATTGATTCTCATACATTTTAGAGAATCGGATTAGAAAAAAGTTCATTTTAGTATGAAAAAAAAACATACGTCATGATTAATTATATTAAAAATTCTAATGGCCAGTGTGGGGGTCGAACCCACGACATTCGCGTTATTAGCACGACGCTCTAACCGACTGAGCTAACCGGCCTACACTTTGTCTGCACTGTTTCATGCATCTGACAAGTAGTGAAATCGAATTGTGGATCTTGTCTGCAAATTTTCTGATAATGAAAAGGTAGATAATTTCAACACCAAAAATAATCCATTCTCATATAATTTATTACCATAAAACAAGAATAAAATACCAACATATCAACAAAAATGTGAATATCGCTGATACTATCACAACGATGTTATCTATATATCTTTCGGGGTGTGTTAGCGAGAGATGACTGTAAGTGGTCTCCAACCACTGGATACAACATAGACGAACTTTCATTTTCCCACATAGATAGGCATTGCTATTCCTGTTTTTTTTAATGTAGCCAGATGGCTTATAGGGAAATGGTGTTCCATCATTTTTTTTTTAATATAACAGAAACAAAATCAATTACTGGTATTGGTTTCATTAGAAGTTATTAATGTACCGTTGATCTAATATTTCTTATCAAACCTAATGTGTATCTTTAGTTAATAAGATTTACGCTGATGTGGCAAGACATTGAACACTATAAGCAGGTGAAGTAGGATTACTTTACAAACTGACCAGGAAGATTTCGTCACATTAAATTACGCAGTATACAATTGTATGTGTATCTATTTCCATATACGTATTATCTCTGTTCCCATTCCTATATAAAGTTAGTATGTATTGATTTACGGGTTGTGTTGGTCAGCAATAATTTAGCTAACACCGTAAATTCATGATTCAAGATACACGAGTTAAATGGGGTTTTATCAACGGTCAATTTTGGCAGTGGGGTTAAATAGATGACAGATATGGAGGTTTGTCAGAGAAGGCCGGGGAGCGCTGGAGAAAGGAACACCATCTCTCACAAACTATGACTCTGCTTGTACCTAAATAAACTACATGAAAGAAGAAACAACGCCTGTGTGCTTATACTCAATCGGGCCACATAAACCGTACCGGACTATTGAGTGACCGCTTTGACCAGGTAGACATTTTTTTATAAAAATAGCGCGATTTCAACCTTTATTTAGAAGTGTGACGATGTGCATCGAAAATAAAGCTAAATCAACAAAACATAAAATGTGCTAAAAGTGTTGGAGAGTAGTGACTGGGTGAGGTTGCTTTAATTTAAAATATATGTTAAAAACCACGATAGCAACCCGATTTTAAAAGTACAAATATACAGCGTAGGCATAAGGATCATTACATCATGCAAAATTGATCGATATTTCTAATTTCAATCTATTTTTCTCTTCATTGTGGCATAATAAAAAATATAGATACAATAAACGATGTTATCAAAACAATCTTATAATAAAATATATATGTATATACAAATGTATAGTTTCGCTCTAGGTAATATTATCGTGTAACAAATGGACTTCAAATGTCATCGGCTAGTAAAATACAGACACTGTTTTTAAAAACAATCAATGAATCTTAAGCAAAAGACATATAGATGTTCATGATCATCATAGCAATGAGACCATGAGAAAAAAGGAAAATACAAAACCAGGTAGTCCGAAAGGGCAAGCTTCTTCTGGTTCAGCTTGGTCAATTAGTAATGTCGAATTACCACCAGTGAACGAAAAGGTGAGATAATTATAATCTATCTGGAAATGAAAATTTCACAATTATTGATATAATTTATTAATTCTGTATTTTTATTTATAGACAACACCAAAAACATCGTTGAAATATTTTAAATGAAAACTAGAATGCATGATAGAGTCGGTATCAACAGGTATAAGTACTGTTATGTGGAACAACGTTCTGAAACTCTTACAGCCTTTCTGGCTGATGATATTTATGTCTTATTAGATCGTTTACCTTTAGTACAATTTGCCTACAACCCTCGCCCAAGGTTTAACGAACGCATTGGCCTTAAACCAAATCATTCACTACCGGAAATCTTGTACCAAGTTATGTGAAGCCAATATATCCGTAATTTGCGATATTGCAAAGTTTTCAAGGTCGTACATCTAAAACCTTTATCATTTTAGCGCCGTCACAAAACATATCGTTTTTTGTATACTGGTTGATTACTATACATATATATATATATGAATGCCTAATCTTCATCAAAACTCCACGATATCCATTTTTCTTTTTATGTTCTTAAAGAAAATACAATCAGCACAGTACGTTTTAAATCTAGCCAAATCGGTCATTTTTTATCAACAGAGTCGCGTTTTTGTGATGTGTTTATTCGTCGAAGGTATATGAATCAAACTGATTTATTCCAACAGGCGTGTTATAAGTTTGATCTGGTCATTTTGTGACAGTGTGTATTTATGATTTTGATTTTTTTTTTAATCTTGAAAAATAATCGAATTTCATTAATATTGCTATCGACTAGTTACAAATAAACTGGTGTCCTCATCTCGATATTCCATAGTATCTAGTTCTCTCTGTACCTACACATCAAGACATACATAATGTGTCTTTAAAGATAGCGGCACGATTCAAAATATAAACACATACTTGACATTCTTTTTAAATGATTAAAATTGGATTTTGAATGTTGTTGTTGTTGTTGTTGTTGTTGTTGTTGTTGTTGTTGTTGTTGTTGTTGTTGTTGTTGTTGTTGTTGTTGTTGTTGTTGTTGTTGTTGTTGTTGTTGTTGTTGTTGTTGTTGTTGTTTTTATATTTATATCGACCATTTTGAATATCCTCGGCCGCCACTGTCATTTCACGATTTGGACATTTTGCCTCACTGGCGAGTCCTCGAAGGACGAAACAGCTATATGATGCACTTGGATTACTTGTATCTAATTCTGTATTGAAAGGAGATAATCAATTGTGAGTTCAGAATCAGTCGGTGCCCCTTGTGTCTGGCCTTGGCTATAGACGCGAAAAGGACGTCCAATTAATCAATCAATGATTAAGTCTATGTTCTATCTTCTCCATCAGTAATCTTACGAGGTCTTCGACTCTCGTCATCATGCCCTGTTAGTTCTAAAGCTGTATTGAGCCAGAAGTAACAGAAAGAATTAAAACCTTCAGGTACTTACATGTATGTCATACCACTTTGAAACAGTTCCAGAAGCTTGCCATCTTTCAGCATGTCAATTTTCGACGAGCCATTTTTAAATACATTATGAGCACGTGCATGATTTAATTGTAATACGTATGCAAATGTTGCTTTACGTGGCCAAGCAAACTTGTGTTTCGTAAGAGTATGGAAGTAACATAGTTTTATCCAGGTTATCATTAAGTTGGGTGTATATCTTGCTGGCAAACAGCACCAAATACAAAAAGAGATACTGCAGTGAGTAACACAATGTTTATTTTTCCAAAATGAAAAGAAGATTTGATTTAAATTTTCATAATACAATTGATGGTCCATTACTTATGTTAAAATATACAGTATAATATATGACTTAAACATAATATTTACTGTGTAATACATTTTTGCAAGTCTTGAAGAAGTAAAACGTTTAATAAAATATTTCATGAATTTAAAACAAGTGTGAGATTATATTATCATGGAACTCAGAAAAGGTATAAAGTTTGACAGATTTTAAAGCCAGCGGTCCATATCATCAATTTCTGACTGGCGCTTCCTATGAATAACGCCCCAGGGTATATTACACTGGTGACATATATACGAGAATAACCTGGATAACAGACTGATAATGTGGTAACCGTGATGTAAATCAATGTGATCAATGGTGACCAAGGGTAGGATACTAATGGCTATTCACTTCATTTGACTAAGTTAAACTAAGATGATGTAAATGTATGTAAGACAATGAACAGAGTACCTCACTTCACAGAGCAATTATAGGCATTACCATACACATATCGATTCTCCAAATATTATTGAATTCAGTCATTTCCATTTTCTGCCACAGAATTCAACTAATTGATATAATAAATAATTAGGACAACCTGTCGACAAAATGGTCTGGAAAAATATGGAATTTTGTATCTTATCTCGTGTATTTTATTTGTTTATATTTATTTCGTCAGTGTGTTGTAAATAAATTATGGAGTTTATGTTTAAATATAAACAAATTTTAAGTAATGCGACAATATGAACGAGTCTTACCTCCGATTTCGGGTGAAAAGTGATTCTGAATATTGAACTTACGGACAGAGTTATAGACAGAAGAATTCTCTTTTGCTTTTTAACCATGAAATCTTGCCATGCTTAGAATACAATTGATCCGTTATCTTATCGTGCTGAATGACCTCTTACCTAACTTTGTTAATCGATGTTGAAGGCGCTAAAATATATTAAGAGGAAAGTTACAAAGAAAACCTGCTGCTGACATTGCATGGTAAGGGGAAAAAATCATACAAAAATGTTGAGCTGCAATATAGATAATTGTAATACTAAAAATATTATCGTTTATTATCAACATTAAGCTAAATTTATATCAGTCAAAAGTAGGTTTATTTTTCTGCAAACATGCAAGTGATATTTTGAAATTATTTTCTCTAGATTGTTCACAAATCCTGATAACCGAACAATGAGTCAAACTACTCGATACAGCCGTTTCATCCTTCTAGATAATTAACATTGGCAGTGGTAAACTCACAAGTTTAATAATTTATATCAAATAATGTTGTGTATAGACTTCTATTTATAACAACATCTCCATACACATTTTAAAAAAGGGGAAAAGAAAAATAAATAATAAGTAAAAAAAAAATAAATGGCCAGTGTGGGGGTCGAACCCACGACATTCGCGTTATTAGCACGACGCTCTAACCGACTGAGCTAACCGGCCGCCATGCCCCATATAGTCATTTAACTGTGCTATATTCTCAATATGCCAGTTGAACGTGTATCGTATACATCGTTGAGGTTTGGACGTTCAGCAAAGACACTGATTATTTCCTTATATCAATGAGTGTGGATTACATAGCAAAGAAGTAGATTCATTTTTAATCTATTTTAAAAAGGGTTTTTCTATTTATTTTATTGTTTTCCTTAGTTTTTGTCTTCTTAAGATGGTTTCAATAACGATAAGTTGTTAAGAGAAACCACCTCAGCTTGTAATCTAATCCTTACCTGTACGAAATCCTACCTAGTTCTAGATGGGTGAAAGAAAAGCTGTATGAAGCACTTTATTTCATAATTTATCTTATATCCATTGCGTTATTCGTGTTGCGGGTTCGCGTGCTACGTTATTCTTCAATTGTAGACCCCTACCTCACCCCCTACCTCACCCCCATCACTAACCTGGCTACATTCTGGTACTTACCTCCAACATCCTCTATATGAAATATTGTATTGTCTCTTAAAAATTCGTTTTTAAAATTGGTTATTGGTTATTTTCATCACTTAGGTTCTATGTTAACAAAGCATGCCTATCTTTGATAAATTGGAATGATGCGCAATATTTTAGATAAAATAGGAAAGATAAAAAATATGTTTTTATTCCTGATATAAAATGTAAATTTTGTATTTTTATGCCCCCGCCATTTATGGCCGGGGGCATATAGCGTTGCCCATGTCCGTCCGTCCCGTCCCGTCGCGTCCCGTCCCGTCCGTCGCGTCCCCGTCGCGTCCCGTCGCGTCCCCGTCCCGTCCCGTCGCGTCGCGTCCCGTCCCATCCCGTCCCGTCGCGTCCCAAATCAGTATATACCACCTAACAACTTCATTCGGACCTTTCACTATTATTTCTTACAGACATTTTCTAGTTTTTTTCCAAATCAGTACTGCTACACGTACTTGACTAATACCATACCATTAAAGGTATCGTTTTTTTAAACAAATGAATAAACATCAATACTTAGTGAGAGGAAAGTCAAAATCATAGAAGTTAAAATCAAATCCCTTTGACATCAAAGTTGTTTGCTCAAACACTGACAGTGGAGATGTATAGGCCGGTTAGCTCAGTCGGTTAGAGCGTCGTGCTATCGAAAGAAAAACAATGTTTCACTTTTCCGAAAATACTTTATTTGTGATAACAATATTGTATCTGTGATTGACGATCGTGTCTCAGTTAATTTGTAAAACTTTCGTCTGTGATAGTTATGGTTACTTTGTTATGAAACATGTGATTTTTCTTTTTACCTTTTATCTATTATTAATACATGATTATGAAATGATTACACTGTGAGGAATCTCAAGGGCCCCAACCCTTGAGACCCTATTGCTGGGATAATAAAATTTTTATTTTTACAAGAAAAAAAAAAAAAAGAGCGTCGTGCTAATAACGCGAATGTCGTGGGTTCGACCCCCACACTGGCCATCATTCTTTTGTCAAGATTTTGTTTTCCAGAAAAATTCTTATATCTTATATATTTGAATATCAGTGATTTTGTTGTAAAATCTTGAAAAAAGGCATCCACCGTAAAGCTATATATAGCAAAATTATCGCTAAATGCACAGAATCAATCACAAAATTGGTTTCATATAAACTTGGCTAAAGTAAGGTACGATCCACGTCTAAGACATAAATGGTACGTCTAAGACATAAATGTCTTAGACATGTCTTAGGATGGTCGGGTGGCGCAGTGGTAACAAACTCGCTGTTCACCTAGCCGTTCGGGTTCGGACGTGCAAAGGTAAGGGGTCACCTGCCCGACAACGTAGGTTTTCCTCTGGTACTCCGGTTTCTCCCACAATAAGACCCCTCGCGCTCATACATCCGGGTCAACAAGAGTGATTGATATAAGTTGAAATAACTTGTTTCGCAATTGTTGTACAAATAAAGTTTATATTTTATGTCTTAGATTGGACTTAATTATGTTCGTTGTTTTCAAGAAAAAATATTCAATGACATCTCAACAGGATATACAAGTTTATATATAAATATATGTAGGCATCGAACAAAACTATACAGAACCGGAAGTGTTTTCAAAAGACGTACTTAAAAGGCATTTCCAAAGTCTAAAAAATGTTTGACTTCAACAGATATGCCATAATCTTCAAAACACATAACTTGATCAAACAAAGTTTACATTTTAGAGAAAAGCACTCATGAAAAGCAAAACCGCGCCACCAAATGTTGTTTTGCCCAAAATATGATTCTGGTGGTATATCGTATATAATGGCCTCCAAACTTGTTTTATTTGCCAGTAATACACGTGCAAACGTTGATTTAGGTGGCCATGCAAACATTTTGCTTGAGAATCCTTAAGTCATGTTTATCGCTTGATGGCATACGGCACAAGCACAAAAAGAGACAATGCATGGAGGTTATTTTAACAAAAGGAAAAAATAGTTTTGCTAAAAATGTTCATATTGACATTGATGGTCCCTATTGATGATTAAGTGTGTATATCAAATTATAAAACATACACGGGAAATATTTGATGGAAAACCAACTTATTCAATATTCCCTTCATTTGGGACCCAATAGGAAAAGCAGGGAATTTCAATGCAGTGATATGAAAAACAACAAGAAAAAAACCAACGTGTCATGAAAACATCGCTCTGGTTGGTCAAAGTACTGATATAAAATTTATCAAAATGATAAATTCCTATATTTCACTGGCAAACTGAAATGAACTATAAATGATAATAGACACGATCGTGTCATTACACACCAGCAAATAAAACGTATCTGATATGAATAATATTTACATTATGTATCAGTGTTTGAGGTCAGACGGTACACTGAATTTGTCCCTGCGATAATGAAAGTAGGCGATAAGAAAGTAAAACAAACAGTAATTGCTCAAATACCATAAAAACCCTATAATCACGTCACCACTACATGAAACTATAGAATTAATGATAAGGATTGTACTAAAGACAAACAAGTCGGAATTGCACCTTATAACCATAATAATCCAGATAAAGAAGAACTAAAAATAGCCGAAATTGCGTCAGATAATGATATTAGATAGGGATTTCAAGCAACCATTGACATATCTGACTTATACAGGCCGGTTAGCTCAGTTGGTTAGAGCGTCGTGCTAATAACGCGAATGTCGTGGGTTCGACCCCCACACTGGCCATTTTAGATTTTGATATAACTAGACAATGATGACGTCACCCAGGTTATAGTGTCAGTTGAACCATGTCTCATATTTTTCAAAAAAAAATGCAATGTTTTAGCCAGAAATTCTGCATAATTAATGAAGATGTAAACCTTGGATACTGAGATTAAGTTATAACCAATAAATATAAAAAACATAAGTTTTCTACTAGATGGAAGTTGCTTCAGATAATTTTGAACAGGAAATACTTGACGTTTTTGCTCTAGGTGTGTTAGGTATGTTACTTTCATTAAACATTATTGCTTCAATTTTCCCGTTGGAATCTTGCCGGGGACATATACAATATTTGATATACTCACTATCTATAACCATCCTAGATAATTTAGGAGTTACGTTCACTACAGCTCTCTGCTTTTCTGGAACATTTCATGGCAAAATTGAAGGTTCATTGTGCGACACATTATGAATAAAACGAGAAGACTAGTTTGATCCTTTGATGTACAACAGATGAACCCTGGGGTAGCATAAGGACATGCATGTGTATGTTGTATTGGCTTTCGGTGTCGTTGCTTTGTAATCTTCAAAGGAGCGTATCCATCTGTAATTGGTCAATTTTGTTTGTATTCTAAGGCTTAGAAGTGATACAATGTCACAGAAGATGCCATATCATTTAAAATACGTTTTGTCATATAACTCTGAAAAATGACATTTTGACAGGGTTTTGCGTCATACTTATATATATTTAGATTTGTAATAGAGCGGTTCGCCGAGTCGGTTAGAGCGGCTTAACAATAAACATGTTTTTGAAAAAGTTGAAATATAATTTACCTGTTATTAAATATGTTAGTTAATCTTCATCTGTCAAAGACCTGTGATACAAATACATAACAGAACTGCGATTTTTTTAAAATTCTTTGAATGTCTCTTTTGTTCTTATTTTGCACTGTGAGTAACCTCAGGGGCACCAACTCCTGAGGCCCTATTGTTGGGACATGTAATTGTAAATTTTAGGATAAAAATCGACTGGGGACGCCTAAGCGAAACACACTCCATGGTATATTATCCTAATTACACATACGAAAATGCAAAGACATATATGAATATACACTGGATAACAGGCCGATTATGTGATAATGATTTACAAACAATCGAATACTAAATATGAATGAAGGGACTAGTTAAGGTATGCCATCAAAATCTATAATGTATTTCTATATATGTATTGACATACGTAACTGATCGTAGTATAATATAATACAGAGACATATATATGTCTCTGTATAATACCATCGACTGAATTATTTTTCAGATATCACTTTGATGGGCTGATGGGAAAAGCAAAATTTATCAATGGTAGAATTAAATTACTCAGAAATGAAAGGATTTTTGTCTAAAGAAGGACTAAACAACAATAAACCATTGGTAGCGTTTTACATCGAATATAGGTTGATAACATAATGATATGGATGTCCAATTTAGAGTCACTGAAAATAGCTTAAACTTTGTCATACTTGTATATGATTATAAATAGCAATTGTATAGGCCGGTTAGCTCAGTCGGTTAGAGCGTCGTGCTAATAACGCGAATGTCGTGGGTTCGACCCCCACACTGGCCATTAATTTTTTGTCCTGTTAACTTTAATTCCTAATTTAAAACATTACAACGTCATCGAAGCTATAGTGTTAATTAACCTTTTTATTTAATATTTCAAAACAGCCACCGTTTAAGCTGCATAATGAATAATGACCTGAACCTAGGTTAATGTTTAATTATTACCATTTAATGTAGGAAATGAAAGTTTTCTACAAGATAAAAAATTATATCACATCATTTTGGCCAGGAAATACTTCACGTTTTTGCTTTTGGTGTGTTGCTGTCATCATATGTTATTGTTGCCATTGTCCCGTTAAAATCTTGCCGAGAAATGATACAGTATTTTATATACTCACAATATGCCTACTATTAACGAATGAAGGGACTAGTTAAGGTATACCATCAAAATCTATAACGTATTTCTATATATGTAGACATACGTAACTGATCGCTGTTTAATGTAATGTGACCAACTGAATTATTTTTTTTCAGATATCACTTTGACGGACTGTAGGGGAAAGCAAAGTTTATCAAGTGTAGAATTAAATTACTCGTGAAATGTTTTTGTCTTTAGAAGGAATAAACAACAATAAACCATTGGTGAGTATTTACATCGAATGTAGGTTGATCACATAATCATGCTGTGTTCAAATAAAGTGTCACTGAAAATAGTTTAAATTGCGCCATACTTGTATATCATTAGAAATAGCTGAAAATGTGGGCCGGTTAGCTCAGTCGGTTAGAGCGTCGTGCTAAGAAGAAATCTTGTAGTGAATAAAATGTCAAAGGTTGATTTGAGGAATTTTTTTATGTATACTCTTCGTAAATATTTTGACTACGTACAAATTTACTACAAGGTGAACAATAAACCGTTTCTTTTTGCCAAATACATGGTACAGAATAATCACTTGTTAGAGAAGAATAATTCTTCAGAAAGAAATTTAGTACTGTCATTGTGAATTATGTTAACGCAATATTTGAGGGTGTGTATTATAAAGCCTTTATTAGATTAAAGACACATTCTATTTTTATTCAATCTGATGGAATGATAAAATACTCACTATTTCACATTCGAAGAGACCGACATGTATTGTTTTTTTAATGATTATTTGATTATCATATTATGTAAGCTATGATATTGTCATCGATCTATATATGCACTGTGAGGAACCTCCGGGGCACCAACCCCGTAGGCCCTATTTGCTGGTACATTAAAATTAATTTAAAAAAAAAAAAAAAAAAAAGAGCGTCGTGCTATAAAAGATAAAAAAAAAAAAAAGAGCGTCGTGCTAATAACGCGAATGTCGTGGGTTCGACCCCCACACTGGCCATTTCAATTTTCTTGATTTAACTGTAAAACATCATTATAACATTCAATATAATAATTTTTGATTAATTACAAAACACGTACCGTTTCAGTCAGCAAATCCTGTATACCATTTCATCACATCATTTTGGCCTAGAAATGTTTGACATTTTTGCTTTTGGTGTGCTGCTGTCATCATTTGTTATTATTTCGATTGTTCCGTTGAGATTTTGCCCAGAAAATATTTGATATACTCACTCTCTATAATCACCATAGATAATTTAGGAATTACGTTCACTACAGCTCTCTGCTTTCCTCGCACATTTTTACGGCGAAATTGAAGGTTCAGTGTGCGACACCTTGTGGATATATATGTAATAAATGGACATGTATCTCTAAAGACAATCGGCTGTCAAAACTATCATTTTTCACTTAGGTATTCGTTAGAAGTGTCTATACGTATAACGTCTGTCTATACAGTTAACGTCTGTCTATACGTATAACGTCTGTCTATACATATAACGTCTGTCTATACATATAACGTCTGTCTATACGTATAACGTCTGTCTATACGTATAACGTCTGTCTATACATATAACGTCTGTCTATAATATAACGTCTGTCTATACATATAACGTCTGTCTATACATATAACGTCTGTCTACGTATAACTTCTGTCTATACAGTTAACGTCTGTCTATACACATAACGTCTGTCTATACATATAACGTCTGTCTATACAGTTAACGTCTGTCTATACATATAACGTCTGTCTATAAAGTTAACGTCTGTCTATACGTATAACGTCTGTCTATACATATAACGTCTGTCTATACATATAACGTCTGTCTATACATATAACGTCTGTCTATACACATAACGTCTGTCTATACATATAACGTCTGTCTATACAGTTAACGTCTGTCTATACAGTTAACGTCTGTCTATACGTATAATGTCTGTCTATACATATAACGTCTTTCTATACATTTACTGGCGTACGTCATTGAAATACGTAACTGTTTATCGACATAAGGTAGACTGAATTATTTTTAAGGTAGCATTTTGACGGAGTAATAAGAAAGTATGATTATTCAAGCGTATAATTAGATTACTCCGGCATTAACAAGTATTGAAAGGACTCATCAACTATAAATCTTTGGTAGAGATTTACATCGAATGTTGATCACATGATCATATGAAGTGTACTAAAAATAACTTGAGTTGCGCAATACTTATATATAATTAGAGATTTTTTTCTGATTACTTACTGTGTTGTTGCTGTTTTAACTGAGTTTCTAGTTTCGTTTTCAAAATCATTTCGTGATATAAGTGCTATATTAAGACGGCCATGGGTATTTTCAGCAATTTCTCTTGTCGTAATTGAGAATAAGATATTTTGATTCTAAGAATACTTTGAAAAATCATTAGGAAAAGTTAAAATAAACCCTGACAAAACTTTCACATAAATGGAATAAAACGTCCAACAGCAGCAGGTTCCAAATTAAGTCATGTGTGAAGATATAAATGACATCATCTAGTTTTATAAAGTTAACATTGTATCATACTGAAAAACCTCACATATAGGAATGAAATACATGGCGGCCGGTTAGCTCAGTCGGTTAGAGCGTCGTGCTAATAACGCGAATGTCGTGGGTTCGACCCCCACACTGGCCATTCACCTACACATTTTTTTGTTTGTTTTCAAGTTTGCTTTCATTATGAGTTACAGATAGTTATTAAAATTTCATCCCATTAAATCAATGTTGCATTGGACCGTTTTGACATGAAATGCATAACCTTTTTCGCTTTTGTTTTGATATCGTTGTAATGGTTTCATGATGTGTTTTAGTTTTACAAGTTGATAGAAGTTTCTTGATTTTTAGTACACTTCATATGATCATGTGATCAACATTCGATGTAAATCTCTACCAAAGACCCCCACACTGGCCATTAATTTTTGTGTTAAGTTTATTTCGTGCCTCTAAGTGTTTTAAGGCAAATGGTCGATTAAATTGGAAACTCTACGAGCTCATCCGATAGACTGTATCATATTTGTAAATAATATTTATAACTTGTGATATTTCAGTATGCTAGACAGTTCACACGGTCAGACCGTTAATCTAATAATGATACCCAAGTGTCTCTTTTGAATCAGGCAAGGGTTAAACTACTGTGTGGTGTAACTGCAATTTTAGGTATAAACTGTATCTTCTTTAACGTGTAACTTATTTCCATTATTAGGTAACACTGAAAAATATAAAAAAAAGTAATCGCTATTTCATTAATTTTTTATTGGGTGTAGCGCGATTCTGTATATATAAAAGGCGGAATTTATGTACTAATGGGATACACAATGTTGAAATTGTAAAGGTTTTTAGATATACTATTGGGCAAGTACTTCTCCTATGTCATATATTACTACCAAAGTACAGATAAAAGAAAACTATTTTTGAAATATTTCCTTGCTGATAATCCTTTGATAGAACAGAAAAGTAATGAAATGTCTTTAACTGAATTTTCCTGCTGTGTACTGTCCATTTAATTATAATTACTCTTGTTGTCCATTATAGCTTTCATGTATTAATTGTTACAATTTTGGATATAACTGATGTGTGAATGAAATGTGTTTTCTTGATTTTAATAAAAGATAAAAAAAAAAGAGCTTCGGGTTAATAACGAAAATGTTGTAGGTTCGACCCCCACACTGACTAGTTGTTTTTTCTTGATTTACTTTCTAAAAAAAAATAACTACGATATAATCTATTGCTCTTTTTGTACTTAAACCAGAGATGAGCTTGCCACCTGTGGCTCTTATAAGACAGGTTTGAGGTAACTTGACACTCTTACAGGAAATGCTTTGCTAATGCACTACCAAGGGCACGAACAAAACATTACAATGTCGACATTCATGTTATGAAAAAGCCGGCTTCAATAAACGGTAAGATAAACTTACATCAATATCTTCCATAATTATCACGTCATTGTTCATCATTTATGTTGAATTTTCATGTGCTTAAATGTCGGGAATTTTCCTCTTCTTCCTAGAGCACTCGGGTCGAAAGATCCAGGGCATATTGTTTGTGTGCTGTCTGTTTGTCAACTTTAACGTAGCCCTTAACTATTGCACCGTAAGAGGTAGGACTTTCATATTTGGCATGTGCATTCCTTGTGACTTTCTGGTGATACTAAAATTTTTGACCATGTGACCTTGACCGTGACTTTGACCTACATTTGAAAGTGAAAAAAAAATATAATTACCACAATGAAGACATAAGTGTTTCACAAAGTGTGCATGCCATTAGCACATGCCTATTACAGTACAGTTTTAATGTTCAGAATTTTGTTACAACCGGGAGCATCGTATTTCATTACCGCATCTTGTTTTCTTTGGAGACGACATATTTCATTTCTTTCATTTCGCATCCAGAATATAGAATAGTCCTGAAAACTCAGCATCCTTAATGAACAAATAAATTATTGCATAATAATAATAAGTTTATGCACAGTGTTTGGTCCATATTCTTCGCCATTTTTATTTTTAACTCTATAATATACTTTAGTAGCTAAGGGCTTCTTTCAAAGTAGAAAGGGAAAATATTATCCTCCCAAAGTACGTCCTGGATCATGTTGTTGATATCACGCTGACATTGACGGTGTTTCGGCCAGTTTTCTAAAACCCTTTTAGCTGTTTGTATTTTGACACAGTCACGTCTCTCGCGCATTTTTAGAGTCATTCTCACTGAGATTTCGCTGCATTTCTCAATAAGAATAGTTTAAAAATTATTCCTTTCTGAGAATGAAATCCATCATTGGTATACTTCCCTATTCCTTCAGTGGTAAACAACAACGTAAAACGCCACCCATGCCACTGGGATGACTTGGTTGATAAAATGCAGACTGGGTTATTAATGTTCCTATGTCACTGTATTATCTAAATGTTGTTAATAAATGAATTAAGTTGAATAATAGAAATTGAATTGAATATGTCGACGATGAAAAACATTCATTTCTGAAGTAATCTAATCTTTAGATATATGTAAACTATATACAATAAAAAATATTCATAGTATGGTAATTATTTATAATAAATATGCCTTTAGCATACTAATGTTCTGATATAGAGCTGTACATGACGCAGGCAAAAGCCGGAACGAGCAGGTGTCCCGCCATTGGAGACCAACTCTCGAACTCTGCTCTCTCCTTCCCTGATCTTTCCCAACCTAATGGACCAATAGATGTCTGTTTACACTTTCTGACACATAGATAACACGTGACAATCTATGTTGTAATCTGGCAGGAAGTTGACAAAAATATTTCACTTTGATTGATCTTATATGACCACCCTGACCGTCGACCAGACTTGCCTCAAGGCATATGACAGTCGCATGTATTGGATTGCTTAAAATGTCCTAACTAAAATAAAAGAAATGACCATATATGTAATTATAGTTCAACTGTCGGAGTACATGGAGGAAATTAATTCACAGATGTCGAACGTACACCCCATTTTGGGCATTACGTCGTATTCAGCTAACGTATGACACAGCCAGAGGTAACTGCATGTCTGATGATATATATTTATGTTTATTACCTGCCCAATGGTCATAAAAAACTCAAACATCAGTCTTGTTGTAAGAGTTTAGAGATAAGCCTCGAACTGGTCAACATTAGTAGCAGACAGATATTGGCCCGAACGGGGCATCTATCGACCCTCTGTCAAATTTATTCTTCAGTTTATTAACATAATTACGGTTACAGAGTTAAATGAAAGTGATTAAAATCTAATTTTATTATATCAAATTTGAATCATACCATTTTGACATGAAATGTTTTGGCCTTTTTGCCTTCGCTTAGTTCTTTCAGATCAAAATTTAGGAGAGGAGGTTTCAGGTCCAATCAATAATTTCGAAAGGAAAGTTTTTTAATTATAGGTAGGATAAGGATGGTAATTTTATAGCACGAGATATACTGATAGCTGACAAAAAACATTGATAACCTTGTAGGTCAAATTTAGATACACCGACTCGGCTTCTATCAGCAAAAATAGATTTAGTATATGTAGTATGGTAATGCGTTTTGTATCGTATGTGACAAGTTAAACTTAGTGTTGAATACTGAAATAGAATATGAAAAATTTTAAAGAAATAAAAATAATTCAAATGCAATTGTCAAAGTGATAGAATTGATTGAAAATTCAAATTTAGTTGATATATATAGAGAACAACACCCACAGTGTAGGCGATATACATGGAGAATGTGTCCCTCCATTAAACAAGCTCGCCTAGACTTTTTTTCATTAGACCTTGCTATTTCAAATAAGAGAAAACACTATTTCATTTTCATTTCAGAACTAACTAAACAAGAAAATATTCTTATAGAATCTATAGCAAAGCTTGAATGTGAGGTTGACTTACAGATTGAAATCTAGAAAATCAGGCAATCCAAATTGATAGGTATTATGATAAGGTCAAAAGCGAATTGGGTTGAAGAAGGAGAAAAACCTCAAAACTGATTCCAATGTAGAAAATGGGGAAGTCGTAAGAAACAAGAGGACATTCTTACTTAAATTAAATCATTTTATGGACGACTGTTTTCTAGTGACTCTGATATTGAAGATGTGAACCTTGATCAGCTTTTGTTCTTTATAAAGTAAAATCATACAGAAGTCTTTATCACTGGTAGGAAATATTACGTATAGCGAATTTTTTAAAACAAATGAAAAATGATGAAATCCTGGTTCAGCTGGATTTACATCAGAATTTGTTAAGCATATTTTTGGAAACAATTAGTAAAATTTGTAGTAAGATCTATTAATTATGGATATGAACATGGAAAATTATAAGTAACACAAAGACAGAAAAGTATTACATGCTTACCAAAGGGAGATAAGCCAAGACAAGTTCTGAAAAATTGGAGACCAATTTGCCTTCTTAATATTATATATAAAATTGCATACAAATCAATTAATTCAGATCAGTCAGAAATCATCTCGTGCAGATTTATAGGGAAAAAGTCAAGATTAGTATATGATGTTATGCATTATGCCGAGGAACATTATAGGCAGGTGAGCTTTTGATTGTTGATTTTGAAGAGGCATTTGATTCTGTCATCTGGGGTTTTATTGATAAGGTATTACATTTTTAAACTTTGTGTTACAATATTAAGAGTTGGATAAAAATCTTTCATAATAACTCAATGTCTGCCATAAATTAAGGTGGTAATCCCTCAGTTTTTCCGATATTAAGAGGGGTAGATGTCAAGGTGTCCCAATTGCTCCATATATCTTTTTTATATAATGTGCGGAAACTCTTGCTATTAAACTAAGAAATAATAAGTGCATTCATGGTATAGAAATAACTAATTGTCAACTGCTAATTCCTCAATATGCAGATGATACACTTTTATTTTAGATGGAACAAAGAAATCTGGAAATTTGCAAAAATATCTGGTCTGAAAATTATTACAAGTAATATGGATAAGAGATAAAAAGTATAGTGATGAAATCTATTACCCATACCTACACATGCAATAAGGACACATTTCTACTGCTAGGCTTAGAATTTCATGTTGATTTACATCAGATACCTAAACTTAATGTGTATGATGGTAAAAGTGTGATTGTCTTATTAACTGTTATTTATCCAATAAGTTGTATAACTTACGGAAATAAATTGAATTCAATCCATCAGATGGTAAATGAAAAGTAGTAGTTAGCTTTGTGCCTATAAAGGTATACTTATCAGTTCTCGACTTGATTCTCTTGGTTTAAACATATTTTATTGCCAAAATATATTTGAACAAGGGAATTGGGCACAAGTCATAACAACTTAATGGAGTCCTCTTCCATCATACATTTTCAAATACATGCTTATAAAGATATAGGCTTAAACATAAATTATACATATTTAGCATTCACACACAGATATAAATACATGTATAAGAATCGTTTAAAACCTTTCCGAATCTATCCAATATTCAACAGAAAATTTGTGTTGGAAAGATGCATAGAAGAATTTGGCGACCAGAGAAAGTATTTTGAGGAACAAACACTTAGACATGTTGAAAAAACTTATTTTGGATAACAGACTTTTAAAGACAGGAGACAAAAGAATTTATTTTTTATAAGGAATGGTTCAATAAAGGTGTTAGGTTTATTCACGACATAATAAAATATTGTAATACCAGTATATTTTACACCTTGGATGAATTTATATAAAGAATTCACATAAACACAGATTTCCTCACAAATCAAGGAATTACCTGTAATATAAGGAGTATCTGGGTAGGAATATCTCAAATTGTGGCAACACACTATCCATACATACCTAAATATTTTAAAATACTTTTGAAACATAAAATGGGGACAAAAGACTTTAATAACATACTGTATATAAACGTTACTATACCTACAAGGAAAAGCAAACGGAATGCAATGTTTAAATTTGACAAGGAAACCTTGAAACTAATATATATTACTACTTTTCGGGTGACTAACAATTCAAAATTACACTGGCTACACAGCATAGAATTAACATCAGATTTTAACATCTGACCATTTTTAACTAAGATTGGTCTTGTGATTAGTGCATATTGCTCTCACGGTAAGACAGAAATGAAAACAACAATTCATATACTATGGTAATGTATCAAGGTCCAACATTGTATTCAAAATTTTGAACTACTTCTTGAAGTCCTTTCAATTCCATTTGCTTTTTATAAAGAAAATTCCAGTTCTGGGTTGTTGACAGTGTTTATAATAGAGTTGATAATATGATTATTTTAAATATAAAACAGCATCTTTATAGGACAAGAAGATTACTATTAATTTATCGGTGCAGACATTGGTTAAATTTATGAGGCATACAACATGGATATACAGCTGTCAGCAAAGATGGGACATTTATTAGGAAGTTAGATAATGAATGAAATACATGGACACAACTGCTTGATACCTAAATCCAGTTTTTGCCAAAATGGAATTATAAAAAATATATGATCAGCCATTTTTTATAAGTTTTTATTCGTTTTTATATGATGATGATGCTGTACTGATCATGAACATGATGAAGTTGTACTGGGCATAAGGATGATGATGTTCTACTGATGATGATGATGATGATGATGGTGGTGGTGGTGGTGGTGGTGGTGGTGGTGAGGAGGAGGAGGAGGAGGTGGAGGAGGAGGATGTACTGGTCATGATGTAGAAGATTACCGTCTAGATGACGATGATGAAGATGATAATTTTGTAGTGATGATAATGATGATGTGCACATGGTGAAATGGATCAAAACCGATAATAATTGACAATAGCTTAACATGCACCATTTTCCCAACTATTTCCCGATAACACGTATGCAACGAACTGGATAGATAAATTTGGCTTCAATTAAAAATAATTCATATTTAAAAAATTGAAAATCGCCAAACTAGTTTCAATCGTAGCCCAACAACTGCACATCAGAAATAGTAAGCGGCCGGTTAGCTCAGTCGGTTAGAGCGTCGTGCTTTTTTTTTTTTTTTTTTAAAAAAAAAAAAAAAGAGCGTCGTGCTAATAACGCGAATGTCGTGGGTTCGACCCCCACACTGGCCATATAGTTTTTGCTCTTTTTATTTTTTGTTTCTTTTATTGACGTCAAAAACCACAAACTACAATTACAATTAGAGATCTCAATATTGGTCAACTGTATTTCATTCGGAACTATATTTGTTGAAGGCAATGAAAAAAAACAACTCCGTTTGTCTTCCATATTGGCTACAATTTTACTATCATCATTAACATGATTTATTTTAATAAAAATGACAGAATAAAAAAAATATTTTTTTTTTTACGTTGAAACTATATTGACAATGCTCCTAAAACAGAAACAATACTATTCTTAATTACTTTAAACTCTTTCGTGTGTTTGGAAATGTTTGTTTGTCCTGTTTATCGCCACGCCCATGGAGGTTTTCTTTGCTTTCCTCTAACCGGAGATTTACACGTTTTTTTCAGTCGGTACGTCCAGACACCCGTCCCATGTGGTCATGACTGTTGGTGTCCCCTTTAACACCCGTCCCCATGTGACCCTGGTTGTTGGTGCCTTCGTCCTCACATGACTGCAGCTGTTGGTATCTTCCTAGACTCTCGTCTTCGTGTGACCATGATTAAACCTTCAACAAATAAACAAAATATTTACATATTCATGCACGGTAATGACAAAACAAACCAATGTTGTTGTATTTTTTAAACTTAGATGTATACAATTGTATGTCAATGTAAACTTGTGTTCATGTTTGACACATCAGGGTAATGCAGTATGATGACTATGTTCTCGAGAAAAGTTCAGAAAAGTTGGGAAAATGCTCAAAGTCATTTATAATTTACAATCATTACTGAGCTTGTGTTAACGATGGAAATGACGTATCTAAAATGTCCAATTGTAATGTCGGGGAAAAACAAGGGGAACATCTATCGCCATTTTAATTTGCTATTCATCTTAATGATACCGAGGATTTTCTTGCATAACAAAGTGTTATTTGTCTAAAAACAATAAAAAAAGTTGGATGAAAACATAGAAACATACATGAGACTGCTTATATTATTATATGCAGACTATACTATCACCATTTCTGAATCAGCTGTTGGGCTGCTTTCGATACGTTTGAATTATATTGTCACACTTGGAATCCTGAGATGAATATCAACAAAGAGAAAAATACAGAACATGGTTACATTTCATTGTATGTAATGAAGAACTTGATACTCTGGAATTATTTCCTTATTTGGGTGTCTTAATATGTTCTATTGGAAGTTTCTATAAAGCAAAAATGAAATTATTGGAACGGTCCAAAAAAGATATGTTTGCAATCTGAATAAATAAATAAATAAATAAATAAATAAATAAATAAATAAATAAATAAATAAATAAATAAATAGATGTAAGAATTAATTTCCGACCTGTAGGCCTTCATTTGTATTACCAATTCTTCACTGTTCAGTAGATGTATGGGGTTTTGAGAATGTAAATTCTATTGAAAAACTAAATTTTAATTCTTCAAGTGTATATAAGATATTAATTGAAGTACATATGTACACCAAACTTCATTTTTAATGGAGAAATTGGGAGAAACATCTTTATATCTTAAAGTTAAAAGCAGAGTAACGTTGTGTTTTGGTTTAAATTGATAACAAGTAATTATCTGTTTAACATTATGTATCACTTATCGTTTAATATAAACCAATTGTACTATGGACTTTTAATAGTTCTAGAATGTTCATGATAAATTTAGAGAAACTGGTTTAGATTTAATCTGGGAATACCAGGAAACATGTATGTTTAGAAGAGATTAGTTAAATCTGGTTGTAATACAAAGATTATAAGATCAGTTTATGCATTAGTAGTATAACGATACAGTGAACTCTTCAACAGGCTTACTTATTCTATATTGAAAACATATCTTGTGAAACTTTAGTCAAACAAAAGACAAATTGTTGTTAAGTTTAGAACTTCAAGCATATATTTTCCTACTAAGACTGGAAGATGGATTGGAATTCCGAAAGAAAACATAACTTGTAATCTGTGTTTTAATTGAATTGGTGATGAATATCATTATTTATTTATTTATTTATTTATTTATTTATATTTACATGTGTTAAATATATCTCGTAACATCTTGTTTGTTACATTTGCTAATTTGTGTAAAGTACTAGCCGGGTAGAGAAATTTAAAGTGAATTTCATGAAAAGTGAAAACTTCAACCTCTGTTATCTAGCTTGAATACTGGTTAAGATGGCTCAATTTGTAGGCCGATCATAAAGTTACCTACAAATTGTCAGTTGCCTAATACTTGATTCACTCATGACTCATGAAATAAAATGTGAGATTGATTCTTACAGAGACCATTTATGACCGTTAAGTCACAATTTTATTTCAGATGGATGGTCAGAATATATTCGTTTTATATTTGAAATAATTGATTTTTTTTTCACTTATAATTCAATGTAATAATTGGAAAACTTCCAGGAAATAAAATTTTAAAAATATAAATGACCCCCGATCCTAAAGAAAGAAAGAAAGAAAGAAAGAAAGAAAGAAAGAAAGAAAGAAAGAAAGAAAGAAAGAAAGAATTACCTTTGTCGTTTCAGTACAGAATACGAATGCAGGTAAATGATTTACTGTCAAACGCGTAATGTTTCACTATTCGTGGTGAACTAATTAATTTTAGATTAATTTTTTTTTCATTTAAATAGGTTAATAAATGCAACGAAAAAAAATAATGTTTTCTTGTTTTTATTGTAATGAAATATTCACCTGATAAGTTGAAATGATATTGAATAATGAAGATAATAAAATAATAAAATAAAATAAAATAAATAAATAAATAAATAAATAAATAAATAAATAAATAAAATAAAAATCAATTAAAATAAAATCAATCAAGCAATCATGGCCCATGGATCAATAAATCCCATACCCGAATTTTATAAATCTTAGCTATATAGTAGAATCTGTAAAGGCAATCTGAATTCTATTCGTTGTCCTTCAATGTTGCAATTGGACTTCATTCTAGTTTATATTAAATCGTACTGGTTATATGCCTATATCTGGTTAAACTGTCTGATGTATGCAAAGATTATTAACATGCTATGACATCTTCGTCGACGTGAACATTCGTAGTCATCAGTGTGACGACATACCTAACTAACGGCAGCAAAACAAACGTGACGTCACAAAACACGCACTCACTGGGCACCACAACACGGAAAATACTCATCCGCCATATTGGAATAAACAAGCTGTGCTCGCTTGTCAAATAAACACTGTTTTCGTCAAGATTAGACTCAATTTAAAGCCATGGTGTTGCATTCGTGATGGATATTTATTAAGGATCATTATGAGGTAAGCACACAACTGACAACCCGTTATTTCTTTCGCAGTCGATCTATTTTTGTTTGGAAGCGCGAACGGCGGCCATTTCTAATTTCAAATTTCTTTGTGCGAACACATCACCCAAGCAGTCAATCATGATCCTTTGTAGTATTGTTGATTTGTACAACAACGTGACTGAATTCACACATTTTCAGATTATAAGTGATCTTGTAATAGGGTATGTCCATAGATAGGTATGAAAGGTTATATAATTACAACCGGAAACAATTGCTCGACGGCGTGCGACGCGTGGTCCGTCGATTTCGGCGTCGTATTTTTTTTCTATTTGGCTGATCGTTTCCAACTATCCATGGCTTCACTCAGCTTTTTGTCATGTTGGAATGCATTTGTATATAAATAGCGTTATGTTAGTTTAGCGTTTCACTTCGTCAAATTTGCCACATTTGAATGGATATTACGGTTCGATCATCGTGACAATGACGTTAGTGTATGACGTCATATTTATCTACATTTTTGGTCCGCTAAACGACACGATTACCAACAGTTTCTTTGCCTAGCAATGGCCATCCCAATTTCCCACATACCTATGAGGTGATCATTATAAACAAGTGTACAGATGTAGGTCAGTCAACATTTCTTGTCCTATTTCTTCGTAGTGGGTCCGGGGATAATACATTGCGAGTGTTTGAAAATATAAGATAGAGTTTTGTTAGGATAAAGTAGGATAGGAGTGTTAGGCCAAGATACAGTGTATATTTTAATGCACTGGTAATGTAATTTCTTAATCTTGCAACATCTCATTCATTGGTGCCAGTCATTCCATAACAGGACAGGTTCATACCAGTTGTTCATATCACAACAGACTCATACCAGATGTTCCATACAAAAGTTTGGTGATTTTGTATCAAATACAAAAGCCTTTTCGTACTAGTATTTTGATTGTTACGTACTACGAAAGAACAAATTTTGTACCATATGATATATTTTCAGATTCAAGTTTTGGACATGAATAAGATGGGTGTTTTTAGAACATTTATTTATGTGTACTCTATACTGATATTTGATGATATAAGTCATATCTACTGACTTCCCCTCGTTATTCTTATACATGATGTGTTATCCTAGTGCCTTTGAGGAAAAAAACCCTTCGGTAGAAATGTCAGTAATATTGTTATGCCTTCCTGACATTTTCAATATAGTTCTCTTAAATGGTAAATACTAAAGCTGACTAACACCTTCTTCAACCTTCTGCAATAATGCTGCTGTGGTCAACATTACGCCATTGGCGAACAAAGTTGCACCGAAAAGTTTGGATACAAGTCAGCCTTACTGTTTGGTACATAATGACTCCAGCATTTATTTTGGTACAAATATATTGTGGTACATATTGACTTGGCTTTGGTATGAACTGATCAAACATTTTTGTAAATAACAACCAAATGCTTGGTACGAAACATCTGGTAGAGTGTCCAGCTGTTAGCTAGAGAAAAAATAGATGACAATGACAGCTCCAGTGGAAGGATGAAAACGAACTAGGGCCTGTTGAAAAAGTGAATTTCAGATTATATCCCGAGGGGTGTGGGGTGGGGAATCTAATATAGGGGTGTAATGATACAACTGAAGAATGTTATAATACATTCTGTTGACTGCATCAGAATATGTATTGTAATGTATCACCAATCACATTTTGACATTATTTGTGTCTTTCTGTTCTACATGGAACAATTTCTCTATGAATAAAAGACAAGTCCAAACGCTTTTATAACTGATAACAGGGTCTCGCAAATGTTTCATTTTTGCAAATGTCCAAGTTGCCAAAAAATCGGCAGAGTGATTTCAAGTTAAAAACCCTTAACAAATTACTATAAAACATCGAAATTTTAATATATTGCTATATCATATACACAGGTATGCGTAGTTTTTTACAGCTATACAATACATAATTTTTGTGTATTACAGCATACAGATCTAACAATACTGTATATCATTACACCCCTATTCTGTAGAAAGTTATCAAAATACAGAGATTTGATGTTACCCAACCAATTCAGGGGTCCGGAAAAGCACTCGTCCGATCGTCATGGACGAGTGAAAATTGTCTCGGGCAACCAGATTTATCTTTGTGAGTTGTCCGTCGCACGAGTACTTCTTAACTATGATATTAATGTTACAACTTCAATTTCAATAAGAATGTAAAGAAAATTTAAAACAAACAAAAGTGTTTACGATACTTCGGAAACAAAATATTCCAGTCTACACTCTAACTTTTGATTACACAGGAACTCCCATGACGTCAAATATAGCATTCGGAATACCTTAGTCATTTCCCGCGGTCATACTGATGTCAGGAGCTCTCGGGTGGTACCAACATGTACCAGCCCACTAGTCCTGTGCCTAGTGGTTTAATATATTTTTCCAGACCCTTGCAATTATTTGGTTTTGGCCACAATTTTTTGTAATGGTATATTTTAGCCTAAAATAATGTAAGAATGTTTGTAGTCTGTAGCATCCCTCCTCTCTCGGCACACAGATGTCTGCAAAAGCTGGTCTTGTCCCCTTTAACTTAGTCTGGTGAATATGCATAATTTGGGTGCGAAATGAGGTGTGAAGTCAAAGTGTTACTTCAGCGATAGTGATACTCTATTTACCTAATAAGGGTTTTACAGTTGAAACTTATATTTGTATAATGATTGTTTACAACTTGATGTACAACAACAAAAAATGAAGTGTTTTAAAAGTTTTAAAGGAACGGAATTTCAACACTCAGTTCTTCCAAGTCATTTAACTTAAATGCTTTTGCTGCTTAATTGTTTTCTGAGATTCATATATATTTGTTTTAATTAGTCCTGCATATCTGCACAATTCTCATGTTTACGTTACGATTGTTGACACACATACACATGTATGGAACATAAACTGAGTATACGTCTGTCACAAAACAATGTTATACCTCTGAAACTGACAATCCTAAATCATGAGAAATCTTGAACATTAGTATAATCATATTCCATGTTACATAATGTTATGTCATAACAGTATAATAATAGCTGTTCTTACCTCGATCACGTATTCGGATATGTACATATGTATAGTCAAATATTGCCAATTCACAACCGCTCGATGTGGATTTTCTGCTTATATGAGTGTTTGTTTAAGTTTTTACATAATAATATAGTGTTTAGTCAAAGTAGAATATTTCACTTTCAATCAATTAGGGTATCAAGATAAAACAGATCATATGAGGAGTGTCTGCCTTCTTACTGCTATTTACATATTACACATGGTCAGTCGAAACAACACTTTAAATTTGATGTCACATGTACCTCATGATCACTCATTAAATTTCTCTCTCATGGGTAATGAGTAATTTCAACTGCCTAAAAACAGGTACCGGGATATGTATTTGAGCGGCATGATGTTGGTGGTAGTGCTTTTAAGCTTATGAACGAATGAATTTTTTCCAACGATAACTAACATCCTCTCATTGATCTCTCCTAGAACTCGACCAGCAATCACTTCAATATTACGTAAGGATGTTGGAAAAATGCACTGTATAATAATTTACCTTTCTCAAGCAGTTTTTATCCATGAAACAAGTTTAAATATTCTTCGCAAGTTGTGATTGGTTATATATGAATATCAAAATCAAGGTCATTATTATTTGGTTGAACGACAGTAAATATTATATCACCAACATCTAAGCATCTTAATGAATGCACATAAACACTGGTATCTTGCTGCGGTATTTATGAGGGAAAAAAAAATTAGATAATAGATAATGATACCAAGACATGTCAATGGACATCAGGTGATATTTTATAGGTATGCACATAGGTTTTATTACATGCAATATAATTAAAACAGTATGATCTGGTTGCCTGTGGTCTGATCTCTATTCAAGCCTCCATGGCATTGTCTGTGTTACATGAACTTACTTGATGATTTACATTCTAGCATTTTTACCCCACAGTCCGAAAGGGTGTGGGGTATTGCGATCTTGCACAGCGTCCGTCCGTCCACAATTGCATACCGCTTATTATCTCAAAAACTACATCACCGGTCATCACCATTTTCAGTGGGGATGTTGGGCCTATGGACCTACACAACCCATTCTTGCGATAACTTTCCACTCACCCCAACCACACATTTCCAACTTTATGATAAGGCTGTGGGGTATTGCCAGCGTTTGCAGAGCTATTTTGAAAGATACAAATGCTGTGCTTGTTCTGGAAACGAGAATTCTCATCATATAAAACATCTAATTCCTGAAAAATATTAATCTATTCAATGATATAAACTGCCCAAGAAAGACCACTCCCATCAAGTATAAATCCCATGGGTTGTTGGATGGTTCTTGAGGGAGGAACCAGTTAATGACTGCTGTACAGTACACCTATGCACCAATTTATGTTTCAAGTTGAAATTGGCTGTCATATAAAAAATATTGTATGGTTAACCTGTACATTGTGTTTTACTGGAGAAAAGTAGCCAGTCTTCAGTCATTAGACTTTGTCCTTGAAGTTAAAAGGGCATTCTTCGTTTGAACAACAGAAATCAGTCTTGTCATCAGTTTTCAAATTTATGCCTTAAAGAGGATGATGAAATAAATACAGGAATTATGTATTGTGTGTATAATTATTTGTCAGTACTTGAACATTTTAAGTATCATTTGATATAACAGGAATTCCAACCATGCATGCCATAAAGGCAATACATTGTCGTAGTGATCAAGAGGTCCACATCAGACACATGTCTGTCAAAATGTGCAAATGTGTGATGTGTAGGACTGTAGGAAGGAGAAATTCAAGCTAGGCAAGGGAGAATTTCTCTTTAGCACTATTTACATGTTTTAGTGTCTTGTACTCTATCATTAACAGAAGCATTGAAAAAATTATCACTTTGAGCTGTTAAATTTCGAATCAGTGCCAATGTAGAAACTTGGGAGTTGATAAAACTATCTTAGTGTTACAAACTTTAACAAACATCAATGTACAGTTTACCACCACTGAAAAAACTGTGAATCAAGTTTTGCTTTCTACAAACTCTGCAAGGGAAATTATATCTTTCGCTGAATTGATAGAGCAGCAATGAATTTTGGGACTCAGATAATTGAATCTTGGACTTGTGCCTTTTATTTGGGACTCACCCAGATTTTGAAAATCTGCTATATATCTTAGTAATAGGACTTATCAAAAGTTTGGAAATAGTAGCTTGGACTTGCCTAAAAAAAAACCTGCAAAAATTATTATAGAGAATAAGATTGTTAAACCAGAGAACCTGGAGTGATCGATGTCTAGGGCTAAATGGACTAGGAGATCTAGTGGTATATATTTATTAAACAATGTCACATGAAAGTGTCGGTCAATACACACAGAATGTACTATACATTGACATGATATTGGGGTTAACAGAGTGTTGATTTATAGTTTATTCAGTGTAATTATTTCCTGAATCCTTCGATTCTGACGATCAAATTCTGGTTGATTGGAGTTTGGTGGTATCTGACTATTTGCATGTTGTGACATTCACATTGTCAATGTGTTTAACCTGCCTCAGTGTTTAATCTTTAATACATGGACAATTTCCAGTGTTTGTTGCACTGATGGTATCAAAATAATTTCTTTACTTTTTTGAAATTGGAATAACCAGTAGTCAGTCAAGATCAGCAGCTTGATTTTGTTTCTTTTCAACTTGCTTTTATCTTAATATTGGGTACATGAGAGTAGTTCTGATTGTTAAAATTTCAGATGTATCACTGCCCAGGTTAAGTTTCCAATCAAAATATCAGTTAGATTTTTACTTGAATTAAAAACAGTTATTCTATAAAGTATTAAATACCACTGGTCAATATTAGTAAGAATTTAGATGTAAATATTTATCCATTTTGCAAAGTGACTCATAAATGTGTGTCAGCCGTTTAGGATTTTAAAGCATATTACATATGTGCATCGGCAAAAACTTCAGATTTCTTTATACACTGTTACGTGGAATATGTATCGGCAAAAACTTCAGACTTCTTTATACACTGTTACGTGGAATATGTATCGGCAAAAACTTCAGACTT
Source organism: Ylistrum balloti (assembly GCF_031769215.1). Classification (NCBI taxonomy): domain Eukaryota; kingdom Metazoa; phylum Mollusca; class Bivalvia; order Pectinida; family Pectinidae; genus Ylistrum; species Ylistrum balloti. Next base: position 634,984 of record NW_026782437.1, read on the forward strand.
CTTTATACACTGTTACATGGAATATGTATCAGCAAAAACTTCAGACTTCTTTATACACTGTTACATGGAATATGTATCGGCAAAAACTTCAGACTTCTTTATACACTGTTACATGGAATATGTATTGGCAAAAACTTCAGACTTCTTTATACACTGTTACGTGGAATATGTATTGGCAAAAACTTCAGACTTCTTTATACACTGTTACATGGAATATGTATTGGCAAAAACTTCAGACTTCTTTATACACTGTTACGTGGAATATGTATTGGCAAAAACTTCAGACTTCTTTATACACTGTTACGTGGAATATGTATCGGCAAAAACTTCAGACTTCTTTATACACTGTTAAAAGAATTAAGCAGTTAGAGTTCCTTCTCCCTATCCATGAAAGATTTCAGTGTAACCATAAGTTGCATGATATTTGTACCACGTAGTGTTTTAGAATTTTCACATTTTAAATTTAAAGACTGATTGGTTCACATACCTTTATTTTTTCATAGGCTGAGCAAAAGTGAAAACGAAGAAAAAACTAAAACAATGATAATTGGGCTGTGAAGGATATTCCTAATGGATAATTATTATCAAATTCTTATAATGATTAATGGTACAGTAATTATGTACTTCATTAATTTTTCAGGGAAACTATACTGGTTAGATAATGGGGATCAAATGATGTACAGAACTTCATACCACAGGGATGATAGTGGACAACAGGGCTCTGCCTACAGATCCTGTCATGTTGTCACAATTACCTCCCCTGGCTGTGGATTCCATGACACAGGTAAATAGATATACTGAACCTTGCTATTGTGACAAGTGAAATTCACTTTTCTGTTTTATTGCTGTTTAGAATATGGTTTGGTGTGCAAGTTATACTTGATATCAAAATACTACAAAGTAGCAATGGCTTTGTAAATTGATATTACTGTCAATATTTACACAAAATCTTCTAATTGTTAAGATAGAGAAAATAAATACTTGTTTGATTTTAGAATATCACATGATACCTAGAGTAGAATTTATAGTTTCAAAGGCACAACACATCTTAACATCTTAAGTTTTATTGAAGCTAATTATATAGGCTAAATTTTAGAGGTAACAGAATTGCAAGTAACCAAAGTTAGACGGCTGATGTAGATCTGTGTTCCAATTGCATTCATCTCAGCTAATCAAGAACTCTCAATACCATTATGTTTCAGATACAATTAACAGAATTTATCCCACAGCTGGTCACTTTAGTGACAGGTAGACAGCACCCTTTATTTGGCAAGAGTCAGTATCGACCAGACTGGTGGCCTCAGGATGTTTCTTGGTCCTGGCCAGAATCTGAAGACATCAAGGAAAGTGATGATCTCAAACACAGCAACGACCTCAAAAAGGATGAGGTGAAAATTGAAATATATTGTAGCTATGTATTGATAGCACAAAATTTAACCTATCTTGTCAAACAAGGTGGGCTGTGATCTGATCCCTTTTTGTTTGTAGTCCATTGTCCATAAATAATTCTATATAAATCACAACTCCTCTTAAACCGTCCTTGGGATCTCAGTAAATATGTCACTTCATTCCTTATTGGTCCAGACTGATTTTCAGATTTTATTTATTTTCAAAATGGCAGCCAGTTGCCATACTGTTTTTTTGACAGGAAATGCTGTTGAAATCTTTCATAAAAAATTTTATAATAATTGAGAATAAGCCATTGAATATCAAATTTTGGGAATGTTAATACTAGGTTGGGAGTGAGGGAAATTTTTTTATCATTTTGAAGAAAATTGCTGTTGTATTGAAATTAAAGATCATGAAAGACTATATTGAAAAAAAAACTGAGCCAGAAACACTAATTGCTGAATTTAGTTTAGAAAGTTGTAACTCTCTTCAGGGTTAAAATTTCTGTTGTATAAAGAAAAGAATCGTCTTCCGAAGTCAAATTGCATCCTTTTATTCAATTGAAAACTTGTGTGTGTAACATCTTTAAATCATGAGTATCCGTATAGAAAGACTATAGAAAATGTGTTAATTTGATTCAATTTCTCTACTTTTAGTTAAGAATAGAAATGCTACGGAAAATAGTAACAAGTTGTTACAAGCATCTGGACCAGGAAAATTTACTCAGAGCTGCAAGTCTTCCGCAGGAAAACAAGGGCCAGAAACCTCCTGTTACCCGAGTGCTGGTGAGTATGAAACAAGAATAGAAAAAGTTCAAACTGTCACTCTCTTTAGTGTGTCGAGTTTTTGTCTAGAATCTATAATGCCCTGTCATTCAAGTGCCATTTGGTAAGTTCAGAATCTTAAATCCTGTCACCAAAGATGGTACTGTTAAGTATGCTTGGTCAGAAACCTCTGTTACCTAAATATTAATTAGTAATTTTGATCCAGTGTCAAAGACTCCTTTTTCAAGCGTTTGTTTAGTCAGAAACTCCCTTTCAACTGATAGTTGGGTGGTATTTTCGTTGTCAGAAACCCCAACCAGTCATCTGAATGTTAATGAAAGTATTATAAGATTTACATACTCAAGGGACCAAGACATTGTTGAGAGATAATGATAGATATCTTGTGTAGTTAATACAGTGTTGTTTTTGTTTCAGTTTGAGCATGATGGAAACCAGAATGCTGTTTGTTCTCAGGAAAATTCTAAAAGCACGGTCTCACAAGGTAACATTGACGCTTATGATATTGTTCCTTAACAATGTAACTATGATGTTTTTTAATTCTTGGTAAAAAAAATAGCAGCTTTATTATGTATACAGAATTTTAAATAATTCTATTATTTAAGCTGTAAATATTAGCATATTTACAATGTAGCTTGTTTGTACCTGTGTTAACAGATTACAGTTCTTGCCTTTATTCTCATATAATCTACTGAACCCACAGTCATCAACCCAGGAACGTTTTTATTTAAATATCAGTAGATGTATGCACTGAAATATCTGTAACTAATTCTTTTGTATTTTTAGAAATTGTCTGAAGTCATTCTCAAAATAGATATAAAAATCAGTTTGTTATTCTGTTCACAAATGAAGTGAAGATATGTTTCTCTTCTGTGTTTCAGTTCCGGCACAAGAGGAAAATTCCACACAGACTAACAACCCGATCTGGGTGTGTTTCCTTTGTGCCAAGCAATTCAGCAATCAGGAAGACCTAATGGTCCACCAAGACAAATGTGAGAATGAGGAGGAAGAGGAGACAGAGAGGGCAAGACTGTCGAATGTGTTACCGGTGCAAGGTGTCCAAAGAACTCCGCCCTCTCAGACACCTCCCTCTAATTTGCCTCCGCAGATCTTTCCAATATCCCAGCCTACCCATAAGGTCTCCACACATGTGAACCAATCCCGTGTGATTCCCACTCATTTGGTCCGGAGGCGAAGGAGACGTTTTAAGCCTGAGATATATATTCCTCCTCCCAAGGATGTTTTTATTAAACAATTGTACTTAAGGGAGAAACCACGAGATGATAGTTCACCAGTTGTCAAGCAGGAACATGTGGACAGTGACTGTGAAATCATTGATGTAGAGATGGTCACTACACCGGTAACACCTCGTACCCCAAAATCTCTAATGTCACAGCTGAGCCGTGACACAGAGGGTAGTCACAGAAAACGCCAGCTCAGCTTCTCTGCTCAGCTGGATCAGAGTGATTCTGACAGTGGTGGAGAGTCAACAACGAAGGAAACTAAACCTGCTCCCGCCATCTGCTCTCTACTTCTAAATATTGATCTCTCATCTCCTCTTGGACACAGAGTGAAAAAACAACTCAAAATTGATAACACTATTCCCATCATCACTAAAGCTGACATTTACTGTAGGGGATATGAGAAAAATAACTTTTTTGAAAAATTAAGACAGAGGGAAGTTGCATATCCATGTACATTTAAAAAGAAAAGGAAACATGCAGAGTTTTATCATAAAATGAATTTCTCAAAAGCACAAAGACGTGAGTTTATGATTACACAAATGACTGGTCTAAGTAGAAGGAGTCGTAAACTCCTCAGTCAAATGGATCCTTGTAAGGTGGAGTTGGAACACATGGATCCAGCTGAAGTTAAGGAGTGGCTGAGGCGTAAACCTAAGCCACTCATGCCTAATCATTACCAGCAGGCGCGGTATGCTCAGGCCATGTTTTCAAGGAATTCTGCCAATGCCAGACACTTCAGCAATGAGGTTATACAAAGGGCCATTTCAAAGCCTCTGTGTGGACCCCTTTCAGCCAAGATCCGTCATATGAACCAAAGTTTAGCCTCACTTTCAAAGATGGGCCCTATTCCAAGGTCATATATGATCACCCAGGTTGTGAAGAATCCTGACGGTTCAGAGACCATGAGGATGGTACATGACCAGAACTCAGTTTATCGCCCAGTCTATAGGTCCCAAGCTGCTGCTGCTAGTCGCAGAAAGCAGAATTTTGTGAGTGAGAGACTTGAGCGATCAAATAATGAAATAGAGATCATAGACTTGTCTTCATCAGACGAGGAAAAAGAACCTGTGAAACAAGATGTCCGAAAACCTGTCAAAGCAATCCATAGAACCAATATACTATCTAAAGTATTCAAACCGTCTGGGTCATTCCAGCCTCGTCCCTCTAGTAGTGGATTACAGAATAACCTGGCACTAAACAGACCACATCCATATGTTCATATCCCAGTATCTAATCCAAAGGGATTTAGTATTCATTCCTCACCTCCAGGAGGTCGCACATGTAAAGAGCTTCAGCAAAGACCTATGGCAGTTGGGGGGACTCATGTAGCAGAGTTTGGTGAGGCGGGACAGGGATTAGTGATGAAGTCACCCAGTCCTGGTCTAAAAATAAGCTCTGTATACAGCCTTCAGGACCCCCAGTCAGAACAAGTCATGGACAATGCAAACTTTACTACCATCAGATACCAGGCTGGCCTACTGGCTCCTGCTGGGCCTAGACCACCTCTCTCTAGGCCTCAGGGGATCAGACCACAGATAAATAACCCAAATGTGAGACAAGGACTCCAGGGACCTCCCAGGATGGTGAGGGGACCCAGGCCAGAGCCTGTTAAAACCTCCGTCCAAAAAATGGAGGTGACCGGTAAAAACAATGATACAGAGATGGTGGATGTCATCTGTATTGATGACGATGATGATTAGATGGCAAGAAATGGTCAGTGACCAGTTAAGTGTGCATGATTGTATAGCAGAATTGTGTACATGTGGTTTCAACTAGATTTCATGTCCATGTGTGGAGAATAATGCTGTGTAATTAATATATCTTGTGTGGTAAATTGCCCTACATGAGAAGTTAGATTTTTGTCATTCATGAAAGTTTTGTTTCAGAATTCCTATTCCAGATGTACTAGTCACTATAAAAACTATTTTAACTGGTATTTCTTCTAAGATTTCTGTATCAGGCAATTGGTAAAGCATATTGATAGGACATTTTTCTTGAGTTATGTTTAAAAAATTACAATCCATTATGTATTTCCCTATTCAGTTTTTAGCTGGTAATATGTATCAGTATTACATTACTGTATAGTGGGAAATGTTGGCCTCTACATTAACTTTTCAATTTGCCTAGTGTTGAATTTGCACTAGAAAAATATTTTTCAATAACTTCATATTTTGGCTAATCTTTATATTCACTGTTAGAAGGGTAAAAACGACACCAGTGAAAGTTTCTCTGTAAACAGTGACAAATTGATCAAGCACTAAGCTCAATCATATGACATTGCAATTTATACCAAAATCGCACAATGTATAATTACAAGGCATAATGTCATAAAAATAAAGGGTATGCAGATTAAAACTACATCAACATCAGTCCTATTACATATGTAACATTTCACTAGATTTCAGATTCAACAGTCCAGGTTTATGAAGCTCAGCATACTTCTCCTTCACTACCAAAGGCTCCGTGCACTGATATATTTATTTTTTAACCTTGCAATAATCTTAAGATTGGGATTAATTTTTTCAAGTAAATTGTACAAAGATCAATACCAATCAATTCAATGCAAGTTCTTTCACAAAGAAAAGAATCTAGTGTTTGATCATGATCCATTAATTGTTTATAAGACAATAATTAATATGCAAATAATGCAAAAGTCGATATGATACATGAATTTAATCATTTTAAAACTATGTTTATCACAAATTATTTTGATTTATACCTCATCTTACAACTGTATTCCTACATGTACCTATTCTAGTTGGGAGATTTACGTACCTCCATAACATCTTTTTAGAAGGGACATATTTTGTGTACTTTTTGTTATGATCAGTATAATTATGTAATTTTCATTATTATGTGCCAATTTGGAGTGTAAGTGTGTATGTCTTTAAATAAGTCACAGCACAATAATGCTAAAATTGGCTTTAGATGAAAATGAAATAGAAATGTCAAATTTAATCTTTCTGTTTTTTATACAAATATAGAATGCTTTGAATATGTTAAATGTACAGTAATTGTTTTGATGGAGGCAACTTGTTCCCTGATCACAATATTACCTAGATGTAGTAGAACGTGCTAAAAGTAAAGAATATGAAGTGTTCTCTGATCATAAAATCTCCTGCCCTGTTGATTAACATTTAATTACTCCACTTATCATGTTGATAACAAGTTGTTTTCCTTCTTTTATTGTATTTCCTTTACAAGATATGTTTTAAGTCAGTCCTTTGACCCTAGCTAGTAGGACCTGTTGCTCCTGTCACATTAAAGGATGTGTCACCTGTCATTATAATGGGATGTGTCACTTATGTCATAGTAACAGGATGTATCACTACTGTCATCATAAGAGGATGTGTCTCCTGTCGTTCTAACAGGCTGTGTCACTACTGTCATCCAAACAGGATGTGTCAACTGTCATAGTATCAGGATGTGTCACTCCTGTCATCATAAGAGGATTTGACACCTGTCGTTCTAACAGGCCGTGTCACTACTGTCATCCTATCAGGATGTGTCACTCCTGTCATCATAAGAGGATGTGTCACCTGTCGTTCTAACAGGCCGTGTCACTACTGTAATCCTATCAGGATGTGTCACTCCTGTCATCCAAACAGGTTGTGTCATCTGTCATTATAATGGGATGCGTCACTTCTGTCATAGTAACAGGATGTGTCACTCCTGTCATCATAAGAGGATGTGTCACGTATTGTTCTAACAGGCTGTGTCACTACCGTCATCCTAGCAGGATGTGTAACTCCTGTAAACCTAGCACGATGTGTAACTCCTGTCATCCTAGCAGGATGTGTCACTCCTGTCATCCTCTCAGGATGTGTAACTCCTGTCATCCTAGCAGGATGTGTCACTACTGTCATCCTAGCAGATGTCACTATTGTCATCCTAACAGGATGTGTCACTCCTGTCATCCAAACAGGATGTGCCATCTGTCATTGTAACAGGGTGTGTCACTCCTTATATCATAAGAGGAGGTTCCATTTGTCATTCTAACAGGATGTGTCACTACTGTCTTTCTGTGGGGATGTGTCACTACTGTCATCATAACAGTATGTCACTCCCGTCATAGTAAGAGGGTGCGTTACACAAGTCATCAAAACAGTAGGTGTTAATTCTGTCAAAGTAACAGGTAGCATTTTCCTTAAATGTTTTAATATCTGCAGATCTGCCTAGATTAATCCCATGAATTTTACCTTTAAGTGCAGATGCTTGCTAGCTTAAACAAAAAGACTCCTGCTTGTTTTAACTTACTTTATCATTGATTTCCTCCTCATCAATGTTTATAAGTTGTATTTGAAATATTTTGCCAAATCTATGTACTAAGCAACCAAATTTAGTGTTTAAGTTAATTGTAGTGTGTTCAAATTGAATCCTGACAAAATTAGATATTTGCAAAGACGAATTTAGAAACTGAGCAATAATTAATGGTTTGACTATAAATTTTGTATATATCTATAACTTGTCCAGTATATGTTAAAGTTGATGTGAAGATTTCTTGAGGCCATCCTAATGTTTTTGTAAAAGATTTTGTTATTGTATTTGAGCGGGTTTCCACATAATGAAAATAGCTAAAAATAATGGATGATCTGACAACATCACAATCACAGTCTTTGGAAATGTCATTAGTATCAGTAGCGCAGCATTCCAATATCAACAGCATCTGACTAAGGAAATACCTAGATGTTGTATGGCAGAAGAATTTATCTGTTTACCGGTATTTATCCTCTGTATATATGTAGCTAGATAGTGGTATATCTTGTGCAAGTAGAATTATGTTTGTCAAATGAAGTGTACTGTACATTAATAGTAATTACATTTAAATCATCTTTACCTAAATGGTAATGAATTGTCGTGCCAGACTAGTATACTGATAATGGTATAATAAAATCACCCTGTACCTAAATGGTGATATATGGTCGTACATGACCAGTATACTGATCGTGGTATAATATAATCACCCTGTACCTAAATGGTGATATATGGTCGTACATGACCAGTATACTGATCGTGGTATAATAAAATCACCCTGTACCTAAATGGTGATATATGGTCATACATGACTTGTATACTGATCGTGGTATAATAAAATCACCCTGTACCTAAATGGTGATATATGGTCGTACATGACTTGTATACCGATAATGGTGTAATAAAATCACCCTGTATCTAAATGGTGATATATGGTCGTACATGACTAGTATACTGATCGTGGTAAAATAAAATCACCCTGTACCTAAATGGTGATATATGGTCGTACATGACTAGTATACTGATCGTGGTATAATATAATCACCCTGTACCTAAATGGTTATATATGGTCGTACATGACTAGTATACTGATCGTGGTATAATATAATCACCCTGTACCTAAATGGTGATATATGGTCGTACATGACTAGTATACTGATCGTGGTATAATAAAATCACCCTGTACCTAAATGGTTATATATGGTCGTACATGACTAGTATACTGATCGTGGTATAATAAAATCACCCTGTACCTAAATGGTGATATATGGTCGTACATGACTAGTATACTGATCGTGGTATAATAAAATCACCCTGTACCTAAATGGTTATATATGGTCGTACATGACTAGTATACTGATCGTGGTATAATAAAATCACCCTGTACCTAAATGGTGATATATGGTCGTACATGACTAGTATACTGATCGTGGTATAATAAAATCACCCTGTACCTAAATGGTGATATATGGTCGTACATGACTAGTATACTGATCGTGGTATAATAAAATCACCCTGTACCTAAATGGTGATATATGGTCGTACATGACTAGTATACTGATCGTGGTATAATAAAATCACCCGGTACCTAAATGGTGATATATGGTCGTATATGACTAGTATACTGATCGTGGTATAATATAATCACCCTGTACCTAAATGGTGATATATGGTCGTACATGACTAGTATACTGATCGTGGTATAATATAATCACCCTGTACCTAAATGGTGATATATGGTCGTACATGACTAGTATACTGATAATGGTTTATTAAAATCACCCACCCTGTACAGAAATGGTGATGTTTGGTAGTGTTGGGCTGATATACTGATTATGTCTGGATTACAGATTTTCTAATAACTGTCATGAGAAAAAGCAACAAAAACAATAAAAATATTGAATTTGCTTAAGGCATAAGAATTCGTTTTTATTTTGTCTATTAGTTGTCTTTGCTAGCAAAGTTTGTTATCTTGTGCTATCTTGCCTTGCAGAAAAATAGCTATCGATGTTAATCTGATCAGATATTATTATGCTTCCCGAAAATTTTAGGGGGAGAATTATTGCCCTTTCTTTTAAATTCTTGTCGGGAGCCTCACTTGGGCCACAGTTGAGCAAAGATCATAGAACTTGGTGTAAACTTTGATCATATTAAACTAGAATTTTGAAACATGATTATACGTCAGTCATGCAAAAGCATGGTGATGTGTCATATAAAGAGAATGTGCAGTATACCAAATTCAGGGCCTGCAACCCTTAATTACAGAATTATTGCCCTTTGTTTAAATTTTTGTCCAAAAAATAGTTTTCAGGGAGCATTTATCAGTTTCACTGATACTCTGTTTTTTAATTGTGATAACCTTGATGGGGCTTGAAAGACTTAGAGATCTGTGCAATTTTAAAACTCGCAACACAAGTCACATAATTTTGTCTACATATTCTAATGCTTTGATTTTGAAAAGTTTCCAGTTCTCATGAAAATATGGCAATAGCACCTTGATGAACATTTTAATTTGCTTTTTTTTTATTCTGGAGCACATTTTGAAAAAAAAAAAATTTATATTTATTTTATTTTTCAAAGCATTTTCCACATACAGATAAACAACCTTGCACACCTCACACACCATAGCAATTGTACACCTCATGCATCTTATCATTGTATAGTCATCATCATCATCATCATCATCATCATCATCATCATCATCATCATCATCATCATCCCTTATACAATCAACATCATCATCCCTTGTACAATCATTATCATTGTCATCATCATCTCCTATACAAACATCATCATCATCCATTGTACAATCATCATCATGCCATGTACAATCATCATCATACCATATACAATCAGTATCATCCATGTACAATCATTTTCACTCACTCTGTCATCATCATCATCATCATCATTATTACTAAATATACAAGTACACAAACTTTCACACCCACACATACCACAAAATGAGAGAAGAAAAAAAAAGTATGAAAATGTATTGAAATGGACAGAGTAAATAATATGGGAGAGAGAGAGGGGGCAGGGGAGGGGGGAGAGAAAGAGAAAGTATTTACTGGGCTAGAGGTGAGATCTGATTTAATCATCAAAAAATCAAAACAAAAAATTAGCGTCTGGTGGGATAAATAAATTTCTTGGAAGAAGTAAAACTAAATGTAAATGAACAACCAAGAGAAATAAGAATTATTTTATAAATATATACCTGTATTAAATGAAAAGATATCAAAGCTCTTAAAATGTACCCTTGAAGTTCACAAATATATTAACAGATGAATTAGTCTGAGATTTCTAACAGTTTGTCCCATTTCATCCATTCAGCCCTAAACTTCTGTCAGGAAAGTTCCCCTTCACTATAAGCAGTACTTTTTTGACACATACAATACTCTTTAATTGAACCAATTAAATTTGTCAGATTTAATGCTTTATGTAGACATCTTATTTTGTATATGTAAAATTTGATTAAAATCCAAATTACATTATCTGTCTTATTACCTTTATCAGTGCCATTATGTAATAAATTACCAAAGAGAAATCTTTGTTTATTAAAAGAAAATGGGATAAGGAGTACATCAAAAAGGGTTTCTGAACTTTGTAGTAATGTTTGTGTTTCATGGCACTCCTATAGAACACGAATAATTGTTTCCCGTTCCATATTACAAAGGTTACACATAGGACTATTAGTTATACCAGCTTTAAACAAAAATGAATTAGTTGTTAATATATGTTGTATTATCCTATGTTGAAACCACTGTAGTTTGGTGTTTCTTGTAACTATGAAGGGAGTTGTGTAAACATCAGATCAGTTCAATTCATTATCTTCAAAAGTCCTCTCCCATTTTGTTCTACCAGTAGATATAATCACTTTTTTATCATCAGATTATAAAAATCCCTACAACCTCTAGTTCTATTTAAGAAAATGGCAATGTTATTTGGAATTGGTGGGTAGACAATTAATTGCTTATCAAATTCAATATTGCTTTTCTGCAAATATACCTTGACAGAAGAAATTACACCCTGATATTGAAGAAAGTTAGTATTGACACTGTGCATCTCTTTGAATTCTTGAAAAGTGTAAAACAATAATTTATTGTGACATTTTACAAGATCATTAACAATTGTTACCCCTCTGTTGTACCAATCTTTATAGAAAAAACGACTTTTTTCCAATAGTAAAATTTCTGTTATGCAGCAATGGCATTCTTAGATAAACTTTTCTTGCATTTTTTTAACTCCCACAGAATCATTAAGTCTTATCCAAGCTTTGAATATATCTTTCCAAAATTTGTGCTTACATTTTTTCAAACACTCTTGAATATACCCTCTCCCACATGTAGAAAGTTTTTGTAAATCGAATAATGAATTAAAAACTAATTGCCACTTAGATGGCTTCTGAATTAACCGTCTAATCCAACTCAATTTCAAAGAATCTATAAATACCTTAATGTTTACCATTTTGAGTCCTCCCTCATGATAATTCTGAGTCATAATATCTCTTTTTATTTTATCCACCTTACTATTCCATATAAAGCTATAAAAAATGGAGTTTATATTCTGCAAGAAATGTTCATCAGGGTTTGGTACAGATATAAATAAATTATTTAAATGTGAGAGCAGGAGAGATTCGATCAGAACTATTTTCCCAATGGGTGTAAGAATTCTACTCCAAGTCTGAATAAACTTTCATAAAAACAGTGAACCTCCCCTAGAAATCCTCTTGGCATGTTATTACAGTATTCCATTTCTCTATTTTTGGTAATATTTTTTAAACAAAATTTCTGTTTTCTAAATTGAAAAAATATTTGGTTGGTTTTTTTCCCATCTTCCTGCCATCTAGCTCTGGATCTTATTACACCACCTTTAACTTTCTTAATTCTAATGTTTTCCAACTCTTTTTTCTTAACATCTAATTCTTCTATATCTACTTGCTCTTGTTCCTCCATGTACTGAATAGTGTTGTTCCTAAGTAAATCTTCATTTTTGTTCTGTTCTTTCTATATGATGAATACAATATTGTTTCCCCCCGAATTTCCATGAGTAGGGTTTCAAGAAAAAGTTTGTCATCAATCGTAAATTCAATATCTGTGTCTGAAATAGAATCTATAGCATTTTTGTTGTATACCAGAAGATAATACTGGCTTTTTGTATCTATAATCACTTTTTTGACTAATTTCAAGCATTCTTCATCATATAAAATAGATGAATTAAATTTCCACAATCCCTTACCCCTTATGAATTCACTGAATTTTAACTTAAGTAAAGGAAACTAATGATCAGATCTGTACCCTGATTCTATAACTGAACTTAAAACACTTGATAACAAGTTTTCTGATATCAAAAATAAGTCTAAGCGTGCTTGTTTCATTGGGGTCTTTTTCCTCCAAGTGTTTGTGTTACTATCTGAATGTAATTTCCTATAAATATCAACAAGACAATAACTATCAATGATTTCTAGCAGTTTCTGTCTAGCGTTCTGATTATTTACATTTCTATAACCCCTATCATAGTCTAACTCTGGATTTAGAACCAGATTGAAATCTCCGCATATAATAAACTTATCATTACCAAAATCATCAATAGTGTCTACTAGAATATAACAAAAAATTGATGAGTCTGTGTTTGGGCCATACAGTCAAATAAGTGCAATTTTTGTACCTTCTATTAAAATATCAAGTGCTAAAAAGTTTCCTGATAAGTCCCTCTTTTCTTTATCTACCTTAATTTCACAGTTATTGTTTAACATAATAGCCACCCCTCTACAATTAGACTTAAAAGAGTTGAAATAACAATCAAAACCCCATTCTTTTCTAATACAATTCTGGTTTTCTTCTGTAAAATGTGTGTCCTGCAAACAGAAAGTAGAATGTCTCTAAGATTTAAGTATGAGAAAACGTCTTTCCTTTTAGTTATATCCCCGAGACCCCTGACAGAATAGATACCCCTTCCATCACGTAACGTTTCCAAATAACAATAGTAAATACTCTAGCCCAACAACAGAGAAGGAAAAGATATAAACATAGAGAACTAAAAAACATGTTTTGATGGTCAAAATCAAAATACAACTGTCTACTCACGTACACATACCTATAAATAAATAATAATAATAATAATAAAAACCCGTGGACTACCGGAAGTAAACTGAAAACCGGAAGTAGTATACTACTATTTAGAAACCTCTCAAACGTTCCGGAATTTACAAAAATACAACCAAGACTCTAAGATAAAGGAATAATTCTAGTTAAGCATTATTACTTTTCCGTATTTGATAATAATTTACACACGATCAAATGAATGGGGAAAAATAAATAAAAATATGCTAATTATAATTAGTATGTCTATGATAAAAAGAACTTGACTTACCAGTTTACAATAATTTTCCCAATGTAATCCATTTTTCCAAATTATTAGAAATTACAAGTTACAATCCACTTTAAAAAGATCAATCGGATCGATACACCAGGGAAAGTCCATCTCTGGTGGTACTAAAACGCACCAAGTCCTGTTATCGATCACTACACTATAGAAAAAATACACATTTTCACATGCACTGAATTGTGTCCATAAATAGAAATACAATGTCAACGAATTCCCATCTTAAAGTTTCGGTCATCTGCAAGAAGCTGGTCAGTTAGTTCAGTATCGTAACCAAGTCTACGCTTCGTACCGTCTTCTAGAGTCACGAAAAGCTTCCCATCAAAGCTGCATGAGCGTTTCACACTCTTCAGTTTACACGCCTGTTTTTTTAGAATGTCTTGGTTCCTTTTGGTCAAATCCTCGAAAACAACTAACTTGGTTCCACTCAGTTTCCGACGGTTACTAAGAATCTGGGTCTTTTTTATCCTATGGGTAAACTTACAGATAATAGTCCTAGGCTTGTCCTTACTAAATCTGCCCAGCCTGTGGGCAATGTCTATATCATTCTCATGTAAGTCTACATTGAGAGTGTCACGAACAAAGGAGGCCACTTTCCCCACACATTCCTCAGCCGTTTCTCTGTCATTTCTATCATCCAAGCCCACAATATGGATGGGATTTTTCCTCCCGTGCTGTTCTAAGTCATTAAGCTCGTAGTCTAAGGAGGCGTTACACTTCTCCGAATCCCTCACCTGATCCTCGAGCTGTTCTACTCTTCTCCTCAGAATCTCATTCTCTAATTTGAATATTCTTCCTTCCAGCTGGTCTACCAGAACTCTGTTTTCTTCACGTATGTCTTCCCTTAACCTTTCAAGTTTTCTGCCCATCATATTATCCATATCTGCTTTCGTCATCAATGCCGAGATAATCTCAAAAAGAACGTCAAACATGTCCTTCTCTGCCGATTCACTCAGCGCATCAAGAGTTTTACTCTTAGTACCACTTTTCCCACTGCTTACACTAGATCTACTAGTCGGCATTCTATAGAGTATATATGTCCAAATATATACCGAAAACAGGTATCGCCCGTGTATGTACGATACACGTAGGGTACAGGTAAACAGTTGTCAGAACTGTGGTCAGTCCATTTCCACAATTTCTTCCAAAGTTACCAACAAATAGCCTTCAGAATCCGTTTAAACAGTCTTTTAGTTTATCGTTTGCCAAAACGTAACATCTTTAGCTCAAAAGAAATCTGTGAAAATCACTAAAATATACGGAGCCCATAATACTGAACATTTTCGTCAGGTTGGAAAGTAAGGATTATGTAAAAATTCTTTATACACAACCAGGAATTTTAATATGTGCTAACCTGAATGATTCCGTGGTAAAGAAATGGGTGGTAAATATCTCCAACAAAGAGCTCACCAACAGCGAGAAAACATTACTCGCTAAGGGTATGAACTATGCCATCGTTCCAGATAAGATCCCAGTTGATGACTTTGTTGTAGCCACGGAACAAGCCTGCAAGAAACTAAACTTTGCGGAAGCTGACCAACTGAGATCACAGGGGTTTTAAAATCAACAAAATTACCTCAGAGAAACATGACTAAAGGAGAACGGGTCGCACTCCAAAAATTAGGAAGAGACAAATCCATCACAATATTACCAGCTGACAAAGGAAAGGCAACAGTCGTCATGGACACCGACGATTATGAGGCGAAGGTAATGAAAATGCTGCATGATAACAAGACATATGAACAGCTGCAGACCAACCCTACCAACAAATTTAAAAGACGCCTCATTTCTATACTGACTAGATTAAAACAAGAGAGCAAAATCACCGAAAGCCAGTATAGATATCTGTATCCCACAGCTGAAAACACCCCGAGAACATACTGCACACCCAAGATCCACAAGCAGGGGAACCCACTGAGGCCTATTGTGGACTACACTGGATCCATTGGTTACAACGTTTCCAGGTCACTAGCAGACATTCTTGGACCACTAGTGGGGAAATCGGAACATCATGTCAGGAATTCTAAACATCTAGCAGAAGCTATGTCCACCATCATGATCCAAGAGGATGAACAATTTATTTCACATGATGTTGTTTCTCTGTTTACCAATACTCCCATTGATGATGCACTGAAAATCATTCAAAAAACGCTTAGAGTCAGACAGATCCTGGCGTAAAAACACAAACCTCCAGATCAAGGACATCATGGATCTGCTAGAATTTGTACTAACCACAACATATTTCACATTCCGAGGCAACATCTACCAGCAACGCTTTGGAACTGCTATGGGGAGTCCAGTGTCGCCTATTGTCGCCAATCTGTTCATGGAACATCTAGAACAACACGCAATAGCCACTGCCCCCATAGATTGCAAGCCAAGCCTATGGAAACGATATGTCGATGACATTTTAGAAATAATCAAGAAGGGATCACAGAGAGATCTAACTAACCACATAAACACTATTGACACCACTAACAACATCAAGTTTACATATGAGGAAGAAACCAATTGCGGAATGCCCTTCCTAGACACACTTATAGCCAGAAGAGAAGACGGAACAGTGAAGTTATTGGTCTACAGGAAAAAGACTCACACAGACCAATACCTCAACTTTAAATCCCACCACCCTTTACATCAGAAGTTAGGGGTCGGACGCACGTTGCTCAATCGATGTGAGACAATAGTCACAGAACAACAGGACAAAATTCAAGAGCAGAGCCACATCATGAAAAATTGTGGATATCCGGAATGGGCCCTTAAACGGGCACAAAAACAGTGTCAAAATAAAGGAAAAAACAGAAAAAGACCTATGAAAGATCAAAACAAAACAAAAATCCAGGTGGTCATCCCATATATAAAGGGTATATCTGAAACCATCCAAAGGATATACCGCAACCATGGCATAGCAACAGCCATGAAGCCCCACAAGACGCTTCGAAATATCCTAGTCCACCCTAAGGATAAGATAACCAAAGAGAATGTCGCAGAATGCATATACAAGATCGGGTGCAAAAACTGTGACGCGTCATATATTGGAGAGACTGGAAGGCGATTCGGGGTTCGCCTTGGGAAGCACCGGAAAGATACCGAAAGACAAGAGGAAAAGAAGTTCACCCGATCAGAGAGGAAGCAGTCGGAGTCCCAGATAAACAAATCGGCAATCACTGACCATGCCATGCAGGAAAACCATGTGATTGCCTGGGAAAACTCAAAGGTGCTCGATAGTGAGAACCATCTTCTGAAGCGACAGATCAAAGAAGCCATCTGGATACGCCGCAGCGGGGCAGTTCTGAACCGAGATGAGGGGGCTCATAGACTCTCGCACATCTATGACCAGGTAATAAAATAAGCGTAGCCGAATGGTTTTACTATTCGCTAACAGTCATTTCGGCACTTGTCAGCATGTCCGAAATCGACGCTATTCCACGACAACTCGTACACATATCACACCTTTGTGTACATGCTTTACTGGTCATTTGTCTGAGGAAGGTGACAGCGTACGGATCGTACTGGTCACCGAAACGTCACATATTAAAATTCCTGGTTGTGTATAAAGAATCTTTACATAATACGGAGCCCATACTCACATCGACTGACCAGGTCCAGCTGACCTTGACCTCTCAAAGAAATTTTATTCAATCTTTCATCTAGGAAAGACAGTTGTCTTGCCATTTGCGTCCACAATGGAATTATGAAATGAGACACTTGTGTAGAGACTATAGGTCCTCATCCTTCTGCAATTTATCTTGGTCGGGCTTTGGACATGGGTTCACTTGCATTGTAGGAAAAGCATACTTGCCTGTTGAGCAAAAGGGGACATTACTAAATTCATTAATACAAAGAAATGTTTTGGAATAAATGTTGTCACCTTGGATGAAATTTGATAGTAAAATGGTACTACTTACTGGTATATATTCAGCATTTCAGAATTCAGATTTATTTGCAATAGTGCTTATGTTGAATATTCATGATATCTAATTTCCCACTCAGCAGGTGGCTGTTATTTGCAAAATGTTTTTGAACTTTCTTTAATTTCGTTTTCATTATCAAATTGTGTTGTTTTCACTTCAACAAAAACAAGATATTGACTCAATCTTGTTTGTGATTAGGAGAGTTGGACAAAACACAACATAAAGCAGATTTCTGATGTTGTCGCTTTTTATTGCTGGATCAGAAATATAAACATTTCTGTAATAGATGAAGACGTCATAGTATACATTCATCACATGTTTATTTTATTGGCTTCAGCTAAAATAAGTCCATGGTCTCTATATCTAATGTAATACTTACAAATCTAAATCTTCATCTATATATGGTGCTTGATATAACGATAGTGGATTACCATACAACCATCAATTGCACAGCCATTTTGAGACTAGAAATGCTATCTGGCTAATAAGCTACATCTGTTTACACATGGTTCATAAAATGGATACAAATTCTATATGACTTTCGTAACCTCTCCTTACTTATATTAAAAAGCATGGTTCTACATGTATGTATTTAAGATGACAATTCTGCATTTGGATTTTTTAGACTGATTATGCTACTTAGCTAATGTCCACTTTCAATCTAACTGGCTCTTGACACTTCTATAAAAAGACGAGGCACAAATCAGAATACTAATTATTTTCCTGATATTTTACATATCGGAATTTATATACAGGATATTTCACATAGACCTCATTCACACATTATATTCAGCAATTAAGATATAATCAATTACCCTTTCCCAATATAAGAATATTTTACATAATCACCATCTTTGCATGAAAAATTTTTTGCATGCAATAGCAATTGCCATTTTGACATTTAAAAATCACATTCAGCAACTCTCAACAAGCACTGGCCTTCTATAAACACCAACTTTACTAAAATATGGAAATGGTTTCATTTTGATTAATGAATACTTCTTCATTAGGTACATTGTATAACAACTCTTGCATCTACTCACATACACAACTATTTGATTTAGAGGTATTGGTTGATTCAGTACTGCTGTCTCTACCAGGTTGTAGTTAATCTAAAAATACATATCCAAGTACAGATTTATAATTCAAAGTCTATATTCCACCCATACATACATATTTGTAGTGGAGGTATTCATCAATGCCATATTTACTGCCCTCACGCCCGAGACCTGATTCCTTCCAGCCTCCAAATGGAGCTTCAGGGGCAGACAACAATCCTTCGTTGACTCCTACGATACCCGTTTCCAGCTGCTCAGCCACACGCCAGACCTGACTGAGGTTTTGGGAGTAGAAGTACCCTGGGAAGTTCGTGTTAGTGTAATATTAGGCTTTAAGTGTTAGTGGAACATTAGGCTATCATTAAGACAATTTAAATTCATGGCACTTTACAGCCAAACATACCAAGAATTAAAATTTTGTTTAAATTTTCAAATCACACTTTAAGCATTGGTAAACTGAGCACTGGGAATGAATTTCTCATATTTGTTTACATGTTACTTGAATAATGAGATTATCTTGATTTTGTTTTAAATATCTGTCAAAGATCAGCTTGGTTCAGTTACTTCATAGCACTTTTGTTCCGAGAACGTATTAGCAAAAACTGAATTATTCAAGAAATATTAACATTAACATTCAGAAAACGGACTAGTTTTTGCTACAACTTGACCTTATCCGACAATCCTTATCAAATGTAAATGATTTTTGTTGGTTTAATCTAACTTCATGTTTTGATATGCAAAAATTATCATTGCATCATTTTAGAATTATGATACTTTTAATTGGCATGCCATTTGATTTAAATTGATTGATGAGGGTTTCCACATTAATGTACATTACATAGGGGCAGGTAATCAAATAGATGAAGTAGAAAAGGCTAAATCATGAAAAAAGTGTGTTGTAGTAAAATTGTCACAAACCTGCCAAACCTGATGATGTAACATTTGCTATCGCAACTGCTTCCTCCTCCGTTTTAAACATGTAAAAGAAATATTTTTAGTTAAATTTGTCTTCATTTCTCTTTTTTGATTATGTTGCTACATTCTTTGCTTTCCAATTCTTTTCTTTTTCAACAAAAAATCTTGGCCGTTTAAGCATCACTGATGAGTCTTAGAAGGATGAAACAGCTGTATGATGCTGTTTTAATTCATAATTTGGCTCAACTTTTTCTAAGGCTTCATTTGTATGTGCTGTTTACTTGTGCTTTTTTTACGATCTTACATTTCCATTCAATCTTTATTATATAATCAAGAGAAATATTGTAGAATTGTAAAATTCAATGGAGGATTTTTATGCATTGAATTTGCGGATCCTTGTAATCCAAGCATTAACCACAAGCTGATAAAATTAGTATAAGTAGATTAATTGAGCTATATTTGTCCATGAAATCAAGTGTCCACAATTTTCTTTTTTAAATCACGAAACTATATGATATTACACTATTACACAATCTACAATTCGAATACCAAGACATATCTGTGGAAGATACCTGGTATCAAAAAAAGCTTTTGAAGTTCAAAAGCTAATTCACTGGGTATGTTAGAGTTGTAATGATTCATGGCATGTGCAAGATTTAGGTATATGTTAAGATTCTGTTATATATGTACTTACTTCAAAATAGGAGCAACAGGTCCAAATGTCTCCTCAGATGAGCACCTCATTTCCTGTGTTACATGAGATAGAAGGGTGGGAAGGAAGAAGTTTCCGTCCAGTCTCTTACCCCCCCTGACAACAGTAGCCCCTTTACTCACAGCATCATCTACATGGCCCTGGACCTGTGACCATATAAAAAGCAATGTATGGTAGTATGTCATAAGGAAGCATTATACCATGAAAACTAATAATCAGTTATTCAAAACAACGAATATGATGACCTGCAAGAACAACAATGTACTAATTAAAAAGTACAGTACTTTTGAATTACTTCCTAAGATGTACATATTTAACACATATATCTATCAACAACAGACAGATTGGAACTGTAGTTCCAATAATAAGTTGTGAAATGAATGCTCAGAAAAAGCCAAAGCACCAATTCCCATCACATAATCTCTCTCTATATATATATATATGTGTGTGTGTGTATCAAAGTAACTATTATACATATAAGTGGACTATTGGATGAGAAATCGTGATAAGGAGCAAGCCAGAGGTAAGGATCTTTAAAATAAAATTGTTTAACACCCTTTGTATTAGAGTATCATGGTTAAACCAACATTTAGGACCATAAGTGATCAAATAATTCTTAATTGAAACCGACAGTTCTTAGCAACACATGAACTACATACCGTTTTTATCCCAGTGACATTCTAGTCAATACCTTGTCTACAGCTTTACTGTTGATCAATGGGCCTTGTGTGGTACCATCCTCAAACCCGTCTCCCACTTTGAGTTCCCGGTCCATGGTTTCTGCTACTTTCTGTACAAACTTATCATAGATCCCTTCCTGAACCAGAATCCGATTGGCACACACGCAGGTCTGCACCAAGTAGTTGTAACATTTTTACAAAGAGCAGTATATTTAGTTTTATTACAAATGTCGAGTATTGTCCGAATGAAAGCCATTGCAACATACAGTGTAAATAACTGACCAATTTATTACCTCAAAAAGCTGAACATATCTGGACATTATTTGATCCTCCTTCATAAATTTCATAACATAAATCTAACTTCTGTTATCATGTCTTGACTTTATCAGGTCAGATTCCATACCTGTAATTTGACTTGAAACTTACCTGACCAGAAACCCTAAACTTACAGCCCATCAGTCCCTTGACAGCTGCATCAACATCAGCACTGTCAAACACAATAAAGGGGGCGTTTCCTCCCAGCTCAAGGGAAACTTTCTTCACAGTGGACGCTGATTGCTCCAACAAAATCTGAATAAATATCTCAGTAATTTACCAGAAAATTTGTATCTATGCAAAATCAAACTGTTATTTGTGAAATATGTTTTAAAGAAAAAGAAATCTCAGTTTGCTGAATTTGTCAAAACTATTTTCAGACGACTGTCTTATTATTCAGATATAGACTTACCTTGCCAACTTTGGTGGAACCTGTGAATGAGATCTTCATAACCAGCGGATGTTTACACAACATTTTCCCCACCTCAGCAGCATGGTCAAGGGATGATGTTACAACATTCAGAACACCTGGGGGCATTCCAGCCATAGATGCTAACTAGAGAAACACAGAAACAAACTCTTTATTGGCCCATACATCTTACAGGTGTGCAATGATCGCAAAGATTCGACACGTTTACAATACTTTGAAATTTCATGGTTTTACCTATTGTCATGAAATGGATTATTGCTTTCCAACTGAAAATCTATTTTCAAAGTGTCTTTATTAACAGTTATATCCAGTTCTGAAAAATAGCGAACAAGATGTCTATAGGGCAGGTATAACTCACCTGGTTTAGTTTGCTGAAAATGATTCATTAAAACTTCAGGAAATGTATTTAAAACACACATATTTCCCCTTTCAGGTACCATCCTCCGTCTCCAGAGGGTTTAATGCACTGTTTATACAAAACTAGGTTCAATTCACACATGGATGCTTCAGATCATATTAGGATATCATTGACTCATTTCAAAGAAGGAGGAATTAAAAGAATTTGCTTTATCATTAATATTGGGTTCTGCCCCTCCTGCAGAAAAGGCATAGATCTTCCCAGCCAATAGATCTGAAACAAACTGTTTATACAAAGTTGATTTCCCTTCCCAAATAATGCTTCAGATAAAACCTGGGCAAAATCAGGACATTTCTGCAGGAGGAATAGGATTTCAAAGACTTTGCTCTAATTCCCCTATTGGCCCTTCTGGCCTGGTGAGCTACAAAGTTCAAGTTTCTCTTTTCACAATATTATCCTATCTTTGAAATAGCGAAATCAAAATCCCCAAAAATAACATCCTTGACGTACCTCACATTGGGCAAGAGCTGAGTAAGGGGTGTCTTCAGCAGGCTTCAGTACTACAGTACAGCCTGCTGCAATGGCTGCACAGGCCTTTCGAGTTATCATAGCATTTGGAAAATTCCACTAAAAGACAAAAACAAATTTTTCAAGAAATTTCTCTATAAAATCAGCATCAAACTGTTTGCTGGATACTACTGTATTGAAAAAAATAATTCTTGATTTAAAAAGTTATGGGGAAAATCACATTCCTAGCAACAAATGCATTTTACCGGAGTGATCATGCCAGCAACACCTAACGGTTGTTTGAGGACAAGCATGCGACGTGTATTGGTTGTAGTTGGGATAATGTCTCCATACACTCTCCGGGCTTCCTCAGCAAACCATTCTATGAATGCTGTGCCATAAGCCACTTCTACCGCAGCATCTGCAAGAGGCTTGCCCTAAATTATACAAAAACAAGGTCAAGGTCAGAGACTTCATTGAATCACACAAGTACAATGTAAAATACCAGGGTATTTCCCAAGATTGCATAAAATTAAAAAAAAAAAAAAAACTATTCCAAAATTTCAAATTTATTTCAGAAATATCTCATGAAGACATAAGTCAGAGGCTTACCCTAAATTCTATATTGTCATGTAATGGTCCTGCCTAGATTACTTCAATACAATGCAGGGGCGTAGCTAGCTCAGCAGAAATGTGTAGGCCCAGGCGAGGCGAGTGCCCCCCCCCCCCCACCACCACCACCATCACCACCACCACCACTGGAGGAAAATGAATTTCATCATTTCAAAGATGTTTTGAATCGTTTTCTGAGACAGTTTTTTTTATTGATTTAACAACAAACTTCAACCCCTGACTAACTAAAAGACTTTATTTTGTTTGAAAAACTTATCGATCTACGATTGTAATCCAGAAGCCTTCTTCATTTTGAAAATTTGCACTTTACAAGATTATAATCGGAAACGTTGAAATGATAGTAAGAAGTAGAATAGTATGACGTGTATAAAGTTCCGGAAAGCAATGCACTAGGCCTTATTATTCAACAATTTTCTATTTCTATTTTTTTATTTATCAAATGTATCAGATATCTATTTTTAACAATAGTTTTGTAATTTTGTCCGACATACTCGATCCACGGATTTTTTATGTGTAAGAACGGGTGTTTTCTTTCTATGGAAGCTACGCCCCTGCAATGATAATGCCACTAACCTCCTGTTTTCATCTTTACATTACAGATGTACTTTACCAATCCTTCTGCACATTACACAAATGCAGTATCAAGGTCAAATACTTTCTCTGCATTCCTAATACATGTGATTTAATACATTTCTAGAAGTACTAATATTATTCCAAGATCAGAGTAATTAGTAAGTTACCGGAAAAAAAACTGTAGGAAATTATTGTAAAAAATAATTTAGTGAACAAAATCTATGATATGTTGATAAAACATTAAAAATGGCACGAGAAGGAATTTTCCACTATTTCAGCTGTGATTAGTGTTAGAACATTACAAATGCAAATTGCTTCCTTACCATTTCAGCTGTGAGAAGCTTTTCAAGTTCATCTTTATGTTGTGTACAAAGCTCTGCCCATTTTCTGAGAATACTACTTCTTTCCTAGAAACAGAATAATACATGTGTTGAGCGTTCTCCATCCAAAGTACATGGTTCAATGCCCCCTCCCTACCCCACTCCTGTGGCAGGTTGAATTTCTAAGGCAGTAAAGAAACAGATCAGTTTATGCCTTAAGAGGTGGTGTTCTAGAGAAAGACACTGTATCCCATTTACTCTGTTATTCAGTAACATAACTTCCATCCACTCCAAGGAGGCCATGCCTCTAAATGACACTGGCTATTGGTGGGGAAATAAAACATGCAAATACAAATACTCACTACATTCTTACTAAAATCTAAAATGATACAATATTTTACTAATTACATATCACTATATCTAGATACTAACCCTGGCTGTGGTTTCCTTCCACGTCTGAAACGCCTTGTAAGCCACCTTTATTGCTTCCTCTGTGTCCTGGGCATCCATGTCAGGGACGCTCCCTATCACTCCACCTGTCGATGGATTGACCACTACAAACAAGGTATTTAAAAAATTACATAACATCATTGGTCTTTCTTAGTTGACAAGGAAAACGTGACTTAAATCTTTGTTATGTATATCTTGATTATGATATAAAGATCAATCGATTTTGGAAATAAATGGAAAACAAAGATGTCTGACTGGCTTCTCAGCATTCTTGGTACTTTGAGGTTACAATCACTTCCATTCACTGCACCCCTGGAATAGATCCTGGCAAAACTGAAGGCTCAGGAGAGCTAATTTCATTGGTCTAGAGCAAGTTTCAAGAGAAAAAACTGACCAAGCACAGTCTGATATGCTTTTTTGAAGATTACAAAAGACCAACACCCAACTTTAAAGTGAGCACACCATACCATTATATAATCTCGATTAAAGGATTAAACTAGTCTTCTCGTCTTATCCATAATGTGTCACTTCTTAAAAGATTGAAAATGTATTCTTATTTCTCATATCTTAATGGCTATTTTCTTCAATTAAGCTTGGTGAAAAAAATGTATTAATTATGAATTGATGCAAGATATCTCATATGTAAAACATCTCCAAAAAGTCTAATGCATCTCATTATCATTATACTGACTTACAAGTAAGGAAGATAACAGTATGATACCTGATGTAACATACAAGACATTTCAGTTCTATATTTTTCCATTTATAGAAGTACAATATATTTAATGTGTCATGTTGAATTATAAACAGGCTGCGTACCTTGAAAAGTTTTCCCACTGGCAGCAGGAATCCATTTCCCATCAATGAATGCATTTTCATGCATGAATGAACTAGCATTCCTTGTAACCCCAGCTGTTGCAGCTGGTACTCTGTCCATCCTTAGTTGGTGGAGCGTTAAGGCTACAGAATGAAATTTCCTAAACAAAAAAGGCTGTAAAGGAGAAGTGAAAACATTTACATCAAATGCAACCTAAATTAGTAAATAAATGAAATGAAGACAAAACAAATACAATTGAAGAACCTTATACTATTTCTACCAAGTTTGACAGATATAAGAAACATGTCTATTAATGAAAGGATGATGGTCCGATATAATCGATTATCTAATAGTTGATTGATCAGTTGTACCTTAATATTTTAGCAAAAACCAAAATTGTAACTTGGCATAATAAAGATGTCAATTGCCAATAATATTCATTCTTATACAAATTCTTGGTAAGCGAGATATTTCGTTTAAAGGTTCAAGAAATGAAATATTAATTCCATGCAGAATGCATTCATTTTCTATGAAAATTAACACACAGTCAGGTGAATAATTATGTGATCGATTAAATACATAAAAAGATCTATCCAATTTCAACAGATAATTGATTATTGATTTTAACCAATACCCCATCTCCAACATCGTATTCTTCCTTCAGTCCTGCATGTTGGTAAACATTGCCCAAAATGGAAGAGTATGTCTCACTCTGTTGTATATTCGTGGTGAAGAAAGTATGCTAATATTCAAATTTGTTATATGTATATTTGAATCTATCAGACTTTCAATCGATACTGATTTATTGCCAAATCCTAAGCAGTTCTAAGGACATGTAATAGCAATTCTTTTTCCTATTATTCGTTTTTCAAATATTGAGCTTTTGAATTGTATACATGTCAATCTACTTGTAATATTTACGATGGAATGTATATTAAAGTACATTTTACATGTATCCTTGTGTTTCCAAGTGACCAATGTTTTATGCACAACACTTTGATAGCCGATCCATTACATTACAGATAACGTTAGCCTGCATACCGAAGAAATCTGCAGTCTTAATTGTTTTGATCAATATCACTGATAAATTATGCTGAATTCGCTCATACTATAAGTGATAATTCCGCATTTCGCCTCATTTACTAACTAAACTACTATAGCAGACTTTTTCTTCTTTACGTACAGGTCACTAACTATCTTCCAAAAGATTGATACAAACCATGATGTGAAAACTGATCCCTACATGTCCACGCTGCGATACTGGGGAACATAT
The DNA here is from genome assembly GCF_031769215.1 of Ylistrum balloti. Taxonomy (NCBI): domain Eukaryota; kingdom Metazoa; phylum Mollusca; class Bivalvia; order Pectinida; family Pectinidae; genus Ylistrum; species Ylistrum balloti. The sequence goes on from NW_026782437.1 coordinate 661,992, forward strand.
CTCATGATATAATCTAATATGGAAGCCTCTTATCAGTATACGTGTAACAGGATATTAAAAAACTAAAAAACTGAAAAAGTTAGAGTAGTTTCCCTTATACCAGACCGAGCCCATCCTAGAGGGTTTGTCATGAGCTGCGTACTTGCCTGTCGATCAAAAGGGGATATTACTGAATCCATGAATACAAAAAAATATTTTGGAATAAATGTCACCTCGGATGAAATTTGACAGTAAAATGGTACTACTTACTGGTATACATTCAGCATTTCAGATTTAAGATTTATTTGCAAAATATTTTTGAACTTTCTTTAATTTCGTTTCCATTATCAAATTGTGTTGTTTTCACTTCAACAAAAACAAGATACTGACTACATCTTGTTTGTGATTAGGAGAGTTGGACAAAACACAACATAAAGCAGATTTCTGATATTGTCGCTTTTTATTGTTGGATCAGAAATATAAATATTTCTGTAATAGATGAAGATATCATAGTATACATTCTCTACGTGTTTATTTTATTGGCTTCAGCTAAGATATGTCATTGGTCTCTACATCTAATGTAATACTTACAAATCTAAATCTTCATATATATATGGTGCTTGATATAATGATAGTGGATTACCATACAACCATCAATTGCACAGTCATTTTGAGACTAGAAATAATATCTGGCTAATAAACTACATCTGTTTACACATGGTTTATAAAATGGATACAAATTCTATATGACTTTCGTAACCTCTCATTACTTATATTAAAAAGCATGGTTCTACATGTATGTGTTTAAGATGACAATTCTGTATTTGTTTTTTTTAGACTGCTTATGCTACATAACTAATGTCCACTTTCAATCTAACTGGCTCTTGACACTTCTATAAAAAGACGAGGCACAAAGCAGATTACTAATTATTTTTCTGATATTTTACATATAGGAATTTATATATAGCATATTTCACATAGACCTCATTCACAAATTACATTCAGCAATTAAGATATAATCAATTACCCTTTCCCAATATAAGAATATTTTACATAATCATCATCTTTGCATGAAAAATTTGGCGTGCAACAGCAATTGCCATTTTGAAATAAAAGTACACATTCAGCAACTCGCAACAAGCACTTGACTTCTATAAACACCAACTTTACTAAAAATATGGAAATGGTTTCATTTTGATTAATGAATACTTCTTCATTAGGTACATTGTATAACACAAACAACTCTTGCATCTACTCACATACACAACTATTTGATTTAGAGGTACTCATTGATTCAGTACTGCTGTCTCTACCAGGTTGTAGTTAATTTAAAAATATATATCTAAGCAGAGATGTATAATTCACAGTCTATATTCCACCCAGCTGTACCTTAATATTTTCTTGTGTTTTAGCAAAAACAAAATTGTTATTAAGCATAATAGAGATGTCAATTGCCAATAATATTCATTCTTATGCAAATTCTTGGAAAACGACATATTTGGCGTTAAAGGTACAAGAAATAAAATATTAATTCCATGCAGAATGCATTCACTTTCTATGAAAATTAACACACAGTCAGGTGAATAATTACATGTATGTGATCGATTAAATACACCAGAAAACCTATTCAATTTCAACAGATAATTGATTATTGATTTTAACCAATACCCCATCTCCAACATCCGTATTGTTCCTTCAGTCCTGCATGTTGGTAAACATTGCCCAAAATGGAAGAGTGTGTCTCAATCTGTTGTATATTCGTGGTGAAGAAAGTATGCTAACATTCAAATTTGTTATATGTAAATTTGAATCTATCAGACTTTCAATCGATACTGATTTATTGCCAAATCCTAAGCAGTTCTAAGGACATGTAATAGCAATTCTTTTTCCTATTATTCGTTTTTCAAATATTGAGCTTTTGAATTGTATACATGTCGATCTACTTGTAATATTTAAGATGGAATGTATATTAAAGTACATTTTACATGTATCCTTGTGTTTCCAATTGACCAATGTTTTATGCACAACACTTTGATAGCCGATCCATTACAGATAACGTTAGCCTGCATACTGAAGAAATCTGCAGTCTTAATTGTTTTGATCAATATCACTGATAAATTATGCTGAATTCGCTCATACTATAAGTGATAATTCCGCATTTCGCCTCATTTACTAACTAAACTACTATAGCAGACTTTTTCTACTTTACGTACAGGTCACTAACTATCTTCCAAAAGATTGATACCAACCATGATGTGAAAACTGATCCCTACACGTCCAAGCTGCGATACTGGGGAAAATATCTCATAATATAATCTAATATGGAAGCCTGTTATCAGTACACGTGTAACAGGATATTAAAAAATTAAAAAACTGAAAAAGTTAGAGTAGTTTCCCTTTAAACCAGACCGAGCCCATCCTAGAGGGTATGTCATGAGCTGCGTACTTGCCTGTCGATCAAAAGGGGATATTACTGAATCCATGAATACAAAAAAATATTTTGGAATAAATGTCACCTCGGATGAAATTTGACAGTAAAATGATACTACTTACTGGTATACATTCAGCATTTCAGATTTAAGATTTATTTGCAAAATATTTTTGAACTTTCTTTAATTTCGTTTCCATTATCAAATTGTGTTGTTTTCACTTCAACAAAAACAAGATACTGACTACATCTTGTTTGTGATTAGGAGAGTTGGACAAAACACAACATAAAGCAGATTTCTGATATTGTCGCTTTTTATTGTTGGATCAGAAATATAAATATTTCTGTAATAGATGAAGACATCATAGTATACATTCACCACATGTTTATTTTATTGGCTTCAGCTAAGATAAGCCCTTGGTTTCTATATCTAATGTAATACTTACAAATCTAAAAATTCATCTATATATGGTGCTTGATATAATGATAGTGGATTACCATACAACCATCAATTGCACAGTCATTTTGAGACTAGAAATAATATCTGGCTAATAAACTACATCTGTTTACACATGGTTTATAAAATGGATACAAATTCTATATGACTTTCGTAACCTCTCATTACTTATATTAAAAAGCATGGTTCTACATGTATGTGTTTAAGATGACAATTCTGTATTTGTTTTTTTTAGACTGCTTATGCTACATAACTAATGTCCACTTTCAATCTAACTGGCTCTTGACACTTCTATAAAAAGACGAGGCACAAAGCAGATTACTAATTATTTTTCTGATATTTTACATATAGGAATTTATATATAGCATATTTCACATAGACCTCATTCACAAATTACATTCAGCAATTAAGATATAATCAATTACCCTTTCCCAATATAAGAATATTTTACATAATCATCATCTTTGCATGAAAAATTTGGCGTGCAACAGCAATTGCCATTTTGAAATAAAAGTTCACATTCAGCAACTCGCAACAAGCACTTGACTTCTATAAACACCAACTTTACTAAAAATATGGAAATGGTTTCATTTTGATTAATGAATACTTCTTCATTAGGTACATTGTATAACACAAACAACTCTTGCATCTACTCACATACACAACTATTTGATTTAGAGGTACTCATTGATTCAGTACTGCTGTCTCTACCAGGTTGTAGTTAATTTAAAAAATATATATCTAAGCAGAGATGTATAATTCACAGTCTATATTCCACCCAGCTGTACCTTAATATTTTCTTGTGTTTTAGCAAAAACAAAATTGTTATTAAGCATAATAGAGATGTCAATTGCCAATAATATTCATTCTTATGCAAATTCTTGGTAAACGACATATTTGGCGTTAAAGGTACAAGAAATAAAATATTAATTCCATGCAGAATGCATTCACTTTCTATGAAAATTAACACACAGTCAGGTGAATAATTACATGTATGTGATCGATTAAATACACCAGAAAACCTATTCAATTTCAACAGATAATTGATTATTGATTTTAACCAATACCCCATCTCCAACATCCGTATTGTTCCTTCAGTCCTGCATGTTGGTAAACATTGCCCAAAATGGAAGAGTGTGTCTCAATCTGTTGTATATTCGTGGTGAAGAAAGTATGCTAACATTCAAATTTGTTATATGTAAATTTGAATCTATCAGACTTTCAATCGATACTGATTTATTGCCAAATCCTAAGCAGTTCTAAGGACATGTAATAGCAATTCTTTTTCCTATTATTCGTTTTTCAAATATTGAGCTTTTGAATTGTATACATGTCGATCTACTTGTAATATTTAAGATGGAATGTATATTAAAGTACATTTTACATGTATCCTTGTGTTTCCAATTGACCAATGTTTTATGCACAACACTTTGATAGCCGATCCATTACAGATAACGTTAGCCTGCATACTGAAGAAATCTGCAGTCTTAATTGTTTTGATCAATATCACTGATAAATTATGCTGAATTCGCTCATACTATAAGTGATAATTCCGCATTTCGCCTCATTTACTAACTAAACTACTATAGCAGACTTTTTCTACTTTACGTACAGGTCACTAACTATCTTCCAAAAGATTGATACCAACCATGATGTGAAAACTGATCCCTACACGTCCAAGCTGCGATACTGGGGAAAATATCTCATAATATAATCTAATATGGAAGCCTCTTATCAGTACACGTGTAACAGGATATTAAAAAATTAAAAAACTGAAAAAGTTAGAGTAGTTTCCCTTTAAACCAGACCGAGCCCATCCTAGAGGGTATGTCATGAGCTGCGTACTTGCCTGTCGATCAAAAGGGGATATTACTGAATCCATGAATACAAAAAAATATTTTGGAATAAATGTCACCTCGGATGAAATTTGACAGTAAAATGATACTACTTACTGGTATACATTCAGCATTTCAGATTTAAGATTTATTTGCAAAATATTTTTGAACTTTCTTTAATTTCGTTTCCATTATCAAATTGTGTTGTTTTCACTTCAACAAAAACAAGATACTGACTACATCTTGTTTGTGATTAGGAGAGTTGGACAAAACACAACATAAAGCAGATTTCTGATATTGTCGCTTTTTATTGTTGGATCAGAAATATAAATATTTCTGTAATAGATGAAGACATCATAGTATACATTCACCACATGTTTATTTTATTGGCTTCAGCTAAGATAAGCCCTTGGTTTCTATATCTAATGTAATACTTACAAATCTAAAAATTCATCTATATATGGTGCTTGATATAATGATAGTGGATTACCATACAACCATCAATTGCACAGTCATTTTGAGACTAGAAATAATATCTGGCTAATAAACTACATCTGTTTACACATGGTTTATAAAATGGATACAAATTCTATATGACTTTCGTAACCTCTCATTACTTATATTAAAAAGCATGGTTCTACATGTATGTGTTTAAGATGACAATTCTGTATTTGTTTTTTTTAGACTGCTTATGCTACATAACTAATGTCCACTTTCAATCTAACTGGCTCTTGACACTTCTATAAAAAGACGAGGCACAAAGCAGATTACTAATTATTTTTCTGATATTTTACATATAGGAATTTATATATAGCATATTTCACATAGACCTCATTCACAAATTACATTCAGCAATTAAGATATAATCAATTACCCTTTCCCAATATAAGAATATTTTACATAATCATCATCTTTGCATGAAAAATTTGGCGTGCAACAGCAATTGCCATTTTGAAATAAAAGTTCACATTCAGCAACTCGCAACAAGCACTTGACTTCTATAAACACCAACTTTACTAAAAATATGGAAATGGTTTCATTTTGATTAATGAATACTTCTTCATTAGGTACATTGTATAACACAAACAACTCTTGCATCTACTCACATACACAACTATTTGATTTAGAGGTACTCATTGATTCAGTACTGCTGTCTCTACCAGGTTGTAGTTAATTTAAAAAATATATATCTAAGCAGAGATGTATAATTCACAGTCTATATTCCACCCAGCTGTACCTTAATATTTTCTTGTGTTTTAGCAAAAACAAAATTGTTATTAAGCATAATAGAGATGTCAATTGCCAATAATATTCATTCTTATGCAAATTCTTGGTAAACGACATATTTGGCGTTAAAGGTACAAGAAATAAAATATTAATTCCATGCAGAATGCATTCACTTTCTATGAAAATTAACACACAGTCAGGTGAATAATTACATGTATGTGATCGATTAAATACACCAGAAAACCTATTCAATTTCAACAGATAATTGATTATTGATTTTAACCAATACCCCATCTCCAACATCCGTATTGTTCCTTCAGTCCTGCATGTTGGTAAACATTGCCCAAAATGGAAGAGTGTGTCTCAATCTGTTGTATATTCGTGGTGAAGAAAGTATGCTAACATTCAAATTTGTTATATGTAAATTTGAATCTATCAGACTTTCAATCGATACTGATTTATTGCCAAATCCTAAGCAGTTCTAAGGACATGTAATAGCAATTCTTTTTCCTATTATTCGTTTTTCAAATATTGAGCTTTTGAATTGTATACATGTCGATCTACTTGTAATATTTAAGATGGAATGTATATTAAAGTACATTTTACATGTATCCTTGTGTTTCCAATTGACCAATGTTTTATGCACAACACTTTGATAGCCGATCCATTACAGATAACGTTAGCCTGCATACTGAAGAAATCTGCAGTCTTAATTGTTTTGATCAATATCACTGATAAATTATGCTGAATTCGCTCATACTATAAGTGATAATTCCGCATTTCGCCTCATTTACTAACTAAACTACTATAGCAGACTTTTTCTACTTTACGTACAGGTCACTAACTATCTTCCAAAAGATTGATACCAACCATGATGTGAAAACTGATCCCTACGTCCAAGCTGCGATACTGGGGAAAATATCTCATAATATAATCTAATATGGAAGCCTCTTATCAGTACACGTGTAACAGGATATTAAAAAATTAAAAAACTGAAAAAGTTAGAGTAGTTTCCCTTTAAACCAGACCGAGCCCATCCTAGAGGGTATGTCATGAGCTGCGTACTTGCCTGTCGATCAAAAGGGGATATTACTGAATCCATGAATACAAAAAAATATTTTGGAATAAATGTCACCTCGGATGAAATTTGACAGTAAAATGGTACTACTTACTGGTATACATTCAGCATTTCAGATTTAAGATTTATTTGCAAAATATTTTTGAACTTTCTTTAATTTCGTTTCCATTATCAAATTGTGTTGTTTTCACTTCAACAAAAACAAGATACTGACTACATCTTGTTTGTGATTAGGAGAGTTGGACAAAACACAACATAAAGCAGATTTCTGATATTGTCGCTTTTTATTGTTGGATCAGAAATATAAATATTTCTGTAATAGATGAAGACATCATAGTATACATTCACCACATGTTTATTTTATTGGCTTCAGCTAAGATAAGCCCTTGGTTTCTATATCTAATGTAATACTTACAAATCTAAAAATTCATCTATATATGGTGCTTGATATAATGATAGTGGATTACCATACAACCATCAATTGCACAGTCATTTTGAGACTAGAAATAATATCTGGCTAGTAAACTACATCTGTTTACACATGGTTTATAAAATGGATACAAATTCTATATGACTTTCGTAACCTCTCATTACTTATATTAAAAAGCATGGTTCTACATGTATGTGTTTAAGATGACAATTCTGTATTTGTTTTTTTTAGACTGCTTATGCTACATAACTAATGTCCACTTTCAATCTAACTGGCTCTTGACACTTCTATAAAAAGACGAGGCACAAAGCAGATTACTAATTATTTTTCTGATATTTTACATATAGGAATTTATATATAGCATATTTCACATAGACCTCATTCACAAATTACATTCAGCAATTAAGATATAATCAATTACCCTTTCCCAATATAAGAATATTTTACATAATCATCATCTTTGCATGAAAAATTTGGCGTGCAACAGCAATTGCCATTTTGAAATAAAAGTTCACATTCAGCAACTCGCAACAAGCACTTGACTTCTATAAACACCAACTTTACTAAAAATATGGAAATGGTTTCATTTTGATTAATGAATACTTCTTCATTAGGTACATTGTATAACACAAACAACTCTTGCATCTACTCACATACACAACTATTTGATTTAGAGGTACTCATTGATTCAGTACTGCTGTCTCTACCAGGTTGTAGTTAATTTAAAAAATATATATCTAAGCAGAGATGTATAATTCACAGTCTATATTCCACCCAGCTGTACCTTAATATTTTCTTGTGTTTTAGCAAAAACAAAATTGTTATTAAGCATAATAGAGATGTCAATTGCCAATAATATTCATTCTTATGCAAATTCTTGGTAAACGACATATTTGGCGTTAAAGGTACAAGAAATAAAATATCAATTCCATGCAGAATGCATTCACTTTCTATGAAAATTAACACACAGTCAGGTGAATAATTACATGTATGTGATCGATTAAATACACCAGAAAACCTATTCAATTTCAACAGATAATTGATTATTGATTTTAACCAATACCCCATCTCCAACATCCGTATTGTTCCTTCAGTCCTGCATGTTGGTAAACATTGCCCAAAATGGAAGAGTGTGTCTCAGTCTGTTGTATATTCGTGGTGAAGAAAGTATGCTAACATTCAAATTTGTTATATGTATATTTGAATCTATCAGACTTTCAATCGATACTGATTTATTGCCAAATCCTAAGCAGTTCTAAGGACATGTAATAGCAATTCTTTTTCCTATTATTCGTTTTTCAAATATTGAGCTTTTGAATTGTATACATGTAGATCTACTTGTAATATTTAAGATGGATTGTATATTAAAGTACATTTTACATGTATCCTTGTGTTTCCAAGTGACCAATGTTTATGCACAACACTTTGATAGCCGACCCGTTACAGATAACGTTAGCCTGCATACTGAAGAAATCTGCAGTCTTAATTGTTTTGATCAATATCACTGATAAATTATGCTGAATTCGCTCATACTATAAGTGATAATTCCGCATTTCGCCTCATTTACTAAGTAAACTACTATAGCAGACTTTTTCTACTTTACGTACAGGTCACTTACTATCTTCCAAAAGATTGATACCAACCATGATGTGAAAACTGATCCCTACACGTCCAAGCTGCGATACTGGGGAAAATATCTCATAATATAATCTAATATGGAAGCCTCTTATCAGTATACGTGTAACAGGATATTAAAAAATTAAAAAACTGAAAAAGTTAGAGTAGTTTCCCTTAAAACCAGACCGAGCCCATCCTAGAGGGTATGTCATGAGCTGCGTACTTGCCTGTCGATCAAAAGGGGATATTACTGAATCCATGAATACAAAAAAATATTTTGGAAAAAATGTCACCTCGGATGAAATTTGACAGTAAAATGGTACTACTTACTGGTATACATTCAGCATTTCAGATTTAAGATTTATTTGCAAAATATTTTTGAACTTTCTTTAATTTCGTTTCCATTATCAAATTGTGTTGTTTTCACTTCAACAAAAACAAGATACTGACTACATCTTGTTTGTGATTAGGAGAGTTGGACAAAACACAACATAAAGCAGATTTCTGATATTGTCGCTTTTTATTGTTGGATCAGAAATATAAATATTTCTGTAATAGATGAAGACATAATAGTATACATTCACCACATGTTTATTTTATTGGCTTCAGCTAAGATATGTCATTGGTCTCCATATCTAATGTAATACTTACAAATCTAAATCTTCATCTATATATGGTGCTTGATATAATGATAGTGGATTACCATACAACCATCAATTGCAAAGTCATTTTGAGACTAGAAATAATATCTGGCTAATAAACTACATCTGTTTACACATGGTTTATAAAATGGATACAAATTCTATATGACTTTCGTAACCTCTCATTACTTATATTAAAAAGCATGGTTCTACATTGTATGTATGTATTTAAGATGACAATTCTGTATTTGTTTTTTAGACTGCTTATGCTACATAACTAATGTCCAATTTCAATCTAACTGGCTCTTGACACTTCTATAAAAAGATGAGGCACAAATCAGATTACTAATTCTTTTCCTGATATTTTACATATAGGAATTTATATATAGCATATTTCACATAGACCTCATTCACAAATTACATTCAGCAATTAAGATATAATCAACTACCCTTTCCCAATATAAGAATTTTTTACATAAGCACCATCTTTGCATGAAAAATTTGGCGTGCAACAGCAATTGCCATTTTGAAATAAAAGTTCACATTCAGCAACTCGCAACAAGCACTTGACTTCTATAAACACCAACTTTACTAAAAATATGGAAATGGTTTCATTTTGATTAATGAATACTTCTTCATTAGGTACATTGTATAACAACTCTTGCATCTACTCACATACACAACTATTTGATTGATTTAGTACTGTTTTCGCTAAAATGTTTTAGTTAATCTGAAAATATATATCTAAGTACATATTTATGATTCAGTCTATATTCCACCCATACACACATATTTGAGGTGGAGGTATTCATCAATGCCATATTTACTGCCCTCACTCCCGAGACCGGATTCCTTCCAGCCTCCAAATGGAGATTCTGGGACAGACACTAATCCCTCGTTGACTCCTACAATGCCCGTTTCCAGCTGCTCAGCCACACGCCAGATCTGACTGAGGTTTTGGGAGAAGAAGTACCCTGGAAAGTGGAAAGAAGTTAGTGTTAGTGGAACATTAGGCTATCATTTAGACAACTGTACACTTTATAAGTTCATAAATTTTAATCCACTTTCTAAAGTCAAAATTGAAAATTAGGCATGTCACTTTACAGAATGTTAAGTTTGTTTAAATTTTCACACCACACTTTGATCTGTGCTGTGTTGGGTAAGGAATCCTGTGAATATTGGCATGGTTAAACTGAACACTGGTAATGAATTTCTCCTATTTGTTGAATTGTTATGAACATTTACATTCAATAATGAGATTATTTTCATTTTGTTTTAAATATCTTTCACAGATCAGCTTGGTTAAGTTACTTCATAGCTCTTTTCTCAAAACAAATTAACAAAAGTTGAATGGTTCAAGAAATATTAACATTAGCATTCAGATAAAGGACTGGTTTTTGCTACAACTTGACCTTTTTTGACAATTTTTTATCAAACAAAAATATTTTTTGTTGGTTTCATCTGACTTCGTTTCAATATGCAAAAAATATCATTGCATCATTTTAGATTGATGATACGCCTTTAATTAACCTGCCTGATGATTTAAATTGATGAGGGTTTCTGCATTAATGGGCATTACATAGGGCAGGATATTAAATAGATGGAGTAAAAAAGGCTAAATCATGAAAAAAGTATGTTGTAATAAAATTATCACAAACCTGCCAAACCTGATGATGTAACATTTGCTATCGCAACTGCTTCCTCCTCCGTTTTAAATCTGTAAAAAAAAAATTTTCAATCAAACTTATCTTCATTCCTGGTCTACTACCTATCTCTTTTTTTATTATGTTGCTATATTTTCCATATTTTGGTCATTTAAGCATCAGTGATGAGTTTTAGAAGGACAAAAACAGCTGTATGATGCTGTTTTAATTCATCATTTGACTCTACTTTATCTAAGGCTACATTTGTATTGTGTTCTTTACTTGTGTCTTTTGTACAATCTTACATTTCCATTCAATCTTTATTATATGATCAAGAGAAATATTGTAGAATTGTAAAATTCAATGGGGATTTTTATTAATTTAATTTGTGGATCCTTATATCCAAGAATTTACCACAAGCTAATAAATTAGTACAGGTAGATTTATTGAGCTATATTTGTCCATGAAATCAAGTGTCCAAAATTTTTTTTTCTAAAAAATCACAAAACTATATGATTTTACACTATAACACAATCTACAATTTGAATACCAAGACATATCTGTGGAAGATACCTGGTATCACAAAAAGCTTTTGAAGTTCAAAAGCTAATTTACAAGGTATAACAGAGTTGTGTAATGATTTATGGCATGTGCGAGATTTAGGTATATGTTAAGATTCTGTTATATGTGTACTTACTTCAAAATAGGAGCAACAGGTCCAAATGTCTCCTCAGATGAGCACCTCATTTCCTGTGTTACATGTGATAGAAGGGTGGGAAGGAAGAAGTTTCCGTCCAGCCTCTTACCTCCCCTGACAACAGTAGCCCCTTTAATCACAGCATCATCCACATGGCCCTGGACCTGAGACCATATAGAAAGCAAAGAATAGCAATATATCATAAGGAACTATTATACCATGAAGGTTAATCAGTTACTCAAAACATTAAATATGATGACTTTTTTGTGAGAACATATTAAAAGGTACAGTACTTTTGAATTACTACTATTTACCAAAAATATCTGTAAACAACAGACAGAGTGGTATTGTAGTTTCCAACCTTTCAATAATAAGTTGTAAAACAAATGCTCAAAAATGACCACAGGGACAGCACAAATTCCCAGCACATAGTCCAGATATATGTATCATAATCACTTTTATACATATAAATGGATTATGGGATGAGAAATTGTGCAAAGGAACAAGACATAAGTAAGGACCAAATAGAGTTGATCACCCTTGCAATAGACTACATACCCTTTGGAAAAGTCTAAATAAAACTACTACCCAACTCACTAATTGTGGTTTACTTCCAGTAATATTCAAAGCAATACCTTGTCTACTGCTTTACTGTTGATCAATGGGCCTTGTGTGGTACCATCCTCAAACCCGTCTCCCACTTTGAGTTCCCGGTCCATGGTTTCCGCTACTTTCTGTACAAACTTATCATAGATCCCCTCCTGAACCAGAATCCGATTGGCACACACGCAGGTCTGCACCAAGTACATCATAAATGTCTTAATTAATACACAGTAGAATCATTATTTTTTTTATCAGTTGTAACATTTTTACAAAGAACAGTATATTTAGTTCAATTACAATTGTCGAGTATTGTCCAAATGAAAGCCATTGCAGCACACAGTGTAAATAACTGACCAATCTATTACCTCAGAAAGATGAACTAGCATAATATTTATGAACACCATTTCAATACATAATACAACATAACCCAACATATCTGAATATTATTTGATCCTCCTTCATAAATTTCATAACATAAATCTAACTTCCATACCTGTAATTTGACTTGAAACTTACCTGACCAGAAACCCTAAACTTACAGCCCATCAGTCCCTTGACAGCTGCATCAACATCAGCACTGTCAAACACAATAAAGGGGGCGTTTCCTCCCAGCTCAAGGGAAACTTTCTTCACAGTGGACGCTGATTGCTCCAACAAAATCTGAATAAAAATCTCAGTAATTTACGAGAAAGTTTGTACCCATGCAAAATCAAATTGTAATTTGTGAAATATGATTTAAAGAAGTTCTCAAAAATAACGTTCATTATTTGCTGAATTTGACAAAATATTTTCAAATGACTATCTAATTAATGATATAGACTTACCTTGCCAACTTGGGTGGAACCTGTGAATGAGATCTTCATAACCAGCGGATGTTTACACAGCATTTTTCCCACCTCAGCAGCATGGTCTCGGGATGAAGTTACTACATTCAGAACACCTGGGGGCATTCCAGCCATAGACGCTAACTAGAGAAACGTAGAAATAAAATCTTTTCTGCACCACACATCACACAGGTGTGCAATGATCACAAAGTTTTGACACATTTACAATACTCTGAAATTTTCATGGTCTTACCTATTGCCCAGAAGACATGAAATGGATTATTGTTTCCTAATGGTAAATCTAGTTTCAAAGTGTCTTTATTTACAGTTATATCCAATCCTAAAAATGAGTGAACAAGAGGTCCATAGGGCAGGTATAACTCACCTGGTTTAGTTTGCTGAAAATGATTAAAATTAAACTTCAAAAGATGTATTTAAATTACCTGGTACATCTATTTCCCCTTTCAGACACCACCCCTCTGCCTCCAGGGGGTTAAATGCAAATTTGGATCAAATTTGGATATCATTGAATCATTTCAACAGAGGGAGGAATTTAAAGAATTTGCTTTGTCTCCACTATTGGGCCCCGCCCCTACTGCAGCCCCAGGGGGTTAAAACCCACTGTTTATACCTTCGTGCAATCATGCCTCAGACAAAATCAAGAAGAACAATATCAAGATTTTGCCCTATTTTCCTAATTTGGTGCAGCTCTTCCCATCCAATGGAGCAGAAACAAACTGTTCATGCAAAATTGATTTCCCTTCCCCCAATAATGCTTCAGATCAAACCTGGGCAAAATCAGGACATTTCTGCAGGAGGAATAGGATTTCAAAGACTTTGCTCTAATTCCCCTATTGGCCCTTCTGGCCTGGTGAGCTACAAAGTTCAAGTGTCTCTTTTCACAATATTATCCCATCTTTGAAATAGCGAAATCAAAATCCCCAAAAATAACATCCTTGACGTACCTCACACAGGGCAAGGGCTGAGTAAGGGGTGTCCTCAGCAGGCTTCAGTACTACAGTACAGCCTGCTGCAATGGCTGCACAGGCCTTTCGAGTTATCATAGCATTGGGGAAATTCCACTAAAAGACAAAAACAAATTTTACAAGCAATTTCTCTATAAAATCAGCATCAAACTGTTTACTGGAAAGTTAAATATTGATATGAACTTATTTAATATTTTTATCAACAACTGATTCGATGAGATACTACTGTAATGATATAATAAATCTTGTTTTATAAAGTTATTGGAAAATCATATTCATAGCAACAAATGCATTTTACCGGAGTGATCATGCCAGCAACACCCAATGGTTGTTTGAGGACAAGCATGCGACGTGTATTGGTTGTAGTTGGGATAATGTCTCCATACACTCTCCGGGCTTCCTCAGCAAACCATTCTATGAATGCTGTGCCATAAGCCACTTCTCCCGCTGCCTCTGCAAGAGGCTTGCCCTAGATTATACAAAAAACAAGGTCAAGGTCAGGGACTTCAATAAATTACACAAGTACAATGTAAAAATACCAAGGGATTCCCCAAGATAGCATAAAATGAAAAAAGAAACAATCCCAAAATTTCAAAAAAAATTTACAGAAATATCTCATGAAGACATAAAGCTCAATGTAAGAGTCAGAGGCTTACCCTAGATTCTAAAGTGTCAAGGTCATGGTCCGGTCTAGATTACTTAAATACAATGCCAAGGTCACTAACCTCCTATAGCTTATCTGTGTCACCATTTCAGCTGTGTCAGAACACTACAACTGCAAATTTTATCATTTTGACCTATTCTGATTATCTATACTAACATTATTTTCTTACCATTTCAGCTGTGAGAAGCTTTGCTAGTTCATCTTTATGTTGTGTACAAAGCTCTGCCCATTTTCTGAGAACACCACTTCTTTCCTAGAAACAGAATAATACATGTGTTGAGCGTTCACCTATGTAACCTCAGGTGACCTTCCAAAGTGTATGGTTCAATGGTTCCATCTTCCCATGGCAGTTTGTATATCTCAGAATGCTAAGAAACAGATCGGTGTATACCGGTGAGGTAGTGTTTTTGAGCAAGAGATTGTATCTCATTCACTCTTTGACTAGCCTTTCGTAAGTTGTTCAGTAACATAACCTCCAACCACACCAAGGAGGCCCTGCCTTAAAATGACACTGGCTATTGGTGAGGTAATAAAACCAGCAAACAAATTCTCACTACATTGAACTCTTTTAACAATATATATATATATATATCATTTCTTATTGAATAATCATCTCCACTTGCCAGAAAATCTTCTTACTAAAATGATACAATATATGACTATTTACATACATATCACAATATCATGATACTAACCCTGGCTGTGGTTTCCTTCCACGTCTGAAACGCTTTGTAAGCCACCTTTATTGCTTCCTCTGTGTCCTGGGCATCCATGTCAGGGACACTTCCTATCACTCCACCTGTTGACGGATTGATCACTACAAACAAAGATATTAAAAAAAATTATTTAAAACATGATTTAAATCTTTGTTATGTATATCTTGATAATGATAGGAAGATCAATCGATTTTGCAAATAAATGAAAAACAAAGATGTCTGACTGGTTTCTCAGCATTCTTGGTACATTGAGGTTACAATCAATTCCATTCTCTGTACTCCTTGAGCATTTCCTGGCAAAACTAAAGTGCAGGAGAATTAATTTCATAGGTCTATCACAAGTTTTAGGAGAAAAAAATTGACCAATCACAGACTAATATGCTCCTTTGAAGATTTCAAAAGACCAACACACAACTTCAAAGTCAGCACACCATATCATTATGCAACCTTGATTAAAGAATTAAACTAGTCTTCTTGTCTTATCCATAAGGTGTCACTCCTCAAAAAATTGAAAATGTATTCTTATTTCTCAAATCTTAATGGCCATTTTCTTCAATAAAGGTTGGTTAAATGGAGAATGTTGTAATTATGAGCTTTTTGGAATATTTCAAGTTTGTTTGTCAAAGACTACTTACAATGCAATCTACCACAAACTTACTTGCATGATACTGCATGAACGAAATATGCTATGTACCCAAGACAGTACCTATTTAGAACATTTCAAATATTTATAACAAATTTTTTTTCAACAATTTTGATAAACTCAGTCTATCTATATCAAGAAAAAGCATATAAAATTTTCATAACTATAGGTAAAATTTATCCTGCTTAGGAACAAGATTCATAATCTTTGCTCTGGGATGCAATGAAAGTTCAGGGTAAATTTCTCTTAATACAGCAGTTAACAATCTTATTAAATGTTGTCATTCATGCGAGTCATGTCGATTATCCCACTTGGTATATATCACTTTACATTTTTGATGTGTATTAATTTATATTGTTGCACTGACTAATGTGTCATGTTGAATTATAAACGGGCTGCATACCTTGAAAAGTTTTCCCACTGGCAGCAGGAACCCATTTCCCATCAATGAATGCATTTTCATGCTTGAATGAACTGGCATTCCTGGTAACCCCAGCTGTTGCAGCTGGTACTCTGTCCATCCTTAGTTGGTGGAGTGTAAAGACTGTGATTCTCTTGTGATGTTGACCGATTACAGAATGAAATTTCCTAAACATAAAAGACTGAAAAAGAGAAGAGAAAACATTTACATCAAATACAGTAAATAAACTATCAAATAAATTAAATGAAGACAAAACAAATACGATTGAAGAACCTTATACTATTTCTACCAAGTTTGACAGATATAAGAAACATGTCCATTAATGATAGTTTAACCTCATGTGATATAAAGATCAAGTATAATTTTTCATGATTTGTCAGCAGTACCTGAATATTTCCTTGTGTTTTAGCAAAAACAAAATTGATATTTAGCATAAAAAAGATGTCAATTGCCAATGATATTTATTCTGATGTGAATTCTTGGTAAGCGAGATATTTCGTGTTAAAGTTGCAAGAAATGAGATATTACTTCCATGTAGAATGCATTCACTTTCTATGAAAATTAACACACAGTCAGGTGAATAATTATGTGATCGATTAACTACATCAAAAAATCTATCCAACTTCAACAGATTATTGATTATTGATTTTAACCAATACCCCATCTCCAACATCCATATTCTTCCTTCAGTTTTGTATGTTGGTAAACATTGCCCGAAATGTAAGAGTATGCCTCATTCTGTTGTACATTCAAATTTGTTATATATTTGAATCTATCAAACTTTCAATCGATACCGATTTATTGCCAAATCCCAAGCAGTTCTAAGTACATGTAATAGCAATTCTTTTCCCTATCATTCGTTTTTTAAATATTGAGCTTTTGAATTGTATACATGTCAATCTACTTGTAATATTTACGACGGAATGTACGTGAAAGTACATTGTACATGTATCCTTGTGAGACAAACTGACCATGCTTTATGCTCAACACTTTAATAGCCGATCCATTACAGATAACGTTAGCCTACAGGCTACATACTGAAGAAATCTGTAATCTAAAATGTCTTGATCAATAGCCTTTTGATAAATTATGCTTATTTCGCTAAGACTATACATGATAATTCCGCAGTTCGCCTCATTTACTAACTCAATATCATAGAAGACTATTTTCTACTTTCATTTTCATTACGTACAGATCACTGACTATCTTCTAAAAGGTCGATACAAACCATGTTGTGAAAACTGGTGTCTACGAGACCTCGATGTCACACTTCTGAAATTTCCCTTGCGATAGTCACGCTTGACATGTCATCTCATTACATATTGACAAAATCTAATATTAAAGCCGCTTGTCGGCATACATGTGACAGGATATTAAAAAACTTAAATGTTAGAGTAGTTTCCCTTGAAACCGGAAATGAGCCCATTCTACTGGGTTTGATCTATCCATTGATTCCACGCTCAGAAGGGACACAACACATTTTTTAAAATTTCGTTTTGTTTGTTTTTATTATTATTTATTTTTTTCTCAGCCTAAATATCTAAAATTTGAACTTCCTACTATCACTTGTTCCGTGCAAGTGTGTGGTTATTCAAAACCAGAAAAAGTACATAATATTACAAACGTATATATGTCTATATAAGCTTCAACTGCCCTTGCGATCAAATTTAGATTGAAGTGTGATTGGAACTTCACTATCCACAATACACTTACCGCAACACAATGAGAACTGTCGACCCCTTATTGGATTACAAAAATGATTTTGATCGAAAAATATCTTTTTAGTCTTTCATGTGGAAATAAAATCATATTTAAAATCTTGAAGAGTACAGATACATTTTACAAACATAAACGTTTGTAAAACAAGACTAGTACATAGTGTTAAAATACAGTATATGTAACTCTGATAACGGAGCATGCTTCTTTGGTTCAGGTGTTAGAACCGGTCGATTATCACGCAGGAGACCCAGGGTCGATTCTTGATCGAGGCATTCGACAGGAACGTGTGTTTTCCATGTGCTTTCACATGTTAATGGTTTGAAACATACGTAACCAAAAGCTTTTTTATCATTCAAGATAAGAGCTCGCTTGTTTGTACTTGATTTCTAGTGTAAGATTCGAAACTCTCGTCCGTGACATTGTTTATGGGAAAGTAATGGAACAATCACATCAGGGTCCAATCCAATAATGAAATCTAGCGAATTAAATTTCATTGCGATATGATGGGTGTGAAAAACGACAAAGAAGCTCTAGAAGGTGTATTTATTTAAGAACAAATAACATCAGTGGAACTATGGAACGGTTGATATAAACTTTATTTCATTCATAATTACATACATATACATATAACATAGCATTATGAACCACATTTGAATTGAATTCAGAAACAAGTTTTGCAATATATAAATCTGTCTACGTTTGGAATGGTTGAGAAAACAAACTACAAGGACATAAAAATATCATATGACTTCATCCATGGGTCTTTTGAAATAGTATTCATGTTAACAAGGACGGAAACGAAAAAAATGTACTTATCAAGATAATGACTGGTGCACATATGACACAAATACACGGCCCAGCCAACATGCGAAGATAAAATGCAAGATCTACTACATGTAGTATTATATACTACAACACCAAATCTGAATGAGGGCTTCTACAGTATACTAGGGATATCAGATTACGAATTACATGATAGTTACCAACATTAAAACAAAATGGCATAATCGCAGAGCATAACAGCTAAACTAATGAAACAAAATGACGCAAGTGTTTAGACTTACGGAGAACATTTTAAAAAGACGCAAGTGTTTAGACTTACGGAGAACATTCAGAAAGACGCAAGTGTTTAGACTTACGGAGAACATTCAGAAAGACGCAAGTGTTCAGACTTACGGAGAACATTCAGAAAGACGCAAATGTGTAGACCTACGGAGAAAATTCAAAATAGAATTTTGTAATATAACAGAGAACAAACATAGATTAGTATTTCGGATGGGGACCTGAGTGGAAAAAAATGGCTTAGCCAGCAGGTTATTGTATGAAGTTTGGAAGCCACCAGAGGCAGTAATGAAAATCTTAGAAAAGAGGAGGAGTCTATTGCAGATCAGCAGCAGCATCCCAAAAGGTCTCAATCAAGTCTCCGAAATACAGGACTCAATAGTACAGAAACCATCATCGACAGCAGTAGGCAAGACAACAAGTTTATACTGACAGCTATTCCGCATCCGATCGAACGACAAACGATGTCTCACACCGACTTCAGATGTCGAACAGAACCCAAAACCAAATTCTCAGAGGACGTGTTAAAAAGGGACCCGAAAATCGTACCAAATATTACTGTCTGTGGAATTACTCCAACCGTTTCTGGTGTAATTTAAAAGGAATATAACATACTATCATGTCATAAATTACAGCCTGTATGCGAAAGCATCTTACTATTAGAGGAACGTTCGGTTCAGTTAGATTTCAAACTAGGAACATAGTTCATCTGCAATACTTTAATAGGAAAAATATCTAAATACAAACATAAGCAGCTGACTAAATGTCAGGATACTATTAAAGTCGTCGGTAGGACGTTTTGTCTTAGAAAAAGTCAAACATTTAAACTCAGTCAATCTAGCAAAAATGAAGAAATCAACTATGTAAGTGTCTATGTTTAACGGTTTTGTCAGATCAGACCTGCTCAAATTATGAAACATGCTAAAATCACGTAATCTTTCTTATCATTTGGTTAATGTTTGAAAATTTAAAAATACGGATCTAATAAAGTCGAAAGAATGTTCAAATACAACATAGAACCTCACTTAAATACATACAAATGTGATAACGATATAATTGATCAGATGACTATTTTTCTTTATGAACTTTTCATGCGTAAATGAGTGGATTTAGGTTTGTCTTGGTGCGGGGACAGATTCCACAATCTCAACACAGTGATAAAAAAAGATATTTTATTCAGTAGGGAAAGGAAAAGCTTTATTCATTTATCTATTTATTTAAAACCTACAGTATGTCATCTATTTTCATCATATAGTGATAACACACGTCTTACACCCTACTTACAAGGCGTGGAAATATACTGCATTGGATTGGGACCAGCAGGACTATAGTATAGTGAGCACAGGGAGGGTAAATGCCTAGCAAAGATATGATCTCCAAAGGGACGAACATCTTAAGACAAAAACCAGATTTTCCCTCCTCCCGTATCCTGTAAGACAAGTACCAGATTTGCCCTCCTTCCGTTTCCTGTAAGACAAATACCAGATTTTCTCTCCTTCCGTATACTGTAAGACAAGTACCAGACTTTCTCTCCTTTCGTATCCTGTAAGACAAATGCCAGAGTTTCCTTCTTTCCGTTTCCTGTAAGACAAATACCAGATTTCCCCTCCTTCCGTATCCTGTAATCAAGAACCATATTTCCCCTCCTTCCGTATCTTGTAAGACAAGTACCATATTTCCCCTCCTTCCGTCTACTGCAAGACAAATGCCAGACTTTCTCTCATCGTATCCTGTAAGACAAATACCAGACTTTCTCTCCTTCCGTTTCCTGTAAGACAAGTACCAGATTTCCCCTCCTTCCGTATCCTGTAATCAAGTACCATATTTCCCCTCCTTCCGTCTACTGCAAGACAAATGGCAGACTTTCTCTCATCGTATCCTGTAAGACAAGTACCATATTTCCCCTCCTTCCGTCTACTGCAAGACAAATACCAGACTTTCTCTCATCGTATCCTGTAAGACAAGTACCAGATTTTCCCTCCTTCCGTATCCTGCAAGGTAAGTTTCAGATATCTTTCCCTCTATATCTGGCAAGACGAGTACCATCCATATTTCTTCCCGCCCGTATCATGTAATGTAAGCACTAGGTTCCTCTTCCGCCGTACCTGGCAATGTAAGTTCTCGATTTCCCCCTCCTTCTGTACCATTCCTTTTACGGTAGCTATCCGTCATACACACCAGACATGAGACTGATGCGTAACGCAGTATGTCCAAAACTAGTGGGGTCGGGTGGGCGCCATGATGAAGAAGCTTGATGAGAAACATCCGGTTTCCGGAAGGACTAGCAAAATGGTATTGTCACATAAATAGCTTGTCTTGTCATGTCATACGACCATGTTATAAAAATACCATGTATTTATGACTTAAACGATTATTAGATATCTATCGTAATGTCGTTGTTCGTGGAAAATAACGTTATAAGTGTGAGTAAACACAAATTAATGATAATCATTCATCGTGACCTATTGGCAAGAGCAGATAATTCTGCATTTAGAGAAAACGGAATAGTGAAAAACCTGCTGTCCGAATCGAAATAGTCTCGTGACATGTCAAACTACTGAACTCGTTAATTGGTTCTATAACCGCTATTACATCGACATTTATGTAAGATCCCCTATTTGATAAAAGGTATTTTCTTTCATTTTTTTATCCTATTTCCCAAGTACCAAAACCTTTTATCAATACCTTAGTGATTTGCGATAGTGGTAGAGGCCAGCGGTCTCGTATCCAAACCGAAAGGCGATTTAATGGGTTTTCTTTTCAGTTTCCATATCAGTGCTTTTTAACATAACTTTGCCTCGACAATATGAGCTATTATAGAAATAAAAACAATTAGAATAGTTTCGAAGTTTAGAATACATTTACATGTACACTAGCTAATAGGTGTAAAAAGATCAAGCAGATTTGAAGTCAGTATTCCAAGTTCAATTTATCAAGAAAATAGCAAATAAAAATGCTTATTATATAATGAAATTTCTTTGATTTTTCTCTATTGATGGAATGTTCATTCACTCATAGAACGACAACGCTTCTTCCCTTATGTTATATAAAGAACCTGCTGTTTTATTATGTAAGACAGAGTTTAACAAATAGTACAATTACAGGTCAGGTGAACATTTATCCGTCCGTAGACGTAAATGACCTAATATGATAACGTGTGATGTTGCATGCGAGTCCAGTGGTATATGAGACTGCAGGTATTGTGTTATCTAGATAATATATCAATACTGTGTCTATACAGATTCATACACACATCGTGTGGAAAGTTCCTGTGTCATAATTCAGTTGTACCAACTGTTAATAACAATTACGTGCAATGCGATCTCCAGAGTCATAACTTACCTGACTGTCCTGTAGTACGAGTAATGATGACCTCAGCAGATGTCGACAGATTGTTTGGTTCATGGGAAGATAAGACCAACTATCCTTTACACACACAACTACTCACACATGTGTACACACATTAGTTTGTTTAAGGTGAGGGTAAAAACTCGAACAAGAGTAGTATGATGGATGTTATTTAAACTGCATTCATTCGCCACTTAGATTCTTTCCCGAGACATACGAGTAAAATTAATTCCAGATTGACATATCTCTGTTATATTAAACAAAAGTCAGACTATGGGAGAAACCTGTAATTTCAAACCGAATTTTGATAAAACATTGAATCGTATCAAATTGGTATGTATGCATAATGAGACGGTTCAACATCACTGTAACGCTAAGCCCCATACAGAGCACGTGTTTAAGCATAATTATCAACAAAGATAACCGGTAGATACAAAGTTGTGACATCATCATACCAAGATGGAGACCATACAACAATGTTTCCAAATATCTCCTGTTGACGATGAAGATAACCTAAATCAGATATCATCTAATTTACGTATGCATTAAATTATCTCTTTGGTTACACGAGATAAATGCACTCGACAACCCCTGATCGAAAACAACTGTCCAGTTTGTCAAAGTGTGAACGATTTATTTCCGGTTGTTTTACATAGAAAACGGTACTGATATCTTGACAAACAAAGTAGACAGCTGCAAGTTTTGGAAACGATAAAACTATAGAAGTAAAGTGAGTTATACTTCATTTGTTAGGATTTAATGAAGCAGTCATATCTCAAAGTTTAAACAGAAAATTCACGACGTAATAGCGACATTATGCTTAATCATTATTGTATATATTACAGTAAAATGACTGATAAACGTCAATTGTATGATAAACATTCATTCTTTATTCAATATTGATAACTGATAACTTCCTTTATATTGTGAAATGGAGCTGTGACTAAATCATAGTTTAAGATTCTATTTGCTTGCGCGTGGTTTCTGTTCGTTCACAAACGTTGTTTTTTAGTTAAACGGAACTAGGGCAAAAACAGTTAGCCCTATTGTATATGGTGTATTGGAAAAGGAATCTATTGTACTGTCCTTGATTTCAGTTCTGGTGGGTATCGACATTTTCAAAAAGTATCGAAAAACAAGAAAATGAGTGATTTTGTTTTTTCTCTAAAATTACACCCTCCCTTACAAATATCGAAAATACCAGAAAACAGCGAAATATCAAACAATAATTGTTCTTTTCAACAACTTTTCGACTGCAAAATTCCATTTTTGATTATCATTTCTTAGAAGCAGAAGACGCTTACTATTCCGGAACACACTATCTTTTCTCTTGATACGTTTTTACTATATCAATTGGGAGTCATAATTAATCAAGGTTTTGTTATCCTTAATTTTCTTTCCGCATCGATGGGAAATAAACTGTGCTATCACTTACATGTTTACAGCCCATTCAAACTACATTGGTCTGTATGGAAAGAATATTCCAACTCAAAAAGAACCCTCACACACAAAAAATGTACAATACTTGAAAGTTTAATATCTGATACTTATGTTGGAAATGTTCATACGACAATGCTCAGAATATATTATCATTGTGTAACTGTTGTTCAGGCTGGGAAAAGCAGACTCCCTATGGTGTACACGACACCATTGGTAACGCTGATGTCGCTGCGTATTACTGGAGCTCCGTTCAAGGTCATGGAGGCTAAAAGTTAAAAACAAAAAAGAGAAAGATAAGTGTTTCGTGATGTGAATTCAAAGTTAAGAATATTGTTGACAGCACACGCCATACACTTAATTCCTTCATGTTTTTACGCGCATTATATTTTGGGTTTGTATAAATGTGCTTTCTAAAGCCTAGCATTAGAATTACTGTGGCCACATGGGACGTGTACTAAACATATTTTATTTCCAAATACCACAGTTAGACTTTTGCTGTATTTAATGATTTTTCGTTATTTGGTTAAACTGAATCTAATTCTAAATTTGTATTGGAAGGTGCTTTTCACTTCTATGTCTCATGTACAATCTTTAAAATGGTACGCGCCCAAACACTGCTGGTCGTCGGTGAGGCAACTCCAAAGCGACGGAAAATATATTTTGAACAGCCTAGATCATATAGTTTTTAATCCATTCTATGACTATCACACTATCCGTTTTGATTAATAAACGTGTAATTTATCATAGCGTCATACATAGTGGATACATACCTCCATCATTCTTGACGGTGATGTGTTGACCGCGCGAATTAGTTAGCACTGATCCGTTAGGCAGACCCGTTGAATAAAAGGTGGAGTTTACAATATGATTCTGTACCAAATCTGAAACATGATGATGTCCTAGGTATTTAGAAATGTTACCTTTAGTATGTTTTGAAATAATTATACATCCATAATAGATATAATTGAAGTTATCTCCGAACCAAATGGAAGCTTCACATACAGAACGTATAAATATGCGATTCTTTATCAAACAAACCTTACTCGAGATTCGGGTAGTATTAGATAGTGTCTGGTTCATAAATCCCTCCATCTTTTCGAATACTGAATCGTCGGGAACAAAGAGTGTTATGTTGTCGCCTGAATATAGGAAAATATATACTCAGACAGATCAGCAACACAAGATATCAAACAACAACACAGCTATAGGAGAAAGGACTTCACAGGCGCAATTATTATGATTGTCAATCACCAACGTCTAGACAGATAGTCATAACGTTTCATCTGTGACACTGCCAGACTTTGTAAGAAACAATGGCAACGCCATATAGGATAGGATTATATAGTAAACCCCTCGATGAGAGTTGTCTATGTACAGCTCGCTCCAAAATGGATGGAGTCTAAGGATAGCTGAATCAGTTTTAGTCTTTCATAGATAATAACACACACGACCCGTCTGAAGCATAGACAGGTTCCTTTACAACGAACACAATAAATCTATATATGTGAGGATGGATGCTGAGAAACGGGCCGTTCTGTTCTGTCGTGGTTGTATCTATAGCAACGGACCCCATGTATGATGTTCAATGAGGTACCCACCAGCTACACCAGCTACCCGCCTGAAATTGATACCTGATACCGGCTGTTCAATGGAAAATAAACCCGGCAAAACAGAACAAACAAAACAAGAGAAAGATAACAGAGAAAGGGCCTTGCCGACCACATATATGAAATGGCAATATTAATGTGGTTTTATTGAGATTTAAAAACACTTCTGGAAAACATCAGGGGAGAACAAATATTGTACCGATCTACAAATAATGATCTAACGTTGACGAGAGACAGGAATCAGGTGAAATAGGGAAGTGAATTGGACATACATGAACACCTTGGAAAATAAGAAAGCTTAGTTCATGTCATTGAACAACGAACAGAGATGCTTGGGACGGTAAACATCACAGAAATTTAACCGAAGCGGTGATAGTTGTGTGGGAAAAGTGCTAACAAACATACATATCAAGATGTTTCTGATATATTTATAGCTTGTCTACGATATTTAACAAAGTGAACACAAACAGCATTCTTGAAAAAAAAAGTTGTCAGTGAGACAAATTCCATGTCTTTGTGACGATTGCATTGACATATTTTTAAAAAAACTTATGTAACCATGGAGAGGAATATCTTCACGAGTCAAATGTTTCAAATAAATAATTTGCTTTTTATCCAGAAATGAAAAAAATCGTTGGTGGTCTTAACCCGTGAAAGTTCAAGGATGGGAGAAGTTAACTGTTATTTTGAATTTTAACCACATTCACATGTACCAAGAATTATAAACTTACTAGGGATTCGGCTCTCTCTGTTACTAAATTTATAAATATGCTTGTACCCTACCTCTGAGTGTGTCCTGTAGGTCAGTTATCTGTATCAACATGTCCATGGTGGTCATGTTTAACTGCTCATGGACGTATCGGTCAGCCGAAACCTGGGGGTAGTTATACAGCACGTGATCCACCACATGCACGATTCCATTTGTGGCTACAGCTGATTTCACTATCCTAGCGCCCTCAGCCGTCACAAGCTGTAACCAACTTTACATTTAATCTATATTTTTTCTTTAACTTCACCGTACATTAAATTACATAAATACTATGCGACGGTTTGGTCATGCGCAAGTTTGTGCTATTTTTTATACTTGAAACCCCGAGGAAAACATTTGCTTCAAATGAATTTGTTCTTACTTGAAGTAATAAAATTCGATAATTTGCTATTTCCCTGCAATCGTTTACAGAGAAATGGACATTTAAACAAAGAAAGACATATGGGATGTCATAAGCGGTATTCCAATGTTGTAAAGGGCCCTTTCCATTTTCTTGACAATGTTTGAAATGGCGAACAAATATGGTAAGCTGCCAACTACATGAATTTGAATTTCAAAATCCTTTCTGTGATGAAAATGTTGTATGCCGAAAATTTGATTAGATTTATATCTCGAAATATGTTGCTTTCAAATAACTTTATTTGGCAGTTTGTCGACTATACATCATTTGAAAGATCATGACTTGATATAAAACATGGTTAATTAACAAACCGGAGCACCTCCTGATGAGTTAGGGTAGATGTTGACTCTTAGATCCTGTCCCTGCCATGTGCGGAGCTTAGCCTCATTATGGAAATCAGCCAATGTCATGTTGCCATACGTGATGTGGAACGTGATTATCTCGTGCATAAATTCCCAGTTACCGAAGTTAAAGATGGCGGCGATATTGGCAGGTAGGTTGTTAAAGGCGGCATCAGTCGGAGCGAATACTGTGAATGGTCCTAGGCACATACGAGTATCGTTTTATTTTTAAAGAAAAAGAATTACAAAAACAAAACAAACAAGGAAAAATTGGAATTTAGAACAAAGCAGGCTCTTTCATGAACGTTCACTTGGTGAAATAAACCCGTACACACACTAGTGTTTAGAAGATTTTTTTCTTGCGGTTACAAGTCAGTAACTAATAAGTTTTTCTGTGGCTTTGAAAGATTCATTCAACAGCTATTATTGTAAATCTTTAACATTCATTCTGTCGTCATAAGGCATATATTAAAAAGAATATGCCAATGAACTTAAAAATTGTAATGAAGTAAGTAAAACGTAACTTGGCGAGACTGAACCGTCGGAGGCTTGTAAATGAATATCCCAATATTTCTACATACTCACCTTAAACTACTGTTATTACAAATACAAAGAGTAAGCATAAAGAATATGTTGTCTTGTGGTATCAATTACGTACAGATTGGAAACGAGACGTACATCACGTGATCTATTTTTGTGCAAAAGAACAAACAAAATATCCACGTATGTTGTATTTCCTTAAAGACGGAAATCTACTTCCGTTTGTTGTGTCGAAAATGACATATTGTGGTAGGTATATCTTACCTGAGTTATTGCCTGAGAGAACGTACATTGGTCCTGCGTTCTGAAGGGTTGCAACAAAATCCTTACAACCCAGAGAGTCGACAAGGTCATAAATATCCCATTCCTCTCCCTGGACACTTGGCCCCAGAATTAGGAGAATGGTCACAAAAAATAACATTGTCCGGAGGCAATGGACAGGATAATACAAGGACCTAAGACAAGTCAGAACAGAGTTCAAAGGGTAACCGAGGTCAAGAAAAGATAAGACACGCGGCAGCTAGAAGATAACGGAAAACGCTATGGTGTAGCTATACGGTCACACAATCAATAATATCTTGTATCTGAAAAATGGCAGGACGCTGTGTTGCTGGAAAAAAAAGACGGCAAGTAACAGAACGAAATGATGAAAAAATGTAAATGCCGTGAAGTGCAAAGTCCGACTCCCAAAAAAGCGTAAAATCTATAAACGGAAAAACACACAATTGGTTTGTTATGTATTTCCTTGTGTATGGAGTTTCCCATCACTTTATGTGTTATTGACTTTTCGTACTTTCGATTTGACGCTTGGTATTGAAAGATAAGATATCCATCTCGGCCACAAGGACTTGACACATACGGACCATTTGGACCGAAACCTTGTCATACCAGTCAATAAAAAAGGGGGGAAAACCAAAAGAAACAAAACAAAACCCAAAAAAACGAAACTTTCCTTTCCAAGTTTTATCATATACAATACATATACAAAAATAAAATTTTGTAATAATTTGATAACGGGATGGCAGATTGTAACATAATATTACTCGTAAATAACCAGGAACAGTGTCTCGATTCCTGATCCGTTTTTATTCCTGATTATACAAAACTGATTACTTTCAGCTTCCTGACTTTAAAGATAGTTTCTTATTGATTTATCACTTTCATTCTTGGTGAAACTGATGGAGACCCTCGTATCTGTTCGGACAAACTGATGGAGACTCTCGTATATGTATGGATAAACAGATGGAGACCCTCGTATCTGTTCGGACAAACTGATGGAGACTCTCGTATATGTACGGATAAACAGATGGAGACCCTCGTATCTGTTCGGACAAACTGATGGAGACTCTCGTATATGTACGGATAAACTGATGGAGATCCTCGTATCTGTTCGGACAAACTGATGGAGACTCTCGTATATGTACGTATAAACAGATGGAGACCCTCGTATCTGTACGGATAAACAGATGGAGACCCTCGTATCTGTTCGGATAAACAGATGGAGACCCTCGTATCTGTACGGATAAACAGATGGAGACCCTCGTATATGTACGGATAAACAGATGGAGACCCTCGTATCTGTTCGGATAAACAGATGGAGACCCTCGTATCTGTACTGATAAACTGATGGAGATCCTCGTATCTGTACGGTTAAACAGATGGAGACCCTCGTATCTGTACGGATAAACTGACGGAGACCCTCGTATCTGTACGGATAAACTGATGGAGACCCTCGTATATGTACGGATAAACAGATGGAGACCCTCGTATCTGTTCGGATAAACAGATGGAGACCCTCGGATCTGTAATGATAAACTGATGGAGATCCTCGTATCTGTACGGTTAAACTGATGGAGACCCTCGTATCTGTACGGATAAACTGATGAAGACCCTCGTATCTGTACGGATAAAATGATGGAGACCCTCGTATCTGTACGGATAAACAGATGGAGACCCTCGTATCTGTACGGATAAACTGATGGAGACCCTCAGATTTGTACGGATAAACTGATGGAGACCCTCGTATCTGTACGGATAAACTGATGGAGACCCTCGGATCTGTACGGATAAACAGATGGAGACCCTCGTATCTGTTCGGATAAACAGATGGAGACCCTCGTATCTGTACGGATAAACAGATGGAGACCCTCGTATATGTACGGATAAACAGATGGAGACTCTCGTATATGTACGGATAAACAGATGGAGACCCTCGTATCTGTACGGATAAACAGATGGAGACCCTCGTATCTGTACGGATAAACAGATGGAGACCCTCGTATCTGTTCGGATAAACAGATGGAGACCCTCGTATCTGTACGGATAAATAGATGGAGACCCTCGTATCTGTACGGATAAACAGATAGAGACCCTCGTATCTGTACGGATAAACAGATGGAGACTCTCGTATCTGTATGGATAAACAGATGGAGACTCTCGTATATGTACGGATAAACAGAGATAATATCTCGTAACGATTAGTTCTAGAAATTGCCATGTTATATATTATATAGGTCAATATCATGCATTTCATAAACTTAAAATAACATATCACAAATTCATAAAAGATATCTGATCAAGAAATATGCAACCATATATA
This sequence comes from Ylistrum balloti, assembly GCF_031769215.1. Lineage (NCBI taxonomy): Eukaryota > Metazoa > Mollusca > Bivalvia > Pectinida > Pectinidae > Ylistrum > Ylistrum balloti. The sequence goes on from NW_026782437.1 coordinate 692,706, forward strand.
ATATATAAACATTAGCAATATTTTACACTAGAATCTGTTCAAGCTTACATTCCACCATACTTTCCTACAGGTACTCCAAGTCCATTGCCTCCAAACTTTTCAACTACAAATAAACGTTTCAACAACTGAATTTAGAATACTTTAACACTAGTCCTCTGTCAGCTTGTTCTTGTTCTATCTCTACTTGTAACTACGGTCCAACTAGGTACATAAGAACTGGTGATTTAAACATTATTCAAAATGTTATGCTACGAGAGTTTTTCATGAAGGGTCTTAAATATCGTGAAAACCAGTCCGTTGAGTTGAATATAAATTTGAAGATACTTATGGATCTGTTGAAAGCCATGCAAGAGAATGGGCGAAACAAGAACGCGCTAAGTTGGAATCAAACTTATGAGCGATTTCAGGTCATCCGGTCCATCATTATTAAAACAATTTGCAGCTAGAAAACGAAAATGAAAACAAAGCACAGGTCAGCTTTCGTCGATCCTGGTGTTAAATCCACACTTTAAGATTTACATGACAGGTGTGTTATTGTACCTACAGATAAAGCGCCCAATAACTTACAATTCCTGTATACTTAAGAACTGGGCTTGCTTGATAACGAAGGAAATCCCATCTATACATTATGCAATCTTTCAAAAGACGAAAACCTGGCTAATCATGATCCGATATTACAATCATTTAGATTGCCTATTACTTATAAGGTACGGACCTCCTCCGTTTATACTGAATCCCCTAAACTGTTATTGTTAGCTCGTCTAGCTGTTTAACCAAATCTAACCAAGTCATTACTAGCCACCATTTTAAGTACTATCACAACTGAGTTACAGTCTTATTGTGTTACTGTTTAATCAAGAAGTGGAATTAATAGTATGGGGATTTTGAAGAAAGAAAAAAAAAATACTTTTGACCAATCTTCAACACCCTCTTCGAAAAATCTTTTCTTTTATAAGAACATATGACATTTCCACCCTATACACCAATATACCCCATTCTAAACTGAAGGAACATCTTAAATATATGGCTGTGAGCTATACTAAAGCGTATTTCTTTTTAAAATAGGTCCAAATCAAAGAAGAAATATACGGATGACGAAATCGTCTTCGTCGAGTTTGGTGGTAAGATCTTCCAACAGACTATTGGCATACCTATGGGAACTTCTGTTGGCTGTCTTGTTTTCGTTTTCTAACAAGACTGATTTCTTAGAAGAGCTTATGAAAACAGCTCACAAAGACCTTGCAAAGTAATTTAATTTCACTTTCACTTATATTGATGACGTCTTGTCTAAAAAAAAAACAAGAAATTTATTGACCACGATCTTATCTCCATCTTTTCCTACATGAGCTTGTGTGAAAGGGCAAAATATGGAATGACTAGAGGTCATGTGATGATTTCATATCTGAGGAAAAAAACACTTACTTATAAATGAAGACCAGATTTACACAAAACTAGTAATGTTTATACTGATTTGGGTTCAGTTCTTTAAGAGACTATCTGGATATTATGTTATTCATATCTAATTGTATCTGAAATACGATACATGAAAAATTACCTGTTTTGTGGGTATTTACAAATATTTACTTTCAGTATAAATAATCAGGATATGACGTTGTCTCCCTTAATACATTGGTGACCCAGTTATAGTTGTAGGTAGGTAAACGGTATCTGATATTTCATCATGTAACGCCATCAATCTATATAAAAAAAACTTTCGTAGAGTAAGATCAATGGCACTTTTAAGTAAAATTATTAATTTAGATATTTGTCATCCTTATACATAAAGAATTATCTGCATTTAATATATTATAGCAAATTGCAAACATCCCGCCGAGTACCCCAAGGGTTTTTCCATTTTCAGAGTTACTTCCCCTTTGCCGTTGACGCGTAGTTATACGATTATAGAACATGGAGATGTCAATGGAGTTCAGACAACTGACAGACAGACGATAACTAAACTTAATAAAGAGGATGGACCGAGCTTACGGAATGGAGGGGATGAAGGAGACGGACAGTCACGTGTACTGTACACAGGACCTGCTCGGGAAGGGGGCCACGGGTGATGTATACAAGGGAATCAACAAAGTAAATACTATTGATTCTACTTTCATTTTGATATTTCCATATGTAATCAAACTGTCATAGTTCTGTTGTTACCCTTTAACGTATTTTCATTTGTCAAATTAACAAGGATAAGACATTAAAATCAATGATTATTTATCAATATTCAGTCTCGTAGACTTCCAAGTGTTAAATATTTCTGGTTTGACAGTAGGGTCAAGGGGTAATAGTAATGGGAAATTCGGTTAAATAAAAAATCTGTTATCGGTTATAATGAGATAGGCTTTCCGATGTAGTTAAAGGAGTACATTACCAGCTGAATGTGTGTTCAATATTCTTGGAGATTTAATGCTTTCTTCATTAAAGTAACATTTTTTTTTTTTTTTTTTTTTTGTAACTTTAAGCTAAAATATCCCACTTACCTAGAATTTGCATAAGAATGATTATTATTGACAATCGGGGTCTTTATCATGTATAACATGAACTTTGGAAAAAAGAAAATTATAAAGGTGGCGATAATCAATTATCAAAAATTACAATTGATTATCGCATTAGATGAGGTTGAACAATTAGATAATCTATTATATGCAATCATCGTCCTATCTCTAGGGGACGCTCAGACTTATTACTGTTAAATATCTCTGGTCTGAAAGTAGGGTCAGGGGATACTCAGACTTATTACTGTTAAATATCTCTGGTCAGACAGTAGGGTCAGGGGATACTCAGACTTATTACTGTTAAATATCTCTGGTCAGACAGTAGGGTCAGGGGATACTCAGACTTATTACTGTTAAATATCTCTGGTCAGACAGTCAGGGGATACTCAGACTTATTACTGTTAAATATCTCTGGTCAGACAGTAGGGTCAGGGGATACTCAGACTTATTACTGTTAAATATCTCTGGTCAGACAGTAGGGTCAGGGGATACTCAGACTTATTACTGTTAAATATCTCTGGTCAGACAGTAGGGTCAGGGGATACTCAGACTTATTACTGTTAAATATCTCTGGTCAGACAGTAGGGTCAGGGGATACTCAGACTTATTACTGTTAAATATCTCTGGTCAGACAGTAGGGTCAGGGGATACTCAGACTTATTACTGTTAAATATCTCTGGTCAGACAGTAGGGTCAGGGGATACTCAGACTTATTACTGTTAAATATCTCTGGTCAGACAGTAGGGTCAGGGGATACTCAGACTTATTACTGTTAAATATCTCTGGTCAGACAGTAGGGTCAGGGGATACTCAGACTTATTACTGTTAAATATCTCTGGTCAGACAGTAGGGTCAGGGGATACTCAGACTTATTACTGTTAAATATCTCTGGTCAGACAGTAGGGTCAGGGGATACTCAGACTTATTACTGTTAAATATCTCTGGTCAGACAGTAGGGTCAGGGGATACTCAGACTTATTACTGTTAAATATCTCTGGTCAGACAGTAGGGTCAGGGGATACTCAGACTTATTACTGTTAAATATCTCTGGTCAGACAGTAGGGTCAGGGGATACTCAGACTTATTACTGTTAAATATCTCTGGTCAGACAGTAGGGTCAGGGGATACTCAGACTTATTACTGTTAAATATCTCTGGTCAGACACTAGGGTCAGGAGATACTCAGACTAATACTATTAAATATCTCTGGTCAGACAGTAGGGTCAGGGGATACTCAGACTTATTACTGTTAAATATCTCTGGTCAGACAGTAGGGTCAGGGGATACTCAGACTTATTACTGTTAAATATCTCTGGTCAGACAGTAGGGTCAGGGGATACTCAGACTTATTACTGTTAAATATCTCTGGTCAGACAGTAGGGTCAGGGGATACTCAGACTTATTACTGTTAAATATATCTTATTACTGTTAAATATCTCTGGTCAGACAGTAGGGTCAGGGGATACTCAGACTTATTACTGTTAAATATCTCTGGTCAGACAGTAGGGTCAGGGGATACTCAGACTTATTACTGTTAAATATCTCTGGTCAGACAGTAGGGACTTATTCTGTTAAATATCTCTGGTCAGACAGTAGGGTCAGGGGATGCTCAGACTTATTACTGTTAAATATCTCTGGTCAGACAGTAGGGTCAGGGGATACTCAGACTTAATATTGTTAAATATCTCTGGTCAGACAGTAGGGTCAGGGGATACTCAGACTTATTACTGTTAAATATCTCTGGACAGACAGTAGGGTCAGGGGATACTCAGACTTACTACAGTTTGTCACAAGTATACCTAGTCAGATTGGAGGGCTAGACTGATGAAATTTGGAGGATTGCCAGCCAAGTTATAGGATGGGGAAGTACTGGGTTTATCATGTTTGATTTCATTCCTGTCAGTGAGTTTTTAAATATGAAAATTTTGAGGCAATACTGCAACTGCCTGTGTACAAATATATATCAATTGTGAAGTGTTGATAGACATCCATAGTTGACTTCAGTGGACAAAGTCCTGCATAAGTAGTGTGTATTTAAGACGTTACAAAATGAAATATCGCATTACAGTGTATCATGTTTAAAAAATATTTTTTTATTCATATTTTTCTTTAGAATACGGGAGAGGTTGTTGCACTAAAGATGTTTGAGACCAAGTTTTCTTCCCATGTCCAGAGAGAGGTGGAGGCTCTGGTGAAACTCCAGCACCCAAATATTGTCCGATTCATGCGTTGTGAGAAAGATGTAAGTTTTGTCCGACTTTGATTCTCCAGTCACACTGTGGAAGTGTGAGCAGATGAGTTCTCACTGTGAGAAGTGTATTCGTTATCTTACTAGTCCAGTTTTTTCTTTTTTGGATAAATATTCAGTTTTTATATGAACACTTGGCCAGTTTACAGTTCTAATACTGGGATGAAGTTTAAATTATCATTTTCATAGACAGTCTAATTTTGCACAGTGAAAATGATCAGCAGATAACTTAGTCTTTTGTTCTCACACTCTTACTCTACTCCAGTATATGACAAAGAGGAATGTGTTAGTGATGGAACTGTGTGAGAAGGGCAGTTTATTGGATCTCCTCAAGGAACCTCAGAATGGCTTTGGTGTGGACGAGGAGGAGTTTCTCAGAGTCTTCAAGCATTTGGGTATGTACGATTTTTGGACCTGAGAATGACTTAGCTACTTTGGTACGGAGGATTTTATCAGATCCTTCATTAGGTATGTACATAATGGTATGGTTTTTAGACTTCAGAATGGCTTTGGTTTGAAAGAAGTCTTTCTCGTGGTTTTCAAACTTTTATTCATAAGATGTGTATGATTTTGCCTTGTCAAATTGTTTTTACTTCTCGGTTCAGAATATCAAATCCAATAACTGCATTTATTCTACAATAAACACTGTTTCTGGTAATAAGCCCACCTGTATATATTGCTGTTCAGCAAGGTTACAATCTGTTGCTATTTCATTGGTCTCTGGTAACCCTATTTGAGAAGGAAGCTTAGATAAAAAGTAAATCCTGTGGGAATGTTGCAGGATAAATATGGTAATTTGCTCTTTATAGCGAAATCCCTTGATTTTGAAATTAAATGATGTCAAGAAGCAGACTTTTTTGCCTATCATACACTTTCTAAAAGTAACTGTGAGAAAAGGTTAGAAATATACAAAGTTTTATTTTCAATAAAACATATTTGTGTTTCAGTAAATGGTACAAAACATTTGAGAAATCAAGGATTTTCCCACCGGGACATCAAACCTGGTAACGTCTTAATCTTCACAGATGACGATGGCAGGTGGGTAGCTCTAGGCTTAGCATTAGTACATTGGTCCACATTACTATGACACTGTATCAACTTTTTTATATTAGTCTAGAGTTGATGAACTCTGTACATTTGGTATAGCTTTGTATATGGTACCTTGCAGATTATAACAGTTGTCTATAAAAGCTGTAGATTAAGATATCGGGGATTTACCTGTCTTGTAGGAGTGCATACCACTTGTTTTGATTTCAATGGTTTTGCCAATGTCATATTCAAAGGATTATATTCTTTTACCCTGCATATCTTAAGTTGATTCATAATGAGCATAATAAATCTCAAGACTTTTACTAACGTCTTATTCTTTTTTTCATCAATCAATTTACGTATCAATATTTTTCAGATAAGGTTGTTTAACTGTAATTTTCAAAATTAGATCTTATTTTGTTAATGATATTGTTGCAATGATACTAATGACTTGCATTGGTACAATGTTGTTTAGTGAATGCATTTGGTGTGATAAATGGAGTTGTACATATAAAAGCACATCTGAACTGTATCAACCAGTCATATAATGTTAAATAAATGTACTGTCTTTTTAAGATTGAAGAATTCCAGTATGTCTTAAAGTCAGACCCACTTTTTCTTGTTTTCCATCCTGTTACAAAAGTCTGATTTTTCTATAGCAATGTTTACAAGCTGTCAGACTTTGGTACAGCCAAACCACTGGGAGACCAAGACAGTTTCATGTCCCTCGTTGGAACAGAGGAATATCTGGTAGGTTTACCACATTTCCAGTGTTTCTGATTTCTGTATGACATAGAGGATTAGAAAATAACTCAAAGAATATTTAATTCCTTATTATATATAGATATTTATAGAAGGTTAAAGACAAATCTACAAAATCTCAAAACAAAATAAATAAATAAATAAATAGATAAATAAACAAACAGACAGGTGTCTCTGCAAACATTTCTTCTCCAACTACTGTTTGGCTGTGTAGAAGAGTTACTTCCCTTCATATTGATTATTAACAATGATAGACTATTTTCATGGATTCATATATATACCATGTATCATTGTGTTAGAAAAATTCTATCACCTCTACACCATAATGAACAGGTGTTGATGCAAAGGCATGGGTTGCATCTTGTTTTATAGTCACTGCTGAGAGTAGATTAATTAATAAAAAAAGAAATATCTGCCAATTCCTCCAAAACTTCCAGAGTCTGCCCTTAACTGACTTGTTACTATTTGGTGTTGACTTTATACTGAAACAAATATATTTTTATATCTATTTTTGTAAAATTATTACAGCATCCAGACATATATAAGGCAGCATTCATTGATGGCCGAAACTGTCAAGGATTTGACATTTCAGTAGACATGTGGAGCCTGGGAGTGACTTTATTCCATACTGCCACCGGTGAAGTACCATTCCATGCATACAGTGGTCGCTTTGACAAAACAAAAACGTGAGTTGAGCTTATCACTCTGATTTTTTTGTGTGTGTAAAGTTGGATAAAAACACAAATAGATACACAGAAAAACAGGAAAAAATTATTGTAGACAGTCACTCCTTCGTCCTTACAGAAGGCAATTCTCTATTCCAGTTGATTTTCACTGGTGTCTTAACACAGGTGTCACTCCCCAGGTGTCATATGGTTTAGTGGGAGATGTACAGGACAATAGTGAAGAGGATAAGATCTGTTACAACAGCATGGACATTCAACTTAGCTACCAGCTAGTCAAACATATTCTTATAAATAACCGTATATTTTGAGGAAACACATCTATCAAAGTAATGTTTTATCAGGGACTTTTACATTTTCTGTGAGTAAGTGTGTCTAATTTTGGATAATGATTTTATTGAATTTTAGGTACGAGATTCTGTCAAACAAAGCTAAAGGTGTCATATCTGGTCAGCAACGTGTCAGTGGTGGCCCAATAGAGTGGAGCAGTGAGTTACCAAGTACCTGTAAATTTACCAGGTATGTGCTGTTATGGTAGATCAGGGAGTTACCAAGCACCTGTAATCTAACCTGATTGGTATTGATAGAATGGAGCAGGGAGTTAGCAAATATTTGTGAAATCACAAGGTACCCACTAGGTACAGACAGTGTGGAGCAGGGAGTTACTGTTAGACTGAATCAGGGACTTACCGAACACCTATAAGCTCACCAGTTAGGTAATGTTAGCTTGGGACAGGGACTTACCAAACGCGTGTAGACTCTACAGGTAGGTACAGACAGTGTGGAGCAGGGAGTTACTGTTAGATTGAATCAGGGACTTACCGAACACCAGTAAGCTCACCAGGTAGGTAATGTTAGATTGGGACAGCAGCTTACCAAACACCTGTAGACTCTCCAGGTAGGTAAAAACAGTGTGGAGCAGGGAGTTTCCAAACACCTGTAAACTCATTAAATAGGTACTGTTCGATTGGGACAGGGATTTCCCAAACAGCTGTAATATCACCTGAGTTGTAATAACATTTAAGTATATATTTTTTTTGCCTGGTAGACACTTATTGGCCACACAAAACATGAAGTTACACTCTCATTTTTCTATCTATAAATGAGTACCTTAATGTTTTATATTGATGAAAGATTGATCTAATGAAATGGTTATGTGTTTGTTCATGAAGGCCCCTCAGAGACTGGGTGCGAGACATTCTTGTCAGAATGTTTGACAGTGCCAAGGACCCTTCCTGGGGATTTGACCAGTTCTTTGATGCCGCTGATACTATAATTGACCCAAGTGTCCAGCAGCTTCATGTTTTTTCCTCTCTCAATGGTCAGCACTACCGATTCTTTCTTGACAGAGACTCAAGGTAATAACAACATTGTTCTAGAAGAGTTTGGTTTGATCTAGAGGAAGATGCCTTTCATCCTGGTCAACACTTTCTTACTTATCTACATCAATAGTATATGTTTTTATTTGAAGAAATATAGAAGTTTTTCTAAGATCTGTCTGATGTTATCTGATCAGTATTAACTTTTGTTTATTAGTGATAAATAGATGTTATTCTATTAGTAGTTACCTCCTACTCATATTTATTTGTTCGTTATGTTTGCTTATTTGTTCCTCAGAGACAGTTCTAATTTATATTTAACTGGAGCCGATAAACTTTAAACCAACATGAAAATGAAAAAAAGACCAATAGAATAATTTGGTCTAGTTTTGTATATGCCACATTGTAGATTGTAACAGTTGTCTATTAAAGCTGTAACATACCTTTTATGAAGATATCAGGGATTTACCAGTATTGTTGGAGTGTATACCACTTGTTTTGATTTCAATGGTTTTCCCATTGTAATGTTCAAATGTTCAACTGTATTCTTTTACCATGTAGCTCTTAAGCTGATTCATTATAAGGATAATAAGGCAAGAGACTTTTTCTAAGATCTAATTCTTTGTTCAATATATCCTTAGAGATGTTAACAATGTTCTAGAGACACAATATTTTAAGTATTCTAGAATCGTATTTAAATAATGTATTAAAATGTACATATCTAAATTGCTGTTATCATCCCTACAGTATACCCATTCATTTCTACATGATTATGGAATGGCTATATCAGCATCAAAACATTCTCGAATCTAGAATATGTAATTATCTAAATCAAATTGTAAGAACAAAAACATGAGTGAGATGATATACAGAATGATACAAGTATAGCTGTTATGATGTACATATGTAGTTAGATAGAGAAAAATCTGTGTTAGTGAAGCTATACAGCTATTACTACTGAAACAAAACAAAAAAATTGAAATGATTTTTTTTCATAGCTAATTCTTAGTTACCTGTTAACCTGGCATTGACTGTCTGTATATAGATTTCTGACATTTATATCTCATATTGTGTGATGCCTACTTCAGTTATTGGTGTGGATATGTGGCCCCAGAGGCCTGAGGGACAGGCCCAAAAAGGGTTAAATTGATTGAAACGTTAAATGTTCTTCTCAATTCACAAGTATGGTAGAATAAAGTACTCTTCATTAGATGCTGTACCAAACTGGTAAATGTCATTATTCTAGGGTCTCGCATCTCCCTCAGGGGAGAGGGTAAATTTACTATAGTTTATATAGGAAAATCATATATTTGAACATTGTTTGTTTTCTATTGGAAATAGTTCAAGCCTAGTTATAATTATTTGTTTAAGATGAAAGGTTAATTAGATGCACACATTGATCTTTGCTGACTCCTAGGGGCTTACAATGTATTGGGCTGGGCCAAAAATGGGTCAAATTGACTGAAATTTCAAAGATGTTTCTATGACATGTTACAAGAAGCATTGTGACTCAGGTGACCGTTAAGGCACTTGGGCCTCATGTTTAGGATACCTTTCAAGAATTAAGAAGTTTGAAAAAACACAGCCACAAAGGCTGATTGATAAGTTGTGAACCTAATATTTAAAGGTTTATTTTTTGGCAGACCTATTGCATTATTTTTCACATAATCCCCTTCAGTATCTAAACACTTTGCCAGCGATGTTTAAGGACCTCATTGCCGCTTTTAACGAAGACCTTTTCTTGACCGATCAGAAAGTTCCCCACTGCATGTATGACATTATCATTGAAAGCGGGTACCAGAAATGGCCTTTTTCAATTTTGGAAATCGATGAAAGTCTGATGGACAGAGATCAGGCAAAAAAGTGGGATTCTCAATCAATTCAAAACCACAATCTTTATTGACAGCTATAGTAATGACAGACTTGTGAACAGGGTCATTGATCTGGTGGAACAACGCACCTGTGCTGAGTTTTCTGCGGCGCTCGAGTTAAATACGGAGTGATGCATGATATGTGCCATTGATTGGTTGACCCTTTAGCAGTTAACCAACCATCATATTACATCAGCACCACAGAAAACGTTCCCAGCTGATGGAGCAGTCTTGGGCTTCTTTAGTGGGGGTGAACTGTGCTTCCATTGTTTAGACTGTTGTTTGCCTTTAGGGTGAAATAACGAACACAAATTTCATCCATAGTCACTAACGTCTGTAGAAAGTTAGCAGGATCTGCCTCTAAAAGGTTCAGATTAGCACGCGACTAAGTCTGCCTGGTATGCTTCTGAACAACTGTCAGAAGTCTTGGTATCCAACGGGCTGAGAACTTTCTCATTTAATGATCTTCTGTAAGAACGAAACTTACTATTTCCTACGAAATCCCAACTGTACTGGCTATGTATCTCTTTGTAACTTGCCTGTCAGCCATACCAACTTCATGGACTTTATTGACCATATCAGTTTGGATATCCTTAGGTGCTAGACCTTTCGTATGCAAATATTGAATCACTTCTCTTTCAGCAATTTTGTCCATTTTGCAAAATTCACTTGCCTTGCTTCTTTAGAGTGCTATCTCTTCGATATAAATTGATCAAATGACACGAATCTTCGGGTACACAGCCTTGAATAGTAAGGGAATAGTAGAGTTGAAAAAGGACATCACTGCTTAACTTCTTCAGTACAAGTCGCGCATCGTATTAATCAGCACTCATACCGTTGGAATTCTAGACTATTAAGCCAATGAAAGTCTAACAGTGTACCAGTATTTGTGTTAAGCATTACCAAAACACATCACTAGAATGTAAGAAAAAACTTATAACAGAATCCCAACTTTATGGATCGTATGAAAATGTGCTCCAGGTACAAAGAACTGTCGGAAGAGGTGAAACAGATAATGAGACTTCCTACAGATGACCAGGTGATGTTGTGTGAGAATGGTGACATTGTGGGAACAATGATGCAAGACACTCCTATCTCTCGCTACCCACACACGTCCAGAGCCGACCCACTCGTTCTTATGCCATCAAAAGCGGGAGAAAACGGTTCACATGTGTTCAAACTTGATGGCTTTGAACAAGTCATTGACAGTAAGTCTACATTATTGCTCCAACGTGCCTGGAAGCATAAATTGCTTGACGTTCCCATATGTCCACAGGTCACACCGTTAGTTTTGTTAAGCAGTCCGACTCCATGATCACAAACTTAATTAGTTTCTTTCATGTCTGGTTTTGTCCTGAAAGTACCAGGCCTGAATAAAACTACATATGTTAAGATCAGGTAAAAATCAATTCAGTATCTCAAGATCAATATTCAGAGTCACATGTACTATCAGGAGTTTTCAAGGTTTGATTAATTCTCAGCTGTAATAAAATTTACGATACACATACATAATATTGCATAATCAAATTTTTTATTGCAATATGTTTTGGCAAATTATTGCAGCGATGAAGTAGCAAACCCACAATTATTGTTATATAGACAAAATACAGAAACAGCAATAATATTTAAGTGCAAACTTTTCACCGCGGAAAAACACCAAAATATAATTATCGCTAAATATATATACGTTTACAATACTTACCGAGTGAATGTTGAAGGTGATGCAAAATGCTTTCTTTGATAACGACATAGGCGCCCCAATATTCCTTAGTTCTTGTCTGTTAGATGTTTGAATAATGGTCAGTAAAAGAAATATTCCTCATATTTTGGAGGATTTTCTTAAGATTGGTTATATCAATTCCTCATACTTTGTTACGTTGTAGATCCCTGTGATGCGTTCCCTACCATTGTTAACACTGATCAAGATTACAGGCGAGCCAAGAGTATGTGTGAAATCATTCATTTGTCCAGAAAGATGGTACACTCTGCTGTTCTCTCACAGAAACTTTTCACCAGAACCATTGCCAGGCATGGGTGAGTATATAGCGTACTGCATTCAGTGCAATGATAATGTGTCCCAACATCATACAACATAACAGTACCATCCTGATAAATCTATGATGCCATAATCAATGAGATCTATAGGTGTCGTGTGATGCCTTTATATTGCATATATTGCTGATGTTATGCGATGTATTTTCAGTTTAATGTTTGACCAAAAGATTCGTCAGCACCGGCGAGATTTTGACTTTATCTGGGAGAGATTTGACGATGTGTCATGTTTCACCACGGAAGAGATGAAAAAGCATGCACAAGGATTTGCATGTGTCTCAAAAGATGGCGAAGTTATTGATGATAACTTTGACAGTGTAAGTAAAATCTTCATTGAAAAGCTTGTTATTGGGTTTCTTTCTGAAATATTAGGTAACATTACTAAGTCTTAGTAAACTTGCCTCTTTTTAGAATAAACTATGTTTCAGATGAGAATGAAACAAAATAAAAAGTTGTTCTCTTACCCAAGGAAAAACTTACAGTTGCGATGTTATTAGGCGTCATAAAATCATAATGATGAAGTGAAGTCAAACCTATCAAATACAGAACATAATGGCAGATGCCTTTGACCTGTAAATCCACTTTTTGGTGCCTGAAGGAAACACATAAAGTAGACACGGTACAATTGTGAATGAAGAGAACCTACACAATATACGCACAATCGTGCTTGTGCAGAAATGTACATTGACACCTAAAACACATATGGAAAGTTTTCTTATTATTATATAGTAAACTTTGGTTACAATCCGATCAACAGAATGTGATTTGTTTTCTTGTCTTGCACTTATCGACACACCAGTTGAATCATTGGAACCATGAAAATACAGATCAGTACGAACAGTATTAGGGAAGAGAAACTAATGTAAAAAGATGTATAATAAGCAATTGTGGTTGTCACGGAGGAAGACAAAGGGGCAAGACGACAACAGACCATTTATTGTGATTTACGCAAAGGAGAAAAAAACATGCAAAAATTTTTTTTATTCATCAGTTTTGTAATTAGAGCAGGAAGACATGGCGAAAAGTCGAAAACACAAGAAGATAGATTACACAATGATATGACATTGCGTATAGTTCTGGAGGAGGAGGGATACAGGAAGAAAAGCATAGGGTCAATGTGATCGGAAGCTATATAGGCCAGGGGCAAGATTTGTTTCCATTTTTCAAACTTGTGCTGAAGTATAGAACACACGTGACAGATATTCTGACCGAATTTCGAATATGTTATCACTATATTTGAATCAGAGGGCGAATGTTTCTTTAGTTGGAAAGTGTCCTTTTATTTACCGTGCATTATTTGACATCGTTCGAAAATTATTTGATATGTGAAAATTTCGAAATTTATTGAAATAAAAGGCTACTGCAACTCCCCATCTAGATTTTGACTTGTCTTACGATCTTTTTAGATTTTCCCCAGTCGACTCCTAAGCTTCAAACTTTAAGCCTTAACATCACTGGCGAGTCTTAAAAGGACAAAACAGCTGTATGATGCAGTTTAATTAATTGTTAAGGTGTATCTAACTCTAAATTTGTAGTAAAATATGCTATTTATTTGTGTGTTTTACATTCTTACTAGCAGCCTGTATATGTTTATGGGAATACATTATATATTAATGTGTTGGATAAACTACTTTATTTACGGTATATAATGTAAGTATACATCACATCAGAAATATGTACTACTCGGCTCAGTGTTTTGATGAAAAATTGATATCAATAATGCATACATTGTACCCGTACAACATATCAAGGTAAGTTCTTACCCTCATATCTCTCCTTCAGATCCGAGAAAAGCTCCAGATCTGTGGTAGGAGGCTAAAAAATGTCAGCGATGAGTACGAGGCTGCAAAAGAGGCATGGAGCATCTCCGACAGTACCGTCCTACAGAACCAACGCTGGTGGGTTTATAAAATATATCATCTAATTCAGTGTCAATACCGTTTCATAGCCTTTTAATAACCTACTAACCCTTCCAATCCGTAGCGGCAGGAACTCCTTCTTACATAAATTTGTTTTGATCAATTTTGAATTTCCTCTTGCCGCCTCCAGCATTCCAAAATCTAGGTCCTTAGCATCGTAGACGAGTCTTAGAGGGACATAACAGCTGTATGATTTTATCTAATTCATTATTTGGTTCAACTATCTAATTCCAAATTTGTACTTAAAACGTGCTACTAACGCATGACTTTTGTACAATCTTAAATTATATATAATTGAAATATGTACAAAACAAAATTATATTGCAATTTACATTTGTAAAAATGCAATATAAATGCTGTAGTTTTTTATGTATATGTTTAAATTAGGCTGAAGACAGTAAAAAAAGACATGTTTTACTAAAGCTATACTCGTATTTTGTTATTACGTTGTCCATCTAACTTTGGTTATCACTAGGTTATTTTTTCTCTGGCAGGGAGGGGAAGGCAGACCGAATTGTAGATCTGAGCAAGGCACGACTGCAGAAGTTTAGAGAATACAGATGTAAGCATCGCCTGACGTACCATGAACAGAAACTGTTTGCTTTTGACAGGTAAGACTTCTGTTTGTTGATGTTAATGTAATCTTTGAACAATATCACAATACAGGTGAGAGGTTTGATGATTTTCACAACACCATTTCCAAATAGGGAGAACGTATCATAATATTGTACAGGGTCATTGATGTTTTAAGATTCGTACAGCACCATAACCAAAGGAAAACTTGTAATGTAATAACTGTAACACTATTTTAAAAGTAATTGGCTTTATTTTCCAAGAAGGCTAAATTGTTTGTGATAATTAGGATAAGTAGTTGCTGTAACAGTTTTTTTGTTCCTGTTTTCTAGAAAGGCTATGGAAGAGCTCCACAGGAAAGCTCTCAATGGGTTCGAGGATTGTCGGAAAAGTCTGACAGAGACACATCTCAAGTTCATCGTGTGGCACAGGTATATTTCAGTAATGCAACACTATGCAATTCTATGTTAAATCAGATATTTTATAAATATGGAAGTCTATTAGCCAATGTTATTTTTGTTAATCCAAACACCTTTTTCAACATGTCAGTTTGTTTTCACTGTCCGCAAGAAGACAAATCTCATATAGAGAAATCTATCAGTTGTTCTAATTACTAATGTGAAAATAATTAGAGAAATGTGATTATTTTGTAACAGAGTTAGGTTTTTTTAGTATTTTTTAAGAATTGAACAATTGCCTGATGATGTATTATTGCAGACATTACACAGGATTTTCACAGAGTATCAAAGAACTTGGAGGAAAGCTGGAAGATCTGAGGTCGTCCATCGGAGATCTGGTGAAAATTCTACAGGTAATTTGACACCAAGAACGAAGGATGAAAGATTGTAAAACAAATATTGGATATTATCATTGCCAGATATGTTAAATAATGATTGTGGATGTCAAACTTTGTTATAACTGCGTAATGTTCGTAGGTTATCAGATATTGATTTATATTGCAGGGAGTACCTGAAACACTACCCCCTCCACAGAAACCCGCATCACTCATCAGGAAGTCATTAGCACAGAACATGAAGTTTGGGTGAGTAGGCGTCTGTGTTTATTTATGACCTTCACAAAACATTAAGTTGACCTTGTGATATATAACGTATAAGGCCGCGCGTGGGCTGTTGCTATCCGTGTTTACCTGTTGTATGTTGTTTATCAATCCATGTCTGTTAACTTTTCATATATTTGATAATAATTCAATTCAGTAAAAATTAAAAACAAAAAGATAAGACTATCCCATTTTGCAAATTAGCAAATATACTTGTTTCAGTACAAATGCCAAAACTGTTACCATTTTCTATATGATAGAAATATAAAATACATGCTTCAGGGCCCGTATTCATGAAACCATTCTCATGCTCGAGCATAGATTTTGTGCTCAAGCAGTCTTTTTTTTATAATTTGCCTAAATTATATAAGATAATTCAAATGTCAATTATAAACATTGAATATAACTTTGACTTTAAATCTTTGGCAAAATCAGTTTTATTTATTAATATTTAACGTAAACAAGACATAAGGCTTGAGCACAAAAGTCATGCTTGAGCATAAGAACGGTTTCATAAATACAAATTGAATTGAATATATTAAATATATAAATTGAATATAACTTTGACTTTAAATCTTTGGCAAAATCAGTTTTATTTATTAATATTTAACGTAAACAAGACATAAGGCTTGAGCACAAAAGTCATGCTTAAGCATAAGAACGGTTTCATGAATACGGGCCCAGGCCTCTTGTACCTGTTGAAATGAAAAACTGAAAGCATTTGCCTAAAGAAAGGAAGGTAATGAAAGCGTACTGGCTATCCTGGATATCTATTTAAGATAGTATTTTGAGAATTCTTTGTAAGAACGTCTATTGTTTGGTTAAATTTAATAGTTGCATATATTGACTAGATATATAATGTTTGAAATGATTTTAGAACGTCTATTGTATCGTTCGTTTTTAGTTTAAATTATATATTTATAATCAAATTGTGATTTGTTTAATTTGTTTAGATGCTATTTGCTTATTAGTTTTTTTTAATGTTTGAGTTGTGTATCGAGTTTGAAATAAGCTTAGATCAGTTTAGCGTGGAATTTGAGAATATATGTTTTGTTGTTTAGAGTGATTTGTGGTTGGATTTTAAAACTGTTTACTTTTTTTAGAGTGGATGACTTTGGGAAGGAATTAACAGAGAACCAGTCTGTGGTAGAAGAGACACGCGAACAGTTAAAAAGGTAAGCAAAAACAATGTTTTTTGTTATCGGTCCTTGGTAATTTAGCTACCATCGTAATTTTTTTATGACTATGAATATAGTTTTATCGGGGTAGTTACTTTTTACCTTGGTTTGTTTCTGTGTCTTTATTACTGTAAATATATTATCATCTTGACATATTCTTCATGCACAAATGAAGAAACATTGCTTCGATTCTATACATAAAATGGACTGTTAGTCATGACCTTGATATAAAGTCCTGTTTAATTTGCGTCAACGTAATAAGTCGAAAATGACCTCGGGGTGCCTCTTGATCATATGATAAATTACGTTGAAGCATAATACTTTATGTAAAATTAATGAAAAGTAATTGTTTAACAAATTGCAACGTGTAAATTTGACCACAGGCAAAAGTCGATAAGCACATTCAATAAGTGGTTAATTGAATGTGATTTTACATGATTGTCTAGACTTTTCATATAGTATATGTTTGTAGTGATTGTTGTATAGATAGACATACAGTAAGCAATTAATTACAGTTCAGTATGTACTCGAGTTAACATTTCAAAGTCATTGTAAATACCAACGATAAAACAATGTTATATTTGTGTTAGTTTGAATAAAATATGATTTAAAACGTCCACGAGATTGAACTGTGAATGTCATATAGCTTTGTAATTTTGTTGATGGTTAAGAGTCATTGTGAAAACTGAAAAAAGTTACAAATACTTAATAAGTTAATTGTTATAGTGTAATTCATGTAATTTATGCCATACATGAAACAAACATACGCAAAACTAGAGGATGGAATGACAGTCTTCAGAAATATAAAAAACAAAACAAAAAAACAAAAAAAAAAAACAAAAAAACAAAAAAACAAAAAAATGCAGGGGACTAGATGTGTTTTATTCTTCTGGATGTTATAAGGATAATGAAATATCTCAATTTCAAATATCTATTGACTAGTGTCATATTGTAGAATTGTACTGGTGTTTGTTTTTAAAACAATTTTTTTCTTGACCTTTCAGTATGTCGAATCTTCTGAAAGATATGCAGAGCGATCTACCTGCAGTTATCGACTCAAACATGACAGACACGTGATCCACAAAACAAAACCCACACCAAAAACATTTGCAGATATGGTTCATCACTAGACTAATAATCCGTGGCGATTTAAGTAATATCACTAGATGTGTTACCCTTTAGACAGTAACCTGACGACGATAGATTAACATCACGATAATTGTTACCCTTTGGACAGTAACCTGACGACGATAGAGTAGCATCATGAGATTTGTTACCCTCTAAGACAGTAACCTGACGATTATAAAGTATCACCACTCGACTTGTTACCCTTTAGACAGTAACCTGACGACGATAGAGCAAAGTCACTAGACTTGCTGCCCTTTAGACAGTAACCTGACGACGATAGAGTAACATCGTAGACTTGCTACCCTTTAGACAGTAACCTGACGACGATAGAGTAACATCATAGACTTGTTACCCTTTAGACAATAACCTGACGACGATAGAGTGACATCACTAGACATGTTACCTACAAAATGGTGTCATGGTGGCATCACTAGATTTTTCCCAGTAACCTGACAAGAGAACGACATCAACTGACAGTTAACTTACGACGACAGGGTTGAATAACTAGACTGTCGACCGTTGCTAGAATGGCACATCAGGATGTTAACGTAATGACGACATATTGGCACCACAAGACAGTACCTAAAGAACGACGAAGTGGCATCACTAGACAGTAACATAATGACGACAGAGTGACATCCGTAGACTTTTATCTAGTAGGGACAGGTAGGTCTAATGTTAGTAACCAAGAGAGTGAGATGGCGAAACATTTGAAATCATGCCACTAAACTTATGTGATTCAAACGTTCTTCACGTAAAACTAAAGTTAGAGGCGTTTTGTTGAAACCTTGCCGGTATACGTATTAATAGAGAAACTAGATATAACCTATCATTAACCAATACTTTTGATAGCAACGTTCCTTATTTTTTATCATATTTGTTTTTGTTATAAGTTTTTATAGTATGACGTTATGAAAATATTTACAGAAATATATACGAAATATGTTTTTTTTTTCTAGAAAAACTCTTTAACGATAAAATACATACCAGCTGAAATTCATTCCCACATATTCAGGAGGCTTATCCCTGGACGAATGAGGAGTTCAGTTAAACTTTTAAGTAGATATTATGTACTACGTTCTGTATTGGAACGTTGACGAGAGACAATGAACATTTCTCTTATTTCAGAATTTGGAGACGGGTGTTTCTGATATTTGTGTTGGTAGGCGTAAGGGGGAAAAATTCCCCTTTCAATGTGTATGTAGAGTAAATCGAGTTCATACTCGACCGATGTACAACGTACAGTTCATATATGTGATAGAAGGATTGAGATTGGGATAGCTGAATGTATGGGGACTAAATGCCATTTTGAGGCCGCTTAGTTACACACATTTTGGGGAAATCCATCATGTCTTTAGTGTATAAGGTTATATCAAAATGACTGTATCATGCAATTTTGATAGTGTATACATTTCAATAACTAACATGTGATTCATTGATAAACTAACGCGTCGAATTGAACGATGAAGAGAAGAACTACATAAACGAATAAGTCGGTAACTACAGATGCACCTGTTATACATGTTGTTTTACTTCAGGATCGGAAAATTGAGGGGAAAATGACAGATGTTATTCTAAATTTATTGTTTCTCTCATGCTGTTTGTGTGACAAGCAATGTTGGTTAATATCAGTATACCTCTGAAATATGTAGCTCACAAACGAAGTGACAGTGTTGTTGTCGTTTGCTTGATTTAAATAAATAATGGACAATTTTAATGAATGATGCTGAGTTGCTGATAATACATAATTACAAATTTAATAATATTATGTTGTAAGAAGGGGGATATGATGGGTTTGATATCATTTTCTCAGTCTTCCGTGTCAGATTTCGTTTTTAATGTACCCCTTGTTATTCTAGTTAAAACATTCCTGCTATTGTAATTGGGACCACTGCATCTTAAGTGTGCTTTTTCTACTGTTAATTTTACGTAAGTAATAAATTACTTCAATCATAGGTTTTTCGGCTCACTTGTTTTTTGCCCCCACCATACATATGCCAACACATATCCTGTCCAACTGATATACTGCAGTTTATTGAGTATGAAAGAATACATGCAAATTTGTAATAAATTAGCTATGTAAAGACCTTTCCTGGGTGGCTGTTCTCTGCTCCGTTTGCCTATGGAAACTCGTTTTTCAGCTTCGGTATGTGTATAATTGTACCTCTGGTAATTCCATTACTGGTATAATATACCTGAGAAAAAGCCCTTTCTTTTGGATATCGCCTCAGCATACCTAATGTATTTAAATACCCTACAGTTCCAAGACCTCAAACATTGCTATAAAGTAAAGAATTCAGTTGATACTATTAAATTGCTGTTAAGAGCACTATCGGAGAGGTGCTATAGAAATGGGTTTGTTGGAAAAATTTCATCCTTTCTTGGCAAACGTGGATTATCAGGACGCCTTTAACAAATTCGTGTGTGTTGCGATATCCGTATTGTTCCTCAATATCCTGTACATCCTCTCTGCTGTGTTATTCTGGTCTGTGTCTGCGAGTTATCGAGGCCTAAAACAAAAGAAAAAAGTTTACTGGAATCTGTCAATAGTTCGTGGGATCTTCGGGTTGTATTGCACTGTCATTGGAGCATGGGTGATATTCTTTGACGATGAACTTTTAGAAGACCCAGCGCTTGCTACCAATTCTACAAGCTGTTTTGCAATATTGACTGGCACTGGATTCTTCTTTTTTGAGTGTGGGTCTTTAATAGTATTCGACCTACACAAAAACATCAGTACTCTGTTATGTGTTCATCACTGGTCCGCATTATTTGGATTTTGTGTAATGGCTTACTTAGACATGGGACATTTTTTTGGTACAATATTGCTTCTTTTAGAGATGAGCGCACCGTACTCTGCTTTCTGTTGGATACTCATCAAGGTCGGTAGAGGACACACACTGCTATGGAAAGCGAACCAGTTCCTCTTGGTACACACTTTTCATATACGATCTATGGTAGAATGCTATTTATGCTTTCAAATTTATCTAAAATATGACAAAATCTTGTCCAGTACGTCAACTTTAACATTTGCCATTTTACTCGCTGAGGTAGCTCTCTTTACATTCCTCTTGACGCCTTATTGGTTGTACAAGCGGACACAACAAATGTTCATTCCGGTCGACTGGAATTTCAATGAAAATGATCGTCAACATGAAATGAATGGGGAATGCAAGAAGGATTCCTGACCCGCTAACTGAAGCGATGTAACGTGAAATGCGGTGTTTAGAAACAAGAGCACCGTAATTTATTGTTTTTGATGAAAGAACCTTAATCTGACGTGAACATTATTTCATTATGGTATATTGACATTTTGCGTTGCATTTGTGTATATGGTATTAGGATATGAAATGGTAATAAATAAGACTTTACTAAAGGTTTCAGTGATTCGGTCTGTGTTGGAATAAAGCTAAGATGTCAAGAATTTCAACGCTGTCTAGGAGGTATCACAATACCGTTCCGGAAACATTCATTTCAAAGTTTGAACAAAACAGCAAAATCTTTGTAGATTCCAAGATGGCGTTTGATTCAGACTGAAATGGAGCGCTCAACTGGATCCCTTCTTAATATCATAATATCTTCCTATGCAGATATCTCGGTTATGCAAGTGAGGTCAAAGTGAAACGATATACGATCCGGGGTAAGGCAGCTGGGAATAGTTGCTGGAGTTAAGCATTTATCATTCAGCAATGACCTCTAACATCAATTGAAACTATTCAATTGTGGCGCCTCAGTGTATGACATAAGTAGCGGTAGAAAATCTAGACTGGGAAACTAGTGTTCGGTAATGGTATGGAATCTAGACTGGAAAACAAGTGTTTTATATGGGTAGGAAATCTATTCTGGAAAACTAGTGTTTTATATGGGTAGGAAATCTAGACTTGGAAACTAATGTTTTATATGGGTAGGAAATCTAGACTGGGAAACTAGTGCTCAACAATAATAGAAAATCTAGACTTTGAAAAAATTATATTGTGTAAATAACAAACGTAGCTTACAGCATTTTTAATCGCAAAAATGCCATTAATGCAAATTGTTCAAGGCAATACAAATAAAGTTTATTGTTGAAAGAAATATTGAAATCCTTTACTTATTTACTCTACCTTGTAGATGTCGTTTATAAACATTGTAAAAGGTCTACAAGATATCTCTAGTGACGTCTTAGTAAAATCATCTTTTAATACACATCCACAACTGAAGAAACCATTCTTTGATTCCATCAATTAAATGAAATGCCGGTCATGAATTTTATGTCCTTTCTAGATTACTTACGTGACTTCAAGTTCCTGTCAAGTATTCCTCTACGGTTAAGGTCAAAATTGACCTCGAAGCTATATCTTGACGATTGAAGCACATGTAAATATTTCTGTTAAATTCATTTTACAATAAGTGTCTAGCAATTGCAACGTATAAATATGACAACAGACAAAGTAATTACTAATTGTGTTGACATTTCGTGCTGAACACATTTGTGATTATTGTATTATGATCTGATGTTAACTACATATGTATCATATATAACCCTGTATTTACTGGGTAGTTGATGCTTTAAAGACATTTCAAAAGGAGCAATAATACCAATATATAATTAGTTTTGAGTTTGTTCCATCGGGATTAAACGTGAGGTCTAAAAAATATCAGGTAACTCAAAGTAAGGAGATTAAGTATGTGTTTCCATGTCAGGAAAATATAAAAACATTCTTTATGTCTAATAGTTATGAGCGGTCTACATTTGAAACAGCTAACAAAACACACGCGCAAGGAAATAGCACATTTTAATACAATTTAAAATTAGACCAATAGAGCCATGTAATGAAGTAAATTGACCATACAGCTGATTCTTCCTTCCTGAACTCGTCAGTAATGTTAATGATAATAGTTTTGAATCTAGGGGGTAGGGGCCACTAAGAAAATAAAATGAGAATAAAAACAATGGTCAAACTCTAGATAGGCAGGTGCACTATACCCATAATTAGATAAATATCGTTTTTTTTTATGTATATCTGACAATTTCAGATGAATGTCAAGTACATGTGTATATCTGAATGAATTAAAATGTGGCAAGCTGTTGACGGTAAACTTTGGATACTAAAAGTCCACCAACTGTATCTACCACTTACAATTTCGAAGATTGTACACAAGAAACCCAAGTCAATAGGACATTTTACTTTAATTTAAAGTAGATGCAATTGAGCTTAATCATAGAGTCAAACCATAAAGTAAACTACATCATTTAAATGTCTTTGTCCGTACACATGCACTGTTGTCTGTTTTAATTAACCCTTCTTCCATTGACGTCTCAGTATGGCGGATCTTTTGATGGACATTCAGAACGATCTGGCAGCGGTAATTGACTTCAACGTAACAAGCATTTGAATAGAAGTTACAGACAAACGAAACTATTAAACGTTAATGTTCAGTTCGTTGTATTGAAACTATGCCGGTGTATATTGGAAAACCCGTAAGATATCCATAAACATTAGCATGATCATTAGTCAGAACATATAATAACATTCCTCTTTATGTATACTTGTTACTGTTTGGCATTAAATTGCCTTTTTTATTACGACGTATTGTAAATTTTAACAGTTGTACAATAGAATTTAGAAAATCAATATGAGAGGTCGGATATGGATACCGATAGATATATTCGAAACATATACCTGTCTAGAAAAGTCCTTAAACTATAAAATAAGTACCAGTAGTCGCTTCATTTTTACACATTCAGGCTTATCCGTCTCTATGACACATTCCTGAAGATGTTGTTATGTGTTGCGTCCTACATCTGAACATTGCCCTTAGAGACAATACACCTTTGAAGGGGGGATGCTCAATATATGGGATATATTTCCTTTAAATTTTTATAGGAATGTCAGGATTCTGTCCCATTCATTCTGGAGCATCTCTGGATGAGAGAGAATCAATGTTCAATAAACAGTCGGCCTAGACCCCCAGAAGCTGGATGAGTTCGGTTGAATAGGTGATATATAGTAAATTCTCTTAAATCCTTGTACTGTAGAAATAACAGTACTATGTTTTACATGCGATCTATCATGTCATATAACCAAATACGATAGACAATTGATACATTAACATCATTAATTATTAAACCTGGTTTTATTATTCTGCCCAGATATATTCCTAAACGAAATACAATAATAAATATTTTCCTAGGATCGCTGAAAAATTAACATTCCGCAAATAAGTTTGTTATTTATTGTGTTATTGTTGATTTATTTCAGAGTGTGCCTTAGTACGCTCTTTAGTACAATAGACATATAAGTGAATAGCGCGTACGTTGTAGTAATGAATACATTGTATGACATAATATAGTTTCTATAATTCCCTTCTAAATAAGAAATCTTATTGATTTAACTAGTCATTAAGTAAAATATCGTTGTATGACTTGTTTAAGTATATATTGTCATGTCATAGTCCTCCTCCAGACTCTTGTTGTTGTCCAGAGTTTAACTATGTATCTGGATCGTTTTTATCGCATGCAATGTTGATGTGCATTTCATATAGTTTCAGACAACATTAAATAAAACATTGAATAATTTCATCAATTATTTATTTTCTTAACGACATCAAGGCAAGACTGCAGACGATGTTTAATATCATTTACTTTGGTATATTTTTCGATATACAATTCGAATTTACACATTATCCAGACCAAGCATACGGATAACCCAGGCCCAGTTGAAGGGAGTGTCAGTCAGGTAACTGGTAGGGAGGGAAGATACATTGATGTAGATACCTCCATCAGGTGTAGGCGCACTGTACGGCACTTGCTGTTCATAACCCAGTAGAAACACAAACGCTTGACTAGTGTCTTTTATTACCGGCGAGCCAAGGTACAGAGTGGAATTGTTCTTAATCACAGACATAGGGACGATGGCATATACAGCAGTGGTGGTACTGATAGTGAGTGTTGTGTACCTGTCCATTAAAATAGGTTATGGCCACAGTTTAAAAAATTACCGAACACTAATGTGTAAAAAACACTCTATGTCCAAATTAGTAAGGGTATGCCAAAGTAAGAATAACAGTAAGAATGTTAAGAATACTCTGAAAAATGTATAAGGGGAAATATAGCTACCATGGTGTTCCTGAAAAATAAGCGTTTGATTTCTCATCGCCGACACCCATCACCCATCATGTAAATCTTGGTCAGTACAAGTAATGTAAAATTCTAACTCGATAAACAAGTCAATAATGAACCATTATGAGTAGTACATGCAACATTTAGTATCATTATGCCAAGAAGCATCGTTAGCCGTGCAGTTCATGTGATACTGTGATCATTCATCACACCTCAATTGTCAGTAACATTAGCCCTTTATTGTTAAAGTTTTTGGGATTGCAATTTTTATGCACTATATGTTACTGCATTGGGTGACGTAGAATACCTTCATTGCTTTAAATGACTATCAGATACCCAGATATTCCGATTTCATGTTTAACTTCAGGTTTATTTTATTTATAAAATAAATAAAAAACAAATATTGAATTAAATAATAATTGTTGTGATAAGTCGATGTTGTTCACATATTTGTTTACTTACTTTCTTGGTAAGGGACATTCATTTTGAAACCATAGCATTAACGCAGAAACCTGATATTTCACCTACCACACTCCTGGAGTGACTGAGTCATTCTGATGGCGCCATGGCTTTGATCCGTATATGCCTTCGGAGTTTACTTTCATCCATGCCCCCATCTGGCGCAGGCGCTCTTCAAATATTGGCGGAATATTTCCGTCTAGTGTGGGACCTATGTTCACCAACAGGTTGCCACCGCAACTGTGATAAATGTGTATTTTCACACAAAATTTGTACTAGCTATTAAATAGAACGGTTAAGTAAGAAAAAAGAAAAACTGCAGATGCAGACGTTAAGATAAATGATTAACAGAAATATACTCAGGTGGTGATTATATTGGTAATTTAAATTTTAAATTTACTTTCATTATCATGTATGTAACAAAGATCAAGAATGATGAAAACAACACAAGAAGTTATTGAAGTTTTTCGTCGAAGTCAGCTGTAATGTCAAACAATGTAATCCTTAGACAGTAAGACAAAACATTTCTCTAAGACACTTTTTGTGTTATATAACTTACCTTACTGTCTCGGCAAGTGTAGATATTAATTCTTCAATAGAGACAACATCTGATGCTTTCATGTCTCGTCTGTATCCCCACGACTTCCGGTCAAGTGTCATGGCATTCTCCCACTTAAATTTCTGCAGGACACCTGAGTAGATGGAACAGAAACACACGAGAGCAATACTTAACACGTATTGATATTAAATGGATTACCCTCTCATTTTCATTCCTATTTTAAGTTCAGTGTGTTTATCACCAAGAGTGTTTATCCATGAACGTAGATTTTGGTATTACAGCAACTAACTATTTTTGCTTTTCGGTGTAATTACCAACAAATTACAAGCTCATCTCTGACTTTGCAGGTAAAAATTATCAAACACTGCTTTCAGGTAACACATTCACCTGAAGCACTTACCTGGGTTGTATCTGTCAGAACAGGTGAAGTAGCCCCCGTGATGGCACATGTCTCCCCTTCCCCATCGATCATTGGTCACAACAGTTTCCCTCACAGGGCTAAAACAGCAATAATGATCAATATTAAGAAGGGATTATGAAATGTAACTGTATCGTAAAAACTTAAATTCAAACACGTTAACGAAAGCTTACTAAACTGAAATGGCGATCTCTGTACAAATGAATGAAAAACTACACAAGTTGTGCTAGTTATGTCAGTAAATCCGTTATATCTATTCAGATAAAATATTAGTAATATCATGTTTTGAAAATTAGAGCTTGTTATTTAATCTATATCAATACAATATCAGAAATAAAATATACGATGAATTAATGGTGACTTGATACCATGAAATTGGAATGAATTTTCATAGCACAAGATATGTATCGGGAGGATATGCTATACAATGGTGACAATGATAATTCTCAGTAATACTGTTTATGAAGTATATATAGGTGTTGTTAGGAGATCATTTGCGGTATATTCGGAGTTTCTGTAGAAAGGTGTGCATATGTAACATCGTCGTTCAGAAAGGAGCAACACAAGTAACGTTATACGGTTGTTATTTGCTGTTTTATTCAATGTTGTTTGTTGGTATCACTGACGAGTCATAGGAGGACAAAACAGCTGTATGATGTAGTGATGTAGTATCACTGACGAATCATAGCAGGACGAAACAGCTGTATGATTAGTGATGTATCATCACTGACGAGTCATAGCAGAACGAAACAGCTGTATGATGTAGCATCAGTGACGATTCATAGCAGGACTAAACAGCTGTATGATGTAGCATCACTGACGAGTCCGAGCAGGACTAAACAGCTGTATGATGTAGCATGACAAAACTACTGTATGATGTAGCATCACTGACGAGTCCTAACAGGACGAAACAGCTGTATGATGTAGCATCACTGACGTGTCCTAACAGGACGAAACAGCTGTATGATGTAGCATCACTGACGTGTCTTAACAGGACGAAACAGCTGTATGACGTAGCATCACTGACGTGTCCTAACAGGACGAAACTACTGTATGATGTAGCATCACTGACGTGTCCTAACAGGACAAAACAGCTGTATGATGTAGCATCACTGACGTGTCCTAACAGGACGAAACAGCTGTATGATATAGTTTAATTAATTGTTCTCTCTGCTCTATCTAAATCTGAATTTGTATGGAAACGTACTATTTATTTGTGTGTAATTTGTATGATTTTACGTATGTTAAAGATAACTATTGGTGCGTTATAACAATAGCATGTTAACAGGGTCCTTTCAGAAAAATCTATCCTCCGTAAAAATGTAACTTTAGGTAACTTTGGAATAAGTTGGAACAGTCATCGAACCTGTCATTGTAGAGCCAGGCCAAGAAGTCTGTTGAGTTCCAGTAGGTGTCGGGAGCCTCCCAATCCCCATCTGACCATATAATGTCCGGTTTGTATCTGTTCACAATCTCGTAAAGTTCGGGGAGGGTTTTCTCCTGAAGTTGATATAAATTTCAACTGCTATTATTCGGCAACTTATAGATCGCTGCACGACGTAGAAAAATAGTCCGGATATTTATCCCAGTAAAGACTTCTAGTTTTATTACTAGTATAGGATATTAAAATTTGAAATAGAAATTTAGGTAAATACTAGAATAGTACTACGATCACGTATCGCACATTATTTTATATTGCGAAGATTTCGCTCATCGTTGAATTTCCGGTCCTGAGAATTTTTGTTATCAGTATCGGTTTGATTTGTGATATGACTACTTATAGACAGTTCTGATGTCAATGCCATGAAATAAAACGTACCCTAACAAAATCCTGGGTTTTGAAATTGCTCGCCTTGTCAGCCAGGTACAATGGATGAAACCATTCATAAAGAGAATGATACAGACCAAAATTCATGAACATATACGTCTTGTTTCGAATGGCATTTGTAAATTCACCTGGAAAATACAAAAAGAAAAAAATATGTAAACATGTTATCACATAATGATTCTTGATTATGATAGCGATTATGAAGAAGCAGAATAATTGTTATGTATCTTATAAGGTAAGTTATAACAAAAATAAGCATTGGTGATATAATGGTCGTAATAACAATATGTAAAATTTTGATATTTTTATCTCTGCTAATTTGTAGATGACAAGTATAGGTCCATGTTTCCTAGCAGCTTTTGTGTATGAACCAGCTGCATACTATTATAAAAATTGCATGATAAAAAGTATTCACATGCCATTGTTACCGACGTTATACTCAGTCCTTCAAATGCGTATTTATAAACCTACCGACAATATCACGGTGTGGTCCGACGTCCATGGAGTTCCAGTTCCAAGAATGCTTGGAGGGCCACATGGTATAACCCTCGTGATGCTTACTCGTCAGTACCACGTACCTAGGTATGACGTTATGCAGTGATATGTACAAATTTTAAACCAAATTAAAAAAAAAAAAAAACTTTTACGATAGAATGCCTTCACGTGCAAATGTTCTAATTAGCTAGTAAAACGCAGTTTAATCTTTGCTCAATAAATAGTACATTTTTGTGAAATATAGTAATTTGATCCTGAATTGAAGTAGAAGCGATGCTGGACCTTCAACAACTTTATCATGTGATTATACATGTAATTTCATTGGATTTCAATTCCTGATTTGGAATTAATGTATCTAAGTATTAAAGTATTAAAGTATTGTATCTACATTTTGTTCAATAGTAAAACACTGAATGCCCACCTGTGCCCAATTTTACAACATAATGTGATGGGTTCCCACGCTTACCCTGCTCCTGAGTTTCCCAGTACATCCATCCATTCGTTTGCGTCAAATTGTGACGCAGTGAACTTGGGACCAAAATCAGGATAGGTGAAGCCGGGGGGATAATTCGCCTTCATAAACTGAATACAGTCGTTATACTTAGCACCCTGCCAGTCCCACCAAAACCATTCTGACCTGAACGCCGGTACAGAGAAAACTCCCCAGTGAATGAACACTCCTATCTTTAGACGGTCGTACCACTCTGGGAGGGGTCTTGTTTCTAGGGAATCCCAATCCGGAGTGTAGCGTATTCCGCATATACACCCAACCAATAGGCCCAGCAACACTACCAGAAAACGCTTACAACCATTCACCATGGCGGAGATTTGAAAGTCATATCAATGAAGACACTAAACACTACCAACAATCTAAAGTGAAGATAAAGGACATACCGTAAAGCTTGTGAAAGTTCAAGAGCGTTGCCTTTCAAGATAAGCTTATAGACAGAGTACCAACAATTTGTTAGCAAAGTGACTAGAAGTGTAGTGACAAATATTTTTTTCAAAGATTTGAGGACTTGTGACTCACGCAGAAAGAGGGGAACAAATTTTTAAGTTGATAACATGCATATTCTCCCATCCAAAGATTTCATCTGTTAATTTTTAATTTTTTTATGCGCTATTTCGTTTTTTGGCTATTTTGTTTTTGTTTTTATGTTCATTTCTGTTCGTTCTGTAATCTTTGAATGCTGTTGGTATATACTAACGCTATATGTTAACTTGTACAGACTAATTTTATTGTTTGTTGAAAGGTAAGCCCTGCAAATTTTATAAATCTTGAAAATGTTCTAGATATAAGACATCAAATTTTGCCTTTGCAAGAGAAAGTGGATCTGTATTCGCCATTTAATGATGAATACCAATCACAGGTGAAGAAACGACATAACACAAATAGGGCAAAATATATTTCAATGAATTTAATATGTTGCAACGATGGATTAATACGAATCTTAAATTTTCAACATTCCAAAATGGTTTGACAATATTTAGACATACTATACATTCGTTCCACCACACAGACTAGACTACCAACAACTATAACGATGTGGTCAGCCTTGTATGAATATACTATTCACAATAGCCTAAAGGAAATTTAAACTCGTGCATACATGAGTTATAACTAAAGGTTTATATGCGAGTCATATACATCACATTAACTCATATCCTTCAAATAAAATAACAACCACGCTTTGGTTTCGTAGTCAGGATACTATGCAATCTTTAATTTTCATTGGGGAGTTATTTTCGTTTAATTCGTTGGACCTTAAAATCCACATATGTACATGAAATAATAAGTAGAATGAAGTTGAAATATAGTACTAGTGGATTTTGTGAGGAAGATTTATCCATGAGATCAAATGCCAATGAAAACGTGTTTCTTGAAAAACCGCGAAATTTTAGCCCCACAAAAGTATCTGACTTTACATTAAGTTATGAAATATGTTTTAGAAAAGCG
Organism: Ylistrum balloti; assembly: GCF_031769215.1. NCBI lineage: Eukaryota > Metazoa > Mollusca > Bivalvia > Pectinida > Pectinidae > Ylistrum > Ylistrum balloti. Next base: position 723,840 of record NW_026782437.1, read on the forward strand.
ACATGAGAAGAAAATGTTGACATATCATGTATCGGTATTCATACTCATTATCGTTTCCGATATAATTTGAATGGACATTTTATAAATCGAAGAATCGGGTGATACTGTTTAAATTTTAAAGGAAACGCTAAATAGCATTCCCTTACCGATTGAAGACAATGCTCGCATGTCAATGCTAGACGTGAAACGTAAAAGAAATGATATTTATATTTAAACAATGAATAGGATGAACAAATATCACAGCGTTAAGCTTCAATGTAGACGTTATAACAATGTTTACTATAGCATTGCTGAATTTATGTACCATGGCATCGCTATCAACAGAGGACGTCCTATATATTATAACAAACAAAAAAATATCAAAGAGTATGTAGACACACAAAACAAATTCTAGGATAACCTTGTGACATTTCAGATACTATATCCTCATGTTTTAGACATACATACTAGTTCATACTTAAAGAATATAAATAACTATGAAATACTTTTTGCGAAGTCCAAACATGGAACAGGACGGGACAATGAGCTCAGTATTTATCTAATTATGGGCCACCATAAGCGCGAAAAATACGAGATTCGTTTTTAGACTGAGCAGACGATGAACTAGTGAGTGAAAATACAATAAACAGTGTCTCGTTCGTTTTCAAAAACATGATATGTCTTAAATAACGAAACAACTGATAAAGGACGGAATACCACCATGGAGAAATGTAAAAATAATAAATAAATATTATGTACATTAAGATATGTAAAATGGTTGGACATAACAAATAGATATTTTGTACAGTAAGACATGACTAGAAAGGAGAATAAACACACATGACAAATGTATAACTCACAGACTTAAATACAAGGGAGAGATAAGAACATACATATAGAAGGAAACTGCGTAAACGTGCATGCAATATACGATGCGTAATGATATCCCTTTCATTTCATATGGATGAGTAGACGAATTTGTCTCGTCACTTTCACTCCTTACACGATAGTGTTTGCGTATTTTTGTTCGAAAATTGTCTTTGTCTCATTGGCATTGTACTCTGTTTAACTGGAAGTGCAAAATTAATTTTTGTATGTTGGGCCAATTAATAGGTCTTCACAAGGGCGCTTAATTCCGTGTCTTCAGCATGTCCTGGACATAGAACCGCTCTCTTTGAGCACTGGGTATAATATATCCACCAAGTATTGGTAGCCTTCCTATCCAGATTACTAACTTCTTCAAACTCCTATTAATCACTATGGAATCCCATCCACCTGGTCATTTCTCATTGAAATGCATTCCGCCATTGAAAAATATTGTATGTCAACATCAGAAGTTTCATTTGGTTTAGATTATCATTTTCCTATTATAAAATTATGCAACTCTTTGATTTTTTCTCTGGCTCTTTCCATTTTTCAGCTATTTTCGCATATTTATCTATCAAATCAACAATTTTTGTAAAGCCGTTTTCCTCGGCAATATCTCTCGCCGTCTTGCCATCCTGAAAGAAAGAGAGAGAGTGGCAAATAATGATAGTATATAGACTCTTAAAATGATTGGCACAAACTCAGTAATTTTATCGAAAAGCTTGACAATTTCAACCCATGTGATTGATTTTTGCTGTACCTTGATTATTTCCTAATTAACGATTACAAATAGAAGTTAGAATTACTTTTGTTGAAAAGTATGTATTAAAACACGATAACATGGTGATAAGATAACATGAGTGACTGATATTAAATTTTTGGTTGAATAGTTTACTCTAAAAACCCTGTTGAAATATTGATTAAAAGATTTCGACTTACGTCATCGACCTTATCGTACTCGGGTTTATACGATAGGATTTGTTTGACCGATACAAGGTGGTTCCTCCATGCGGCTATGTGTAAGGCTGTGTTTCCTCCCTGTTAAAGATAGTAATAGTCATAAAGACAAATAGGCAGTGTTCAAACATCATAATATTTAATCATCCTTTACGTACTTGATATGTAACTGATTCAGAAATGTAATTATCGGAACACAAATTGGTCTCTGCGTGTGTTGTTTACACTATTCATGATTTCATAATTGATGTATCTGTTTGATATTGTAGAAAATTATTTCAACTTGTTCTTGAATCAACGTTTCTTAATAAGGGTTAATAAAATAACACAATTGGAAACATTATTTTTGCTAATTTGCATTCTATGTTTGCTGAGATAGGCGTTTCCGAAAGAAGGGTTCAACGATGTATATGTCGATGATCAACATGTATTAACTAAATTGCATGGACCCAACTAAAAAAATAAATAAATAAATCATCACTCGTATAATGTCACATTTACGTACCGCATAGCTTGCTTATTTTGCATATATCAGTAGAAAAGTGTAATGTTCACGTAATTAATTAGATAAACACCAATGTGATTTCCAAACAACAGAAACACGTCTACGCATCTGAATAGGTTAGTATGGAGTTTGACCATGGTTAAATGGTATTTGCAACTATACATGGAAGGGGAAATAACACGCATCCAAACAATTAAGTTGTGGAATGTGTAGGTCGGTTGTAACACATGTACTTATCATTGTTTGATATTTGTCTCGAAATAATCACCTTGTTCAAATTACATGGTCTATCCACCTTATTAATACCAGTCCTACATCATACATGTCTTCTATGTTCGAAGCCGTTCAATCTACATCACCTATATTTTCTGCACAGTCCATAAGTTTGTAATTAATGTTATATTATTACCATGTATCAAAGTCAGTTATAATAATCTTACCGTGACTATTCTTGTTAGTTTATATATGTATTATGTACTTTGCATATAATTTTCAACCTGGAACAGTCGATGTCATCATGTTCAACCAAGTACAGTTAATGTCATAATGTTCAACCTCCTGAAGTTATTGTCATAATGTTCAACCTCCTACAGTTTACATCACAATGTTCGTCCTCATACAGTTATTTTAAAATGTTGAACCTCGTATAGTGTATGTAACAATGACCAACGTTGATCAGTTTATTCTACTTTGTTCAACCTCGTACAGTTTGTGTCACCATGTTCACCCCCAGTTTGTGTCAGTCATAGTTACAAGGTTCCAATCCATGAAGTTTGTTCATTTGTATGAATATTATCATTTCCACGTTTTGCTACTTTTCCGTGCATGTGTGTGAATGTTGTGATGGGACAATCACATAAATTTACACACTAGATGCCACATCGGTGAACATTCAAAACATTTAAATTTAGTCTGAATGTGCTGTCGGTATTCAAACTATTAACAACTGCTCGACCATTGCATTAAACAGATACTGGTGCGGAGAACATGGGATACATGCGTCCCGTGCTTACCCAGAAAGGCCGATGGAATATTGAATGCGACTCAGAGACAATCGTGTCCTGGCAACATCATATTCAATTAATTCATTAAAAAATACCAAAACTCTCGTGTACACACAATTAATAATAAATAAATAATTTTAGATAATTATGTATGTAAAAACAATATGTTATGTAAAAACAAAATAATTTTAACTGAAAATTAAAAGTTTGATATAGTTTGTGAAATATTGATATTAGAATTAAACATTTAAATTTTGAAAGATGTACATTTATAACTTGTACACATCATACCGTGTATCTAAAGACCCATTTGATATAAAAATGATATAAAGAATGAAATCAAACAATAAAGTTGCTGATATTCACTGGGAACTTAATTTCGCTACATTAGGTTATTAAATAGAATGCGCAAGTAAATACAGAGCAAACCTCACAAAATCCGTGTCATATGCATGCATATATAGATAACTGTTGAGTAGGAGAAAAGGAAATTTTATTCATTAATATCTTGGAATCAGATGATATGAACTTCCAAAAGTTATTTAGTATACATAGATATTCACAATACAAATTATATGTATATCATTCACAGCGATATTCGTGTATTTCAGGATATTTCCTTTACCAATTTTAATTCAAGAGAAATAAAAAAAAAAGCCGTTCGCAAAGCAACATGCATATAATTAAAAGTTAATAGGGTGTAATCAACCAAACGATAGTGCATCACAGACTCAAAAGTTAGTGGAAGTTAATTATCATCTTTTCAGGATTGTGTCGGTTTTTATTTAAATGCAAGCTAATTTTTACTGGGAATGCTTCATCATCAACAATAGCTATAATTATCACACAGATGTATGTTATACCCTCAATATAATGACTAATATTCGTAGGACAATGAAATTTCTGACTGAACTGAATTCGAAGAGACAGAATTACTAACTTACTGATTAAGCTATTTTTGCCGGAATTTCTGTTAGTTATGCGTTTTGGGTCCTCAAACGTTGAGAGAATGTTGTGTGCTGACATTGGAAGACAACAGTGATATAGATAAAGACTAGAAATAACACATTTTGTGTAAAAATAATCGGCGTTTGCAATTACCACAAAAATGAGTGATAAAATGATGATATCCAAATTTGCTGTTGCTTTTAACCTCAGTAGAGTTGATGTATACTCTATTGTAATGGAGATAAAGAAAATCGACTAGGAATCAGATATACAGGAGGGGGATATTGCAGAAAATTTGATTACTAATACAATTTGACTTTTCTTTATGGAAAAAGAACACTTTATTATCAGGGAAATGTGTATAGTATGCAAAAGGTCTTAAATATGTAATACCTTAAATACTTCGCTCTAAGAGATCGTAGGTATCAGAAATCACTTGACATATTTGGTATATTAATTACTTTTTTCACAAACACTCTACCACAAATCACTAGTATAAAATACAAAGGGACACTACTCTATGCAAAATGACAGAATTTACACCTATTGTTTCAAAGGTAAAACTGTATGCATCAGGAATAGGGTTTAACCGCTACAGATAGTTGTCTAGTTGCGTTTGTATGGATGCTATGTAGATGTTATCATTTTTTATCTAATGATTGAAGATTTATCATGCACCATTAGAATAAAAAAACATACAACAAAGAAGTATTTATTAAAAGAAGGCAAAATGAGCCTAGAAAAATATTTGGGTGAGCATACAATCTATAATCAGTGAAATTAGAAGAGGAGACAACACCGTTAAAGTTTTTGTAGGAAAAGATAGAGTTATTAGTTTGTAAAATCGTGTGTCATTACCTGGTCATGTTCATCATCCTTCAAAGTGTAATATAAAAAAAAAACCAAGTTAAACATGAATAATATAAATTACAATTATAAAAGTACAAGTGACTTTGACGTCAATTTTGTTTTCAGTAAAACTGAATGCTTTTGAATAAAGAAATAACGAATCCAGTAAGCATTAACAAACCTCTATGGCTTGAACATTGATATCGGCTCCCTTGTCCATCAGAAGTTTGATAATAGTCTTCCTCTTATTTGCGTCGGTATTCATTACAGCCAGGTGTATAGGGTACAATCCTATCTGTAAATACAGAGATGATGTTGATGGCTAACTGATTTCATGTGTTGTTATCTCCCTGCTATCTATTTTAGTATTGATTGAAATATTTACTTCACAATGATACAGGAAAAACACACACGCTACAACAAGAAGTAATCCTAACTATTATAACATCATAGCACATCCATGCTTACATTGAGATGACAAAAAATGATGTCGCGAAGTCTTAGGCGAGTTAGGGATTTATATGTCAAAGTGACGCAGCTGATGGGTACGATGCGTTTTTAGATATGATATTCAAGCGAAAATACAATTTTATCCAATACTGTCGCATGAAAAACAAAACCAAAATAATAAATTTAAATACATTTTGTTGATGAGCGAAATTATTAAAATCAGTTATAATGATGTTGATACCTCATTTGGTTTGTTAACATCGGCGTCCGGGTCATTAAGGACGGCCATGAAATCGTCATCTCCCTCTGCTAGCTCTTCCAGAGCGCTCTCGTTCAATGACTACAAATGTCAAACTATTGTTATACATAAAGTTCTTTAGTATAATTATCAAAAACTCTAAACAAATTATACTAAGTAAGGTGTTTTAATTTCGATATTACTAACTTTACCTTACATAGGATCGCCTGTATTTAACACTTCCGGGAAAAAAATAATAAAAAATTAAGAATATAAAAATTTTGCAATATTTCTCACATCGAAACTTGTTACTTACCTCGGGCAAAGCATCGTAGATATATAAGATGATATGACAATATTAACGTTTACATTAGCATTAAAATCCTTATATAACTGAGTTACACTTATCAAGGAAATATTCCATTAGTACATTTTGTGTTAGTGGCAAGCATCCAGTTAAAAAGATTCTTCGTTGTGAGAAATGAATAACAGGACATGCATAGGCTCTAAGTTGTGATGCTTAATTGACTAATTTGTAAGCGATGTTCGGTAACAAATATGTCGTATAAAGAATTTAATCACGCTGTTTAAACCATATTTGTATGAATAAAATTTATTGAATTTCTAAATCTGAGGCAATTTAATTTAACAGTATCTTAAAAATCTAAGTAAGAATGGAAAGTGACGGGAAAATTTCAGTATTGATTGCATGCGCGTATGAAGTTGTTTATTGAGGCTGACTTTAAAGTTAGAATTTTGTATTCCTTGATGATAGCAACGTCCTAAAATTATGACTTTCTATATATTGTAAATGTTTCTAAATACTGTCAATAGTGTTTACTTCAAACGGAAAACAAAGAATTTTTTATTGTCGTGTTATTTCAAAATCACTCGTACCTGACACAAAACAGGAACAGAAAACAAATATCAACAATGTTTAGAATCTCCAATCCTAAAAAACACGACACGCTTTCATGTGTGCAGTGACCAACATTGTGCTCTATAAAACGTTCCACATCAACACATCAATCACATCCTCACTGCAAGATAAATTTCTCTTGAGAACTATTCAAAAATAATCTTAGGATATGGTGTTTTGGCTTAAAAAATACCCAACCTCCTATCTTTCTCAACCTACCAGATTTTGGTGCAACAAAATGATTCGCAAACGGCACGTGGTTCTTGAATTAAACCCAGGTAGACATACACGTACTTACAATAATATAACTTTATGTATATGAATGCCAATTAGGGTAAGTAATATATTATAATATATCTTTTAAACTCTTGCTGTTGGCTTGATTAAAGAAATTAGATTTTGATTAAATTTCAAGTTATAGCTCATCATGATGTGTACTAATTATTTAGAAAACCTGTTTAACATACGTAGACATCTGAACAGCGTGATATAAAAGATTTTTATGCTGATGAAATATCAGTTATAAGTATCAGTTATAAATCAGATTTGTTAGCCGCTTGTCACCAACCCAGCCACCTTTCAAAATCTTGTTCAACCAATATCCCGCACCTAACTAATACCCCATCGCCAAGCCAACATATTGGCAATTCATACAATACGGGCTCTCCTTTACCAAATTACCTCAATATCCTCGTAATTCTCCTGAATAAAAATCCAACTTTTATCAACATTGAGTTTGATATTTAAATAAATTACCTACCATCTGACAGGAAACGATTACATACTTCTAAATCCTGTCATTAGTAATGAATAGGGACATAGCTATTATAAAATACAACGTACACATACTACAGTAGATTTATGTACTCGAAATAATAACGAGCGTTCCTACACCAAACTTTTGCACTCTACATAAGGTACCTAAATACAAAACTGATGAGATATCAGGTAATTTCCATATGTACACCAAACAAAAGGGAACACTGTGCATGCGATTATTTCTGTTGACAAAGTAACACATTTTCGTGTATCTTACTTCAATATCATCCATCTGTAATAAAATATATCAACATAACAGTTACCCAGAAAGGCTGACTCTGATTTTAATGTTTATTTTATAGCATCATTAGGACTTTCTCAAATTGTCACAATCATACTTACAACTAGTCTGTCTGTTCATCGAATTCTTTTTCACTTTGATACTATCAATTAGTAAGACCGTTGTGTCATTTCAACGCTGTTCATATCACAAAATTACCTTGTTTTCCAGTGAATATACCCATATCATTTTTCGCCTTACACATGTGTAAGATATTTATCGTGGCGTCAGATTTAGATAACAAAATGATGTCATATACTCAGGTTGCATCGCGACAAAACTACGTAGATCATAGATATAAAACCGATATGACATTAAGTTTGACGTGGAAATAATTGTTTTCTACAATGTTTATCTGAATAATCGGCCTTGTAACAGGAAAGACATTCGTTTCTAGCTGACAAGTGATTTATGAAACTCGTATCAAAGATTTTATTAAATTCGTCAAAGGCTCGGTTAAATTTGGAATCATTTTTATTTTTTATTTTATTAATATGCCTTTTTTTTCTTTTTAATATTTTTCAAGATACCAGATACTAACAACCTTTTGCTGGTATTCTTTCTCCGAACATCTGACCTTTTTGTTGCTGTGTTACTGTTATACTGTTTCAGTTGAAAACATCATTTTATTCTGCTTGAAAGATTATTTCAGCAAAACATGTGACCGGAGTACTGTCAAATTCATGATAAAAAATATCCAAGTAAAACCTTTCATGTGTCCTAAGAGAATGAGAACAGAAATAGCTCGGACCATTATATTGTTAGTACAAGTATATTCCCATCACCATAGCAAAGCTCATTTATTACAATAGCTAAAATATGTATTCAAAGTTAAAGACAAACAAAATATACTGATTTTATACACATTGTGCTATTTCCATTCAAAATTTGAAAATCGAATATATATGTCTACATTCTATGATGGTAGTTTCAGAATGATTTGAAATCAATTTAATTATGAATGTTACCTTTGAACTTTAACCTGGAGAAAAAATAAGCTTAATCTATGCCAAAACATAGATATTACTGTCCAAAATAATCTGAATTTTGAACATGGTACGAAAAGTATCACTTGTGCACAACTTGTCAATAAACAGTGAAACCACACACCCCCTACACCCGATTTTACCTCAATATCGTCCTGAAAAATAAGCATATCATGGTTGATATTTTTTTACACATACGAAAAAGTGTTTTAACGCATGTAACATAATGCAAACTGTTTACTCAGTAGATCATGCAGTTGTATTAATTAGCACGTGCAGTGGTTACAGTATATGATAGAGCACGTGCTGCTGCAATATCTTGTATAAAGAGAAAAACATGCAACGAAATATAAAACAGGCACAAAGAAGTAGAATATAAAACATGCTACTGGGGTTTCTCAAAGATATAAGATAGTATTTCGTTAATAATAAGTATCAGCTTATACACATTTACACAGATAAAACAAAGACATTGATCAAGCATTACACGGCAAAAGTTACAGATCTGTTCAAGTGTTAGTAGAGTGTTCAGTACATAGATGTGATCTGTGCTGTGAGACAAAGTAATTGGAATAGGAAATATCTTATAGGCGTTTTAGTAATTCCTTCACCACGGTGTCAAGATATGATGCAGATTCGCGCATGCGTATGGCGTGATAGCTATACCTCCTTTGGTGGTTCCTTTTCAGGTTCTGGTTCTGGTTCCGGTTCCGGTTCTGGTTCCGGTTCCGGTTCCTATTGTGATCATATTGAGTCCTCGTTTATCACAATTAAATGTTTACACAAATGATAACATTTATCATAGATTTATTCTCATCCTGCAGTTTGTAAATAAATGTCCGTATACCGTGTACGTTAATGGGTGTAACAGTAGAGTGCAAGAACGTTTACTATGAATGTTTACAATGAAGAAAAACCAAGTGCATTTTCATGATGTATGCTCTGAAAGAAACCTCATTCCGGCCTGAAAAAAAGTCCAATCATGCCAACGATTATATATTTTACCCTAAGACAACAACAACAAAAAACAACATATGGACAATGCACTCTTCGTCAATAAAGAATGGCAGATTACCTCGCACAGGTCATTTGGCATGTTTCAGGAAAACATTAAAAGAGAAATTAATGTTTAAGTAAGGTAATAATGAGACACACAGAATCGGAAGTAAGGAGGACCTCTGATGGTGTATTTGCAACTTAGGGGGGTATTCAGCAGGGCAGTGAAAAATCAATACCACAGCATTATCATTATTTATATATCACAAAGGTAGAATAAATATGAGGCAAAAGGTAAAGGATGAAGACCAGATATGAAATAGTAAGTGAGTGGACATGTTAATAACAGGGTCTGTAGAAAACAGGGTAAACAATAAAAGGTAATATTGTACTGTGATTTTGTAACACTCGTCATGCTGTATAGCTGGAGTGAACATTGGGTTAATGTTTAAATATTTGAGGGCATGTTAAAAACATGGTAGATGTGAAACAGCTATATAGGCGATGATATACATTTTTAATGCAATGTGATATATACAAACACTCGGGATGGTGAAAACCACACAACAATGCCAGTGAATGTTCAACCTTCACCAATCAGTATATTGTCCAGCATGCATTGGTCGATAAAGAAACTAGTACCTCAACTTCAGTTGGTGTTGTTGATTTTGGTGCCGGAGATGAATTTGGTGACCTCCTCAAGTTGTTATCGACAGGCGATGTATGTTGTTCCTAAATTATTTATTCCATATCAATCAGAATGAAGTTCATCGAATAATGAATAGTAAAAAGACAACTTATAACATAAGAATTTGAGAAGAATGGTAACCGTGAAACCAGATTTGTTAGTATCATTGGGGAAAGATATGAGTGGAAAAAAGTGAAACGGTCGCATAAATGAGAGTAAGTTTCAAATGAATTTCAATTTGTAAATGATGGACATATATATTACAAGGGGAATTAGGTTAAGACTGCCTACAAAGAAAAGTATCCACACAAAATAATCCATGCAAGACACTAGTAGTCTGTTTATGGAATGTTAACATCATCCAGGAATTCCTTCAACAACAAGGCAGAAAATCAGAGGAATAACAGGAGCACCGCATGGACTGGAAGACCGTCACCAAAATGTTTAAAGTGGTATGGTATGTGAGGAATTTGTTCTACCGGAGAAACAAGAAGATAGGAACATAGTGATCATGCGTCCGGAATCACAGAAATATTTGAAGTGTAACATGCTGTTATAAGCTGCAATAATTGAAGCTTCCGAAGTAATAACAGTGGCTCCAAATGGACTGGAAGGCCGTCACCAAATTAAAAAAAAAAGTGTGGCATGCGAACTGCAGACGATGGCTACCTCTACATGTACTTGCTCTACAGCTTTCACGGAATCGTTGATGACTTCTGGTTCCTTGTTGTCAACCTTTGGTCGTAATTCCATAACTTCTGGTGATTCTTTTGTTTCTTGCCTTTTGCTTTCTTTCTCTGACCCATTCCGATCGGATATCAACCCTTTATTTGTACTCTGTGATTCTGAAGTCTGAACTTCTACACTCAAAGTTTCTTCTGTTTCTGTCTCCCAGGTGTCTTTCTTTGACGCCGCACACTCTATTGGTGTTTTTGAAACTTCTTTCTGTTTGTACATCATTAAAATGAATTAATTCAGTCCTAAAAACAAAAAGACCTTCTCCTTACAACAGCAACAAAAGGTGCAGGTAGCACTACAATATGGATAACAGAACCAACAACAACATTTTGACGACTAGAATACTGAGCTCGCTGTGACGAATTTACTAATATATCCCCCTATTCCATAGTTTAATGTAAATGGCTTTGTCGATCTGAATTTGCCCAATCACAAGGCTTATGCGCGTATTTAACAACACGTCGCCATGTCAACAGTAAGGACATCTACATACTAACATAACGTCAAAGAAAAACCTATATATGGTGATCGCCTCAAACGAGCCGAATCATACACAATCGTTTGCTGTAGAAAAGAATAGTGTAATGACCTAAGATATACAAACGTCATATTGTCCAAATTATGTAATTATACCGTGAAGACTGGGTCAAAGCCGTCGACTCTATTTTGTTTTCAGTGTGCTTACTTTAACAAATATATATAAAATGCACAAAAACCAGAGCATATTTCATTTCAAAAACTTATAATGTATGACTCGGTTGTCGTAGTCTATAAGCAACAACTCTCGCACATATTTTTGAAAATATCAGAGATATTAATGGCGTCGTCAATATTAATATATTAATTGATATTAATTAATGTGTGTGTTGTAATGCCTGCTCGGTTTCAAATTTAAAAACATCGCAGAAGAAAATAAATACATGTATTGTCAAAATGAAATAAAACATGCACACTAAAGTAAAGATATCTAGAAACATTTTACCATGAAAAAATAGTCTAAAATGTGTAGATTTCCATGCAGTCCATATTCAAGTGTGATAAAATGAAGGTGCAAAAACTAAAGATATTTGCATTGAGGGAGGTATATAGTCCAACAGCCAATCAAAAATAATTAAGGTACAAGAGATATAAAGCCATTGAGGCAGTGGTAAATAGTACAGTCACCAATCGTCCAATCACAGTGATACATCTTACCAATAAAATATTGTTATTGTCAAAGTCATCCTCGTTTCCGTCCTCTTTCTCCTCCTAAAATACGCCAGTTTTTATAGCATATATAGCAATCAAAATGATAATAAACAGGAATTGATAATGCAAACAGCATTGTGTTTAGGGTGTTTTGCGCAAATGAATCATTTACATGTAACTAATTGGTGAAAGTAATTTTAACATGGTGAAACGCACAGATGGACATGATTTCACTTGGAAATGACAGACATGTATATCACGTGTGTCTCTGTTCCACCTACATCTAAAAACCTGTCGCATGGACCCTGAAGGTTCTATATTCTAGTTTCTTGTTTTTGTGACCGACTACCATTTGTTACCCGTCTTCACTCCCTCAACTTCACCCCACTCCTTTTTCAAAATTTCAATACAACTAATAGCAGTAATATAAACTTTACTTGTCTAATCAGCGTACTTTGCAGTATTGTTTCCATTTTATCAACACACTGGCTTACACATAAAAAAACATGTAACATATGCATTCATAACTAGCATTAAAACACAGGAAATATCACCCGAACTGGTAAATCCGTACCCACTGCAATGAAAGACAATTATGTGATAATGATAATTATAGCAAACCAAAAAATATACATATTAGCTTTTCATAGTTAAATCAAGAATATATACACATCATTAAAAGAAGGATCAAGAGTCGGCTCATTTGTTGGTGTAGATGAGGTCTGTAATAAAATTGGTGACAATATCAAGGCGTCTGTCCCACCTGTTCCATTCACCATTAACAGAGAAGAAAACCCGTATCTGGTCGAAGAACCATTGCCAGATGGTAGAAAGCAGCGTAAGTCATTTGCTGACCGGACAAAGGTGACGACGATAACAAATGCGATTGCCCAACGTTTGAGGACATTTGCTCGTCTCATTTGTATGCGAAACCAACCAGTTGTTCTTTGTGAATACGGGATATGTATGAAACTGTGCGTGCAAGTGTTTTCAGTTGCAACATCAAACAAATCATATTAATTTGGTTAATTCACACACCTTACCAATGTATTCTAATAACACACCTGTATCGGTATTAATACATATCAGGTAAAATAAGTACATCACGGTTCATTAACAATTTAGGTTAGATATCGACAACCCTGCGACAAACGTGAACACGCATGGTTAATACATAACATATCGTTGAATTGTTACAAAGTCACGGCAAATATCTCAAGTTCCTCGCCTCACCTCGAACCCAAGACTAACACTGGAAGCCTTATCCCCATCCTCATCATCATTATGGTCCTTCAAACCTGCCTGTAGTAACTCTTTCTCCTCCATCTCTTCCATGTCCTTCAGCGAAAACGTTCACATGTAGGACAGAGTATGCTATATCTCCCAGATCTGATAACCTTTAGTAAGCCTTACACACGTGGAAGAATCCTATCGGTGACTTTTTAGATAGAAAATTGCATTTCAAAACCATTCTTTCCTGAGTCTTTTATTTGATTATCTTTATCTAATAATCTTCAGAAAGCTTATGGTATCATTGATTCAATGGACCTTGAATTATCTAAATTGTGGAAGTCTTTCACATTGAAGTTTTTTTCCCTACTGTATCTTCTCTAAATTTGTTGTGAATTGTGCTATTCACTTTTGTATCTTAAGTACAGTCTTTGCTTGTTGATTTTTAAATATAAATTGTCCGTAACATCAATGATGAGTTTCCGAATGACAAAAAGACTGTATAGTGCTATATTCTATTTACACTTGATGCTATTCATCCAAATGCTTTTCGTAATGTTATTGAATGCCTTTCGCAAAGTGGTTGCGTGTGAAGCCCGTCTATAGAATATTTTACGGGTTTCATGTACGCCACCAAGACTTTCACAGTTGTGATTATGGTAATCATTGTAATTAAACATTGGTAAAAAGAGTATTGACCAGAATACAGGTTTGTTTACTGTTGGTCACAAACGTATACACAATCAAGTCATGGAGGAGGTCAAATAGCAATACCTTGTACGTTGCCTCTACTAACACGTGAATACTTATTGGGAAGGAAATGGGGGCGAGTTGTGTACCTACCAATATATGTTGCGCCCTGTCTTTTTTAAGAAGTCTAACGATATCATTATAATTCCGGTCTGTAGCTAAAGCGAGGGCATCCTTTCCGTCCTAAAGTGAAGTAATAGCATGTGTCAGACAAAAAAAGCGGGAAACATATATATCATTTTAATTACTGGTAAATTATAACACTGTACATATAAATTTTCTTAAATTTATGTTTAATGTTTTCAACACAGTAAATGTTGTAAGGGGTTCTGGTTTTCGCTATTTCAAGGATAGGGAAATCGTAAAATAAGGTATTTACTGGAGAACTATAAAATTTCCACGAATGATTTATCACTTATTCGGTATTTTGGATAATTTGCCAAAATGTGAACCATTAAAAAATGTCAACTTTTTCAGTATTAGATAATCATTTGCACTATAGGATTAATCTAATGATTGATTTGGTACTAACCAGGTCTTTGTATGTGGAGAGGGCACCCCATCTGACGAGAGCAGCCACCATGTTGTTCATTTGACCACTCAGCCTCATTGGCCGACTTTTTATACACAAATTTAAGGCTGTATCACCCTCCTGAACAAAGCAAAATTCTTGTTAACAATGCTATATTTTTGTTTGAACATCGTAAGATAACTGTAATGTTATGAAATCATTAAATGCTATGTGAATGTTCACATCATACATGTAAATACTGGAAGTCAAGTTCATACCCTCTGGGTCAGTTATGAAAATCATCCAATTGACCTTGTTATGTTTAATTTTGCAGTCTCTCTTTTAAAAAAAACAAGAGGTCCCAGAGGGATTTTGTGCCCACCATTATTTTTATCTTTATTTGCTCTTTTAAAGTTGGATCTTTTCCCTTCTTTCATCTTAGCTTCTCTGTTTTTGCTCTTAATTATAAGAAATCTGAACATCCATTTTGCAGAAAAGCAATAATAATCTTTACCTGCCAAATCCAAGATGGTCGCCTGAAAGCCATTTGTTTTTTTCTGATCAGTTCAAAAATCGAATGGGCACAAGTAGAGACCAAAGGGAACATACATATGAAATTTTAGAGAGATCCATTCTGTTCTTATTATGAAATAGGGATAACTAGGCGAAATCCAAGATGACTGCCTGTCGGCCATTTTGTTTTTCTGATCAGTCCTAAACTCAAACAAGCACAACTAGGGACCAAGAGGAACCTATACATAAAATTTTAGAACGGTCAATGCAGCAGTTCTCAAGAAATAGCGATAACAAACTTTCGAAGTCAAAATCAAAGATGACATGTAGGCCCTTTTTTCTTTTCTCTGAAAAACAAATGGGAACAACTAAGAACCAAGGGAAACCTATGTATGAAATGATTCATCAAGCACTTCTCAAGAAATAACGATAACAAACTTTCAAAGTCAAAATTCAAGATGGACACCTGTAAGCCATATTCTTTTTCTGATCAGACTCAAAATCGTATGGAAACAACTAGGGACCAAGGAAACCTGCATAGGAAATTTGAGAGAGATCCGTCTAGTACTTTTCAAAAAATGGCGAAAACAAATGTTGTTTTATAGACGGACGGACGAACACGGACCACGGACGTAGGGCGATTTGAACAGCCCACCATCATCAGAACAACCCACCATACCATTAAGAGACAAACAATTAAAACGTCACAAGAAACATATAGAGCCTTTTTTTCATTTTCTATCGGTAAGTAGTTCCATTTTAAATGACATTACCAGGTGACAACGTAAGAGGTATAAAATTATGATTAGGCTTGCTATCTTTACAAGAATATTGTCATTTTGCCCTAAATGCACGTTGGCGACATAGAGCATGGACCAGCATGTTCTTACTCACATTATCCGTGATGTTGAGGTCAGCGTTCATCTGGTGCATGGCAGTTATCAGGGGCATGGGCGGGGGTTCATACACGGTGAACACATAGTGGATAGCGGCACAACCATGCTGGAGGATAAATGTGAAAGTGAAAACAACCATCAGTACCTGATTCTTCTTGTTCGGTCCGTGAATGAACCAAGAAATCATTGGCCCAGTGTAAAAAAAATCACAAATATCCACAATTAGTGATCAAAATCTTTACTATTTATCTCTTTTTTCCCTTTACTCCTCGTACCTATGCCAACAAGGGACACAATGTTATTTTATACAAATTCGCGGTGTTTTGAGAATTCAAATCAAATTGGACTTTCTTAACCTCTCCTCTTTCGTGAAAGTCATTCATATGATTGTTCATAAGAGTCCTCTCATTTCTCATCCTTCCATAGGTAAGTCACGTATATATTTCAACTCTTTTAATTTGGCGAAGACATGACTCTTTCTGACTAATTATGTGAATGTAAGCCTTCTTCTGCAAATCATATGTTTTACTTTGCTCAGAATTTGTCAAAAGATTCCGGAATTCAACTTATCCTCATTCAGAGGAATTGCTAAGATAATTTGAATTTACAAGAACCCATATTTGCATATATTTGCGATCGAATATTCCAAATCGAATAATTTTCGAATAAAGCAATTTTGAAAAACTGTTACTAGAAATGTAAAACTATTCGAATAATACAAATTACTTACGTCATTCAATATATTACAATTCGCACCTTTCTTCACACTGAGTATTGCATCATCTTCGTCGTTGTTCAGAATTGCTTTCAACAGTCGTTTCTGAAAATATAGTTTCATTTGAAATTCAAAGAGAAACAATCTATTTTGGGATTTAGAATTCGGAAAATCTTCCTTGTCATCATTTTACCCGTGCAAAAAGTCATTTTTAATGATTTCATTAATATTTCAACTGATGAATACGTATGTTTAGATTATCGTTTATCAAGATAATTAATTGATGATAAATCATTTATTCTCTCAAAAATACAGTATGGCGATGAATTTGCTTGCCGCTTTGTATTTATAAAATGTAAGGTATCTTTCGTCATTGTGTCACTTTCCCCATGGAGTCAGCAAGTATTGCTTTCATCGTCTCTACTTACGCCGTAAATGACTCCAACAGACTTCCCATACAGTGCGCGGGCGTCCGCAGGCATCATGGTGCCGTCAACACATGAAGCAATATCGAAATACTCTCTAGCCACGGCGATATCATATGCCGTACGTAAGTGCTGTAGAAATAAATGTACATTAATGAATTAAAAAAATTAATCAGTTGCCAATTGTTATACCTTCTCTTTGTATGAACAAGTTGTCATATCAAACAACACAATTTCAGACATTTTTTAAAATCATATATGTTTTAGTGTGAGCAAGAGAAAAATTGTTCACTGGGGCGTTTTTAGGGTTTTTTTCAGATTCAGCAATATTTTTCCAATCATCTTTCCCTTTACATCTGGACTTGAGATATCTACCCTGTTTCGCCAGTGGACATCTGGATAGTACTCCAGTGCTGCAACGACCCCAGGAAAGGCAACACTGATGTGGTTGTTCTTTATAAGGAGGTGAAGGATACTGTTATGGTCAGCCTTGGTCTTGGCGTTCACATCGGCTCCACCCTTCAGTAATATCGTGATAATATCTTCCATCTCGTCGTCGCGACCACTCATGGACGCCACATGTAATGGTGTGTAACCATTCTGATGAACAAAAACATTGTAATCAAAGTTCATCGCACGAACGACGGTAGATTAGCAAGGCGTGAACAGGCACCATTTGACCACAGAACGAGACTTACTGATCGGTGTTGTAAACAACGTTATTAAAACATACAACTTTGCAATTTAGGATTTTGTTCATCAATAATCCAAATACTGGGAAATCTATTCAGGCAATTTTGAATTGTTCTTGACATATTTTTTTATGATATGAAATGCTTGGTCTTCTCTTGGTTAAGAATTCATGTGAAATTATGATCGCCGTAATAGATGTTAATTTAACCATTGTCGTTAATTAGCTTTGTGAGCGATGTAGAGAAGAAATTAATGCATACCCTGAAATAGACGTTGTACATATTGTCCTTGTTCCATTCTTTTATTTCGTCTATCGTACCCTGAAGTATGCAGTCATAAAACTTCTTCTACAATAAAGAAAAGTTACAACATTCAATGATCAAACTTACAATGTACAATATTTCAGGTAAAAACTGAGGCTCTTCCAAACACTTGGAACTTTGAGAGATGTGAACAGTCTTAAGAAAAGCCTGTCAGTTTCAAACGATATATAACATGGACGTACCACTAATTCTGATCCCAAAGTCCGGATTATAAACATGTTATATTCTCATAGACAAGAAACACAAAATAAATCTGCTCCGACTTAAATTTTACCTTGGGGGTTATCATATTTGATTGGTTCTTAATTTTGAATACCGTGATGCGGTCTTTACTACAACTGACGAGTTACAGAAAGTAGCACGAATATAGTTTTATTAGTTTTCATATTGAATAACGTCCTGTAAACAGTTACGGTTATTTTAGGATGGCCCTTATGATGTATAACACGGCTGCTACAGTTTGTTTGTTTGTTTGTTTGTTTGGTTGTTTCCCCGTGAATATTCAGGGTAAGACTGTAGTAGCTAATTCATTGAACAACACACGAGAGGCCCGATGCATGAAATCTTGAGCAATTACTGCGGTAAAGATTCTTGCCCAAGGACACGACCACGTCAGCACATGTATGAGACATCTGTAACTCAAGTGTACACTACCATGATATGATATCGACATCTGTTATTACTTCATAGCCAGCTAGAGCAAAAACAAACAAACAAACAAACAAAAAATATCGGAATTTGTATTTAAAGAAACTGGAACGCAATTAAAAGTATCAAGACAGAGACCTCAAAAAGCAAAGAGCAAGATTGAATGTTCGTCCAACTCTATTGACTCATTCAGGTGACATTTCATACCAAAGCGTAAGCTAGATATTTAAACGTGTCGCTTTAATTAACAGTTGACTGGAGAAATCCATAATGGAAACATTCGTCCAGGAATTTTTAAACAAACATGGAGTCTTTTTAAGGACATGATATGCCAAAAAATGTCGGGTAATGTATTCAAAATTTAAAATGTCAATAAAAATCTCCTAGAACTCACTCGATCAAGGAAACTATGGAATATTGTTTTAAAATAAAAAAAAGGAAACGCCTTATTATTAATGAGACAATTCAAACATGCCATTAACACCTAACACAGGCCATTTTACAAATCAAAAGGACATACTAGTTAATGTCATTTATCATAGACAATAGGGCAGGCATGATAAAACTATTGAGCAATACATCTGGTGTGTCATTTGTTAATAAATATTGAATAAATTGTGACGCTGCGTATAAACACAGTGTCACATCAAAGCAAAATCTGTAGTTAGCTCACACTTGCTCTTCGACTGTCGTAAGCTAAATGTCGTGTTTATATATAGACAAGATTTCCACTCAAGAACGAGACAAACAGCCTATCGAATGATTTGACAATAGAGATTTTATAGGAATAGGACCTGAGAAAAGGTTCTGTTATTTGATCCTTGATATTGGAGTGGTGAAAATGTGTTTACTGGATACGGCAAAAACAGTGGTAACAACACCCCCAGGGACACGTACTCGGTCTAGATTTAAGTTTTACAAGTTAGAGAGGTTTCGAAGAAGGCAAAGACAGAACCATTTAATTGATTGATAAGGGATTATTCTGAGAATCGTGATAATGATTTACAATAATAATGATGAAAACTGAACACTAGAGTAAATTTAGGTCCGTACAAATTTAAAGTTCCCGTTTGGGAATTATTAAATGTAAATTTTCACGGCTAACAAACTGTTCTCGTGGTTGGGAGTTGTGGACTTAATGGCATGACCTAGATTTAAGTTCTGGTCACTTTGGTAACTTAGAGTATATGAAATTATCGATCTTTCTTGGTATTTCTCTGATGTTAAAGACGTATACCTCCGGGATAAGGGTTTGATTAATTAATTGAATCGTGCTCCAAATGATTCAAAGTAAATGTACAATTTTCCTTACTTTGATTAATTCAAAATGAAATGACAACTAAGAAATATATGTACTGTCATATATTTTTGGTACATGTTGCGTTATAAAGTCTTCTTGTCCACCAAATGTTGGTGTTTATGGCTACAAGATACATTTGTTTTTGTTAATAACATCAATTATCAGACCGTGACAGTGGGGTGCGCGTGTTGAACATAATCAGACAATGCATTATTCATGAAGAATACTTGAATAGTGCATATATTTGCTATAATGTGTTACCATGTACAGTTTGACAAGGTTTCGTGCACTGTTTGATAATATTGTGAAAAGAATAACATAAAAACACCAAATAGAAGGTGTCTCTTAGCAAGGGAGGGCGAATTCTAGATGGGGAAAATGAAATATTATAAGTTGTTTTGCTGAAATGTCCTATGGTCTGAAATTCTCCACTGTTACAAATGTGAAAATTTAAATGTTTGTGAAACACTACATACACGTCCTTCAGTCTAAGGTAGGGCGATCGAAACTGGAATTTTAAATCCAATGAAATATTTAAACATGTTTCGTGTGTCTAATAAATCTTCCATGATGTCTGTTGGTAAAGGTCGGTCTGATCACGGGTGTACACGGTAGGGGCTCACCTGTATACCTGTGTATGGTCTGGGACTTTTAACTGAAAGAATTCAGATACTAGATAAAACAATATCTACACACGTGTATGATGGTATGTAAGCAAACTAAGGCCTATGGTTGGACCAATATTAACATGGCTTGTGTAGTTCTCAGAAGGGCTTACATACCTATCGGTACATGAAAGGTCTATATCGGTGTATGATGGACCTATATAGTGTATATTGGACCTATATGGGTGAGTGATGGGCCTTTGTTGGTACATGTTAGGTCTATATCGGTCTATGATGGACCTATATGGGTGAGTGATGGGCCTTTGTTGGTACATGTTAGGTCTATATCGGTCTATGATGGACCTATATGGGTGAGTGATGGGCCTTTGTTGGTACATGTTAGGTCTATATCGGTGTATGATGGACCTATATGGGTGAGTGATGGGCCTTTGTTGGTACATGTTAGGTCTATATCGGTGTATGATGGACCTATATGGGTGAGTGATGGGCCTTTGTTGGTACATGTTAGGTCTATATCGGTCTATGATGGACCTATATGGGTGAGTGATGGGCCTTTGTTGGTACATGTTAGGTCTATATCGGTCTATGATGGACCTATATGGGTGAGTGATGGGCCTTTGTTGGTACATGTTAGGTCTATATCGGTGTATGATGGACCTATATGGGTGAGTGATGGGCCTTTGTTGGTACATGTTAGGTCTATACCGGTGTATGATGGACCTATATTGGTGAGTGATTGAGTGATGGGCCTTTGTTGGTACATGTTAGGTCTATATCTGTGTATGATGGACCTATATGAGTGAGTGATGGGCCTTTGTTGGTACATGTTAGGTCTATATCGGTGTATGATAGACACCTATATGGGTGAGTGATGGGTCTTTGTTGGTACATGTTATGTCTATATCGGTGTGTGATGGACCTATAAGGGTGAGTGATGGGCCTTTGTTGGTACATGTTAGGTCTGTATCGGTGTATGATGGACCTATATGGGTGAGTGATGGGCCTTTGTTGGTACATGTTAGGTCTATATCGGTGTATGATGGACCTATATTGGTGAGTGATTGAGTGATGGGCCTTTGTTGGTACATGTTAGGTCTATATCGGTGTATGATGGACCTATATGAGTGAGTGATGGGCCTTTGTTGGTACATGTTAGGTCTATATCGGTGTATGATGGACACCTATATGGGTGAGTGATGGGCCTTTGTTGGTACATGTTATGTCTATATCGGTCTATGATGGACCTATATGGGTGAGTGATGGGCCTTTGTTGGTACATGTTAGGTCTATATCGGTCTATGATGGACCTATATGGGTGAGTGATGGGCCTTTGTTGGTACATGTTAGGTCTATACCGGTGCATGATGGACCTATATTGGTGAGTGATTGAGTGATGGGCCTTTGTTGGTACATGTTAGGTCTATATCGGTGCATGATGGACCTATATGAGTGAGTGATGGGCTTTTGTTGGTACATGTTAGGTCTATATCGGTGTATGATGGACCTATATTGGTGAGTGATTGAGTGATGGGCCTTTGTTGGTACATGTTAGGCCTGTATCGGTCTATGATGGACCTATATGGGTGAGTGATGGGCCTTTGTTGGTACATGTTAGGTCTATATCGGTGTATGATGGACCTATATGGGTGAGTGATGGGCCTTTGTTGGTACATGTTAGGTCTATATCGGTGTATGATGGACCTATATGGGTGAGTGATGGGCCTTTGTTGGTACATGTTAGGTCTATACCGGTGCATGATGGACCTATATTGGTGAGTGATTGAGTGATGGGCCTTTGTTGGTACATGTTAGGTCTATATCGGTGCATGATGGACCTATATGAGTGAGTGATGGGCTTTTGTTGGTACATGTTAGGTCTATATCGGTGTATGATGGACACCTATATGGGTGAGTGATGGGCCTTTGTTGGTACATGTTATGTCTATATCGGTGTGTGATGGACCTATAAGGATGAGTGATGGGCCTTTGTTGGTACATGTTAGGCCTGTATCGGTCTATGATGGACCTATATGGGTGAGTGATGGGCCTTTGTTGGTACATGTTAGGTCTATATCGGTGTATGATGGACCTATATGAGTGAGTGATGGGCCTTTGTTGGTACATGTTATGTCTATATCGGTGTATGATGGACCTATAAGAGTGAGTGATGGGCCTTTGTTGGTACATGTTAGGTCTATATCGGTGTGTGATGGACCTATAAGGGTGAGTGATGGGCCTTTGTTGGTACATGTTAGGTCTATATCTGTGTATGATGAACCTGTATGAGTGAGTAATGGGCCTTTATTGGTACACAATGAGCCTATATCGGTGATCAGTCTACGTCGGTACAAGACGGGATTACATCGGTACATGATGGGTCTATAATTTCAATTATTACAAAACCTATGTCAGTAGCAGTAAGGCTTCGGTAGCAATTATACCTATATCGGTATATATTGGTACACAAGGACTTGTCTTAGTAACGAGTGATGCAATTCTCAAGTATTTCTGCCATTTTCTCATTTCCAACTATAAGATTCCTTCCTTGAAATTACCTATTTTACGACACAACAGATCTGTCAGAATGATCCCACTACGACAAACAGATTGGTCTATACTTTGGTGTATAGAGACATTCATAAATCCCTCCTGTCGATAAGTTTGTTACAGTTAAACCCGGGGTCCGTACACGTAAGGTCACGTACAGTTTTTATAAGTAGATACGTTGGTAAACGACAATAGCCGCTCATTTACATACACAGGTCACTCGAGGAGTGTACAATGGCTTAATTATCGGCCTTAATTTGACATACATCTAAATATAGGTGGGTCGGTGTGCAATGCTATTTCATACAACAAGGATTAGCCTACATAAAAAATACATGTCCAGAATATTAGCCTTGACACACGTAAAGCTATGAATATATCTCCTAGGTATAGTAGAAATTTACGGTACTTGGTAGTAGTGCAAGTTAAACTTTCATTCTATGTACCCAAAATCCCTCAAATAAATGTATTTTCTGTCGGATAACTACAGTTGTAGAGGATTGGGATAGACTCTAGAAAAGTGGGGTGGGTGGGGGTGGGTAGAGGGAGGGGGTGTAGATACTCGGGGTGGGAGGGTTGGGATAGATCCTGGAAACGGGGGGAGGGTTAGATACTGGGGTGGGGGTGTAGATACTCGGGTTGGGAGGGTTGAGATAGATCCTGGAAGTAGAAGGGTTGGGATAGACCCTTGGTGGATGAAAGGGGCTTGGGTAGACCCTGATAGTAGGGAGAGGGAGGTTGGAGGGGGGGGTGGTACTGGAAGCAGGACGGTTGGGGTAGGTCCTGGAAGTAGGGGCTAGGGGGGACACTGGAAGTAGGGAGGGTTGTGATAGATTCTGGAGGGGTGGGAGAGTGAGTTAGACTCAAGGGTTGGATTAGACCCTTGAGTGGAGTAAATGTTATGATGAAGGTAGACCCTGCGGTTGGGATGGACCCCAGGGAGAATTAAACCTCGGGAGGCGGTAGACCCTTGGGATGGGGTACATCCTATGGTTAGGATAGACTCTGGGGTTAAGGTAGATACTGGTGTGTGGCAGACCCTATGTATCGGTACACAAGAACCCGAGGTAGTTCGGAACCCCGGAATGTAAGGAGGTAATGATAAAAATATATATTTAAAACTTACATGTTCCACGGACTCGTGCTCCTCTAACCTGAGGGGCTCCAACCGTTCCTCGTCATCCTCCAGTAGCGACATTACGCTGTGCCTTCCAGGTTGAACATCACTTAACCGTCCTATACAAAATCCACGTCTCTCTGAATATTAACGTCCAGGACAACTCTCCCAGTCATAAGTACCCATACCTCTCAACAACACACTGAGGTATCTACAGTTATATCTATGCGAAACACACAGGTTACACTTTCTTCAAACACAAACATACGAAAGCAGGTTTGTTTAGCCTGCCATCAACATTCTCTCGAAACAAATAATTTATCAATATCCTATGAATCCGGTTGGATCACAGCGTCCTCTACACCACAACATGTGGTCAGAAATGCATTGTTTCTGTGATATCGATCGATCGAGAAATTGCACGTAAATACAGGTACCTGTGCCGTGTAATTAACAAGTAGCGATCGCGACTACACCATAATATTGGCATGTATCTACCTACACACGCCCAAACAAACAGTATCCGTTTTAAAAGTCCATTTCCTAATGTAGAGGAAATATCAACTCCCTAAATAAAACATTTTTCTTATGTATTAGACTTTAAAGGTATGTCATATACGTATACGACAGAGGTCAAAGGTCAGGATTGACAGGTAGGTACATAGGTAACTTTAAATATTTGTTCGGTAACTCTTAACAAGCGGACAATGATATGACTGGGCGCCTGTCAGGTAATTCTATAAGTGGGAAGATTGGGGTGTACAGGTATTCGTTAAATGGGCAGATTGAGTTGTACAGGTATTGAATGAGTGGTAAAATCGAGTTATTCAGGTATTCACTGAGTTTTAACATGTATTCAATATTAATGGTTACAAATAGACGTCCGTGTATACCGATTTATTACACTGCTTATACGTAATTCATTAATTACACGGTTAATATACAGGTAATACGTTTTTTTATACAGTTCATTTTTAACTATTGAAGATATATTAAAGTGTCACACCGAAAAAAAAAGTAGTAGTTAAATAATTGTAGTCACATAAATTAATTTTTTTTTAAAAAAACGTAAGAGAAGTCACAAACAGTTAATGAAGTAGTCGAAAATATCTTGAGAGTAGTCATATAAGTGTTATATAAGTGTGAGTGTTATATACACAAAATAATGCAATTAGCTAGGGTCGTATCGAGCCAGATACCCCAACAGACAGGAAATAGATGTTGACATCGATATCTTACTCTAAAATAGGGCCGGACTCAATCCTTTTTCTTAAGTTGTCTCCCATTTATGCATCATTCAAAAATGACTTGAAGGGACCGTGCTGAATATGAATAAGTGAAAATATAGAACATTGATGTCGATTCCAGATGATAATTCTCAAGGTAGTCAAAGTACGAACGTAAAGAATTGTCAATGAAATCAACCATGTCTGATGTTGATTATTATCAAATTTTCAAAGTCTGATGAGAGGTTAACCCTGATATATATATATACATATACATATATTTTTTTCAATAACAACAAATCATGTTCCCAGTTCGCATGTTATTTAAGTTCCATAGACCTATAAACGTGTGTGATGATGAAATTTCACCTTATCATTCTTGAAAAAATGGTCACTTGGCCAATTGGAGATCGGGGAAAGGCACCCCAAGTGCGCCACCTTCTAGCAGATCGATGTTATTTTGTTAAGAATTAAAAACATCAAGAAAATACCAACATGTCGACATAATCATAATCCAAACTCAAATTCAATAAACCAAGAGCAAAATATGAACAAAAGAAAGATTTACACGGAGATTTCTGAAAAGTACAAGGAGAATAAGGCCAGGCCCCGTTTGTTCAAAGGTTAGTTAGAATTAAGCAGTGGTTAATGACAAGTTTAAATTGCTGCCACTGAACAAACAAGAGCATAGAAGACAAAAGTAACATTCAAGATATATCAATCTGACCTGTTTCAACAAATCTACATCCATGAAATTATCAAAAGTGTTCCTAATTTTGTTTCACTCACGTTTGAACAATTTCACAAAACAATGGTTATCTTTAAGCTGTCTTTGAACAACTGAGACATGGTGTTCCGGAAGAGTAAGTGTATTCTACTTCATCGACGACACCCGCCATGTAAACCTTGGTCAATTCCAGTAAGTAACGTCATAAACAACGGAACCAACAGGCAAACTAACGAGCATCAAATACATCAAGCTTCATATTGCACAAAGACATATATCCTATGAAAAAGATGAATTGTAGACCTAATTGTATCTGTGAATCTAAGAATTTTCAAATAATTCGTTATAACCAACTGTAATGGCATATCTATATTAATATTCTGTCATTTCTGGCAGCTTTCCAACACAATCTCCTCTGCTAGTGTTAATTTATTGATGATGTTTATCTGTTTGATACACAGGAAGGCCATTTCATCTAAGAGTATCGGAGTCCAGCAATGACTCATTCGAACCCTGCCCCACAGACACATGAGCAGCGTCTGTCAAGCTGCAAATACTTTTTATTCTTTCAAAAATTGAACAATTTTCGATTGCAAGCAAAGTACAGAGAGTGGGGGCAGCGTGCAACTAGCAAATTTAGTCAAAAATACCAAAATACGATTTTATGTCATGGTGATCAAGAGATTTGGGCAAGGTTAATATGAAAAATAATAAGGGTCAGTAACTCTTCCAAAAACAGTGGAATCAAACTTTCTTTAAGTTAAACAGAACTTCATATTGTGATTTAGCCTAACATGTTTGATAAAAGACCGGTTGAAAGCTATGGGAGGTGACATCAAAATCGGAAAAAAAATCTTATCATAAAGAAGAGATTCCAAAGGGATCGTGGCACCAACCATTGTTTGGTTTCTTTGTTTTTTAAAAGTTGGATCTTTTCCCTTCTTTTCTGCCCTCTTTTTACTCTTAATGATATAAGATTTGAACATTCCTTTAAAGAAAAAGCGACAATATTTAACTGCCGAATCCAAGATGGTCGTCTGTCAGCCATTTTGTTTTTATGATTAGTGCCAAACTCGAATGGACACAACAAGGAGCCAAGAGAAACCTACATATGAAATTCGACAAAGATACATCCAGTTCATCATTTTATCAATTCGGAAACAGCATACAGGTAAACTGAACCAAGAAAGAGCCATGTACTTTTGTTAATATTTTATTTCCATGATTGGCAATAACAAAAGTACATTTTCATATCTCTGTGGAGAACCATCAACAAAATTCCAAATACCTGGTAATGTTATATTTTTCAATAATGCATTACAATATGACTTAACACAATAAAAAGTGACTTCATATATTATTCTGAATGCAGAGACAAACCTATGCTTTGTGACACTATAAGGATTTGTGTCAAAGGCTGTTTGTGATTCTAGTGACACCAGTCACTCCCCAGGAGTCACTTCTATTTTTTATTAATCATACAATCATACAACAAATAAGTGATACATCCCAGGATCTACAGAATCTATATACAATACATGTAGAGACCAAATGCACTATTACAGAAGCTGGTTTTTACCATAAACAAATAATATATCCCAGGATCTACAGAATCTATATACAATACATGTAGAGGCCAAATGTACTATTACAGAAGCTGGTTTTTACCATAAACAAATAATATATCCCAGGATCTACAGAATCTATATACAATACATGTAGAGGCCAAATGTACTATTATAGAAGCTGGTTTTTACCATAAACAAATAATATATCCCAGGATCTACAGAATCTATATACAATACATGTAGAGACCAAATGCACTATTACAGAAGCTGGTTTTTACCATAAACAAATAATATATTCCAAGATCTACAGAATCTATATACAATACATGTAGAGGCCAAATGTACTATTACAGAAGCTGGTTTTTACCATAAACAAATAATATATCCCAGGATCTACAGAATCTATATACAATACATGTAGAGACCAAATGTACTATTACAGAAGCTGGTTTTTACCATAAACAAATAATATATCCCAGGATCTACAGAATCTATATACAATACATGTAGAGACCAAATGCACTATTACAGAAGCTGGTTTTTACCATAAACAAATAATATATTCCAAGATCTACAGAATCTATATACAATACATGTAGAGACCAAATGTACTATTACAGAAGCTGGTTTTTACCATAAACAAATAATATATCCCAGGATCTACAGAATCTATATACAATACATGTAGAGACCAAATGCACTATTACAGAAGCTGGTTTTTACCATAAACAAATAATATATCCCAGGATCTACAGAATCTATATACAATACATGTAGAGGCCAAATGCACTATTACAGAAGCTGGTTTTTACCATAAACAAATAATATATCCCAGGATCTACAGAATCTATATACAATACATGTAGAGGCCAAATGTACTATTACAGAAGCTGGTTTTTACCATAAACAAATAATATATCCCAGGATCTACAGAATCTATATACAATACATGTAGAGGCCAAATGTACTATTACAGAAGCTGGTTTTTACCATAAACAAATAATATATCCCAGGATCTACAGAATCTATATACAATACATGTAGAGGCCAAATGTACTATTACAGAAGCTGGTTTTTACCATAAACAAATAATATATTCCAAGATCTACAGAATCTATATACAATACATGTAGAGACCAAATGTACTATTACAGAAGCTGGTTTTTACCATAAACAAATAATATATTCCAAGATCTACAGAATCTATATACAATACATGTAGAGGCCAAATGTACTATTACAGAAGCTGGTTTTTACCATAAACAAATAATATATTCCAAGATCTACAGAATCTATATACAATACATGTAGAGGCCAAATGTACTATTACAGAAGCTGGTTTTTACCATAAACAAATAATATATTCCAAGATCTACAGAATCAATGTATAATATATGTAGAGACCAAATGTACTATTACAGAAGCTGGTTTTTACCATAAACAAATAATATATTCCAAGATCTACAGAATCTATATACAATACATGTAGAGGCCAAATGTACTATTACAGAAGCTGGTTTTTACCATAAACAAATAATATATTCCAAGATCTACAGAATCTATATACAATACATGTAGAGGCCAAATGTACTATTACAGAAGCTGGTTTTTACCATAAACAAATAATATATTCCAAGATCTACAGAATCAATGTATAATATATGTAGAGACCAAATGCACTATTACAGAAGCTGGTTTTTACCATAAACAAATAATATATTCCAAGATCTACAGAATCAATGTATAATATATATAGAGGTCAACTTCCAAAGGTCGTTTACATACAAGCATAAAACAAACCAACAATACATACCAGGAACTATTCATTACATGTACAATTTCAGAAAGTTATTCTGTACCATATTTTCCTATATACAGAAAATGCCATCAAAACATTAACTAATTAATATATGAACACAAAATGATACAGTTATGACTTCACCTGTATATGGATCAAAAACAATAACAATGTACTATAAATTATCATACAGGTTGATTACAGTTTCATTTAAATCAAGGTGTTCATTGAACTGGTCTGAAAAATATCAACAAAATTTCTCAAGTCAATCAAGAATTTCCGTTTTGAGGAAATCTAAAAAGTTAAACAATAAGTAGTTAATATACAACCTCAAAAGTGCTCAGTGTACATTAGATTTCTGCTAAAACACAAATACTGACAAAATATGTCCCATATGATAACTGAAGGGTTGTCAAGAGTGTAGGAAAACAGAATATGTATCAAAATCCTATAAAAGATAATATGAATTAGTGCAAAGACTTCTTAGAACTTCAATATTTTTTTTTACTATTTTATTTATTAAATGAGAAAATCTAAAATATCTCAAAAACAAAAACTGCTTATTGAAAAAAAATTTATGAAACATAAAAAGATCATAAGTAATTTGCATTATCACATGATTTTTTATTTGGACAATGTTTTTTAAAATTTTCTTTTTTTTCTGTGATTTTGTATTATAAGCAATATTTCATTAATCAAAAGCATGATCAAAACTGAAAACAATCTGCATTGTTTATTTATTTCAACATCAACAAACATCTATTAAATTCTTGATATTTAGGCCAATCAGTGAATGTTCAAAAGTTTGTATTTTAACATCTGTTAAATTCTAAATCTCTCAGGCAAAACACTCCATTTTTAATTATAGAGCGTAGGGATTTGCATTGTATCAAATTCAATCACATAATTGAAAAAACATACCTCAAAATTACTGAAACATAAAATTGTGAATATCATATTGTAAACTGAACATTGCCATATGTGTAATACTGTACACGAGTTTTTCTTTTGTTGTATACACACATGTATCAACAATTTGTAGGTATATAAAAATAGTTGTTTATATCAGTACCAAAAACATAATACAAAATGTTACATGCAGGAATACGATATCCCTAAAACATCTAAAAATGTCAAAGTTACCAGTGCGTACTGACCTCTCCGTTGCTGGGGTAATCAACAAAATCCATAGAGTATTGACAAATCAAATACATCTTCTTGTTCTAATATTCCTCTTCCAAACACTGATACCTATTATCAAGTTATACAGAAAAACATGCGAAACCTTGTCAACTGCAGGTAGGGGCTAATTTGAGGACAACTATGGTACACCAAATGACAACAGGTAACTACTCTATAGAATGCCTTCTTCAGTATATTATTTGTAAACTTTAAACAATAAAACATGTTTAAACAAAAATTAAACACTCAAAGTATATCTAACATTCCCAATAACAACAAAAATATGTAAAAAAAAAAAAAAAAAGGAATTTACCTTCAAAGCATATGAAGAACCATCTACAGTGTAACAAGTGTACAGCAATACAGTAATATTTCCCAAGTATACCTGTATCAGTCAGGGGGAGACAATTTACTGAATGATTTACAGTCAGGGATGGTGTGGGGTATATCTAGGGTTTACTACTTCATAGCTTGATCAGTATTTACAAAATACACATGTACAATGTTTTCACAATTTCTTATGTTAATTAGTTTTCTCAAATTCTAATCTCTGTCTTTTATTGAAATGACTGTGCTGATATGACGATATCTATCAGGTAAGGCAATTCCAATATCCATTCACTAGCAAAGATTTATTTTCTAAGAACCTATCCATGTTGATTTCTTAGTAGTTTACTTATAACATTACTTGTATCCTTGGTCAACACAGTGTGAACTGCCTGGGTCATTTTGTGCAGAATCTTCTTGACATTATCTGTTGACTATCTCACTAAACAGTGTATGAGAGACCCATTGCAAAAGTTTCACAGCAATTAGTGTTAAAAGCACAGGACCAAGAAAGGTCAGCTGACCAAAGAAACATGACCCACACAGATAACACTGATAAAACTGTAGATTTTACTCCTAGAAATCATCATTGCATACATAGTGGTCGAGAACATATGTTTTCAACGGACATTAACAAAATAGTCAGTAATGCACAGTTCAATTCATAAGCAAAATTTTTTCTCTATTGATCTAAAAAAATAAACTAAAGGGACAATTCAGTGACTCTGCCTTGAGAAACAGCCATTGATAAAGTATAGTTTAATACCACATATGAATAATTCATATCATTATCTTAACTAGCTTCTCTGCTGTTTAATAAATTAAGATAAAAAAGCTTTGAATGGGATAAAACTGGCCATGGTGAACTCTGCCTTCCCAGAAAGATAAAACTGGCTAAAGTGATCTGTGCCTGCCTTCAGAGATGAAAATGGCCAAAGCATAAGAAATGAAACGCATCATACTGGATTCTACTTACTGAGATGAAACTGACCATGGATTATGCATTCCCCAAAAAATGAAACTGGACATAATGGTCTTTGCTCACAGCTTACCACATTCTTACCTATATAAACCTTTGTACAGAATGATATATTTTAGTACAGGGACAACATCAATGTGTTCATTCACTAAATTCAACAATACCATATACACAGCTAACAAATACAACACTGACCACTGTGACTCCACAATACAGGACGTATCCCATTACATGCTATGGACAGCTTTGTCTTTTAAACACTTTCTTAGGAATTCTATTGGTCATTGTTAGGCAGTACCGTTGCTCCATCAAGCCAATTTCCCTAGTGCTCCAACTTCGAGTCCCTCACAGGATGTACCCCTACTCAATCAAGCCGGTTCTCTTTGTGTTCCTTCTTGTGCTTCTGAGTCCAGTCATTGGCTGTAGTGGGAAAAAAGAAGTCAACTTTAACATGCATTGCATAATTTTCTTCATAAATACTATCAATTTTCGGTATATTCAAATCTGCATAAATTTGCATGTGTTTGTTGTTGTACATCTTTTCTGTTTGTGCAGACCCCCAATCTTTATGTAGATCTAGACCAAAAGCACTGAAGCATTCATTCCATATCATTTATGTTCACACCATATGATACAGGACTTATTGACAGAGGTATAATAATAAACCCACCTTGGCACTCCTTGCCACAGTAGTATCTGGCATTCTTCACTTTCATTTCTTTACACCTTTAAACAGAAAATAAGCGTGTAATGCCACTTGCTGCTACACAATATATCAACATCTTAAGAAAATATATTGAAATGCAATGTGCAATGCTGTTGAGAAATATTGTGATTAAATTATACAAAACAAAAAAACAAAAAACAAATGCTGTTCATTTAAGGAAAGCATGCTGAGATACAATGCAAACTACTGTTGAGACAAAATGTGGTGTTAATCTATATTCAACATACTTGAGACAAAATAGTGTTAATTTAAAGTAGACGTACTTGAGACATTTTTTGTAGGTTTTGGGACTAGGCTCCACCTTCTGACAGTTGGTGCACTTTCTGAGCTTCTTCGTGAGCTTGGCATGCTCAGCAGCCACCTGACTTTGTATACAGTCATGGAACACCTTCTTCAATTTTGTTGAAGATTCCTCCTCATCACCTCGGAGTCCTGCATTAACGACATCAATCAATGCTTCCCTTATGAGTGTGTCTGTTGAAGTTGTCCCATTGACATCTCCTGGAAATTCTTCCTTTGGTTTAAACTTGAAGTTACATAAAGCATCATTAATCTCCTGCCTGTCATGCTTACCTATCCTTAAGAACTCAGCATGCCTTCTCTCGTGTTTTCTGATTTCTGCAAGCTTCTCTTGACGTTTTATCTCAGCCACTTTCTGTGGTTTTTTACTTTCTTCAGCTCTCTCCCTTCTTCTCACTTCTGCAATTTTCTCTTCAGCTCTCTCCCTTCTTTTCTCTTCTGCATTTTTCTCTTCAACTCTCTCCAATCTTTGCACTTCTGCAATCTTTTCTTTTATCTTTTCTTCCTCTGACATAGTTGGAGTGCCTTCCTTTTTTTTACCATTTTCATTATCATTGAGTGGGTCACCTGAATTCTGGGGTGTGACATTCTCTACAGTGAACTTAAGAGGTGAACTTGTTGCAGTCCCATTGCTCTGATTCTGTACTGCTGTGAACTTGAACACTCCCTCCATTCTACCTTTCAATATTTGCTCCAGTGGATATTCTAAACTTGTAGGCATAGGTGAGAAAGGGGGCATTTTAGGTGTTGCAGGCTTCGGAGGAACAGCAGAATCAGAAAGCCTCTTACCAAGAGAAGATTTCTTTGGTTCTTTTTTTATTTCTTCTTCCCTCTTCCTTGCCCTTTCCTTTTTCTTTGCTTCCTCATTCATCTTTTCCTTTCTGGCTTCCTTAAGTTGTTGTTCCATAAGCTCAAAGCCATACTCCAGTTCTTCTGTGGTGACTGGGTCAGGACGAACATCCTTGTCATGCACAATCTCAGTGATTTCAATGTCACTGATCACTTTAGATGTCTGGGATTTCTTGGCAGAAGCAGTTGTTTCTTTAGCAGGTGTGGCCTTTGTCATAGTGGGTGTGTCCTTGGAGGGAGATGTTGAGGTCTTTGTCCCAATAGGTGTGTCCTTAGAGAGTGTATTTGTGGTCTTTATTGAAGAGATTGTGTCTGTAGAGGAAGTGGGTGTGGACATTGTTTCAGTGGGTGTATCCTTTGGTGGAGTTTGTGTTTTCTTCTCCATAGTGGGTGTGTCCTTGGAGGGAGTGGGTGTGGACTTTGTCTCAGAGGGTATGTCCTTGGAGGGAGTTGCTGCTGTTGTTACCTCAATGGGTGTGTCCTTGTAGGGAGTAGGTGTTGACCTTGTCTCAGTTGGTGTGTCCTTGCAGGGAGCGGGTGTGGTCTTTGTCTCAGAGGGTGTGTCCTTGAAGGGAGTGGGTGTGGTCTTTGTCACACTGGATTTGTCCTGGGAGGGAGTAGGCTTTGGTGATGTCTTGTGTTTGCTTTCACTGGACATTTTCCTACACATGGTGCAGTTACATGAGATGGGTTTGCTGAATCTGACCTTATCTATACATATACAATCAAATACATCTTTCCTACGTGTTCTACTGAATGACTGTAATGGAGGCTGCTTGTCTCTACCCTTGCCAGGGACATTCTCGGGGTCAACCCTTCTCAACCCAAGTTCTTTCAGTTCATGTTCTGGAAAGACAACAGTTTGAAGGTCAATACATATGTGCAACAATAATACAAACGAGTCAACATATTATCTCTGTCTCAAGGTCAGGAAGTAAACACATTGTCTCTGACTCAAGGTCAGGAAGTAAACACATTATCTCTGACTCAAGGTCAGGAAGTAAACACATTTTCTCTGACTCAAGGTCAGGAAGGCAACACACTGTCTCTGACTCAAAGTCAGGAAGGCAACACATTGTCTCTGACTCAAGGTCAAGAGGTCAACACATTATCTCTGACTCAAGGTCAGGAAGTCTACACATTATCTCTGACTCAAGGTCAGAAAGTTAACACATTGTCTCTGACTCAAGGTCAGGAAGTAAACACATTATCTCTGACTCAAGGTCAGGAAGGCAACACACTGTCTCTGACTCAAGGTCAAGAAGGCAACACATTGTCTCTGACTCAAGGTCAAGAGGTCAACACATTATCTCTGACTCAAGGTCAGGAAGTCTACACATTATCTCTGACTCAAGGTCAGGAAGTCGACACATTGTCTCTTACTCAAGGTCAGGAAGTCTACACATTATCTCTGACTCAAGGTCAGGAAGTCAACACATTATCTCTGACTCAAGGTCAGGAAGGCAACACATTGTCTCTGACTAAAGGTCAGGAAGGCAACACATTGTTTCTGACTCAAGGTCAGGAGGTCAACACATTATCTCTGACTCAAGGTCAGAAAGTTAACACATTATCTCTGACTCAAGGTCAGGAAGTCTACACATTATCTCTGACTCAAGGTCAGGAAGTCAACACATTATCTCTGACTCAAGGTCAAGAGGTCAACACATTATCTCTGAATCAATGTCTAGAAGTCAACACATTATCTCTGTCTCAAGGTCTGGGTAATTAATAGGCCAATCAGAATTTTGAAGTCAACAGTTAAAACAACATTTAGAATGGAATTCGAATTTTGATGATGCTTGAGCCTTTTGACACTCAGAACACATAGCTGTTTCAATTTTGTATAACTTCTTTCTCTCTTCAAGGATACCTTCTCCAGAAGGATATTAAGACACTAATAGATTGAATAACACCTTATATTCTGATAATTGAGATGTTCTCACCTCTGTCCTTGTTAACCATAAACAAAAGTTCGAAAGTCCTGGGGCTCAGAAGTATCTGATCCCACATTGGTGTCTTATTGATCTCCAAATCATACGGGTCCTGCAACACAAAGGAAATAACATTACACACATATACATATATGTATTGAATCATACAGAAATGTTGACATCACAAATACATCAGACTTTAAAATGAATAATGATGTCACAAATAAGTGATTTTGGACTTGTGAAGGAATGATGACACCACAAATTAGTGTTTTGGACTTAAAAAGGAATTATAACTTCAGCCATTTTACTGTTTGTCTAGGTATTAAAACAGAGCTGTCTTTACTGCTATTACTTACAGGTAAATCACAAAAAGATGGATCTTTAGACTTGGTTGTCTGGGGATAATTAGGGGTACCATATCCAACTTTATCATCCTGAAATGAAAATATGTTTTTATCTTCTTATACACAAAGGAAGATATCATCAGGAAGAAAATAGGTCAAAAATATTGAGACTCATTTCTTAACAAGAGGACTACAGGCCTTAAGGGCCACCGGAGTATAAAGACATATATATGAAAGAGGTAAAATAGG
The DNA here is from genome assembly GCF_031769215.1 of Ylistrum balloti. Classification (NCBI taxonomy): domain Eukaryota; kingdom Metazoa; phylum Mollusca; class Bivalvia; order Pectinida; family Pectinidae; genus Ylistrum; species Ylistrum balloti. The sequence goes on from NW_026782437.1 coordinate 760,758, forward strand.
CCTAAAATAAATTGCTCAACTACAATACAGCTTATACAGAGGACATTGGTTGGTTCTGCAAACTCAAAACATATTCTTAATACCTGTATTTCACAAATACCATTACTCTGGACATATTGCATGTTAAAACAAGAGGCCCATGGGCCTTAACAGTCATCTGACATAAAATACATGATTTCAAATTTTGAACTTGAGAAGAAGTCGAAAATGTGTTTTCAAGATGGCAGCCCTGGTGGCCATGTTGGATTTTGGACCAACCGGAAATTAACAAATTTTGGTCAGGATCATGTCACAACGGACGACTCCGGACAAAAGGCGATTGCAATAGGTCGTCAGACCCTTCGATGAGATGACCTAAAACATGCTACAGGTCTAATATCAGTACCATGGACCTTGTGGTTATTGAGAAGATGTCATTTAAAGATTTTAACATATTTGACACCTTTGACCATGAAAGTAGGTCAAGGTAATTTATATTAACAAACTTGGCAGCCTTTTGTCCATTCATGCTACAGTCCCAATATCAGCACCTGGGCATTTAGGTTCTTGATTTAATCTTGATTTAAGATTTAAACATATTTGATCCCTGCAACCTTGAAAGTGGTTCCAGCCCTTCATGCCATCATACTACAGGCCTAATGTCAGCAGCCTGAGTCTTCAGGTTATTGAAAAAATGTCTTTTGAATGGAAAGTTTACGAATGGCGGATGGCGCACAATGGCGAACAAAACAAGATGGCTTTAGGTCATCCTGCCACTCTGGGTCAGATGACCTAAAAGAATACATTATTTTGCATATTTATAAACCACGAAGTGATTTACTCTTGTCTATACATAAAAAACTGAACTTCACTGATGACTGATCCTAAAATTATCTTATCTGCTCACTTAATTTGCATTTATAGGTGTTATTCACACGGAGAGTGATATTAGCAGGGGTGAAAAATGCTATTTTTGGAGCAGTAGCCTGCAGCTTAACTTTCATAAAAAATCTTCATGCTTAACCAATGATCAGGGTCAATTAAAATTGAAAAAGATGAAAATATTTCTGTCAGTCATAAATCCTGGATAAAGGACTGTTGGAATGGTACTCCTCGGTCTTCCATTATTTGTCACACCTACAAGTGTTTTGTTCCTTAATCTCATAATGTACTTACAATGCAATGTCCACTAATTCTTGTCAGCAACTTTTTGAAATTCATCTGCCCTTGATCACCCTGACAACAGTAATGTTTAAAAAAGAATGTAAATATCATTGACTTAAATAAATAACAGAATGAAAAAATAAATTCTCTACAAATAAAAATAGTATTTCTTTTTCTGAAAAACAACACAGGAATTATGATATTTTGTGTTGCATGCTACTGGCTTGTACTGTATAAAATTACCACATTTTTTCAAAATATATTACAATTTTAAATAAGAAAAGTTTTCGAAACCTTCATAACATAATCAAAAGTACTATTACCAGTAATTGTGAAAGTGACTATAAAAAATAACCTACTTTCATAATACACAGAAAAAAAAATGATATAAGTCCTAAATAAAGAAATTAATGACAAGACAACATTTACCTTAGCAACAGCAACATCAAGAGCCATTAAAACCTGTTCCTTATCCTTCATGCCCTGTGGCTGTACATAGACACACATTGGTCCTTCTGCTTTTTTGTCATTCCGGAAAACACTTGATCGCCCCTGAAATGCATCAAATTGCCATTCTTTATAGTTGAGAACATATCAAATCATATCATTGTAAAACAAAGCCTAGCACAAGTATAAGAAATTCCCCTGGATATAATCAGTCCATTCACTTTTCTCCTCAGACAACCTTTCCTCATTTCAACGAAAATCTCTTATTTGGTGTTCCTCCTTACTTTAACAATCTCTAGACAACCTTTCCTCATTTCAACGAAAATCTCTTATTTGGTGTTCCTCCTTACTTTAACAATCTCTACTCATAGTTCTGTATTCACCATTCCCTATACTAATATACCCCACTCATAATTCTTTGTCCTCCCCGGATATATTTCCTTATCTTAACATACCCTACTCATAGTTTTGCGTTCCTCTTTGGTGAGTCTTTCCTCAAATCTGAAGCCGTGCTGCAGGGTAATGATAATGCCATCCTCCCTTGGGATCTCTTCAGGATTTATGCTAGCTACCACGTCATTGTCATCCATGGTCCAGCCAGGACTAGGTCGCTTTTTCCTTTTACTAACATAGGTAAGCACTGTAAAATTAAGTTAAAAAGATGATCACAAAACTAATACAAATGTAGGGAGAGTTTATTCCCAAAACAATAGGGTACAAGATAAAGGTGTCCAAACTTTGAAACAAAATTTTGCATATTCATATTAAACTCTAGTAAAACAATTTCAAACATAAGACCAAGGTTTGCTTCAAACTTTGTTTCCATGTTTACAAAACTTATGGTTGTCCACATCAAAATAAAAACAACAAAGGTGATATGTACAGTAAACAACAGCAAAATGAGAAACTAGGAAACATCTTTTAGACAAGAACATTTATGCTCTTAAGCAAACTAATACTTTATTTGACAAATCTGTGGCCCTGAAAAGGAAACTAATCCATGGTATTCTCGTTTGCATAAAAAATTGACTCATATCCCTAAGAAATGAAGTTAAGTCACTGAATGGGCAGATGATTATCCAGTAAAGATGACCTTGGAACTCTGAAACATTTACATGTGGTACAGCCTTCCTTGACCCTATAAAATCTAATAGAAATTCCGAAAGAATTAAGTAGTTGAAATGATGACCTGGGGTCAGGACTGGACAAGGGTATAGCAAAAGTATACATATACTACAAGACAATATACAAATGCTGTTAAATGGCAAAGGCACATAATAAAACACCTACATTTAAACATGACTCGTTGCATGGCCATTTCATTCTTGCCATTAACCTTGATGGTGAAGTTGGTGTAATTGTTGGGACTGACATCTTTCTCTTCAATCTCATAGTTGATGACACAAGCACACCAGCCAACCCCTTCCCACCATTCCATCTTGTCTGGTAGGTTTTCTATCCTGCTTTTAATCAGTTCCACAGAAAGCCTATTGGTGGCGCTCTGATTTTCCTGTCCTTCAGCTTTATTTGCATCCTTCTTATAACCATAATCACCCTAATCAAACAAATACAGAGTTAACCTTTAAAAAAACTTTGGAATATAATACATATATGAACATGTTTCCATGACTACTTATACACTGTTACAATTACATTTATTCTGCTATCGGAAATGAGGTTGAAATGCACCGCCACCAGCTTGGAAAAAAAAAAAAAAAAAAAACATAACCACTTCCATAAAATTTAAATATATTGATACAGATTTGAACTTCAAAGCCTATCATTGACACATGTATGCTACAAAATTCAGGTTTTAACTCAAATACTTTGGGTGAATAAAAACTAACCTGTTTGTTAATTTCATTCTTTTTATCAAGTCCCTCTTTATTACCCATAATCTTGATTGTCTTTAATTTGATAAAAAAAAAAAACCCTCAAATAATATCTGAAAGAATGCCACTAACAAAACTGGTCCAAAGTTGAAAACTTCTTTGGACAAATTTTAACACAATCCAAGGGGGTTTGGCCTCTTTACATTAAACGATGAAGTGTTCCACAGGCTAAAAGATAAGTCTTGAATATACAAAGTGGGTGATAATTCTTCAACACATATAAGAAAAAGTCCCTAATATTAAAAAATGTACACAAGATAAGAACATTATGCTTACACTGACAGCAGATAAAAGTACTTACTGCATTAACTGAGATTGTAATTTCCTTGGCACCAGACCTTTCATCCTCAAGTTTGAACACCCTAAATCCACCTTCCTGATTTCCTTCAGAAAAGTTGTCATTTCCAAGGATCCCAGGTTTGACGTCATCAGAGCATTTGGCATCGAAACCAAACAGTTTGTCCTTTTTCTCTGCAATGTTGTGGAAGGTAGCTCCTGGACTTCCAGAATTAGTATCTGATTTATTGTCGGAGTCTGCTTGAACTATAGTAGTGTCTGTTCGCACTCTCAGGACTGGTGGCATGTCCTGTTGGGGATTTTTTCCTGTTATGTGATCAATAATCCTCTGGACCTCCACTTCCACTTCGTCCTTACGCTTTTCTTTTGCTATCTCTTGTTTATCTTTTTTCTTCCTTTTCTTTTTCTTCTTTTTGTCATTATCTCGTTTTTGGTTGACATTCGTTACATATCCATCATCTTTATCTACCAGAGACGAACAGTCTCTGCACCTTTCTTCATCAGTCCCATATTTAAATTTTGCAAAATGAACAAAGTCCCTAAAGTCCTCGGGAGAAAGCCGATCCCGCCAATCACTATCACGATCGGCTTTCTTATTGTATAAGGGATTATCAGGATCATTGAAACGAGGGTCACCCAACTTCCAGTAATCAAGAAATTTAGGTCCATCTTTCTGGCCACATATACGCTCCTTAAAGTAGCGTGTGCCACAGTCATCCAGACAGTTTGTACACATGAGAACTGGTGCTTTTGTTGTACATTCATCCGCTATTTGACGTTGAGTAGAGGGTGGAATCCAATAAGATTCATCCTCACAATCCTGTGATGGAGCATTCATCCATTTTTTTAAACAGCGACAAACCGACCCTCCAAATCGTAGATATATAGGGCTGAGAACATATACCTGTAACATACAAAATTTTTATTTGATTTCGTCATATTTCTTACCAGATATTCAAAAATGAGAGTTTCTGTTTATTCAGAACAAAACCAGTGTAAAAAAAAACAACAACATTATCTTACCTTGACATATGAATTCTTCTGGTCAGGGTTACCAAAAAAACGTCTGAATAGGTCTCTGTGGAAATGAGAAGGAGCATGCAACAATAAGTTAATATAATACCATAGAAATTATTGCTGCTATTTGTAATTGTAGTAGTGCTAATTGCAATGATTTATGGGAACTGTAATTACAACATTGCACATTTAGCTTATGTCAGTCTGTTAATTCTGTCAGCTTAATAAATAGCTGGACTTGGATTAAGCACATAAGCAACAAACACACTATATTCTTTAATTACCAGTAATATCATGCACTAAGCAAAATCTGGCAAAAAATTAAATGACAGTCTTTCTTCAAAAATTTTGTACTTTATTTTTCAAATATTTTTTTCAAACTATAAGAAAGAAAAAAAGAAAAAGAAAAAAAAAACAGAACATCCTCAACATACCTTGTATCTCTCGAATAGAATGGGTCTTTGGCTGTAAAATGAGGAAATGTGAAAAATACAGAAAGTGGAACATTCAAATCATAGCGATCAATTTTGAAGTGACATGATTGCAGTGAAATTGAGATTTTTTCTCTTCTTTTTCTCTCTAAATTCTGCATATCACAGGGAAAGTGTGGACAAAATTCAATGAGAAATTAAATAAAACACTCAGTACTTAAAGTTGACAACAATTTAATCGGTTTCATCATCCACATTGTAACTTTAACAGCAGGAAATGACTGTGCCTGTACTGAAGAATATTGTTTGTATTAAGCAACTGTCTTCCACGTGAAGAAGTGCTGAACAAAAACAGTCACTTGTAACATGTTCACTCAATTTTTGAAATCAGATTCAGTTTTCATCTTAATGTCCTTTTTACTAAACAACAAATTATCTTATTATAATTGATATTGATTTTACAAACTTACTGAATGATTTGGAGTCAAGATGGGGAAATTTATCATGATTTTGAGCAAGTCTTGCACATTCATCTATAAATCCCCGAGCCATTGCTTCTTTTCCTGTAAAATAAAATATTTTGTTGGTTAACTTTAATCAGAATTTACAATTAACATATTTTTCTATAAAGAATAACGTAATTCATCTAAAAAAATCAGTAAGATTCTCAATTTATACTCACATTAAGCAATTTCTCAATTCATAATTACATTAAGTAATTTTAGACAGAATTTAAGCAAATTATCCTTTGGAAATGAATTTACTACCTCTGAATTGAGTTAAGGTACTATCTAGACAGGAGATTCATAGACTTGCAGAGAATTATCCTGCATGTGACACATTGGTCTTTGCTACTTTAATAAATACATATCAAAATCTAATATTGACAATTAAAGTACTACAGTCATCCAGGATGAATGGTAAAACAGGTTATAAAGAAATTTACCAAAGCAATTCTGACTTATTTTCAACAACATACCATCTACAAACTGTTCATGTATGTGAATAAAAGCTTGGTCCAAAAAGTTTTCAAACTTTGGTGTGTCACACGACATCTGTTTGATGACTCCATGTTTGACTGTAAAACTGCGGAAGGTTATTGTAAACTTTGTCCAGAATGGTTTTCCCTGTAAAACCATACACAGGAATGTGATATAATACATTTATTAAGAACAAATCTAAAATTCAAAAGAGAGCTTTTTGGTGATGACTTTACAGAATTAAAACTGCAATTATCACCAGATTTATGACCATAGTTTTTAATACATTTTTTAACAAATAATGATAAGAACAAGAGGGCCATGGCCCTTAATGGTCATCTGACAACCGATGCATGGATGGACAAACCATAGAATTTAAAAATGGTGGTTTGACAAATCTGATGAATTCCCAAGATGACATTTCAGACCACACTTGATATAAATCCATTCAAGCATTAAGGAGGAGTACCGTTTTGAAGCAAAATCGTTGAAAAACTTTCCAATTTCTGACAAGTCCCTAGGGGTTGAATCAATTTGTTTAATCAAGGAATTATTTGCCAACCCCTACTGATGTTACTGACAAAATTTGAATGAAATCCATTCAAACATTATGGAAGAGTAGCATTTTGAAGCAAAACATTGTCTAATTTCCCCTCTTGGGGCCCTGCCCCAATGCCCCTAGGGGTAGAATCAAATTTCTGAATTTAAGAAATTATTCCTCACTTTCAATTATGTTTTAGACCAAATTTGCTTGAAATCCATTTAAGCATTAAGGAAGAGTAGCGTTTTGAAGGTAAGTATTGTCTAACTACCCTTTTGATGGCCAATCCCAGGTCCCTAGGACTCCAATCAAATTTCTGAACTTCAAAAATGATTTCTCCTTCCCCAAGGATGTTTCAGACCAAATTTGGTTGAAATCCATCCAGGCATTAAGCAGAAGCAGCGCTTTAAAGCAAAAGTTTATGGACAGCGAATGGCGGATGGCACACAACAATGGACGATGCACCAAAGAGATAGGTCACCTTGACCTAAAAACTTTTAAATCTTTCATTTGTTTCATAACAACACAATTTCATTCTTCCTTTGCATCTGCTCCTTTTAAGTTTCATGCATGCAGCAATATATAAAATTTGTTTACAAATAGTTACATAATGATGGTTTTATTAATATATGAATTCTCTTTTTCATCAATGAAGTATTCATTTCATTATTATATGTAATTGTAGTAATTCAAAAAAAACAATTTACACAATTACAGTCCCCTTCTGTTACACTGCCTAACCAAGGTGAACCCATACTTCCTGTAGGAAATTTCAATGACTAATAGTTTGTATGTAGGAGATAGAGTCTGGACCATTCTTTTTAGTTGATGGGGTTCAAAGGTAAAAAAAATAGGTCAGAGTTTCTACTTTTGATAGTAGGACACACTGCCTCATCAAGGTAAAGCCAAACGTCCGGTACAAAGTTCCAGTGACAAGTTGAGTCAAGACAAACTTTTTCTTTGATATTGGATCAAGGTTAAATTGTACGACGTTATACACCACCTCGCTAACGTGAACCCATACTCAAAGTATCAGGAAATATGAAGTTTCAGTGACCAGCAGTGTAGGAAAATAAATATTCCTGTTGAGAGTCTCAACAAGGAACCAAACCTGAGCAACAAAACTAGACCACATTTAACACTATCTGTATGTGTACAAGCTACACCAACTCACTATATTACATATCAAATATAACACATCTCTGCTTACAATGTGTCATACCCTGTATGATAACTATATCCCTAGTATGGTTAATTGGTTATTTCCACTCTTTCAGTATTTCTTGCATATATACATGTATACATAGTTTATCCGCACACATGTGTAATCTGTTTATAAGGAGGTTTCTCTCAAGTGGAGCATGATTTTTAACAGCCTAGGCTTATATCATTGATGTATGTATCGAACATACCTGTTCCTTCCACATGCATCTAAAAGCATCCTTATGCTTCTGAAAGAACATAAACTCTGCTGGGGAGACCTCCAAATCGAAGAATTCGATGTCGGTATCCGACAGTCGTATCTTCCTCATCTTCAACTTCGACAACTAGGTCTGAATCAAAGGGATAACAAAACAGGCGAGACAGAACCCTGAAACATAAAATAACACAGTATCAAATGTAAATAATGTATAATTATAGTAACGCTGAGAATTAAACTGTTTAGAATCCATATGAAGGACACATATGGCATTATATAATAAACTTATTGATAAGTACCCAAGACAAACAATTTTTTTATCCCATAAGACTTAAATAGCTGTCCTATTGTCTTACCCAGTTATGTACGTGGGAAGTGGGAGGGTGTGCATGGAGGAAGATGGCAAGGGCGGGTGATAGCGCTGTTAACAGTTCAATCACACTCACATCTTATTGAAGCTACCAATAGTAAATATTCTTTGAATGTGTGATATGATAAAAAGTGATTCTTTATCGTTAAGTGATACATGTAACCCCTATATTAATTGTTATTCCGTGTGAATATAGCGTCTTCTCGTCGCCATGCGCCCAGATATCTGTCAAATGTAATTTGATCATTAATAATATGTGGTAGTACCAAATATACTTACAATACGCTTGCTGTCTTTCTTTTCTTCACAAAAAAAATAATTATATGAATGTAATGTATACACATAGATATGTAAACAAAATACTATTTTGAACACACGGTAAGTTAGGGGAATTTCCAACACGTTTCCAACTCTGAGCCTCGTTTTAGAATAGTTCAAGGGTCATCTTGCGTGAACGACGTATGTTTCGACGTTCAGCAGCGACGGGAATTCTTTTTTATTTCCCCCTCTCAATATTGTTTCGTCCAATATTCTTTTGATATCAACAATCACAAGAAATTCCGGCTTATACCATGACAAAATTAACTAAAATACTATTCACTGAATAATGGTGGTAGAATGCTGACCCTTCCCGTTGAGGTCTAACTAGTACTGTTGACATTGGTATATTTATACTGTTAAAACGCTGCTGAATCAAATCTAAACATAAGGCGTGTTAGGAAAGCCACTTCTTTTTTTGTAAAAAAAATCCATATTACAGTTTTCTGTTGGCTAATAATTAACTTGGCAATTATGTAAAGAAATTGGTACAAGGTATAGAGGTTCTATAATGATCAAATTGTGAATACTTTGAATTCAAATAGTAAAAGTAAATTAGTGTCCCAATTTTTCGGGCAATATCCTTACAAACAATTACATTGAAATCGTTGCGATGGTCAATATGCTTAACAGTTAGGGTATGAATTATACGGTACCGGTTGGTCTGCTGTCAGTAGACCAACCGGTGTTAGTCAGCAGTGCGAGTAACTAATTTCATAATATGACTTTCCTTTCAAATACTTCTATTACCATATCTTGTATTTCTCGATGAAAAAAGAAATCTAGCTTCGCCCACTTGATAACGATTGGAGGAGTTAATAACAACACGCCACCTTGCGGCGTTTCTGTTGGAATATCCGTTTACCTTAGACTGGAATGTGGATCTGTGTCATTCAATGATGTAAACAAAAAACGGATATCTACATCAGAAAATATCCAATAAATTTGCACAATGTACATGCAAACAAGTAATGGACAACGCGCATTCATTATTTTTACAAAAAAAGTTATTCTTTCATATCAACATTTTCATGTAAGCCAATGCGGAATTATTATACGCTTTTCATGACCTGTATATACGTACTCTGTATTTCCTCCAGAATTAAGCTTCTAAGAACATAGTATCACAACACATGCATTAAGATATATATCAATTATATGCTAGTCAATCACAGTGAGACTATGATGTGAACGTCAGAGCATGTGATTCAAGCTCAGAGTAACAACGCCAGGCCCTTCTGATTACCTGACGATATACAGTCTATTTAGATGTTATGGTTGTAATGTTTCATTTACAATATGATGTCACCATTCCAGAAAAAAATAGTTTACATACTTCACATGGAACTCTTCAAGGTTTTTGCTTGGAGTAAGTGTAAGTGTTGACTTATTCAAAAATATAATGAAATCCGAAGTTTTTTTTTAATTTTAGTGATTAAAGCTGCTACTTTTTCCTTTCCCGATATCCTTGTGGAACTCCTGATTTTATAATTTCAGATGATGAGGAAATATTTCTGTATTGGACCTTTTTCACTTCCTGTATTTGATGCCTCTGATATCTAAAAAAAAAACCTGTCCATTGTGTCATACCAACAAAGTATTTTATTTTACATCAACAAAGTACGATAATCCAATATTTTCCTTTAAAAGTGTCCTAAACTAGGTCAGTCCGGAATGCTCTAAAAGTGACACCCGTACCACAGTTAGCGTCATGTTAGACATCATCTAATTGGCGAAACGATTTCGTTTTATAATTGTTTCGACGTCATTTATTTATGACGTCAAATATACCGTTGTCAAGCAACCCCGTCAACTTCCGCTTTTTCGCTACAGGCTGGGAAGTATCAATGTGAGAATTTCTTAACAGTGAATGTTGTGCTAGCCCATGAATTCTCAACGATGTCGTTTTGTCCATGTTTAAAGCCCGAAAAGAACTCATTTGAAGAGTTACTGGAAGTAACTGTGGGAGGATTTAGCACTCAAGAAGGAAGGTGTGAACTGATTGGATACAAATATTGTGACAGGATTGACAAAACTGATGTATCATTGAAGAAAGCTGTTCGGGATATCATTGCTTATTCTCGCAAGAACAATAGTAAGCCCGATCAAATTCAACTGTCATGGCTGGGTCTGCATCTCGCTCTTGGACTGTGTTACCAATACCAGTCTGATGATAAGGTTATGATCCGCAACATCTTAACGGAGATGTTGAAGTTTAGTCACGGTATAGATTTAGGTCTCTTTATGAGAGATCTGTTGCATTACGAGGATCCTACTATAACTAATGATGCAGTTGCCAAGTCAATGTACGTTGTAGGTCAATGTGCGGGGTTCAAGGTGACACTGACAAGGGAAAATCTAGGCGACAAAATCTTCATGGGGCCATCGCGGGTCGTTTACAAGGAACTTCTACAGAAAAACGTAGTGCATTACTTCGACCTGCCTACTGGACACCCTACCATGTCAATGTCGGCCAACCCACCTCCGGAGAACTTTGTCGGACAAACTTGTATGTACCAGGCATGTGATAACCTCAAACCGAAAGTCGTTTTAGTTCTGCTCCAGCATGGCGCTTCTCCAACAGGTCCTCCACTAGACAAGCTGCTAGAGATTCTCGGAAGTCACCAGTTGGTGGTTGGTGCACTAGGTGGTCCGCTTAAAATCTCAGCGCCCATCAACATCATACAGGAGTGTTTGCTCTACTGTCTGAGAGCGATACCACGACTGAACGTCAGTTTTGATGGCGAGACTGTGGCAGATCAACGGAGAAAGGACAAAGATATCTACTATTTAAAGAGGGAGGCGTGTGCATATATGCCAGACAATTGCTATAAGGATCCGTCTTTGCTCAAACACCTGGCCAGGTTTGTCATCAGAAAACGTCTTCACGACAATGACCGTCTGCCTTCCGGAATAGAGAAGCTTCCAAAAGTAACCAAAGAACTTATTAAGTACCTTAATCTTGTGTCATAATTCCGTTACATTATTGTAATCTAATGTAAACGCGACGCTACCCAATCTGATCACCCATTTCTCTCACCCTCTCTCTCTCTAAATATATCAATTATTTCGTGTTTAATTTAGTAAACAGTGACAAATATGTAACTGTTTTCATATTAAAACTGTATAGAAAATCGGACAAATTGTTTCGATTTAGTGTAGTACCATTCAATCATGTCACATTAAAATCTATAAAAAGTCCTCCATTTGAGTACTGTTCCGCTTAACACATGTGCTTCCATTTTAGCACCGTTCCCTCTTGAGGTCCGTTTCGTTCCGTGTTCCGTTAAATGCTTTAGAATATATATTTTATTTTTCTACGTGAATCGGCTTACATCTGTTTGCACTTGGCACAATAAATATTCTCAATATTGCGGTATCATTGTTCCGTGTCTTTACCTTTACTGTAAGTCAAATGTCATTGACTTATTTTGTAGCGGATGGATATGTCAGATTGTACTTTGATCGGAACATGAGAATAAGATATGTGTGGTTTAATTTTCATGTTTTTGGGTTTCGCTCCTTAAAAGCTGGAGCTAAAAGGGCAGTTATTCAATTGTGCATTATTTTGATTCATATCAACAGAAACACAATTTACACGTAATCTGACATTTCTGATAAAAATATGCAAACTTACATCATGGTTTCCATGATAACAACGATAAAAGTAAGTATTTAGTTTATAGCATGTTGAAAGTTCAAAGCATACTAGATCAAATGCGAATAAGGAGCCACAAAGAGCGTCATTATCTCCTGCAACGACCTGTTGCTGTGCACATACCAAACAAGCTGTTTCCACGATAACATGGATAAAAATGGGGTACACGATTTTTATTGTCACTTTGCCAGAACACTGACGTCTGTCGGTGAGACGATACTCGGACACGGGAGGTGTCATGGAGACGAAAAACTTGCCAGCTAACCAACCAATTTTTATTATTCAACAGCAAAGCTGATCTAATACGTTTTAACGTTCTGCAGAGAGTGATACAGCGGTTTTCGATGTGTGACCCGGAAGAGATGACAAACAGCAAATGTTGCGTTTCTGAAGATTTGTTTCCATGAAAAATGTCAAAATAAAAATTCGACAAAAGAAATAGTAAGGCCAGCTAGGGTTACCACAGTGATATGTATACGTTTTGTTCTATTGGTCGGTTTTCAAGTCATATCCCTGAAATCTTGTAAAGGCGTATCCGTCATTTGACAGACGGTATATACTTATTTAGCATGTACAGTGTATGCCTTATCAATAGTGTTTCAGATTGTGAGAAACAAATCAAGAAATGGACAAATATATTCTAATCAGGATAAGAAAAATAAACAACGGCAATACAATACTTTTAAGCATTGTTGCAACAGCTATACAATTTCCGCTTTGATTTGGACTTTAACAATCATGCTTGTAACGCCATTCGCCCTCTTTTTATAACAGAAAAGTCTAACAAAAAAAACGGAGTTGTTCCTTCAGAAAAAAACAGATATTTATTTATTTTAGCAGAAAATGTTCAAGAAGAGAGTACTATTTCCTCTACTTCTCGAGTACACTGATTTGATAGTGCCAACAATAATGTTTATATGATTTGTGTGAAGTTTCAGAGGAATCCAATGGAAACGAAGGAAGTCCTGTTTTGATCACTTATTGGCAATCTGAACGATTGTAATGACGAAGCAAGGCTATAGCACAAAGATTTAATAATAATGCAGAGAGGTTTCCATCGTTATCGGAGAAATCTTGTGATTTTGATAAAAAAAATAAAAATCATAAATAACGGGGAAATGCAATCATGTGATGTCTACTGACAAAGAATAAACTCTGTTGTTCCAGGCATGAAATTCCGAGCATATTTTACTCAGTATCGTAGTTGTCTTATAACAGTTTAGAAAAATACAACTATGATATTGAAAATGTTGCCCTCCTCCAACTCCAGCTCCAACTAAGTTTCTGGAATGCAAAAGAAGTATTTGAACGGTTATTATAAACAATGTTTTAAACATAGGATTTTAGTAATGCTCATATACTTGTACCAGTGCTCTCGTTATATTTTCATTTTAATATTTTGATAGAGAAAAGGATCTCTGAAGTACGAACATGACGATAATGGATAGAAATATAAGGAGAATATTCACAAGGATTTTAATGAACGAAATATAGAATAGATAGAAAACTTATAGAGATGGGAAATAATGAAATGTGTGGACACAGTATGCATGTGTTGTCACGGTTATCTAGACCAAGATATGTTGCGTTTGAAACAACGAATAACGGATGATAATGAAAATAAATGCTAAGTATTAAGAAGTCTTGTTGAATCTTGCTGAGCATCGAATCCATTTGGTTCATGTATCAATACATGATTCGTCCCAACGTAACCAACAGCTTTTGTCTGCATGGTTTATGGATAACATAATTTCCGGACACTTTTGTTTTTAATATTACATTGTCCAACACGATGAAATGTAGACGCTTGATATCAGTACGTGCAATAACGATCACTTGAAGCGTTTTGTCAACACAGAGTAGCCGGTGACTGGCATGTTTGTGACTTTTTCCAAATTTTAGGTAAGATTTTAACACGATTTATGGCTTTGTAAATCTTTTTCACTACGAAAATCCTTATAAATGAAAACATTATTGGAAGGAATATTTAATCATGGTCAAAAGTATATGTTTGTGATTTTGTAAAACAGCGAAAAAATTGATTGTAAACACATTGTTGAATGGATAGAGGAATCAGTTCTTTCATCAATAATAATATGAATATTGGCATGGAAATTTATTTTTCAGAATTCAGTATGTTCTTGACACGTTCCGAATATGACAGGGGAGTTAACACATTTTCCCCAGAAGGGCGACTCTTCCAGGTGGAATATGCTATAGAAGCCATAAAGGTATATTTATATGAAAATCTTTCATATTTTTTAACAGTTTACAGTACACAATCAGCTATAGACATTTTCATTGTCATATTTTGATGCTGTGGTTTCTTTAATATAAAGCAGATATATTATTGTAATGGGGTGAATTATATAGTTACATATAGCACCTGGTAAAAACCTGTAAATGTGCATGATTGTGTAACATTGCATATGAATATGGAGATGCATAAATATAAAAAATGTGAAATGCATATTTGTAATAGTGGCCGTTATCAAATAAGCAGCACGTCATTAAATACCTGTTTGATATGCAAGTTTCTGGGGTTCTGAAGTTAACAATGATTATGTAACCCTGGTAAATATATCACTTGGCTAGAGACACCTCTTTAGATCGATTGACCAAGGGTCACAAGTTTGAATCCTAGTGAAGGCATTGAAATAAATAATGACATCTGCTATATTGGCGTCCATGTACGAACTGGAGAATAAAACTTAACATTGTCCCACAGATATTGCTTTTACTCCTTTAAACTTGAGGACAAGTTATTTCCTGGAGGGGAGTATATAATCCTCATAAATGCAAGCCACAATCTACTGCTTGGCTAGAGAGAACTTCTCTTTAGCCTGACGGTTGAGTGTCAGACTGGTAAATCAGGGGTAGTGTGTTCAAAGTCTAGCAAAGGCATTGAAATAAATAATGACCTTGATTACAATTGCAATAGAATGGAATTTCTATAATACATCTATATTTTCATTATCTAATTATGTTAATAAGAAATAATAGATAAATGTCCTAACAAAGACCACTCTACTACATTCTTGATTTAATACAACTGTAAGTTTTATCACATTTATTTCAAATTGTTTAATATGCTGTATTTTAGCAATGACAATGCTGAACCCCACCAGATTAGTTACTAATTTTGATGTGTTATGATTTTAAATTTCTGTTTACAGTTGGGATCAACTGCTATTGGCATTCAAACAAGTGAAGGTGTTGTATTGGCCGTAGAGAAAAGAGTTACCTCCCCTTTAATTGAAACTTCCAGTATAGAAAAAGTGATGGAGGTAGACGATCATATAGGTACGTTTTTTGTAGTACAGGTGTTTTTTGTTGAAATAAGGAGTTGAGTCATCATTGAGATGTTTTTGTAGGTGTACATGTGTGTTACATTAATGTTATGCTGATGTTCCCACTTTTGATAATGCATGTACAATGTTAATTACATTCCAATTTTCTGATTGATACGAAAAACATCTATGCTACTGCGATGGCAGACTAGAATTAGATATACTATTTTAAGGTTCAATACTTCATGTATTTTGTTTAAAGTATCAGGCAATATAAAGCCAGTCATATTTTGTTATTGGATGGTATGGGAGCTGATATAGTACAATAGGGATTGTACCCTGATTTAAAGTGTACCTTAAGTGAAAATTAAAATCAATATTGTATTATTTATATGATCTAAAATAAAAAAAATGTTGAATACTGGATCAAAATCAGTCAGCCCAATAATGAGATAGTGAAGATTTTCACCTGTCCTTCTACTAATCAGTATAAGCGTAGCTTGCACTGAATTGAACTTTGTTTGCTGTGACATCACAAGTTCAAGGACTGGTATCAGCAGTAATGGAAGGAATAAGCGAAATCGTGAACATCCATGCTATGCAATGTCAGATTGCAGATAAAAATTCTGACAATATCATTACGTAGACGATATCCAGCCATATGGCACAGTGTGCATTTCAGATAAATCACAATATCATGCTTTGGGAATTTTAGTTTAACATATCACCAGATACTATCTGTTTTCCTTAGTAATTTCATTTATATCACCAGATACTATCTGTTTTCCTTAGTAATTTCATTTATATATGAAATGGTAGGTTGATTAGATGTTTATATAAAAGGTAGGTTTGTTCTTGTGTTGAAGGTTGTGCGATGAGTGGTTTAATTGCTGACTCCCGGACATTGATTGACAAAGCGAGAGTGGAGGCTCAGGTAAGTTTAAACTGTTTTATCCCCTCACCAGGAGGATGGGCAGTAGCTCAGTCACTACACTGTTGGATTCTGCAACCTCAGTTGAAGATCTAAAGTGTGTGGTTATCAAAAATTTCTACTTAGAGCAGTTGATGTTTCACTGTAAGCTGAGAAATGGGTTTCTGTGGTGTAGTGATTTCAAAAGTGTTCTTTGGGAAAGACTTTTAACCTAATAGCTTTGGATGGTATTAGAGATGGTATGTGGCAAGGCTGCTGTTCTGTTCATTGAGGAAGTCACCAGCTCTGTACTACAAGGAGACCCTGTCTCAAACCGTTAACAGAGTGATAAACACAGCAAACTAACAAGAAAAAGCTAAATCTAAGTACTCAAGTGATTTTTAACGCAATTGGATATTATAAAATGCCTTATTTACTTATATGAAAACAGAAATATAAAAAAAAGAGATGAAAATGCAAGATGTGGCTGAGCAACATAAATACTCCAACTGACAATGAGATGTTAGGAAATTTTTAGTCTTATTGGCTTTGTTGAAATATTATTTATGACTTATGACATAAAATTGAACTTCTGCCTGTTCAGAAATTAAAGTACAATGACAGACAAGGGTATCACTATATACTCCTGGCCATGAAATGGTGGGGTTAGATAAAGATTACAGAGTAGTAGATAGAAATTGCTCAGATTGTAGACAGCAGTTATAATTACGGTGTGTTATATACTATGTACCAGTCTGGTCTGTTAGAACCAGTGGCTATCATTTATATCTTGATACTTCAGAACCATTGGTTTACCTACAATGAGAAGATGTCTGTAGAAAGTGTGACTCAAGCTGTCAGTAACCTTGCTCTACAGTTTGGGGATGATGATGCTGACCCGGGAGCCATGGTGAGTGACTGATTCTACTGTTCTCTAAATATTTTTTTTATGGATCAACTCGATTAGGAGGATATTAGAATCAAAGATAAAAGTCATTAAAACAGTGTTTCAAAATGACCTGGACTATGCATTAATCAAAATTCTTTATGCATCACATTGAAGAGTATATTACTGTAAGATGTAACGTTGCTTTTTTTCAGAGTCGACCCTTTGGGGTGGCTTTGATGTTTGCCGGGATTGACCACAAGGGACCACAGTTGTAAGTCTATGGTTGATTTACACTTTCCTGACAGGAATTTACAGCAATTTTTTCTCTCTGAATTGAGAAAAGATTTAAATGTTAAATGGAGTAATTATTTGTAATAGCAAAGATACATGTATATGAATAATGAACAGGATGTTATATTTCTCTGAGCTGAGAGTAATGTTTGATCTGATTGGTTTATTTAGATAAGACAGGAAGATAATTATATACATTGTATATTTCACTAGATTCCACATGGATCCCTCTGGCACCTTTATACAGTATGATGCCAAGGCTATCGGATCTGGGTCGGAGGGTGCACAACAGGCCCTGCAAGATGTATACCACAAGGTGAACTATAACACAATATATCACTATTTAAACACATCATATATACTATATTATCATGCCCTGCAGGATGTATACCACAAGGTAAAATGTAACACAATGTATAACTAGTAAAACACATTGTTGATACTGTAACATCAGGCCCTGCAGAATGTATACCTTTCGAAGAACTATCTCACACGATATATCACTAGTAAAGCACATTTTACAAACTGTATTATCAGGCCCAGCAGAATGTACACCACAAAGTGAAATATAACACAATATATCGCTATTAAAAAACACATTTTACATATTATACTTAACACCATAGGACAAGTTCAAATGAAGCACTTCTTTTCAGTTCTGCTCTTCAGATCTTAACCCACAATAATTCTGTAGTGTCACTTGAAAGTTATAATGCTACCATCAAATATGGTAGATGCAAATTTAAAATTATTAAAACAATACTTCTCAGATCAACATGATATATGTGTTGTTTTTCCAGTCAATGACCCTAAAGGAGGCCTGTAAAAATGCACTGACCATCCTTAAACAGGTCATGGAGGAGAAACTCAACTCAACAAATGTGGAGGTTAGTAATGTACCAGGGTACAAATGTGGAGGTTAGTAATGTACCAGGGTACAAATGTGCAGGTTAGTAATGTAACCAGGTACAAAATTGGAGATAACTGCTGTACCAGGGTACAAATGTAGAGGTTAGTACTGTACCAGGGTACAAATGTGGAGGTTAGTAATGTTAGCAGGTACAAAATTGGAGATAACTGCTGTACCAGGGTACAAATGTAGAGGTTAGTACTGTACCAGGGTACAAATGTGGAGGTTAGTAATGTAACCAGGTACAAATGTGGAGATTAGTAATGTAACCAGGTACAAATGTGGAGGTTAGTAATGTAACCAGTGCAAAATTGGAGATAAGTGCTGTACCAGGGTACAAATGTGGAGGTTAGTAATGTAACCAGGCACAAATATGGGGGTTAGTAATGTAACCAGGTGCAAAATTGGAGATAAGTGCTGTACCAGGGTACAAATGTGGAGGTTAGTAATGTAACCAGGGTACAAATGTGGAGGTTAGTAATGTAACCAGGGTACAAATGTGGAGATAAGTGCTGTACCAGGGTACAAATGTGGAGTATAATAATGTAACCAGGTATAAATGTGAAGGTTAGTAATGTACTGGGGTACAAATGTGGAAGTATGTTCTGTACCTGGGTACAAATGAAGTAATTATATCCTGTAGTTGTACTCTTACAAGAAGGAGGAGCTAGTAATATTCTTTCTGTCAATCACTACCAATCCATATCCATTTCAATATACATTTTATAAGAAACCTTATCAGCATTGTGGGTCAAGGATGAATGTAATTGTTACCATAAGAAGTACCCTTAGTCTTGTCATTTTGTCGGTGGTAGTATTCCAGACAGATGTTGATTGTCAAATTTATAAGTTTATTGATTTAATTATCTGGGGAAAAGTTTGCTTCATCTAGAGATTCTCTAGCCAAAGGTCAATGTCACTGTTGTTACACTAGCAGTTTTAATTCTTTTTTCATTACTGGTAAAAATTGAGCTTTGATATACTTATGACAAAAAGGTATGGCATGTTTTATTATTATAATATTATTTTTTCTGAAAGTTTGACAGAGTACAAAATAAAAAATGTATTTCATCAATAACATGAATAACCTCAATGTCATTTTCCACTTTACAGATGGGGACTGTGACACCACAGAAGAAATTCCATATGTTTACTAAGGATGAGCTAGAAGATGTCATTAAGGAGATTTGATCGCTGTCCCGTCCTATATCATCATACAGTGCTTGTTCTCATCTTTTCATCGACACTTTTGCAAGTTCTCTGTTGGGGAGTCTCCTTTCTGTCACTGACAAATTTTCAGGATTGGTGATGTTTGTAACACAAAGTTTCCAGACGGGAACTTGTGTTTTATCAATAGTTTCTACAACAGATATAATACCTAGAGAGGATCACATTTTCATTATGAAGTGCCACAGAAAAAAAAAACTTGTTTACCATTAACTTTCTCTTAGTGAAAAACTCAAATCACATGGACAACACAAAGACAGAGTAATTTACAGTTGAAGGCACAAGATCTGGTTTCCTCTACCAGAATATAACACGAGCACTAAAGTACAAACTAAAACATCCATACAGGAAAATTCATAAATGTGAATTCATCATCTTTCTTTTGTGTTGTTCAAAAGAAAATAAAATATTGATTTATAATGAAACGGAAAGTGGTCTTTTTAATTCTAATCATCCTCTTCCAGTGCAGTACATGTACAGCACACATGCATTAGTACAGGCAGGGAATTAATATAACAAAGAGGTTTTTCTTTGGTTCAAATGTGGAGGTTTTACTTTAACCCTGAAACAAAATAAAAATGTTTGTTTGTGAAAGTCATGTAATGGACTATAATTTTCACTATCAATTTTATTTTGAACATCTCAATTTTATGCAATCCTTGAAAATATAATTCCTGGAAAATAACCCAGAATAAGTAGATATGGTCAGTCTTATCATCATTTTAATATTCTAGTCAATTAAAAGTCATCTGGACCCTAGTGCTCCACAATAAATCACCTCTATCTATGGTCCTTTTCTAATTAAGAAATATAGAAAGTACTAACCCCTATGCAAGCTTGAGTCCTGGGGACTGGATAATGTTTGATGGTTAAATGGAAAAGCCCTGTTTCCTTGATAATTTTGCATCATGAATGAGTACTATGCATGTAAACAATATTTTTGGGTACATCATCAAACAGTTCTACATAAACATGATGAGAAATATGTTTCTAATTTATAGGATGTCTCACTTTCACCACCATCATTTCCAGATTTCAAAATATGACTTTGTTGCAAGAGAGTATTTCTTGGTGCAGCATCTCCAAATGGTGGGCTATTCAAATCACTTTATATCTGTCTGTTGTATGCCCATCTGTAAACAATTCTTGTTATGGCTGTTCCTTCAGAAGTTCTAGATAGATCTTCTTTCATGTGTTTGTGGCAGTTAGTTCCTAGTTGTGCCAATTTAATTTTGGTGCTGATCAGAAAAAAAATGGCTGACAGATGGCCATCTTGGATTTTGACAATGAAAGTTTGTTATTGCTATTTCTTGGGTGTTGATGGATAGATCTTTCTCTAATTTCATTTGTAGGTTTCCCTTCTCCCATAGCTGTGCCAGTTTTATTTTGGTAGCAATCAGAAAAACTGAATGGCCAGCAGGTGATCATCTTTGTATTTTCAAACTTTACATAATTAAGATGAAAGAAGGGAAAAGATACAACTTTTAAAGAACAAAATCAAATGATGGCAGGTGCCAAGATACCTCTTGGATTTCTTGTGTGCATCACTGGCTTTTGTTCAAAATAACAAAATGCAAATCATACATGGCAACTAGTTGTTCATTAAACTATAATTAAAAACTTGTTGATATTAGTATGAGATATATATTGGTCAATCTTTCCTCCTGAACAATAGATATTCAACTTATTTTAGAGAGAACAATATGACATAGTGTACATAGTCTAAATGTATATAAGATCTTACATGAATTTATATTTAAGGTGATTCATGAAACAAGTTTCAAAAAACTAAAATGTTTGTCATAAAATGCATATCAAATGAAAACAGTTACGATCCTTTTTACCACGTAATTGATTATTCAGGCAAATATTGTAGAAAATGGACATTTGCATATCTGTATATCTTTGATCTCCATTGCGATGTCACAATGCCACATGTGAGTGTGTAATGACGTTTCATTATCTTAACTCAAAGTCTCAAAGGTTGTATTACATATGTGTACTACACAAAAATATGACATGGGGATATTCGCCACATAACAAGACAATCATGTGATGTGTTCTCTCCTGATCTCTATGCCAAATGGCTAGTACTACACAGAACCAAAAACTTCAGTTTATCATAAAAATTTTCTCTGAAGAAGTTTGACTGAAAGTGTGAGGAGGATTTCAGTTGTCAACATACAGTTGTTTAATGGTAAATTGTATTTAAACTGATATATTAATGTACTTGGAGTTGGTAAACACACATTTTTGATGGACATTTAGCATCAATTTTGGTAAAGGACAAGCTTTGCTGTTACTGGATCAATGACATGGATGCTGTAATTTGGACAAGCTAGTCAACACTTATTACAGTTAAATATAAAAGTAACACAAACTTACACAGAACTTTTTAATGTCTTCTTATCAATATCAACTCCTTGAGAATCATAAAGCCACAAGGTATTTCCTATAAAATCATTAATTTTTGTGGGTGACTCACTTTTTTTTTATTTTGCAAGTACTCTCATTCCACAACTTCATTCATCAATAAATCGTTTAAGTTATTTCAGCAGATTTAATGAGCTGTAATTACCCATGAAATCAAAGAGTCCACAAATAGTAATTTTTTAAGAATCCACAAAAATGCAGCCTCATGAAAACATAGGATTTTACAGTACCTGAATGATTCAGGTCCTTCCAAGGTTACAGGACATATATGACTGCATTGTACTGATAATGATAATTTGAGGTTCTTTTATACAGCTTTCCAACACCAACAAAGCCACAGTAGTGGTTCACAAATTATTATCAGTGGTTATCTGGTATTTTGGTAAAAGATATAATCCTCTTCAGCTCCCTGGGAAACACACATGAAGAATTGCCATTCCACTTGAACAGAGTGTACACAACATTTTCTGTATTTCATAAACACATACATGTACCCATTTACAGCAGAGATACCTGGAACAAGCAGAGGTCAATGTCTTGTCCAAAGGTTCAAATTAGTGGCTGTGCCCGGAGTCATAGTGACCTTTCACCTGCAACCCAGTGTCTTATCACTAGACCACCCTGTCTGTTACTACAGATTTAAGGCACCAGTTGTTTTATGTAATACTGTTCCCTATTTGTGATGTAGAATTACCTTGATAGATTGACCTGAAGCTTCAACTAGAATTTTCATTCAAAGTGAAAGTAGATATATAATGAAAAGATACCCAGGTAATACCTTCTCAAATGGAAAATTTATCACAGATACATATCAATGTTATATGTTTAATACCACAGGGACTTGGCAGGAATTCCTGACCCTACAGCAAGTACATATTTAATACAAGGACACATGGTGGACACCTTTGTGGTCAGTTCATGCAGACACTTCAATAGTTGATTCCTTATTAATGTTGTAAGATTAAATTTTTGTTGTAGTTGTTGTCATGTTCTCAGCACACAAAATCGATCTCTGAAAGTAAGAATAATAGTCAGTCTTATCATAAGAATAATTCTTTTCATCACAAATGGATAAAAAAAATTTAAGAAAATTGTTTTAAGTTTAAAACATAGTATAGGAAAAAAAAAACAAGAAATAACGCCACTATAACATGAATATCCTTGAATCTATAAATCAATCATTATAGTTGATTAGAAGTTGAACAATATATAGGACACAATTATTTCATGTACATCAACAATAGATATCACACTGGTCAAAATATACAGCATAAATCCAACAAAGCTGCAAGCTCTGTCATTGTAGTTAAGACATTGAATTATCCATGTGGTCAAGGTCATCTTTTTTAATTAAGTTGATAACTATCCTCCTCTGCAAGATTTACAAATGATGTACCGGTACAGCAATATTAGGTTCTGTCAACAACAATTATTTGTCCATGAAACCATCACTTGGTTTAGAGAGGCTGTTTGAAGTTTTGATGATAATCAAATGTGGATCAATGTAATATGTCTTAACAGAACAGCTCTTCACTCCAGCCAACAACAGAGTAATAAAATCTCTGATGATCTAGACAAGTTGATCACTTGGATTGTATTATTATCGTATCTCATGGCACATGACCTTGGACAAGGTCATTCATTTTAATTAACTCTCTAAAGTAGAAAGCTGCATCAGAGCGAAACAATGGCCATTAGTGCTATCAGTCTTTTAACCTGTTTATACCCTTAAACCTTGAAAAGTGACCATAGACCGACATTGTTGTAAGACCTGATGGATTTCTCCGAGAAACTTAAAGACAAGAAATAATGACTGTGTATCTAAAAGGTCTAAAATGTTTCCAACATATTTTACCGCAGTGAAAGAATATTACAGAAAAATCATATTTCAAGAAATCAGATTGTCCTTTATCAAAATCACTGGATCTATAGACTGTTTAAAGATGTAATTTTATTAGACTTTAAGTTAATAGTTGACAGACCAGTTAGTTTCAGAAGGACAAACAAAATCTTGTAATACTAGCAAAGTGCACCAGTACCTTGACACTAGCCAATCAGTACCTGTTTGTGAAGTCTGCATATGCTGAACAGAATCGGAGTCCATGTATTGGCTGTTTGCTGACCTCTGACCTGATAGCATCACAGTGTCCTAGTCCGACCTCAAGCCACAGAGAACTATATTAATAAAATATCTAATTTAACATGAATAAACAAATTTTACTTGTCAATGTTTTATACTTACATGATATACAAAGTTTTACCTATCAGGTTTTATACAATATTAAAAAAATATGTTATACGAAGTTTACCTGTCAGGTTTATATGATATACAAAGTTTACCTGTCAGGTTTTATACAATATAAAAAATATGTTATACGAAGTTAACCTGTCAAGTTTATATGATATACAAAGTTTACCTGTCAGGTTTATATGATATTTAAAGTTTACCTGTTAGGTTTCAGTAGTTGTGTGGACATAGACATTATGATTCTCACATAATCCAGGCCATCCTTGCCACCATCAAAAGCATATGGGTCCTCATATCTAAAAGATAAGGTGTACATCAGTATAACTATTCACTGAAATGTGGGAGGGAAGCATTGAACTCATTTTGATACAATTTGTATAAATCAAAAAGGTGCATTTGACAGAAAATTAATCTAATATGGTCCAGAGCTTTCAAAAAACAAAAAAAAAACACATTTTGTACATTTCAGTTTTATCATCAAGCTTTGGCCCATCTCTTTTTATTGGAACAATTGGCAAAAAAGTGGAACAGGTGCTACGTTAAACAGCTGCAAAAGTTTCCCTGTATATAGTAGCAAGGAGTTTCAGAAGTTGTTGTCTTATTTCTAATGAATAACAAGCATTATAACCTCAGTTAAAAACATTTCTGGATCACAAAACATAAACATCCCCTCTGTCAACAGCTCTTCTAGTCATGATGCCACTTACAGCAGTGTAATACATTTATAACACCAGAATTAGTGGTTTCAAACCTGACTCCTTGTTGAACTTTGACCTTATTGTCATTAATCATTTAACAGCTAAATAAGCCAGTCACCTGTACAATTGCATAAACTAAATAAAAGAATCAGTGAAAATTATGAATATATTCAGTGGAAACAACTTTATTGGAACCAACATTTTAACAAAGGGCAATAATTCTGTAATTAAGGAGTTGCAGGCCCTGGCTTTGGTACACAGCACATTGTCTTAGCATGACAAATGAAGAAACAAAATATCATTATCATAGATTACACACAATTAAGGTTATGCAATGAACATAAGATTTTGATAAAGGGTAATAACTCTATAATTAATGGGTTATGGCCCTGATTTTGATACACAGTTCATTGTCTTAGTACGCTAAATATATACATCAAATTTTATGATCCTTGCTTTACTGTGGACAAATTATGCTCCAGACACAGAAGGACAGATGGACAAAACACAACTTTATGCTCTCCCAAAAAATTTGGGGAGCAACTACTATAAACAGAACTCATCCATGTAAAAATCGTTACCTTTGTGGAAAAATGTAAAATAAATCAAACTCTGTTTTGTTTGATTGAGAAACAATTGTTCAATTGTATCATCTAGACAGACTTACCGGGTCAATTCAGTTTCCATTTCTTTGACCTCATCAGTGCAGATGTATGGAGGATTGGCAATAACAAGGTCAAACAGTCCATGTGACCTCAAAGTCGGCCCAGATTCTACACAATATAATCAATCCTCATCAACATCAACTATGTATTTCATATACAGAATGCTTATAAACGTAAAACACTGACTACGGTAGGATTTAAACGATAGGGGTCAAATATTCTATTAATCAACTTCATACAGTGGTAAGTGATTATTTTTTTTATACACTTTCCCAAAGAAAATATTGCAAGTTGTTGTGGTAAATTTTGTACATTCTACTAGCAATGTCCTATGGAATTCAAAAGTGTGACAAGGTTGATGACAACATCAAAAAGTGACATGGTTCTGCTATAAGAAGTGATGATGCAATCCTACTGTGAGGGGTGGTGTAAACGTATATATAATTTCTCTATAGGAAAAGATAAATTGCAAACTTGGGAAAGCACCTGTGAAGTGTTGTCGAACGGATCATCAATGATAGCAGTCTGCTAATGAGATGGAGGAGGTGGCAACAATGACAGTTCCTGATTACTTACATCAAGTGTCTGATCACTCACCTGGTCGAGAGTAGTCCATCAGTAAAGTGGTCAGTCTTGACTGTACACCTGTAAACTTAGCATTCTCCTTAGTCAAGCTACATGCCTCACTGCTTCTGTCTACAGCGACTACTTCTGTCTACAACACAAACAGACACACATCACTGCTTCTGTCTACATCATCTACTTCTGTCTACAACACAAACTGACACACATCACTGCTTCTGTCTACATCAAAAATCTTCACATCTTAACACTTCTGTCTACACTACTTCTGTCTACAACACAACACAGACACACATCACTGCTTCTGTCTACAGCGACTACTTCTGTCTACAACACAAACAGACACACATCACTACTTCTGTCTACAGCGACTACTTCTGTCTACAACACAGACACACATCATCTACTTCTGTCTACAACACAAACTGACACACATCATTGCTTCTGTCTATATCAACTACTTCTGTCTACAACACAAACTGACACACATCACTGCTTCTGTCTACATCAAAAATCTTCACATCTTAATGTTTCTGTCTACACTAACTACTTCGGCCTACAACACAGACACACATCACTGCTTCTGTAGACAGCAACTACTTCTGTCTACAACACAAACTGACACACATCACTGCTTCTGTCTACATCAAAAATCTTCACATCTTAATGTTTCTGTCTACAGTAACTACTTCGGCCTACAACACAGACATGTCTCACTGCTTCTGTAGACAGCAACTACAACTGTCTACAACACAAACAGACACACATCACTGCTTCTGTCTACAGCAACTACTTCTGTCTACAACACAAACAGACACACATCACTGCTTCTGTTTACATCAAAAATCTTCACATCTTATTGTTTCTGTCTACAGTAACTACTTCGGCCTACAACACAGACACATCTCACTGCTTCTATAGACAGCATCTACTTCTGTCTACAACACAAACAGACACACATCACTGCTTCTGTCTACAGCAACTACTTCTGTCTACAACACAAACAGACACACATCACTGCTTCTGTCTACATCAAAAATCTTCACATCTTATTGTTTCTGTCTACAGTAACTACTTCGGCCTACAACACAGACATGACTCACTACTTCTGTAGACATTAACTGCAACTGTCTACAACAAAAACATTCACACCTCAATTCTTCTGTCTACAGCAAATACACCTGTCTATGACACAAACATGTACACCTCACTGTTTCTGTCTACAGTAACTTCACCTCATGACTTCTGTCTACAGCAGCTATTTCTGTCTACAACACAGCCTCATCACATTGCTTCTGTCTGCAGCAACTATTTCTGTCTACAACACAGCCACATCACATTGCTTCTGTCTGCAGCATGCATGTATAACAATATCTAAAATCCCACTTTTAATGATATTACTGTTATTGGTACACCAGAGAATTATTAGAAGTAAATCTACAGCTGTGATATATTAGTCCAAAATATATGTCCAATATAATCATACCTGAGGTAGTTTATTAAGAAGATAAACAGAAATCGCCCCACTGCCACTGCCTAACTCAAGTATCCTTGTAGATTTGGAAATGGTCTGGTTTTCTTTAATATCATTATAAGCAAGCTGGGCAAGTTCCTGAGAAAAAAGTCAGAAATATTTCAATTTTGTATTCATGACAGAACAATTTCAATTCTTAATTTAATTATAATCACACTTGAAGAGTTTGAAAGTTTACATAAACTTTTTTTCTTTTATCAATAAGATCATTGTCAACAGTGGAAATAAAGATCTTAAACCAGTGTCAGGTTATAAGATAAATGTCTTACCTCAATATAGCTATACGATATTTGTCTTACCTCAATATAGTTATACGATAAATATCTCACCACTTTCTTGAGCTCTCAGCTGATGTCTTACCTCAGTTTCTGGTTATAAGATAAATATCTCACCACTTTCTTGAGCTCTCAGCTGATGTCTTACCTCAGTTTCTGATTATAAGATAAATGTTTCACCACTTTCTTGAGCTCTAAGCTGACGTCTTACCTCTGTTTCTGGTCTGGGGATGAACACTGGAGGTCTCATCTTAAGAGTAAGATCATGGAAGTCCCATTCCTCAATGATGTACTGCACTGGCATTCTGAATCCAAATATATCTATTGTTAGAGCAGTCAGAATACTGATAATAGAAATCAGAGGTATAGAGATAGGCAATCAGGGATACTGGGGTCAAAGCTACACAGACCAAAGGTCACAGGTACATAGACCAAAGGTCACAGTACATAGATCAAAGATCAAAGGTACAGAGGTCAGAAGTACATAAGCCATAGATCAGAGTAGAGAGGTCAGAGGTACATAGACCAAAGATCAGAGGTACAGAGGTAGCAGGTACAGAGAATGGAGATCAGGAGTACTGGGGTCAGAGGTACATAGACCAAAGGAATTGATGTCAGATGTACAGAGGTACAGAGGTCAGAGGTACTAAAGGCAGAGATACATTAAGATCAGGGGTTAAGATATCAGAGGTTAAGAGATCAGAGTTACAGTGATCAGTTGAACTGAGGTCAGAGCTACAGAGCAACAGATGTTTGAGGTATAGAGATCAGAGGTACTAAGATCAGAGGTACAGTAAGATCAGAAGTACTGAGATCAGAGGTACTGTGGTCAGGGCTACAGAAGTTCTGAGGTAAAAGGTTTATAGCAATAAAGGTCTTAGTTACTGGTTACTGCGGGTGAGAAGGGGAGTGATCACATATACCTATATTTACCATGCTATACTGTTTTACCAACCAAGCAGATCAGATATTTTGAAAAATGTGCATATGTCTTGCTCCCCATGACTGAAATGATGCAATGCATGCACAATGAACAAAGACAAAACAAAATGACAATGAATTGAATTAAAAATTTTTAAAAAATATAACCTAACTTCATTTATGTAGTATTTGTCTCTGAAATCAACTATTTAATGTATACTGCAATGTCTTCTTCATTTTGATGAGTGAAGTAAAATAACTAATTCCAGAATGAACCAGTAGTACTTTTATTCCTGTTTTACAACATATTAAACTAAATAAATATTTCGAAGTGCAATATGCAAACTGTCGCTTACATATTTGTAACCCTGGTAAATTCTACTCACAATATACTACTCAACCACAGAGACAGAGAACCTTTAGAGCTATCTGTGAGAGTCAGAAATCAAAGGTTCCATCCCCAGTTGAGGCATTTAAATAAATAATGACCTCTCTTACATTGACACCCATGTAAGGACTTGGAAATAATAATTTAAGTTAACTGTCTCAAGCATCATTTTTACCCCATGAAACTTTAGTTCTTCCCTGGAGGGTGTATGTAACCCTTGTACCATTAGCTGGCAATGTACCACCAGACTTCATCACATTTCTCTAAGATCAATTAGTTGAGCGTAAACTGAGTAAGTCAGAGTTACCAGGTTTTACCTCAACCAGAGGCATTTGAATAAATAATGACCTCTGTTACATATTATATGACCACATGAAGTGATGTGGCACATATCAATTTACCTTTTGTAACGCTTACTACACATGTCAGCAATCCTGGTTATCTGATTCTCATGAAGGACAAGATCTTCTGACACATCATGTATCTAGAAATTAGACCGACAAAATTGACAGAATTAGTTCACAAAACAATATGGGTTGTAAATATACCAGTGAAGAGTACTCAGTCAGAATTTCACAAGGAAAGTTACATACTTGTTATAAAGTAAAGGAGTTTACTTATAGTACATTAAGGGGAAGTAACTCACTTGACACTAAATTGATTACCTAATACACTGACTGTAGTACAAAAACAACAGGCAAGTTAATCCATAGTACAGCAAGGGAGGTAACTCTTTATATAGCAAAGGTAATGATACAGAAAGAGTGAGCAGCCTAAAAATATTATATAGATAAAGGATTACTTAATGTGCAACAAGGGGAGTAACTCATTATACAGCAAAGCCAAAAGAAAAGTCATCAAAAATTAAATAGGTGCTAACTAATACTAATAGCACAGCAAGGGGAAATAACTCATTATATAGCAAAAGGGTTTACCAATATAACAGCAAGGGCTGTAACTCATAATTCATCAAATAACAAATGGGTTTACTAAAAGTATGGCAAGGGACATAACTCAAATGGTAAAGGGGTTTACTAACAGTACAGCGAGGAAAGTGACAAATAATACACAAAAAGGATCAGCTAGTAGTACTGCACAAAAGCTAACCCATAGCACCATAGAAACTAATAAAAACAACACAGAAAAGTTGTATGAAAAGGTTATCTTAAAGCAAGGGAAGTAACTATTTAGATAGCTAAGGGGTTTCCAATAGTAAAGCAAAGGTGAGCAACTTATCAAGTGTTACATGGAAAAAGATTACTGAATAATTAGCAATAGGAATAATTAATTATACAGAAATAAGGTTATTATGTATTACACACATTTTGATGAACTGTACCTACCATTTTGTGCCCCAGGACATTAGCTATGATGAGCTGTACAGACTCCCTTGGTTCTGGTACATTTCCATCTTTTAGCCAGTTTGTCCACTTGTCCACCAAAGCACTAACTGATTGTGGGTGCACTGCATCACAGGACTGGTTATTGAGAGACCGTAGCCAAGGGGATGTAGAGCAACACCATCTCAATGAGAGCCGTGAGCAATGATAATTCAAGCTTCTTACGACAAACATCAGACTGCAAATACCAATAGAATGCATATAAAGAATAGCATTGAAATATATATTTATTTTCATAGATGGTAAGAACCTTTGGTTCAATATAAATATAAACTTTATTTATTGTACAACAATTGCGAAACAAGTTATGTCAACTTATAATGATCACTCTTGGTGGCACGGATGTAAGGGCGCGAGGGTTCTTATTGTGGGAGGACACCCAAGAGGTCTGGTAGGTGCCCCTTACCTTTTCATGTCCGTTCCGGGAATCAAACCCCAGTCCGTTCAATCTATATATATATATATATCATGTTTTCCGAAATGGTCCTTTATTTGAGCAATACCTCATTAAATTTAGGACTGATAGATATGTGTATCTCCTTTTCATTCTATCTTACCCCTCTTCTTGTTGTCAGTCATGCATACGAAAACACTATAATTTATTATGTATGGCGGTTACACAAATGTTCATCTAATAAATCATTATACACATTAATACTATTTCTTATGTATCAATAGCCAGGTATTTGAGCTCAATTCGCCTTCACTTTTAAAACAAATTATTTTCCTTTTATTAATGACTGTTAAATCGGGGTATTTTAGCTAATCTCTGCCTTACTCTTGAATTTGATATATTTTTGAACAACTTGAATATGACGTCCAATGAATAATAAACTTTATTTTACAACGAAAAACCAATATATACCATAAGCTTATATTAATCACCACTATCATATTGCAGTGCACGACAGGTCTTACATTAGACCGAATATTTCTGTCTCTACAATAATAATTAAATGTCAATATTTACATTCTTATTGTTTTAGAGACAGAACTTTTCGGTCTAGTCTTCTATCCGCGCATGTATGTACCTATTGGGCAATTGGCCTTTTCACGTTCGGTCTGGGAATCAATTAACCCTTGTCTCCAGGACTAAAGGCAGGTGCATGGCATACTTGATTACATATTCCGGCCATCCAACGTTAACGTTAACTATGGTATTAATTCCATACACAATTTGTTTACTTGCCACACGTGTTCGAATGCGCCTTAATATTTTGATCACACGTGCGCTTTCTTCTGTCTCTTTCTCTTAGTAAGATGTTTCAAACGTCTTATAGACGCGACTGTGAATTTTTTTCGGACTCAGTTTCGTACTTTTCTGCAGAAAGGGGAAGAGGTAAACAAAACAGCGTTAAGATAATATAACCAAGAAAGGCAAGTACACAAACTGATGACCAGTCAAACTGATGACCACAATAGTAGTAATTTTAACTCATGTTGTTGAACTACCTATTATGTACGATGTTGATGGAAACGAAAATACATAAACAAAGAATGAGTCATTTGTCTTAAAACAGCTGGCCACCTACCACTGTGAATTTATGGTAACTTTTAATTTGTGTGTGCGTGTGTTTTTAACTGTAGTCCTTAAATCTATTTTTTCATAATCCAATCTGATCAGACATAAAATATTTTTCTATAATTTCCTTTGGTGTATGGTAGTTACGGATTTTTGGGATCAAATATTTGAACTATTGACTCATGCTTTTCCTGTAGGAATCTTTTTGAAATTTTGAGAATTTACTGTATCTGTATGTAACCGGACTCATTGTAATCGTGGAAATAGTCTCTGGACTCACCAGAAAACAATCTACAAACATTACTGGCAGTTAAGGGCCTGTTTTATCTAGCCAATAGAGCCAGATATAGCGTTGTTTAATTGTCAGAGTTATTTATTTGCTATACAAGAATATAGAATTCAGAGGCCCGTGAGAACCTCAGGACATTGGATACTCAATCAGTTCAGGAATTAAAAGTCAATACTTTTAGCTAGGTCTTGTTCAGCAAATTAAAATTTGTCTGGTAATTATTAATTGACTTTTATTTGGATTATGTAACAGGAGTCATTTTTCCATCTCAATGCCTCCGCTAGGAATCGAAGCCGGGACACCTGGCTTACTAGTCTGATGCTCAACCAATCAAGCTAAAGAGAAGTTCTCTCTAGACTAGTGGTATATTGCGGCTAGCATTTTACCAGGGTTACATACTCCCCCTCCAGGAAATAACTCGTCCTCGAGTTTCCAGGGGTTACAGCGATGCTGGTGGGGCATGGCTAAGTACTATTCCCGGGTCCCTGCATGGGCGCCAATGTAACAGAGGTCATTTTTCCATCTCAATGCCTCCGCTAGGAACTGAACCCGGGGTCCCTGGCTTACTAGTCTGACGCTCAACCAATCGAGCTAAAGAGAAGTTCTCTCTAGGCGAGTGGTATATTGCGGCTAGCATTTTACCAGGGTTACAAAGAGAATTATCTAGACTGGTATAGACTTCATCACCAATATCAGTTTTGTGCCTCTGTCTCCTCTTATACTAGTTAAAATATATAGCTGAAAAGGGTCAGAATTTTTATGATTGTCAGTCATGTGGTATATAGTTGCTGCACCCCACACCTGCTGTTATCTTCTGTATCTTAATAAGGCCATGCAGTTAAATAACATTATTTTTTGTATATGGTAGAAAATTAAAGTAAATTTTACATGTGATTGTTTAATTGACAATGAAATATCTTGTTCTTGAGTCTACAGTATACTAGGAAGTTCTTAAGTGTTTATCACACAGCAGTTTCCTGTGTAAAGGACCATCCCACCAGTAATCATGGTATTAGCTTCCTGATAGTTATTTATTTAATTGATTACACTTGTATTATGTTTGTCATTATTGATGACAAGTATACCATTTAAAATAACATTACAAAACAACAAACTTGGCTAATTTGAAAGAGAAACAAATTATTATACCTTTGTCAATAAAGTGGTTATAGGGTCCCTCCTATGTGTTATTTTACATGTATATATACTAGAATGAGGTTGTGTTTTTAAGTCCTGACGCATTACACATTTCTGGACTTTTACTGCATTAATCTTCAAATATGGATATTGTGCATGTATGCTTAATTTTGCAGTCCAGGTATTTGTTCGAGACAAGCCATACATTTAATTTATTAGTCTGATCTGTTAAGAAATACAATTGTGTGTTATGAAAGTTTTAGATATATGAAACATGTATAACTATTCTATATATAGTAGTACAAATAATTCAAACTTTTAAAAGTAGTACTAATTGACTATTAAATGTAATAAAAGGGACAGAAACATATTCAAGTCTCTGATTATAGAAATATATAGTGAAAGTCATGTTAAAATTATCTAGATCTAATTGGTATCTTGTCATTAGCAACAAGAAAATACTAACATGTTCAAATTCAAATTTGAAGAATCTGGGGTGAAATATGAACAAAAAATAAAAAAGATTTACAAGAGACTCCTGAAAAAGTACATGGAGAATAAGACCACAAGTTCTAAAAGGGTAAGCAATTTATGCTTCATTTACATCAATCACTTTAAATCTGGGTCAATACACGTCAGTGAAGTCACACCCTTACATGACAACCAAAGGGTCTGATAACGAAACTACAGGACATGAATGAGCATCTAAAAACTGTGTGATGTAATTTTGTTTTACTTTTTTCCAGATTTTGACAGAGAAAGAGGTCCAAAGAGTACAAGACTGAAATTTAGACCATCTACACCATTTTGAACAGTGGTCTCACATCACTGTTGATCACTCAGTATGGTTTTCATGTGGGGCACAACAGTTCTTTTAACATTTGCTGTCTTCTTCAATGCTGTTGTAGTTCACTCCTACGATACAGGTATAGAACCAAACTAAAGATAATGCTAGCAGTGTTTTAATTGTCAAACTTATAGTATTATTAAATGTTACTACAGGTAAGCATCAATCAAAAAGTAAGGAAATGAAACGATAAATTGAAAAATACAAATATTTCTACATGAAAAATTATATGATTTTAGCTCTTCATTGTTTGAGAAAATATTGAAATGGATACTATCATATGTACATATACCATCAAAGAAGTTGATGATAGTGTGTACCTCCAGTAAGTTTTTTTTTATATCAAAGATGCTTGTGAATGTGAATAATATGTGACAATTAAACATGAAAAATAAATATAACTCTTTGAGCTTTAGTAATCATAATCAGAAAAACAAAATGACTGTCAGGTGGTCATCTTGAATTTTGTCATTGAGAAGTTGCACAGTATCACTCTTACCTGATGAGTACAAGATGGAGCTTTTTCAAATTTTATACAAAACTTCTCCTTTTTCCCTAATTGTGCCTTTTGATTTAGGGACTAACCAGAAAAACAAAATGGCCAGTAATTAAACATCCTAGATTTGGTGTTTCAAGATAATAATGGCTATTCCTACACACAAATTAAAATTTTATATAATTCAGAGCAAAACAGAGAGGGAAAGAAGGGAAAAGATCCAAATTTATAAAGATAAATCATTTATATATATATATATATATATAAGTAAATGTTACATATGATGTCATTTAAAGCATTATCACTAATATAAGAAGAATAACGTGGTGACTTAGGGTGATTTGTCATTGCTGAATTTGATATTGCTGTTAAAAATTGTATGGCGGTGGTAATATAATCATTAATATAACCATTAATATAACAGTGATATTGATGTTTTACCACAGCTGCTGTCTCAAAGTGGATTATTATCTGTGGCTATTTTTGTAACAGAGTTCATTATTTCAGTGTCTCAGCTAGGATTTGAACACGGGATCTCTGGCTTACTAGTCTGATGCTCAACTGATTGAGCTAAAGAGAAGCTCACCAGAGCCGAGCAGTGTATTGTTGCTAGTATTTCACTGCGGTAACATTTAGATTTGATGTTTATATATAAATCAGTTGGATAACATATGTGATCACAATGTCTCTTTCACAGTATTGATCTTTGTTTTCATATGTTAGCAATTTTATCACATGTTCTGATAAATTTCTATTATATCATATTGAAGTATTTCTTTAATTGCCATGAAAGGATTCAGTGTTAAGGATGGACACAGTTGGAAAAGGAGTATAAAGACATGCTGGGTATATATAGTCAGCACTTTTCCACTTCCATCTTGTTTTATAACTTACAACAAGAATTAACTACCGGTTTACTGGTGAAAACCTCATATTCTTTAAAGTGTTGGTTATGAACATGAGTGAGAAATCTGTACTGTAAATTCTACCTGTGATCACAGAGCCCATTCCTGATGTCAATCAGTCTCTATATGTACACTGTTCTATGTGTTGAGTTGAAAACCTGTACTATAAATTTTGCTTGTGATCATAGCACCCCACTGATGACAACCAGTCTATAAATGTACAATGTGTTGAGTTGTAAACCTGTATTATCAGTTTTGTCAGTGATCACAGCACGTCCCTGTTGAAAATCAGTCTATAAATGTACACTCTTCAATATGTTCAGTTGTAAACCTGTACTATAAGTTTTGCCCGCACAGCACACCCCTGGTGACAATCACGATACTATTACAGATGTAGACTGTTAGGTACAGTGTCCTGAGTTGACTGTTTTTAATCACAGTGCCCATCACTGGGTCCAGAGTCTGCAAGCTGTACAATAGAGGTCGGTCATTAAGAGAAACTCTGACTTTCACATGGAAAGGAATGAAATTAGATGCAGGTTGTAGACTCGATTTCAGAGATTCGGAGCATAATCAGATCTGTGTGGATATTGATGCTAAACTATCCTGCAGTTATGCTCCATTGTCGATAATTCAAACTACTCACTTGGAGAGCGTCAAACATGTAAGTACTTCCTGACAAAATTTGAAATAGAAATATGTACAAAGAAAGTTTGAAGTTAAGGATTGCAGATAATTTTTGCTCATGTTATAAGAATAAAATTTAAAGCAAATATTGAAAAGTGTTTTCCAAGTCATGGATGGGCTTATTACGGTGTATGTAAGTCCTAGCCCACAAATAAGCCCCTCCTTCATTTTTTCCAGATCATC
Organism: Ylistrum balloti; assembly: GCF_031769215.1. Taxonomy (NCBI): domain Eukaryota; kingdom Metazoa; phylum Mollusca; class Bivalvia; order Pectinida; family Pectinidae; genus Ylistrum; species Ylistrum balloti. The sequence goes on from NW_026782437.1 coordinate 797,999, forward strand.
AGTTTTTAAGATAAAAAGCCTAAAAGTTGTTCAGAAATACACCCTACCAAAACTGTAATACTATATTTTTATACAAGGGGGCTTATTTGAGGTTTCTGTAGCAGACTTGGGCTTATTATCAAATAAATATTATGTGTTGGCCCCATGGGACTTTTGTAAGCTAGGATCAATGCATTTAGTAAACTGAAGACAATCATTATCCATAATCTGTATGTAATTTACAATGTACTCCCATTGGTCCTAATGAAATATCTTTTGGTTTGTTTTAAGTATTTGGACTGTCAGACGAGGACTCAACGGTGGTGCTCTAACTTCAGACTCATTGTGATCTTCAAACCATCATTATATTCAAATTACAAGAATCATGTCACCATGAAATTCTACCTTGCTGATGAGAATGGAAAAGAGTTTAATCAAGTTGTACCATTGTACCCAGATTTTTACCGTAGGAACATATTTAATTCATATGCGGATGCATTCTGATGCATGATAAACCGAGCATGTTAACCTGTTATTGTACCTATTTATTTGAATTAGCTTGTCTTTTTTAGTATTACCCTGTAATTGCACCTTTGTAACCAGTTCACCTAGTTAAAAAGTTTTTTTTTTCAATATACATCAGTATACATGGATCTTAGAAATGTCCATACAATTTTTGTTTCCAATCCATATAGAACTGCTGAAAAATTATCTTATTGTGTTTTTTTCACCCCTGTTATAGCTTACCACAGAATTGCTTAAATGAAAAACTCTTTCAAGTAGTTCCATAAATCATGACAGGAAATGAGAACTTGATGAAAGGTGCTCTATGTGATAGAGTAGCTATATAGGTGTACATCCTTTCAGTTTCAAGTCTAACTTTATTGTTATTTTGTATGTTAAAATGCTCATTTATTTCATTTGTGCATGTACGTCATCATTGTTATTTCAACAAAAGTCATTGTTTTCTTGAAAAAAAAATCATTAATCTTAATGGAACATCCTTGTTTAACTGATGTTTGAGGTATGGATAACATGTTTTGTTTAGATTTTATCATGCAAAGATATGTTTCTTTTATTTTGAAATGTGTATAATTTACAAATTCAGATTTGCTGTGCCTTTCTGTTTCTTAGAAGTTTTGTCATTATCAAGTGAAAGGATTTTACTTTAAATTTACTTTATCAGTAAATAGCCAATATCTTTTTGTTAACTGATAAAATCTTTCATCCCTTTGAGGGGAAGATAGGGAGGTCTTAACCCAAGAAAAAAGATCATTAAGCTGATAAACACAAGGCTTGCCAAGTGTTTGCAGTTGAATACCTTATCTTTCTCCAAGGGTTGAGATCACCCAACAAGCACCTCGCCTACTAGGGGATGAAGGACTATTTATTTCTACTGGCCTTCGTGCATTGTCTCCATGCTTAGTATTATTTACGCCATTGTTTTTAAAGAGGAATCCTCCAACATCAACCCTAGGCTGAGACAAGGAATTCTCTGTTGGGACAATAAAAGCTACGTATATGTACCTTAGAAGCCCAGCTGGGTAAAACAAAAATAATCATTCACCCCCTTGTTGTTGAAATTAGGGGATATCAATCCTCGGGGAAGGATTATTAGTCCCCCACAGGGTCACGTGGACCTATGTTAAGGCCTTTGACCTACATTAAAGAACAGTTTGTCTGGGCGCTTTTTCCTACACTACTAGTCATTGGAACTTCATACTAGGGGTAGGGGTTTACTTTGGTGAGGCAATTGGTCATGCATTAGAAGTAGGTCACACAGACCTACAATTTTGCACTACGTTAAAGAATGAAGTTTTCTGGACTCTATCTTCTGTACTACTAGTTACTACCTGCTTAGGGTATGGGTCCACTTTGTTGAGGTAGTGTGTTGATGGGGAACTGCAATTTGTCGAGTTGTCTTTGTATACACATGGTAAGTCTTGTGTTAGCCAACTTGATAATCTCCCGCCCGTTTCCCTTTCCCCATCTCACCTCCAAGGGGATGGAAGGGTAAGGAACCATCTGTCCAGGGTAAAAGAGTGAGCTATCTTTTTAAGTCACATTTACTATAAGGTGTGCCATTTAAAGCTTGTAGATTGTAGATAAATTATATGATTGTAGCAATCAACTTAAGATTTTTTTAGAGTATGATTTTCTACACAATCGTCAAAGCTTTAATTTTGAGTCTAATTGTGGCGTTTGTCTTATTTTATTAAAGATGCTTTTTTACATGGAAATGTAAATACATTATGATATATCTGTTTATGGCCCTGACAACATATTATTGTTGATGGGTCACAAAAAGTAACTCATATATATGTATCTCCCTAAGATTATAAGATTTCTATTGGTGGAAAATCTGACCAATAGGTATTCTATGTGAACTGCACAACTTACCATACATGAATTATATCAGGGAACTATGATCGCAATCGTACCCAAATGATCTACTGGGTGTTGTTATCATTATTGGTTTTTGTTATTACTTTGTAACATTAAGTGGCTGCCAGTATTGTGTAAAAGTTTTGTTAAATTGATGTTGTTTGTTTCTTTTGATTTTTGTAAATATTTTGTATCATTAAAATTGCTACCAGTATGATTGTCTTGTTTTTATCATTTTAAGTTTATTTTAAATTTGATTACATTTTACTCCTAGAAATATTGCTGGTTTTCTTTTTGCTATAAGTTGTGTGAATTCAAGCATAAATTCAAATAATGACGGTAGATGTTGATCGTTTTTCTTTTTTTGTTTGCAGATGATGATGATGATGATGATTACTTTGTTGAAAATTCAGAATCGATTCAGGAAACGGCTACGTCTCTTGCTGTCACAGTTGGAATCATTATTGCTCTAATAATCGGTGGTATCATTGTCATTACGTTAATCATTTGTTGCTGCTGCTGTAAAGGTCGAAGAACCCAAGGTCATGTGTACCGACCAACTACTACAGTTACTACCACGACAACTGTTGTTAATCAACATCGACCTCCTCAATACCCAGTTCAAGCTCAGACTGGTTACCCAGGATACCAGGCCACCTCCCCACCTCCCCCTGCAGCACAGATGGCGCCTCCTCATCAAGGGACATCACCAGGGTATCCCCCACAGAACATGACATGCCCTCCTCAGAACCAGGGTCCTTTGCCAGAACCATCTGGTAGGTACTTAGGGGATATTTCAGTATATTTTTATCCCTTTGCCATTTACCGTCAATGTCAGTTCATCTCATTTTGAGTCTATGCTGTATGCTCAGAAACTCTGAACACAACTGGTTCATATTTACCCCATAGTAGCATTCATGTAATACACCTGATCAGATTCTCGTTTGCAACGGTTCAAGGGCAGTTATGTTTCATAGATGTTTTCTAATCTAAACATTCATAAGTTTGAAGTTTGTTCATGGTTAAGTGTTTAATTTGAATACTAATATATGTTTTTAAAAACAAACCAGGCGTTTTAAAAAATCATTAATACTGGTTCATCTGCAACATAGTATTTCTTATTCATACACAGTTGTGTTTCATATATTGTTCTTTGCTGTGGTATCTGTGATATTCAGTGGTATTTGCACATACTTAGAATGAGTGGAACATATCAAGAAGCATTTTTTTTTTGAGATATCAAAATATTTTTTGAAATTAAGAAAAGTGGGTATCACTGAAAAATACAAAAATTGTGTTATATGATGTTCAGAAGGCTGCTGCGAAAAAAAGATGTAAAGACTGCATACTGCAATGTACAGGTGTAGTAGGTATGTTTACAACTGAAGTATGATGTCACATGTACTGCACTCTTATCATGATGTCATATAACATGTAGACTGTAAGAGTATAGTTATTTAAGGGCTCACTGGGTAGTGTGGAGTCATATACTTGTTTATAGTAAACAGCGACCTCTCACAGAGATAACTAAAGGATTTTCTTACTCTGGTTAGGTTACAAATGTAATTTGATGCATATTGATGAGGAGGGGATTTCAGTTGCTTATGTATTGATGTAAACACATTGAGTGAATTTTCACTATATTGATAAACCAGGTGTATAAATTATTTTTTTCTCGATATCTGAGTGATTATTATGTACCTTGGGACTTTAAAAGGAGTAATATTTGAGTTATCAGATATTGCTTGTTTGTTATTGTAAGAAATGGAATAACCTTGGTTCACATGATTGTTACATCATAGTAAAGATTGATATTTGGGCCCTTTGCCCTTAAAAAAATGTCTTATATGCTGGTTCTTTTATATTTCAGCTCCACCTGCTCCTTCTGCCCCTTTCATGCAAGATATGCCATACTACCCCCCACCACAGGACCAGGCGTACCCTCCACCCCCAGGCCAGCCTTACCCCCCTCAGCCATATGGAGGAATGGTACAACCGCCCCCATACTCCGAGAAGTGATTCTTGATCTGGAGAACTTCCAACAGGGTTTTAACCACTAAGGGAATGAGGAACGAGCTGTAGATAAGATACCCTGATTTTTGAGAAAAAATTTAACTTCAAAGTTATTTTTGAGTATCATTTCACTTTAATTTGGGAGGAATATCATTGTTGAAAATGCTTATCTATTCAAAAATTAAAAAAAATAAATAATTGCAAGATAGTTTAATCTTGCCTTTCCATATTGTATTTTAAATATTGATAGTAGGTTTATTAATAAACATCCAAGGTTTTGACCTATGAAACGCTTTCCAAGCCATGATTTTAAATAATCTCAAATGATACAAGTTTGATATTTTCATAGAAGTCAGGGTCTTAAAATGTATCTGTGATTTTTCTGTGTAATGAACTGAATGCAATTAAAGAGAGAGATTATCCTAACATGATACCAGATGATATTTCATCATGTATGTTATTAATTGTTCATAATGCATTGTGTAAACTTATAGTCATCAATTTAGTCTAGTAAATTGTATTAATCCTATTAATGATTAAAATCACGACCAACATCGAACCTTTACAATTATGTACATAACTTTTAGCATATAATATGAATAGGACATTACTGTTGATGGATTCTTGATGGAATCATGATCAATATTTCTTAGCTGTGTTTTATTATATCCTTGGTGGTTTTATCAAAATTTAAATCTAGCAGTATCATACACTTAGTGAATTCTTTGTTATTAGCAACTGTTATGAAAATCAGTGTTTAAAATGGCTGTCTATGTTAGATATATATCTGACGAACTTGAATTCTAATTTAAATAATTTATATTTGATGTAAATACAAACCATTTTTCCATTTGTTTCACTACTACTGAGTAGAAATCATTTAGAAAAAATAATTTTCACATATCTTGTTCACGTTTTTTATGAAATACAAATTGTACTTTTTTCGGGCAGTTATTACACTGATTTGCTTTGTAAGCAATGTATATCATGTACTAAGAAAGGTGTTGATATATTGTCATGATAACACTGAAGGATTTAGATAACACATTTGTAAATCTGACTAGAGTATTGAGGGTTCTGTTCTGCTAAATCCTGAGGCAGTTTGAAGTTTAGCAATTGTTTATGATATATGATATATATACATGTACAGAATGACTTGAAGAAGACAAACCTGAATTATCATGAAAGTTGTTACAGCCCTGTTGTGTAGCTTTCTGTAGAGGTCCTACAGATTCTAGTATATTTTCAATTGAGTGATTCTTCATTTGTATTTTTAAAAAAATTTATTAAAATTATACATGCAAAAGGCATGTCTAAGGGATGTTACGCTGAACTTTGTTTTTAGATTTACAAAGTAAAGTAAATTTGACGGTTGTTTGAAATTTTTTACAAAGAAAAATAAATATTGATCTGTAATTATATAACTACATTAATATATTTTAGAAAGTTATTTTTTTTCGAAGGATAGTTGTTATTGTTACAAATATGCCAAAACATATAACTTAGTTTGACATGTTACAGTAAGAATGTTGTGTGAAACATATATATGTTCATACAGATACAGTCTTTTTATGATAATTCACATTCTATAACTGAAGTATTCGTTAATTTGTGCTTAGGGCTATTCCATTAAAACATATATCCTATATTGGAACTGCAGTTTTGTTCCGGGGTACTATCCACAGACTTTAATTGATAACTATAATTTGTTTTAAAGTAATGAGTCGTGGTAGATGTTTTACTGGAATAGCCCTTATGATGTATTGAAGGAGGATTAAACAATCATTACTGTAAAAACATTAATTTTCGTGGGTGATTAATTTTCGTGGAATTTAAGGGTTTTCTTAATCCACAAATATATATGTCCATCAAATGATAAACAGATAAAAATTGAAATGGATTTAGCTTTAGTAAATTCTGTAATGAACATTAATCCGTGAAATCATGAGCCCACAAAAAGTATTTATTTTTGGAAAAAACCACGAAATTTTTAGCCCTACAAAAATACAACACACAGGTAACATTTTTAGGGTTAATTAATGATTTGTTATGTGAGTATTGAAAAACAAAGAAATTAAGTAGAAGGGGGAGGGGTGTCAATATGAGTCGTTATGAACAAAAAATTGTTAAAAAAAATGTACAAGTGGTTATACTACTAATGATATATAGTGTTGCAGACAGGGAATTGTCTGAAGTTCCTTACGTACAAAAATTTGTACGAACTGAGTTCATTGTAATCAAGTTTTACTCTAACCATTAGATAGCATGCTAAGAAGCTTACATATTCTAAGGATAACATGTTTTACTATTATGGGCATCTAACACTTTATCTACTGTACAATCAAGGAGTTACACATTTATGTTAAAGTATACCTAACAAAGAAAAGTAACTTGCCTCTATGTGTTTACTTTTATAAGCCTGAGTCACAGAATCCTCATACAAATGGAGGGTAGAATGAGAACGCAATGTGTCTAAGCCTACAACGAGGTTGTGCATCCAGGTAGAGAGGTTATGTGAGTGATCTGGCCCCACTGGTATAAAACATATCAACTTGAGATTTCCTCAAGTCGAGATTTTCCTCAGCTGATATCTCTTCAAAATGGCTTGTATAAAATTTTCTCAAGGAACAGGAGGAAGGCATCGGCTAGGATGTCCTGAAATTCCTTGAGGAATTTTCATACAAGATATTTTCAAGGAGATATTAGCTGAGGAAAATCTAGGCTTGAGGAAATCTCAAGTTGAGATGTTTTATACAAGTGGGGCCTGGAACCTTAAAATATTCTGTATTGGAGGTATATACATATATAGATATAACATGTAATATTGTTGCTATAATATCCACTTACATTTAAAATGTATTTTTTATATAATACATACCTTATATTACACATATAAATTTATATGCTTGGAAGAAACAGCTGGAATATAAATCTTCTAATTTGGAGTACATGTTGAGTATTTTATAGATTTTATCAGTAATTACCATTCTTTGGGAAATTTGATAGTCATTTTTAAAGTATTGAAAAATTTTGGGTAGTTATTCATATCACAACATTCATACATGGAAATCTAGTTTAAGAATTATTTTGAAAGATGTGTATATACCTGATTTACGTCCTGAATTGGGATTCTGTGTCACTGTTGTAGAGTAACATTCTGGGTTTAGCTCTCGTTAGTATTGGGTAAGGTGATACAGTGACTGGACCACTGCTATTTTATGCCACAAAATGTTGCCAATTTTGATAAATGATAATGTTATTGTCAACAATACAAATTTTATGATATTACTTTCAATGTATGCTTTAAAAGATTAATTTATTTTAACCCTTATTTTAGATCTCAAAATCAGCTCATTACCTGTTAGCATAATGTCTTATTTTCTGTTTTGTCAGATACACAAAATTACAACACAGTATTATATCACTGCTAGACTTTTAAGTTTCTTTTGTGTCTTTTGTTGAAGATCTGCCATGTTAAAACGATGGTCAACATACCAATTTATCACTGTTTTGATACTGACAAAAGTGTTTGTCTCATTTTCTTATTAGATTTGTGTTGATTTTACTTGATTGATATAACCGGTGTGAAAATCAGTTTGATGTCACAGAAATCACAACAATATTTCTTGGACTGTATCATTACTACAGATTCAGTTAATTTTTTTTTTTTTTAATATATTTTATTTTTTTTACTCTCCTTTTATAGCTCACTGTATATATATTCTAATCTTTGCTTAATTGATTGTGTCTTATGTATTATTTTTATTGTTTAGATTTTTCAATAAATAAACATTAAATGTTTGTTTGTTAGAATCGTGTCTAGCCATTTCATTACACATGGACTTATTTGCTTATCTTTTTGGTTATAAACATTTCTAGGAGTCAAACTTGTATTAGATTTTGTGGATAGGAAAATTATTAAAATGAAGACAAATAAATGTATAGAAACTAGAAAATCTATTTATGATAATGTGATATGAGCAGGATATGAAATCTGTTCTTATTGAGAGAAAATGATATACCTGTTTTGTCTGACAAGGTATACGGATACCTGTTTTGTCTGACAAGGTATAAACATACCTGTTTTATCTGACAAGGTATAGATATACCTGTGTTGTCTGACAAGGTATATAATCGTATTTAAATACTCTGTGTTACTTCTTTTACTACAAATTTAAATTAGTACATTGTAAATGAAATTAATAACATGTTTAGGTGTTAATAATGGTATAGACACATGTTATGTTTTGATGTGCAATATTAGAATACACTGTTATATTTCATTGTACTTTCACTATTGTCTTTACTATAAAGTCTTGTTTATTTTACCTGTCCATTTCTTCAATCAAGTTTTATTATTTTACTAGTAAGTGTGTATTTGTGCATGTTGCTTTTATGAGCTTTCATTTTTTAATTGCCTTTAAACTTTTCTTGCTGTCTGTCCTTATTTATACGAGTTATCTCCCTGTAACTTGGTTATTTCCCCTCTCTAGAAACTTATAAATATCTAGATTTGGAAAAACTCAGATGACACTCTTCTTTTTCTCTTTTAAATAACAAAATAAGAATTTCCCATATCTGACCATATACTAAATAGTTCTTATCTTACAAATATGCTTTCAGCTTGGTAATCTTTTTGAATTCTTCGTAAAGATGACAACGTTATTTAATTATTCTACTCTACATGTGTGTAGTGTTATTTTATATGTTATACTTCCGGAATGGAAGTGGGAGAGGGTTGAGGTCACAAGAAAGTGCCTGTATCAGAGTAAGATTACAAAGTCAAGGGTATTATTGTCCAAAACTGACTTGTGGTTGGTTTCAGACCTGTACACTTATACCTATGTACATATACATGTGTATGAATTGTCTCAATCCTTATATAATCGAGTTGAAAACTACAGTGAGGGCACTACAGTTTTATGCAGACTATTTTGATAATCAATCCATTTTTTTATAATGATCATATTTTGAATTGAAAAGAAAGCATGAAAAGGTTTTCTGATGTGTTAAAAGAACCGATTTTACGGAGGTTCGTTTTAGAAGTGTGGTTTGTTGTTGTTCAACACAGAAAGTGTTACATAATCCATGTAGTTTTCCAGAGGGTGAATAACTCAATCAAAATGACTGTTAGACTTTTTTTTTAATCACATGTTATACTCAGTATTGCAAAACCTGTACATAGATTACATGTAGGTCAATAAAATATTTTGACGAAAACTATGACATCTGGTTACCAGTCTTTTTGTTTATAAGGATAACACGCCTTGCGTACCCGACAAATTGGTGGTAGGGGCTTGAAGTTGGTTACCAGTTCCTAGTTCCTTTTAAGAAAAACGGAAGTGGGAGCCATATCCTTGTTCCGCTAAAGAAAAACGTATATGTTGACAAAACGAAAAGTCCAATTCAGGACATGAATCGAACCCACAACCTTTCAGGTAGAAATTAAGAGTACAATAGCTTATATGAAGGAATTGTACTTCATACTCTCATGGATGGGGGTCGTACACTAGTTACCTCCCTTTAAGCACATGCTTCTTATTGCTTATTGCGGGTTGATTGGGTGGTACTATCTTTTTGAATAGTGTTAGTTTCTTAAGTGTCGTCAAGGACATGTATACCGTACACTGCCCTTCATAATACATACACGCGTTATTTTGACCTGTTTGTACATAAGCGCATTGATAAGACTATTTCACACGCTGGGACACTAGATGTTGCTCTATCACGATTTGGTGTTATTTTTAATCAATATCAATGAATTTGTTTCGTTATATACGTCTATAAGATGATGATAGGTGATATGACTATGCCCTACTTTAAAAACTTATCTAATAGATAGTTATTTCAATTTGAAGAGTTCAAATCAGTTGATCAATTGAGAAAAAAGTACATTCAAATTATGTCGGTATCACAACACTCTTCGCTAATTAATTTTAATTAATTTCATTAGTACAGATTTTGTGTTAGTGTTGACACTGATAACGATATAAAGATGATTTAAATATAACTTATTAAGTGTTTACGTGTTAAACGGAAAACAGTCAATTACTTCGTCACATTCCCAACAGGACGAACCGATTTCGTAACAGGAGATACCGAGCATGTCTTTTTTGTCTTTACTTTTTTTTTTTTTTTTTTAGAAAATCTATTACCAACAAAAAGGTTGATAAATTGGATGTTTAAGCAACAGATGTTTTGCACCTCTAGACTAAACTGCAGCCTTAGGGAAACGACTACGGAAGCCCAGTATTGTTATTGGGAGTCAGACAAGGTTTATTACAGATGAAAATCAGTTACGAATTAATTTCTTAAAGGAGGACACAGCACACTGCTCTTCTGTCGATTCACTGTATTACTATATATATATTCAATTCAGCTAGAAACATGTCGTTAAACTGGTAATATGTTATCCATGTCACAGACATATCGTACGATCAATAAACTAGTAATATTGTCCGAAAGGATGCGATTTTCGTCTTGTAATCTAGACTTGGGCGTTCGTTCATTCGTTCGTTCGTTCATTCATTCATTCATTCATTCATTCATTCATTCTTTTCCGGTGTTTTACAACACTTGTAAATATGTAAGGGATGAACTGTTTGGGAAAGTTAAAAAAATACAATTGAAATAGAAAGTTTGGTATGACACGATTTGAAAAAAGTTTTCCATTTGCAATGTTTTCTTTGAATTATGAAGTATGTGTTCATATGAACACATAGTTTGAGATAATTCTAACTCTGATATATTTTTACGTGTAATGTCATTTTTATTGTGTAGTTTTGATATTGTAAGCGCTGTGTAGTGGGAATGCATCGTACACTCAATATCCTCATGGCAGTTAACAGCTGCCGTACTATTTTGAAAACCTTAGGGTTCGGTGTTCTGGTGAACTAGCAAAAACATAACATCCTCGATCAATTCAACAGCTGCACAGTTTTTAGAAACGCAAATATGGAATCATACTTCCATTCGAGTAAAGCTGTCCAATATAATCAAGATCTGTATGTTAAAAGTGGCGCCAAATGGCAATGCATTGACAGCTTGAAAACACGTTTAAACCATGGCACATTGACGTTGTCCCTTGTTAGCGAATATCTCAATCCTTCCTGAACTTTTGATGTGTCAATCCCGTGTTGACGTATTGATGTGTCAATCCCGTGTTGACGTATTGATGTGTCAATCCCGTGTTGACGTATTAAGGTGTTATATCTTTATCTATGTACAACATTGTATTAACGCGACATATCTCTATGAGAATTAATGTTTTAAACCTATCTGGGCGTGCTGATAAGTCAAGATTTTTTCTAATTATTTGATGTGTCAATTTGTCAGCATTTAAGGATCCATTTCTCTATATACGTATTGATGTGTCAATCCCTTGTGTGCCTATTGATGTGTCAATCACTTATGTATGTATTGATGTGTCAATCACTCATGTATGTATTGATGTGTCAATTCTATGTGCGTATTGATGTATCAATCCCTTATGTGCGTATTGATGTGTCAGTCACTTATGTATGTATTGATGTGTCAATCCCTTGTTTGCGTATTGATGTGTCAATCCCTTGTGTGCCTATTGATGTGTCAATCACTTATGTACGTATTGATGTGTCAATTCTATGTGCGTATTGATGTGTCAATCCCTTATGTACGTATTGATGTGTCAATCCCTTATGTATGTATTGATGTGTCAATCCCTTATGTGCGTATTGATGTGTCAATCCCTTATGTGCGTATCGATGTGTCAATCCCTTATGTGCGTATTGATGTGTCAATCCCTTATGTGCGTATTGATGTGTCAATCCCTTATGTACGTATTGATGTTTCAATTCTATGTGCGTATTGATGTGTCAATCCCTTATGTACGTATTGATGTGTCAATCCCTTATGTATGTATTGATGTGTCAATCCCTTATGTGCGTATTGATGTGTCAAACCCTTATGTGCGTATCGATGTGTCAATCCCTTATGTGCGTATTGATGTGTCAATCCCTTATGTGCGTATTGATGTGTCAATCCCTTATGTACGTATTGATGTGTCAATCCCTTATGTACGTATTGATGTGTCAATCCCTTATGTGCATATTGATGTGTCAATCCCTTATGTGCGTATCGATGTGTCAATCCCTTATGTACGTATTGATGTGTCAATCTCTTATGTACGTATTGATGTGTCAATCTCTTATGTGCGTATTGATGTGTCAATACCTTATGTACGTATTGATGTGCCAATCCCTTATATTCGTATGAATTATTCAAAGTGTTAAACGATACTCACCACTGGTAAAAATATGTGTAAGGAAAAAATTATGTTTCCGACTTAATTAATATCTTTGAGTCATCCTATAATCATATTACACATGAATGCCGTCCAAAAACATCAATCATCATTTCTGTGCTTCCCTGTAGAATATAAGGAACATTTTATTACATTATTCACCGAAACAAGACATGTTTTGTCCTAACAGGGGAAGGAGAGGGGGTGGGAGTGGGGGGAGGGAAAACAGAGAGAAGAATTGAAAAAAAAACAATGATATTTTGGAAGATATTGGGAGTGTCTATTTTGAATTATTTTATCGTATCTAATGCTACTTGATCGATACAGTCTTGTCGTGTATAGTGTACATATCGATGTACACGTGTGAGAGGAGTCCTTGTTTCTAAATGTTATCAGCCAGAAATAGAGATTTACCATTAAAAACAAACTAACAAGCTTCACAATGATTACAATAATGACGATAAACAGGTGCATCGTCTTTTTGGAATTGTTTTATTTCTTCTTACACAAATTATGTGAACACAATAAGTCAATTTTGAGTACCATTCTGTACAAATACATTAACATTATTTACATGTTACACTGAAATAATTACTGATATCTTATGTACAGGTGATAACCACACGTTAATTAGGTACCTTGGGGGTAATTAAGGTATTAAAATCACCATTCGCTAATTAATTGATTTCTATGCACAGTAAAACCTAATAGCTGAGATCTGTTCCAGTTCTGATAAAAAACAAGACTATCAAATCCATGTGGATTGACTCCCACAGAAACGTCTCTAGATAAGCATGGATTTCTTTTGACTGAATAAAGAAAATGGAGCGCAAATTCATATCTATTTATGTTATTAAAAATGAATTCTGGGGAGACGGAAAACACATTTAATCAAAAACTGAAAACTTTATAATTTTGTCTAATATCTGTTTACCGATCAAGTTAGTAAGACGTCATTATACCTTTTGGTCCCATCTTATGATATCGGTTTCCAAAAAAAAAAAAAAAAAATATCACTCATTTAACAACAGGATATATTACTGACAAAAAAGGGCTAAAATCACCCGTCCGATTACTAAATTCATTCTACGGTTTTTTATCACTCATTCAATAGAAGGAAGGTCATCGCCAACTGGAAAAGGTGACAGTTTATTCAGCTTTCACCCGTGATGAGGTCTTTAACAACAAGTGGTATTATATTTTCATTTTTAATTTTCTATACCTAGAACTTTTGTACACAGTATGATCATATCTCCAGTTACTATTCAGTCACCAATATCACAGGGATCCGAGAACTTGTTAACGTCGGGTAAATATGAACCTACCCTGGTCGGTTAAAATGATTTTTTAAAAAAGATTTTCTTAAAGATATATATTTATATATTGTGTGTGTGTTTGGCGGGTAGGGTAAAGGTATGAGTTAAATCAATGTTTGGTAATAATGACACCCCTCTATGGTAGTGTAAACTCACCATAGAGATGCTGAACAGAACCTAGACAGGCCTATGTTAACCAACGTTATGATGACTATTCCCAGCTCCCTGTGAAGAGTGGGGTATCTGATTAACTATCTAAACAAGCCCTATTAAAGAGTGGGATAATCTCACATATCTTGAGCTGTATCTGCAAATCAGGACCATCAAACGCTTTATTTAAGGTGAGACAAAATGACTCGCGATAATGCTGGTGTACTGGACAATACATACTCCTGACTGGTTGACGTAATGGTTTAATTGATGGTCCAGGTGTGATTCTAATGGGTCAAATGCTTCATGTAATGATTTTATTGGTGTAAGCAATGATTTTAATGGTTTAAGTAATGATTTTAATGGTTTATGTAATTATTTTAATGGTTGAAGTAATGATTTTAATTGTTTAAGTAATTATTTTAATGGTTTAAGTAATGATTTTAATGGTTTATGTAATGGTTTTAATGGTTTAAGTAATGATTTTAATGGTTTATGTAATTATTTTAATGGTTTATGTATTTATTTTAATGGTTTAAGTAATGATTTTAATGGTTTAATGATTTTTATGGTTTATGCAATGATTTTAATGGTTTAAGTAATGATTTTAATGGTTTAAGTAATGATTTTAATGGTTTATGTAATGGTTTTAATGACTCAGGTATAGTTTATGTTAAGTTGTTCGATGATGAAAATCTTGTCCACAAGACAGCAATGATCAGATCTACTATTAACCGCGAGTCATTGGACAAAATCGCAGATGGTTGGATATCTAACAAAATTACCATGATGAATGGTTCTTGACATACTAATGCAGTTCAAGTTCCTGGTATCCAGATGATATCAATGGATGAGCGTTTTTCTCTTATCAATATTTTTATACACTACATCAAACAGGAGTCAACATAATTAAAGACCTTTTCCCACATCAAGGCACTGATTAATAGGCAATCTTCTTGTTAAACAAGTGGATCTACTCGATATGCACTAAACACTTTACATCCCTCACCATGTACAGTAGAACTGTCAGATTTCTGGTAATATTGTTCATCAACCTCCAGCTAATTGCTGTAAATCAATTGTTGAATAACTTTCGGAATTTTACAATTCAACCTTCTGTTCCTTTGACCCATCACATTTTATATCTTGCACGTGTGTAATTGTTTTGCAAAACTTCCAGTTCAGTGAAATAATCATGGAAACCCGGCTGAAATGTTTGGATCCACAGCTCACTCAGATACTGTTCTTCCAATAGGAATTTTCACACTTATTAAACGGCAGCAATACTTTTTAAGGTCTTAAACTCGCAGTTTTTCAATTTACACAATAAATACAAGAACTATGAGATGAATCATTTCTTATCATACACATGACAATCAGCAAATCATGAATTTTCCTTTCCAGGAAAGGTCAAGGTCATCACATGCACCACTAAGAAGGTTAAGTTCACACCACGGCGGACAGACGCATTGACTGTGAGATTTCCTGGCTGATATCATCGTCATCAGTAATGGTTGGCGGACTGTGAAGCAGATGGGACGGATCTGTATAACAGAAAGAAGTAAACACCCTTGAACAATATCAAAGCACTATGATTGACCAAAGAATCCGATTCATGTTACTCACATTTCCGCAATTTGCTATTTGACGCAAAAAACAGAAAATTTTCCTACATGCATATTGTGAAGCATCTTCAAAATATGCGAGTCTGTTTCTTGATCATGTATTTTCTATATCAAAGGATATCGATACCGACACCCGCCACAGAGAGATAAGTACAGAGAGAGAGAGGGTGATACTCACCGATATCAGTGGAGCCGTTGGTTAGTTCGGAGGCAGGTTCTTGTATTTTAGGCGGATAATAAACAATGCCGTTGTCATCTAAAGGTTTATTTGTGCGTCTGAGACAAATAACAGCAACGACGATGACAACGATGATTACTGGAATGAACACTCCAACCATGATTCCGATGATTGCACTAAGGGGAAGCCCGCTCGTCACGGTTGGATCAGCTGTAAGAGAAATAACATTCATGCTATAAATTTTTATGCTGTTATAATATATGTTGGAATCAAAACTTCGGCCATATTGGATCTCACAATGGGTTTCAATTTTCAGAATGAAATTATTTAATTTCCGTGTGGAAACATTTGTATTTTGGTGAAATCTCCAATGATTCTAAATAGACTGAATTCCGCCTTAAATACCGGTTAAAGATTTACGTACCTGGGGACTGGGTCGGATGGGCCGACTTGAAAGATGTATTAGTGGATATACGGACGGCAAGGACGGACGATGACGCGTTGGCCTCCAGCTTCAGAGAGGCGAATTCTGACGTCATACATTTCCTCACGGGACTTGTATCACAGTTCGACACCTGTCAAGAAATTTTTTTTAAATGTATTATGGAGGTGTTACTTCACATAGTATAGGTATCTGATAAAACGGTGATTATCTTTCATTGTAAACTCGTATTTATTTTTTCTCTTTCATCAATCATGTATAGTTGCTTTTTGTGTGTTGCGGTATCTTTGAAGAAATTCATCCAAACGTCGGAACGTACATCATTATCATTGTTCAGTTAATTTGTGTTTATTGTGAGCGACATTTTCTAGCTAAAGCAAAATCTGGGGAAGTCATTAAAATTTCATTATATATTACAAATGAAAATTTCGAATTAGTAACTGACGCTCAATATACTGTGGTTTTTCAGCCGTGAAATTAGAGACTCGTTGCATTACTCTAAAACGATATGGTTATCGAATTAACATATTATTTCTATGAATCATCTGGACCAGTTTAAAAAGTATTCTTACATCATCGAACTCGATGTCAGCTTAACGCTGATAATCTACCATGTTTTAAATAGCGCACTGTCCGTCTGCCGTGACATTAAGAGCCGAGCCGTAACTAAGGGACGGAACTCCATACCAGGAAAAATGAACACGGATGTATTGTAAGTGGAGTGTGTGCTTTGTTCGCGACCAGAAGCATTTTGTGGCGAGATTGATAGGGTTGTTACACTATACCCTGATCTATAGCTAAATACAAAGTACGTCTCGCTCGCTAGTCACGACTTTATTTCTCTCCAGAGGTATCGCACTTATAAACTTGTAAGATACCAGATGTTCCGACTTAATATCTTATTTCCTTTTTGACTGACGATTTCAAGATAAACTAAGCACATTGTTGATTGATGACGCCGATGTTGGTTTTCAGTAATAGTGTATTTTCGCATCAATATTTCCATTATGATACGCAATTACAAATATTGTCCGAATCCCATGTTCTACCTCCAAGCTGACAAAGCTTTGGACAATAGACGTCTATGAAAGTATAATGAAGAATGACCAATAGTATTAGATTTCTAAAAAGATTATAGCGGCGTGTAAACAGGGATCATGTATCTGAATTTACGCCTACTGTTTTGTATAAAACGTCCACAATTTGACCCCTAATGGCCCCTAATGAGTGTTCCTCACTTGAGAAGAGAACTATATTGTACCCACATCTCTATGAAATACCAGATATAAATACTTGTAAATGAAAAATGTATTGCCTAATTGATAAGACGCAGGGAATTTTGTGAAGTGTATAACAATACTGATTGTAATTTTCTGTGACATTTTGCGTTCAATTACAATTACAATTTGTAACTTTCGGTAGGTATTTTTTGTGAAAAATGAATTACCATACTAATTTGTGATTTTGGGTAACTTCTGTGTCGCATAACTTACAATTACAATTTGTAACTTTCGGTATTTTTTTTTTTTTATTTATTTATTTATTTTTTTGTGAAAAATGAATTACAATACTAATTTGTGATTTTGGGTAAGTTCTGTCAAATAACTTACAATATAAATTTGTAACTTTCGGTACTTTTTTTGTATAAAATGAATGAAAATAACTCTTTTGTAATTTTCGATTACTTTTGTGAACAAAGAATTACAATTCTGATTTGTAACTTTCGGTAACTTCTGTGTTCAATGACTTACAATATCAATTTGTATTTCGGTGATTTTTTATGAACAATTTATTACAATACTGTTTTCGTAACTTTCTGTAATTTTTGTGTAAAATATTTTACATTCTTAATGATTTGTAACTTTAGGTATCTGTTGTTTATAAATGTAGTAAAAGCATGGTCATTGGTGATGGTCAATACTGATGTTGTATGAATTGACTGTCAAGACTGAACTCTATATTCTTTGCGTTTTCCAATATTTATCTATCATATCCATCCATATTGTCATAATATAAAGAGAAAAAAAATTATTATAACTGAAAATCAACGATATACTTTCAACATACTCATTAAAACCGTCAAGGTCATATACTCATTTCAACAGTGCCCGGGACCTTACTTCTGCCACCATAGACACGGTCGAAGAAGCAAGGTATCACATTGGAAGGAAATATATGTTTTGTCTGTAACGTCAAAGTAAACCAACAAACCAATCAATTTACCTGAAAAGGTGTCCCAGAATATCCGGCAAACATTTGTATATCAGGAGGGCATTGACCTTCACTGATGTTCAAGGTCGTCACGTCCACACATATAGCCTCGCTCTGAGTCGTGTCACGTGTTAATTTGATGAGACAGTTTTCGAGAGGCGCCCCTCGCCACGTGGCCAGAACACCCGTCTTGTCCACTTTGTATGTCTGTCTCAGAAGACAGTTGGTGTGATCCAGGACAACTGAAGGTAAAAAGGAAGATTATTGTATAAAATTTAGGTTCTGGAAATATTTAGTTCGGGGGTATGTAAACATAAATTGAAGACACTGTATTACATACAAGACCCGCACCGACCATCGATATATGATGAAAACAACCTGTCTGATGTATTTTGGTTATAAACGGTATTCAGTATCACTCCTCACTTTATATAGCTGCATCGGTTGAAAATTTGCTTGATTTGATTTCGCATTCCTTTACAAATACGTATATTCATCCACAATGCACCAGCGCCTGTTTCTAACTGCTTTAAATCTCTTCTCTTTTTTTTTAAAAAAAAAATCTAGAATAGGGCTTGTTCGACTGCCAAATCAATATTGAACAATGACCATCCATTATGGGATAAGTAGCTAAACACTACTTCAAAACAAAAACGGAAATACCAGCTCTTTATTAAAACCACAATTCCCTAAAATCGCCGAAAAAACATATAAAAATGTGTAATGGCAATATGACCAGATGTTCTGGGAGGGTAAGCGTTTGCTGCTTCGCACCATGTAGTTTTCGAAATGTGAAAGTATTCAAGCATTTTGTTGAACCGGTCAATGTGATATTCTGTTGATTGTTAAATGCACAAAATGCTCACACATGACGGTGTGTTTCATTTGAAAAGGGAAGTAAATTACCTCGTTACTCGCATTTTAATACACGTAATATGATTCCAGTAGCTGTAGTTGGTATATAAAATTCTGGAACTAAGGGAGGTAAATGACTCACTTTCCGAAGATATCGCTAGACAGGCAGTGAACAGCAGACTGAACACCAACACACATGGCAAAAACATGGCCCTCCCTCCAACATCCGTCGAGGCAGTGGACACGCCCACAGTCTTCGGTGGGGCGAGGTAATGACGTCAGTTCCGGTACAAGACCATACTAAAACTCATCTGTGATACATTGTATTCGCACTGAAAAAACAAAGAAATTATTGTATTTTCTCTTAATAAAACTGTTGCACTTAAATAAAATGACATATTTTTTAAATGAAATATAGTTACAAACCAAAAAGAGTAAAGTTCAAGCTGGTTACAAATATACCACAAAGTTAGGAAGTTCGTGCACATAAACACACTTAGAGGGTTTATGAAATAACTCCTATAAAGAGCACATATAGCCCAACACTGGCAGCACCAGTCACCGATACCTAAATGCCGATCAATTCTCCGACGGCCGAGTATGTAAATACTATATACAAAGAGGATATCACATCGATTACAGCGTTTTTTTATGTTTGTATCCCAAATCATTAAATCGCTCAAATTGTTATGTGAAATCGATTTGTCACGACTCCTGTCCTGGAAATTACACACCGGAATGGGTCAATTTCTCGATGAATGAATCCCCTGTTGTAAGGCCGATAGCACGTTTCGAAACTCCAAAAGTAGCCACCATACATTGGCACAAATAGGCATTACACACCCTGACGCAGCAATTTCAACATATCGTATTTTTTTCAAAATAAAATAAACATTCATACATGAGGGTTCTCTGCTAACCGCTGATGACACAACAAAAGGCTTGAGCAATGGTGACGCCGGAGTGTACATATTGTGTTGGGTTACACACCCGATACTTTAAGTGAACAGGGCACACAAAAAGAACTCGGATTCTCCCCATACCACGACAGACAACAGTGTTTATTTAACTGGGTAGGGTTGTCATAATTCTGTATTATCCGTCAACAAAAAATCGGGGACCTGACAGGCTCGCTGTGATGTCACGCCAAGCCATGGCAGCCAAAGTGCACATTAATTTTTGTAATGTGACAGCGACCATAAAGAGCACCTGTCTTTAAAAGGCAGCCATATTTTTATCGACACAAATTTTAAAGGGAGGCTTGGTCAAACGCACCGCGTCCTGTACACTAGACCATCTGTCCTTGCTAGCTGATCAATACTATTATACAAAGTCTGTAACGAACACACATAAACATTATGGTAGATGTAATAGCAGCTAAAAGCGGTTGTATTCGACCATAAAACTAAAACCCAAAACCACATCCAATGAAATGCAATAACTACGGAAGACTTGTATTATACAATGCAAGAAAATCAAATAGAATCCTTAACATTTGAAAATGGCGCAAGCGTAATTGACCTCAAAATGACGTATATCAAAACATGAAGTTTTAACATTTACCAACTAATTATACTAAAGTTCCACGATTTAAGCAACAAGAACACTACATAAAGGATTTGCTAGACCATACCCCACGCACCTCTGCCGAATGTGTACGGAAACAGCCGAACATGTGTTCGTTGCAGCATGTGTCGATCGTTAATGCTGTAATATTATATGATTTAAAACTATTTATTTCTGAGGAGTCTTATTTTAACGCCTCTGAAATAGTGTCTTTATGATAATGTGTAAATTATCAGCTGTCGTCCATCAGGAATTTAATGCAGTTTTGTAAATGTGATATCTATCTCTCTATTCACAGACGTGCATTACCTAAATATTGCGAACGAAATTAACGGGACATTCACAGTCGTGCAAGCTTGACGATGGTTTTTTTTTATCCGAAGAAACAGAAAGTCATCCGAGTTTAATCAGTCTCGATAGAAATTGGTTAAATTCACTGCTCAAAACATTCGGTACGCACAGTTGTATCAAACGGTATCAATATTATACCGACAAAGCAAATATACAAAATTTGAAGCTAAAAACATATATCCAGTTCATTACAACAAATATATAATAATATATACAATATAGAATGATGTCGTAAATGTAATTTTCTTTTTTGTTGAAATTTCAGTTTAAATATACTAATTTTGAATATCATAATCAAGAGAAAGAGTCATACCGATATGAAATACATTTTTTGTTTTCTTGTTTGTTTTTGCTCCGCCATTTAGAAGTTAACTAAACTTTTTGTAACTAGAAGTATCTGGTACCGTTCATAACACTTGGGAACTAAGTCGACGCCAATAGCGCACGTTGCCATAACAACCATAACACTGCATCCCATCTTAAAAAAAGTTGCGCTGACGAATAAAACTATCAGCTTTAGGTATAAATTTCTTTGTATAAGAAGCTATATGGAAAAGTTTTACACCATTGCTGAAAGCCAGTGATGTCGTACTTAAAGAGTCTGGGTAGGAACCCCCTCCCCTCTCCCTATACATGCAGAGAAATAAATATGACCGATTTAGAAGCGTTAAGCTTCTCAATATGTCGTCATTTGAAGTCAAGAGAGCTATGAGAGATCAACGTGATCCAGGTGTTAAATTTCACAGGAGGTGTGCGTCAAGAGAATATACGATGCATGCTTGTGGAAATTTTCAGTTTCGTCTCAAAACATGGCGACAATCTAATTAACAATTTCGACCGTGCATTTATATAAATCATGTATTCGGTTTCGCACATCTATAGTTTTAGCTGTAATTTCTCGACATTAAACTCGCCCAAAATTCCAGCAGGTCTGTGATAACATCATAAAGCAATTTTCTCATGTTTAGCTGTTGTGAAAATCAACGCAATCGAAGTAATTTCCCAATCATGTCAATCGAAATAAAGATTATAAAAACAAATTATTCTAAAGATATTAAGTTTGAATTAACGGATCAATTTCATACGAATGAATGAAAGCATATATTTAAAGAGTAATTTCTCCTCGATTTACAAGTAATATCAACTCCGGTTCTATGAATGTGGTTTTTTTTCTGTTGAATCATATTGTATGTCTTATTTGTATTAAGGTGGGCGTCTCGTCCGCGTTATTTTCTATCGGTAAATCGGTTCTGTCTTTTTGGAATTAAACCTCGTGAGACGATAATTTATAGTAAATCAACAATACAGTACTGTGTGTTCCTGGCCTATAAAATCCCTCCCAGACCCACTCCCTATACAGCATGACATTTTCGATATATTTCTTCAACCTGCGCGTATCCTGAATGAACCCTGGCGAGACCTACAAGACGCTTAGCCCAGTGGCTGTGGTATGGCGTGTAGATGTGTGCCTACAAGCTTCAGTTATGAAGGTGATATCGCAATTTCTCATCTCCAGTTTTTGTTCCCCATATCTATACCGTTGGTATTCAGACGTAATGTTATACATTTCAGAAAGGCGACGTATATAGCAACATTCAAACACGCATGCACCTTTATTAAGGTAATATGAACACAAGTTTAGATTGATTATAAAAAGGTCAGACGTTCGTAATTCTGACTTGTTACTTGATGTTTCTCATTTTAATTTAACGCCCTGCTATTAAAGTGTATCCTGTATAATCCAACACCCTTTTTGTATTGTTTTTTTTTTCATTTTATTGTTAATTGTATAGTTCTTCAATGTATTGTTTTTCAATGTATTGTTTTTTTGTTGTATTTCATTGTATTTATTTCATTTCATTGTGTTAATTATTGTGCTGTATTTTTGGAATTTTAATTGTAAGGTTCTGTTTAATGTCTTACATGTCATTGTATTGTTTATATATCGTTTTATGACATAACTGCCTTGTTATTTAGTAAATATATCCATGTCGTATTTTTGTTGATTGTATATGTACATATGCGTGAACCGTTAAAAAAAAATTCCAACCGGAAGTTCACGAAAAACAAACTACATCTGAAAGCATTTTCAACTACTAATACATCAGTTTAATGATTCGGTATCAATTCATACTAGTGCTGTTTCGAGGACTAGCTGTTTTGAGGACTTTAAACCTCATCAAAAAACTCACATGTGCGTGTATAGTGGAACACAAAAACAACGAGCGCATTTGTAACATGTTTTCCTAATAAATGGAAACACCAAATTGTTGAATGAAGGATTTAAATGAATAAACGTCTCTCGAAAAATTGACGGAAAATGCTAAAATAACATACACCATGGGCCATCGTATCATGTGCAGCGAGCACTATCAAATCGCCTGGCTGTGTAGCACCGTACCCACACAGACCGCATATCCTGCCAGCTTGATTATTTATAACGGTTATGGCATTGACAGCCGAACCATGTGTGTTCCCCACAGAACATGTCACGGTCAATGTCAACCACTGTGAATTTAGAATGTCTGCCAGCACTACAGTGACATGTTGGTGGTTTTCACTGTGAAGTATCAGGGCACCACACACGTCATACATGGACCATGTATTTCCGTTCGGAAAACGAGGTTTTAGGACATATTTCCGTTCGGAGAGTGAGGTTATAGGATTAAACAAGCCTTCCGTGTATATGTTTCCGTTTGGAAAATAAATTTTAGAAATACAACACTGTAACGGTTCTGTTTCGGAACGATAAGTTAAGAAGTAAACATGCTTTATAAATATGTATTATGATCTAGTTAATTACGCGTGTTTACCATACACCAAAATGTATACTACGTAGCTATGGCAACGTAGGAAAGGCAACAATTATCGGTCGTCATCAACCGACGTTATTCAAATCCAAGTTTCCGACAAATGTCTTAAGTTCCCTTAGGCCAACCAAACTCATTCTTTGCAAAATATGTTTTCTTTGCGAAATATGTTTTCTTTAGAAACGAGCTCGCAGAGGATTGCTTTCGAAGATCAAGAAAATTAAAAAATTAAAAGTCAAGGCAATTTTATATTGAACTCTATAAAAAGATAATTCCGTTTCTACTGATAAAGTTGAGTTCCCTGGAGCCCATGAAACTTTGTTCTGAAGACATCTTAATTAGAATTAGATCTCTAATTTCACTTTGTACCTCATTACATGTATGAAGTGTAATGAGAGATATTATTTTAATAAGGTTGTTTTAAAGGTGAAATATCAAGTTCATATAGTAACTTCACGTATAACTTTTATACTCAGTGTCCCCCGGTCTAAAACCAATAATATTTCTGCCATGATGAAAATAGTTTGCGTTTCATAAGTCGTCAAAGAAAATTGTCACTATTGTTATTAATAGGAAACATGCAGATCAAAGGTCAAAGGTCAAAAGTGTAGCCCGGAAATAACGGATATTGCGTTGTAAATAGTTTGAAGTCTGTGACACGTAACACGTTTGTGTTTGCCTGCAGCGTACATTATCTACACGTTCAAAGACAATAAAAATT
Organism: Ylistrum balloti; assembly: GCF_031769215.1. Lineage (NCBI taxonomy): Eukaryota > Metazoa > Mollusca > Bivalvia > Pectinida > Pectinidae > Ylistrum > Ylistrum balloti. The sequence goes on from NW_026782437.1 coordinate 822,882, forward strand.
AAAAAAAAAACCTACACAATTTTGTTTGTTCAGCAATAGTTGATGTAATAAAGAAGTACAAAAGGAGATGGTTTGCAATCTCGGTTCAATGCTCAGTGTCCATTTTGTACCAGCTAAAGACAGAATATCACTAATAAGGAAGACCATAATGTCTAACTGGCAGGAAAATGACGACTTAGTCTATATATTACTTGGACAGTTAGTGCCGAAAAACTCTGCGTGTATGTAGCTTATTACATAATACTACAACCAAAATGACAACAAATCAATGTTCTAAAAGACCTAGAGATACACTAGAGAGATTATTACTCCCATATAAAGACAAATTTCACACACCACCACAGTTGTTAATGTTTACAGATCACGGCTAACAGATCAGGCGACAAATCGGTACCACCCGGAGAGATTACTGTCAAAGGTATAACAGAGACATGTCATATGACATAGATATCAGAACGCAAAGATATCTAATACACAACTTTAGCTAGAGATGAGTGGAGATACATCTAGATATACAACCCACCAACATTAGTCAGAGAGATCAGTGCCCATATATCTAGACATACAACACACCAACATCAGTCAGAGAGATCAGTTCCCATAGATCTAGACATACAACACACCAACATCAGTCGGAGAGATCAGTATCCATAGATCTAGACATACAACACACCAACATCAGCCAGAGAGACCAGTGCCCATAGATCTAGATATACAACACACCAACATCAGTCAGAGAGATCAGTGCCTATATATTTAGACATACAACACACCAACATCAGTCAGAGAGACCAGTGCCTATATATTTAGACATACAACACACCAACATCAGTCAGAGAGATCAGTGCCCATAGATCTAGACATACAACACACCAACATCAGCCAGAGAGACCAGTGCCTATATATTTAGACATACAACACACCAACATCAGTCAGAGAGATCAGTGCCCATAGATCTAGATATAAAAGCCGAAAACATCAGCCAGAGATCGGTGCCCATAGATCTAGACACATTTCAGACCAACATACGTCAGAGATCAGTGTCCATAGATCTAGACATACAACACACCAACATCAGTCGGAGAGATCAGTGTCCATAGATCTAGACATACAACACACCAACATCAGTCAGAGAGATCAGTGCCCTTATATCTAGATATACAACACACCAACATCAGTCAGAGAGATCAGTGCCCATAGATCTAGACTTACAACCCACCAACATCAGTCAAATGCAGAAAACCAACAACAATTTGAAACACTGATGCCCAAATATATATAGATATATACAGACTGACGGCAACATCAGTGAAATCAATGCACAAACTGCCCATAGATCTAACGATTCTTTATGCAACCGCATTATTCAGCGAGTTTGATCTTTTTATCATTTATACAGACACACATTGTTTGAACTATTACTTAAGTTTCGGACGCCACGGAAGAAGCCCACTAGGATACGAGTAGCGTAGCAGTCAGAAGGTTTACATTAGAGAGCTTGCTTCCATTGTTGTAGGGCACAGCTTGTTATCTACACACTGTTCCAATTTACCATTTACATTTCATAGTTTTTCAGACAAAAATTGGGGTCTGGTATACCGTAATTGCGACCTAAAAGTTTGGTTAATATAAAGAGCGTCTAGAGAATGTTGTAATTGGCACACAAACATAACCCCACACCGCACCAATTACCAGCCCTTTAAAACATACAATAATTCCAAGGCACAGTGTCCTATTCCCATTGTTGGTTCATGTGAAATCATTGTTGCACGAATGAGGACTAAAGATCGACTACAGTACATCGAAACTGTTTTGAAATATCTCTCTCCATAACATTTTATCAATATGTAATATCTAAAGGAGTAATAATGACCCTCGCCTGCATAGAAATCCCACCCCACATCTCCCTCTTTATCGCCCGACTTCCACCCCCACCCCACATCTCCCTCTTTGTCGCCCGACTCCCACCCCCAGCCCCCATCTCCCTCTTTATCGCCAGACTCCCAACCCGACCCCCACCCCCATCTCCCTCTTCATCGCCCGACTCTATGTGTGAACTGAGTGTTTGACTATTAACTATTTTTCCCACGAAAGGTTGAACATTTGGACGTTTTCTGTACATCACCTTCTTCGTTAATCCAGACGTGTATCGTGGACCTCGATACACTGGACGTGTATTATAGTCCCTCGTTACACCGGACGTGAACTTTAGACACTCGATAGTCCAGACGTGTATTGAGGACCTCGATATGCTGCACGTGTACTGTAGACCCTCGTTACACCGGACGTGAGATGTTGACCCTCGATAGTCCAGATGTGTATTGTGGACCTAGATATACTGCACGTGTATTATAGTCCCTCGTTGCACCGGACGTGAACTTTAGTTCCTCGATAGTCCAGACGTGTATTGTGGACCTCGATATACTGCACGTGTATTACAGTCCCTCGTTACACCGGACGTGTATTGTGGATCCTCGATAGTCCAGACGTTTATTGTGGACCTCGATACACTGTACGTGTATTATAGTCCCTCGTTACACCGGACGTGAACTTTAGACACTCGATAGTCCAGACGTGTATTGTGGACCTCGATACACTGTACGTGTATTATAGTCCCTCGTTACACCGGACATGTATTGTGGATCCTCGATAGTCCAGACGTTTATTGTGGACCTAGATACACTGTACGTGTATTATAGTCTCTCGTTACACCGGACGTGAACTTTAGACACTCGATAGTCCAGACGTGTATTGTGGACCTCGATACACTGTACGTGTATTATAGTCCCTCGTTACACCGGACATGTATTGTGGATCCTCGATAGTCCAGACGTTTATTGTGGACCTAGATACACTGTACGTGTATTATAGTCCCTCGTTACACCGGACGTGAACTTTAGACACTCGATAGTCCAGACGTGTATTGTGGACCTCGATACACTGTACGTGTATTATAGTCCCTCGTTACACCGGACATGCTTAACAAATCGAATGTACAAGAAATACAGGCTGACCTTCTACATTTTGATTCATTTACTCTTTGTCAATTAAAATTTTTTCTATCGAGTAAAAATATGTACATAGAATGTTTGGAAAAGGAAATTCCTCTACAAGCACACTTCTAAAATAACGAACGTGAGCATTTTATATGATTTATAGACGTGGTAATAGCCTAAGGATTCCCTTTATTTAAATATTTTGTGAAATAATCCATTCATGTATGTTGTATGCCTGACAGTTTGAGTAATGGAACAAGTGTAAGTCGTTTTTTTGTAGGCAAAGACTGTGCTCGCCACTTCCGGTGTTCTTGAATAACATAGAATGTATTTATCTCAATTTACATACACCTTCTGGCGAGTGTGTCATCCCACTTTAAAACGTTAAAATGTCTTATACTCTGTGTTAGTGTGAGAGGAGATAGTTCGATAACATGTAAAAATATCAGTTAGAAAATCCAATTTACTGCCCCATAAATTATCCACTGTGTATGCAACTAGACCCGGACTTTCGGGATATATGTATATATATATACAACGTATGTATATATAGAAAGATAAATGATTTCTGCACGTCTGTAGTAGGATTTCTATACATACAGGTACGTGTACCCTGACGGGGGCCAAAGTATTTGACAGTACAAGTTTATCTACTTCTCAAAGAGTATAAAAATGCATATCAGTTAAAAAATGCTGGAGCGTTTACACTGCTCCCCTAACACAAAACTATACACATAAAACCCTTTTTTCTGAAAGTGCCAGAGTCTGTGATATATGGTGTACGATGAGTGAGAAGTAAGTTCCATATGCTAGACAGACATACTATAGTGTATACATATAGTTGATTTAGTACCCAAGGCTGGTAAAGGCATCACAGAAGTTCCATGGAATTTTTAACATTAGGCAAAGTGGGTTGCCACCGTAACATAAATAACGAAAGAATGCCTGAAAAACAGTATTCAGTATTCAGTGGAGATGTGCAGGTTGGGGAAATGGAGTTAGAGGGTTGTCTAGTTCAGATTGCTGATGGAGGAGGTAAAACACGTGCAATTAAAATTGCTTAGAAGCTGCGCACATGTTAGGACCGGACTACCCTCATTCTACCCCTGCCGTAAACAATCTGTTTTTCCGAAACACAATTTCGTATTGTCCGACTATCTCAAAAACACTGATTTGAAATTATAACGTGTGCTAAATCGTGAATATACGGGGAGTTTGTTCGTATTTATAATAGAGTGCACCTATTTATATTAAAACACATAAACAGATATTGTTTTCTTTACACATATTCATGAATATCAAATTAAAAGACAGTTTCCTTCGTGACTTCCTGAATCATGTTTTAAAACTCTGTGAAAGCTGTCCTTGACAAACATCCTTTCATGTATCGTAGTTTACAAACAAGTATACATTATACACGGCGTGTATACTTCAATACGTACCTTTTTACCAGTAAAATCCTACAGAATATTCACAATCATCCGATCATAAAATACATCCATGAGTTTTTACTTTGCTGTGGTCCACACAGTCCGGCAGACTATCGAAATATCTGACTCATTTATGATCATTTATAATCCTATGTGAGCTTATGAATTGCCGGTCTATCACAGCGCAACACTTGGACGGGACTGGGAGTCGACTACAGACACTAGTAGACCAACACAGCCGTTCACCAGCGCCCCGATACTATTATCATTAATCAGCGTCTCTTTACATAGAAAGAGCTCAAATTGGAATAACTCTCCAAATTAGAACTAGCTTTCTACAACATGTACTCGATTTTGTTGGTGAAACCACAGAAAATGTCGACAGCCGTTCTGTGTAAATTCTAATGTATATTTACAAAATATTATACACGTGGAGGGAATTAAATCTGACCAAAGCGCAATCAAGCGTGGCGTGAAATGTAAACTTTCTCTGAATTGTTCCTCGAATGTTTAATATTTACAGTCTTGAATTATTAAAATCTGTTTAAGGCACAATTCCTCGACATGATTCACTCATTGGGATATAGTAAAATTTCACAATATAAGTCATATGTAGTTAAACTAGCACGTTCTGCGCTGTAGCACGTGACGTGTAAACATACTATAATTGAAATGGCACGGTCCCAGTGCCCTATGTAACATAATGATAATAAGGTATTACCACATCTATACTATGTATACAAATGCATGTAAATCCATGTACAAGCCCCAGCTAAGTACCATGTCAATGGTCGTTAATGTGGGGCAATGTGCAAAAAATGGCTTCTGTCTAACATCAAGAATGTTTCCACCAGGGCGAAATTACTGTCTGTAATGTTTTTTAATGCCCATTGTCAGTTAGCAACAACTATCAGTGGATAATATCGGATATGAATATTTTAGTATATATATAATGACCACAGTACATTGATTGACGCTACATGTACCATACAGATCCCAGTATGTAGACTGTACTATACAGATCCCAATACGTAGACTGTACTATACAGATCCCAGTATGTAGACTGTACTAAACAGATCCCAGTATGTAGACTGTACTAAACAGATCCCAGTATGTACACTGTACCATACAGATCCCAGTATGTAGACTGTACTATACAGATCCCAATATGTAGACTGTACCATACAGATCCCAGTATGTAGACTGTACTATACAGATCCCAGTATGTAGACTGTACTATACAGATTCCAGTATGTAGACTGTACTAAACAGATCCCAGTATGTAGACTGTACTATACAGATCCCAATAAGTAGACTGTACTATACGGATTCCAGTATGAAGACTGTACTATACAGATCCGAGTATGTAGACTGTACTATACAGATCCCAATATGTAGACTGTTCTATACAGATCCCAGTATGTAGACTGTACTATACAGATCCTAGTATGTAGACTGTACTATACAGATCCCAGTATGAAGACTGACTGTTCTATACAGATCCCAGGATGTAGATTGTACTATACAGATCCCAGTATGAAGACTGACTGTACTATACAGATCCCAATATGTAGACTGTACTATACAGATCCAATATGTAGACTGTACTATACAGATCACAATACGTAGACTGTACCATACAGATCCCAATATGTAGACTGTACTATACTGATTCCAGTATGAAGACTGACTGTACTATACAGATCCCAGTATGGAAACTGACTGTACTATACAGACCCAAGTATGTAGACTAACTGTACTATACATATCTCAATATGTAGACTGTACTATACAGATCCCAATATGTAGACTGTATCATACTGATCCCAATATGTAGACTGTACTATACCGATCCCAATATGTAGACTATACTATACAGATCCTAGTATGTAGACTGTACTATACCGATCCCAATATGTAGACTGTACTATACCGATCCCAATATGTAGACTGTACTATACAGATCCCAATATGTAGACTGTACTATACCGATCCCAATATGTAGACTATACTATACATATCCCAATATGTAGACTGTACTATACAGATCTCAATATGTAGACTGTTCTATACAGATCCCAGTATGTAGACTGTACTATACAGATCCTAGTATGTAGACTGTACTATACAGATCCCAGTATGTAGACTGTACTATACAGATCCCAGTATGTAGACTGTACTATACAGATCCCAGTATGAAGACTGACTGTTCTATACAGATCCCAGGATGTAGACTGTACTATACAGATCCCAGTATGAAGACTGTCTGTACGATACAGATCCCAGTATGGAAACTGACTACTGTACTATACAGACCCCAGTATGTAGACTGTACTATACCGATCCCAATACGTAGACTGTACTATACAGATCCCAATACGTAGACTGTACTATACAGATCCCAATATGTAGACTGTACTATACAGATCCCAATATGTAGACTGTACTATACAGATCCCAATATGTAGACTGTACTATACAGATCCCAATATGTAGACTGTACTATACAGATCCCAATATGTAGACTGTACTATACAGATCCCAATATATAGACTGTACCATACAGATCCCAATATGTAGACTGTACTATACAGATCCGAGTATGTAGACTGTACTATACAGATCCCAATATGTAGACTGTTCTATACAGATCCCAGTATGTAGACTATACTATACAGATCCCAATATGTAGACTGACTGTACTATATAGATCCCAGTATGGAAACTGACTGTACTATACAGACTCCAGTATGTAGACTGTACTATACAGATCCCAGCATGTAGACTGACTGTACTATACAGATCCCAGTATGTAGACTGTATTATACAGATCCCAGTATGAAGATTGACTGTTCTATACAGATCCTAGGATGTAGACTGTACTATACAGATCCCAGTATGAAGACTGACTGTACTATACAGATCCCAGTATGTAGACTGTATTATACAGATCCCAGTATGGAAACTGACTGTGCTATACAGGCCCCAGTATGTAGACTGACTGTACTATACAGATCCCAGTATGTAGACTGCATTATACAGATCCCGGTATGTAGACTGTACTATACAGATCCCAGTATGTAGACTGCATTATACAGATTCCAGTATGTAGACTGTACTATACAGACCCCAGTATGAAGACTGACTGTACTATACAGATCCCAGTATGGAAACTGACTGTACTATACAGACCCCAGTATGTAGACTGTACCATACAGATCCCAATATGTAGACTGTACTATACAGATCCGAGTATGTAGACTGTACTATACAGATCCCAATATGTAGACTGTTCTATACAGATCCCAGTATGTAGACTGTACTATACAGATCCCAATATGTAGACTGACTGTACTATACAGATCCCAGTATGGAAACTGACTGTACTATACAGACTCCAGTATGTAGACTGTACTATACAGATCCCAGCATGTAGACTGACTGTACTATACAGATCCCAGTATGTAGACTGTATTATACAGATCCCAGTATGAAGATTGACTGTTCTATACAGATCCTAGGATGTAGACTGTACTATACAGATCCCAGTATGAAGACTGACTGTACTATACAGATCCCAGTATGTAGACTGTATTATACAGATCCCAGTATGGAAACTGACTGTGCTATACAGGCCCCAGTATGTAGACTGACTGTACTATACAGATCCCAGTATGTAGACTGCATTATACAGATCCCGGTATGTAGACTGTACTATACAGATCCCAGTATGTAGACTGCATTATACAGATTCCAGTATGTAGACTGTATTATACAGACCCCAGTATGAAGACTGACTGTACTATACAGATCCCAGTATGGAAACTGACGGTACTATACAGACCCCAGTATGTAGACTGTATTATACAGATTCCAGTATGTAGACTGTACAATACAGATCCCAGTATGTAGGCTGTACTATACAGATCCCGGTATGTAGACTGTACTATACAGATTCCAGTATGTAGACTGTACTATACATATCCCAGTATGAAGACTGACTGTACTAAACAGACCCCAGTATGTAGACTGACTGTACTATACAGATCCCAATATGTAGACTGTATTATACAGATCCCAGTATGTAGACTAACTGTACTATATATCTCAATATGTAGACTGTACTATACAGATCCCAATATGTAGACTGTACTATACAGATCCCAATACGTATACTGTACCATACAGATCCCAATATGTAGACTGTACTATACAGATCCCAATATGTAGACTGTACTATACATATCCCAATATGTAGACTGTACTATACAGATCTCAATATGTAGACTGTTCTATACAGATCCCAGTATGTAGACTGTACTATACAGATCCTAGTATGTAGACTGTACTATACAGATCCCAGTATGTAGACTGTACTATACAGATCCCAGTATGTAGACTGTACTATACAGATCCCAGTATGAAGACTGACTGTTCTATACAGATCCCAGGATGTAGACTGTACTATACAGATCCCAGTATGAAGACTGTCTGTACTATACAGATCCCAGTATGGAAACTGACTGTACTATACAGACCCCAGTATGTAGACTAACTGTATTATACAGATCTCAGTATGTAGACTGTACTATACAGATCCCAATATGTAGACTGTACTATACAGATCCCAATACGTAGACTGTACCATACAGATCCCAATATGTACACTGTACTATACAGATCCCAGTATGTAGACTGTACTATACAGATCCCAATATATAGACTGTACCATACAGATCCCAATATGTAGACTGTACTATACAGATCCGAGTATGTAGACTGTACTATACAGATCCCAATATGTAGACTGTTCTATACAGATCCCAGTATGTAGACTGTATTATACAGATCCCAATATGTAGACCGTTCTATACAGATCCCAGTATGTAGACTGTACTATACAGATCCTAGTATGTAGACTGTACTATACAGATCCCAATATGTAGACTGTTCTATACAGATCCCAGTATGTAGACTGTACTATACAGATCCTAGTATGTAGACTGTACTATACAGATCCTGGTATGTAGACTGTACTATACAGATCCCAGCATGTAGACTGACTGTACTATACAGATCCCAGTATGAAGATTGACTGTTCTATACAGATCCCAGGATGTAGACTGTTCTATACAGATCCCAGGATGTAGACTGTACTATACAGATCCCAGTATGAAGACTGACTGTACTATACAGATCCAAGTATGGAAACTGACTGTACTATACAGACCCCAGTATGTAGACTGTATTATACAGATTCCAGTATGTAGACTGTACTATACAGATCCCAGTATGTAGACTGACTTTACTATAGCGATCCCAGTATGAAGATTGAGTGTACTATACAGATCCCAGTATGTAGACTGTACCATACAGATCCCAGTATGTAGACTGTACTATACAGATCCCAATATGTAGACTGTACCATACAGATCCCAGTATGTAGACTGTACTATACAGATCCCAGTATGTAGACTGTACTATACAGATCCCGGTATGTAGACTGTACTATACAGATCCCAGTATGTAGACTGTACTATACAGATCTCAGTATGAACACTGACTGTGTTATATTGATCCCAGTATGCGTGTGGACATGATTGGGATCACATCGTTTTTTACTCTCTTTTTAAAAGAAATCAGATGACGTGTTTACACCTAATTGAATGTTATGTAGAATTGCAGATCAGTGTTTCCGGAATGACTCCATCAGTAGAACCCAGACCTGTTGGGCAATATAATAAACGATCAATGCTTGCTATCACATTCTATTAACAATACACACTACATTTATCAACTATTAACAAGATTTCTCAGCGTGCAGGCCATTTATATCGACATGTTGACACTGGAATTAAATTTCGATTGCAGTTTGCAAACCGTTCCATGCCAATATGACACCACTTTCCGGTGTTGATGGAAGTTATCATTTTGAGATCTTTATACAAACCTAGTTTTCTTCATGTGTTAAACTGCAAACTACGGAACGTTTTACATTACCAGCATCACCCAAACAGGAAACTTTAAGTGGGCAATATCCGTGATTAAAATGTAAATATTGTAATGATTAATTAGTCTAATTGCATCCAATAAATGAAAAAATGGTAGATTAATAATAAAGAGTCATAAATTAAATATATGCCCGAAATTCACACGTGTGAGGATGAATATATACATTGGAATTCATTTTTTGGTAAGTAATTAGCTGCGCACACTTTTAAAATACTTAAAATACACATGCAGGAGACAGGGGAAACTTATCTCTCCTGTATCTCACTTGCTGTCAAAAAAGAAACCCTTTCCATGCAGGTCAGAGGTGTCATCCGTTAAGGGGGAAATCGACGTGTCCATGAAAAGACAAAGTGCCAAAAAAATCTTGTTATTTAAAGACAGGACAACATTATATTGATCATTTCCATATACATCCTCTCTGGTCTGTGTCAATCTTCTTCAAACATGGTGGGCTTTATAACCGTGCCATAACATTTTGTTTTCCTAATAATAATTTTGATTCGATAATTTTTATACAAGTTATTTTTCCTTTTTTCATCATGCCAATTTTTTTTTTGGAAGGTTTTTAATTAAGATTTATTAGGGTTTACTATCAGGGCATTGAACTGATCTTTCCTGAACGGACGAAATTTAGATTAAACATTTTTTGTAAGAGTTATAGCCCTTTGTAATTTTTAGCATTTTAATTTTGACCAGATATTTCTTCCCTCACTTTCAACCGATGTCTTTAAACTTAGTATTGCTTTATCACTGAACATATAAAACTGGTATTTCTTGTTTCACTGTTTTGTATAGTGGGTACTCTGTTTTATCGATTTCTTTCCATAAAACTAGGTAACATTTTTATTATGACATGAGATCGTGCTTTTCACCGCCGTGGGATACTCTGTTTACACAAAACAAGATCCCAGAGGGATTTATGTTCTTAAAATATTGACTACTTTCTCTTCTTTTCTTTTCTCTTCTTTTCTTTGTGTCCATTCTCAATCATATGGAATTTGAAGCTTTTAAGAATTAATTATAATAACCTTTTACCTGTCAAATCCAAGATGGCCGCTACAATGGCACAAGGGACCAAAAGTAACCTACGCATGAACTTATCATGAAGAACATGAAGATATATCCACCCAACACTTCTCTAAAACCGTCTAAAACCAAGATGGCAAACGCCGGATCATGGACGAAGGACAATTTGAATAGCTCACTATTCGTGATAGTGGGCTAATTGTTCGGGTGTCAGTAGCGAAGTAGTTCATTTCATCAAGTTTTGATTGCACGATTGTTGCTGTAGAATGTGCGTGTGAAATTGTCCATGATCTTGTCCTTGCATCTATATGTGTTGTGTGTGCGTATGTGTGCGAATACGGATTGATTTTTTTCCCAATACTGTATGGAATTTTGTTATATATTGGTGCTCATGTTCTCATTCTGTTCCGAGGAAATAAAAACATGATAGTTGCTGGAAAATCCATGATGCAGATGAAAAGCAATCTTTTGTCGTGTGGTGACATTTTTCTAGGTGTAGTGTCTTTATAAGGCATTGATTACATGTTCTGGAAAATAATGTACCGAGAAAATATGCTTACAAATTTCATGCGTGACGCGTCTAATATTGGATGGGTATGATACTTATTTGTAATGAATGTATACGATTTGATTTTACCATTTAGGTATTTACAATCTGATTCCAAGGTTAAAATCTATAAATAGAGACATGCCAATCATTTCATTTATCAAATATGCCGACATGAACATACACGATAACATCGTGTTTGTGCGAAAAATGTGTGCGATACTCTGAAGAATTCCGTGTATCGAAATCATTTGATTGAGTATCACTTAAATCAACACTAAATTAGACAACACGAATTTCTTATCAAAGGTATCGCTTTTGAGGGTACTCTCTGATATATCTTAATAAGATTCGTTGCAGTACAAGATAGTTATAATGAAAAACACACCTGAAGCGGACGACGACATTTTGTTTTTAGGTTTGTACGAAACTAAAAAGTCACGTGGGATCACTACATTGATCTTGACTAATGCGAGGACGTTAGCCACGTGGAAAATAAATACTTGAAACATAAGAATTTATCTCTTTTGCATCAATTACAAATGATTACTCCCCATGCTGGGTGCGAACAAAACTGAAATGGAGTTATTTTTGTAATTCAAATATTTTTGATAAATAATACCCAAAAATTCACATGCGGCAATTTCCACATCTGGAGAAGTTTAATGTTCTGACTCAAAAAGAAAAAAGAAAACTTCAGAGAGACAGATCGACGAAGTGACAAAGTTAACAATACCAAGACGTATGGGGTTATTTATAAATCCCTCTACTCGATGTAGTCTAGATTAATATGTAAAGTATGAAGTGGACGGCACACCAGGTGGACAGGTAGGAGGGGGTCATCCAGTGTAGAGTCGTTCACTTGTCTACATAATTTATAAGAACGCGTGCCACGATAAACAGACCCAACAGATTTACAACTGGGTATTGTACCGTAAACCAACAGGTGCGCTAGCAAACTACACATAAACCCTACAGGATACCTCGACAATTGATATCACTTAAAACTGCGACATTGACACAAAATTCGGACCATAGGAAATTTAACACACGAAAATGTAGGTCAGTATATCTCGATCTCAGTTCTAAATATATTTCAAAGAGTGTTCACACTTGTAGACTCTTTGTGTTTGGAGACAGATTGCGTCATACGCAAATTACGTTACACCGGACAACTATTAAACATTCCTTGATATTCTAAATTCTAATGTCATCTTTTGTGTGCACGTAATTCACAATTGCTAAAAATGAAAATACATTTACATCCGCGTTTGTTTAACACTGCCTCCAAATTGTTGTTACGTATTGTGAGAACTACTGTACTATATGCTATCTTGTAAACCATCACCCAACCTGCGAGTAGATTTTCCGAAATGTAGTTATTATTTAGTCTACCAACTTATGCAAGTGATGTTTTAAGGACCCGGAGGTGAATTATGTGGAATATTATCAACACTGCCATAAATCATCCGAAAGATTAGAATCTTAAATATGTTTAACGGGATTTTGGAAAGCACTCCGGAAGATCTCGAAAGAAGGATTATAAATTACGCAAGGGAACTAACCATGTTTTTTTTTTGTATTAGGTGATCAGATAAGTGTACTGCTTGCCATGTATCCAGATCAATTATAGCATACATGCAGACGTTTATGGTTGATGGTTTTTACTGATGCAGGATTCTTCTCTAGGGACAAGGTGCGAAGCCATATGGCCCATTTCGACAGACTTTGATGGAAACCCATAGAGGGGGAGCTAATTCGCTGGAGAGGCACTTGTAGTCCCCCTCCTCATCAGCCTAATGGAAACACAAAATTGTTAGCTTACTAAAACTGATTGATCTATTTTTTTTTAATTCAACTGCATTTAATACTAATTTTTAAAAATAAAAAACAAGTAAAATAAAATTCTAAATTTCACATCAACTGACAACATCATGAAATTTTGTAATGCAAGTTTCTTTAAGATTTCAGTTATCTGTTCCAGTTAAACCTCAAATCTAAATTACAATTTGTTTTAATTTATCAAGCTAACAAAGTAAATGAACACAAATTGCCGTTCAGCTTGTACAACATGTTCCCAAGCTGGGGTCAGATAGGGGAACCTAATAGAGCCCCTCTTATCATTTCCCATCGGCAATTTATCTGTGGTACAAGCAACAGTCTATCAACTGTAAACACTTTACACTGACATTCTGATGACGTTTTTCAATTTTTCAAAAATTTTATGGCCGTCATTCCCAAATATCGTGTGTTAACTAACGATCAGAGCGAGTCGGAATTGCGTGAATCATATTGATTCAAAACTCGGTGCTATTAAACCAGTGCACTCGAGAGATGCTCTTCACTCTGATGGAATAGATGATATAAGTATGTGTAATTGGAAAATGTATGTAAGTAATTTGTTCTCATAGAAAGTTTGGCACCAGGTGTGAAAGGTTAGCAGGTGAGTCGGGGAGGGCGGAGATTAAAAAAAGACACGGGGAATTCACAGTTGTACAATAATAGAAAGTGAATCTATGAACTCTTAACACCGTGTGTTGTGATTGTATGCTAAAACCTTGTGTGTTTACTGTTTATTTTTAATTAAAACTTAGTTCAAGTCTTTGTGTACATCAGGTTATCAATAATTACAAACAGGGTTGGTGAATGAGTGTTATAGATATATAGTGTTGAATTGTATATCTACGACCAGTAATGTTTTAACTACCACTCTAGTTAATCTCGATTAAACCACGTATAGATCCGGGCCTACTTTCACACTGTTATGACAAGAAAATAATTCCCTACATTAGTGAAAATATTTTGGTGTTAATATTTCTGAAACGCTGACAAAAGAAATGTAAATTAGATATGATTTATATAATTAAATCCAGCCAGTTCGAAATTCTGTAGTGTCCTGTAAATGATTGGTCAAACTATCATTAACAAACTGCATTATTGGATGTAAGTATAAGGATTATTTATGTTTATCATTTCTAGGGCCACTGCAATCTTAGATTAAACCAGTTATGACGTAACATTCCAATGGTTGACGTGACCTCAGATGACCTAAAGCAGATGCAACATAAAAAATAGTCTTAAAAATGATTTCAAAACGACCTGACCAGATTCTTTGAATTTTCGAGAAAGGTACTCTGGTATTCAGTGTTGGTTGGAATACTTGGAGATCCTTACAGATAAACACATCAGAACGCATCTCTGTAACTCTGGAAATTGATCTCTGATGAAAGAATTGACGATATTGAACACAAAGGAATGTCGTCATAGGTTTTATACAGATAAAAACACGTCGAGACGACCATTAAGATAACCGTAACAGACTTGTTGTCTGTCAATAGTTTCTGATAATCTGACATTTGTAGAAACCCGACAGCGATACAGAACACATGCTAAGATCAGCACTCATAGCAAACATATTTATCTGTCCACGCTATCGCTATACCCCGCACCTTTATCACACATTTCCAGCACAAGTTTAGATAGACAGCATTCAGAGTGACGACGTTTCTGTAGGTTTAAACTTTCCGAGCGGACAAAGACAGTTAGCAGTTTCTTTAACAAGTTACACAGTGTAGGTATTGAGAGTATCACGCAGTCCACCTCGTACTAGAGTTTAGTGGCTATAGCAAAATTATGAATTTTTAACGACCAATAAAATAAAATAAAACATAATTATGTACTGCAATTTCAGAAATTTCATTAGCAATGGTATCCGTGACCTACATGGGTCAGTTGCCATGTACTGGTTGTTTTTTTTTCTCCGGCTTTACTCCATCACCCAAACCTGTAACGTCCTTAAATGACATTGGCTGTTAATAGGACGTAAAGCAATGACAAGCCAAACCATTCTATAGTCTTTGAAAAAGGGGCCATAACTCTTCAATTCGATATCTCGCCTCACGACAAAATTTTGCTGAATGTGATTAATATTGTACATAAGATCTGTTTTTGGAAACGATTACAATCATACAGACAAATCGGGATCAGCTACGTATTGATAATTCAATGTTAACGCAGCAATCTTCCGTTTTAGCGTGGCGAGTGTTAATTATGAGCTGTAAAAAAAAACTCAAAATACTATTTACACATCAGGATGGATAAAAAGAATTGATTTTCATGTTTCTACGTCTCCTGGAATGGGACCGAAGATAGCTGTTAGATCGATTTTAATTTTTAATATTTTATTGCCTTGACACAGGTTTAAGATATTCTGTCTGGGATCTTGGGACTAAACAACCCCATGTAGAACGTCACTAATTTTCTTAAATTTACAGCTTGAGCTAGCACAGGTGCACACCTATAAAGCTACGTGGATAATTTCCATTAATTTCATTCATAAATTCATTCAGGGATTACAAAATTAGAACCACCAACGGCAAAGTAGAAATAATTTGGATGAAAATGACAGCAACTGTTCTGCTCTAACAGACATAGCTATTACCACCTGTCCGATGAATTTATGCTACAGCTACTTAAACAGTTTTAGACGTATTAGGTTAAGTCAAATGTTTCTAAGAGGCAAAAATCTGGTGTGTAGTGTGGACAAGACCCGGGTAATTACCACAATAATACGGACGTACCATAATGTCTGAATAACATGACGTCACAAACGATGCCAATCCCTGGCGGTTAAAAAATGGTAAATTGTGCGAGGTTTGATCCCCACGTAAAAGAAAGCTGACAAAGCGCCGACAAGAATTTGCTAAAGATAGCTACTGACCTTGACCATATGGTCATCTATATATGTTTGTGAAATTTGATGAAATTCCCTCATGAAATGAAGCCGCATGAGCGCTGACAAGAATTTTCTAAAAACAGTGATTTTTCTAAAAAAAAAAAAAAAAATAAAAATAAAAAAACTGACCTTGCCGTGACCTTACTACTCTGTAATTCAACGAATTCGTCTGATATATTATTGATGTTTATCAATGTGTGACGTTTGATCAGAATCCATCTGGAAATGATGCCATCAGAGCATCGGCAATGATAAGTGTTGTAATCTTGTATCAGACCATAGACTGTCTTACTCTGTATCAGACTAGAGACTGTCTTACTCTGTATCAGAACATAGACTATCTTACTCTGTATCAGACCTGAGACTGTCTTACTCTGTATCAAACCAGATACTGTCTTAATCTGTATCAGACCATGAGACTGTCTTACTTTGTATCAGATCATATACTGTCTTACTCTGTATCAGACCTGAGACTGTCTTAATCTGTATCAGACTAGAGACTATCTTACTCTGTATCAGACCAGAGACTGCCTTACTCTGTACCAGACCAGTGACTGTCTTACTCTGTATCAGACCATAGACTGTCTTACTCTGTATGAGACCAGAGACTGCCTTACTCTGTATCAGACCAGAGACTGTCTTACTCTGTATCAGACCAGAGACTGCCTTACTCTGTATCAGACCATAGACTGTCTTACTCTGTACCAGACCAGTGACTGTCTTACTCTGTATCAGACCATAGACTGTCTTACTCTGTACCAGACCAGAGACTGCCTTACTCTGTATCAGACTATAGACTGTCTTACTCTGTATGAGACCAGAGACTGTCTTACTCTGTATCAGACCAGAGACTGTCTTACTCTGTATCAGACCTGAGACTGTCTTACTCTGTATCAGACCAGAGACTGTCTTACTCTGTATCAGACCAGAGACTGTCTTACTCTGTATCAGACCAGAGACTGTCTTACTCTGTATCAGACCAGAGACTGTCTTACTCTGTATCAGACCAGTGACTGTCTTACTCTGTATCAGACCAGAGACTGTCTTACTCTGTATCAGACCAGTGACTGTCTTACTCTGTATCAGACCAGAGACTGTCTTACTCTGTATCAGACCAGAGACTGTCTTACTCTGTATCAGACCAGTGACTGTCTTACTCTGTATCAGACCAGAGACTGTCTTACTCTGTATCAGACCAGTGACTGTCTTACTCTGTATCAGACCAGTGACTGTCTTACTCTGTATCAGACCAGAGACTGTCTTACTCTGTATCAGACCAGTGACTGTCTTACTCTGTATCAGACCAGAGACTGTCTTACTCTGTATCAGACCAGTGACTGTCTTACTCTGTATCAGACTATAGACTGTCTTACTCTGTATCAGACCAGAGACTGTCTTACTCTGTATCAGACCAGAGACTGTCTTACTCTGTATCAGACCAGTGACTGTCTTACTCTGTATCAGACCAGTGAAAATATTTCTCTTGTATCAGACCAGAGACTGTTGTACTTTTGTATCGGACCAGCTCTGTGAGACTTGTTCCATATAATTTATCAGTGCAACAACTTCACCCGTTCTAAACAAACACTACTCTTAACATTTCAAAATAAAATAAAAATGTTCACGTGTACGTATGCAATGGAGACATAATACATTTTGATGTTTTTAAATGCTTGGAGTATTCAATGTGTTATCTATCAATAGAACTTTAAACCACACCTACCTTGAAACTAGAAATCCACAGTAAAACTATTGAGTCATCAGCATTTATACCTGTACTTTTCAAAATGACGTAATCCAGTTATGAATGAATCAAACGTTGATTTCCTCAGACAGGTTCTACGAACATCCGAGTTGACATTAAACACTGTCTTTTCCTACACTAGCTGTCAGGTACTGTACATATTCGATGAACTGGTATACATATGTAAGGCTCGTGTGTATACCTGTGTTAGTCTAAATCCTGTGTACCTGTCTAAATTAAGTCCTTTGTCAGACACCTTCTTCAACCTTTTCGGCTCAAATGCCGGGTTTCCTTGTTATGGCGTTCACGCCTCAGTGAATTTGCATGCCCTTAATGTTGGTCGGGATTGAAGGGACCATCACTCCCCCTTAACTAGCCAAATCTGCCTCGCGTGATACCGTCTAGGGAATAAGATACAAGCTTGTCAATACTGTGGAAATATAGACAAAGTCTATTGTTCGTGCTTACGTTAGTTGGAAACAGTGCCGAGACTGGTCGGTGAGCTTGCCTCACAGGGTACAGTCTTGCTGAACAGATAATTCACACCGATACCACGCACTCACGGTTGTGCGATTAGCTTTAAAACTCTATGCGAAAACAATTTTATCGGGCACGAACTTTTTAGTAAACATATTTATCTTTTTCTGAAAATATACTTTCCGTGGTTGAAAGCAATCAGCGTCAATTAGAAACTTTAGAATCACAACTATTTGTCATAAAAATTACTGAATTTTCTCTTCGTTTTTAAGGAATGTTAAGCTAATAGAAAAAAATGAACCTATAATCTTCCGTGTGATCCAGTGCTCGGCAAATTCTTTCAACCACGTGTAAAAATAACAATATGTCTTCTCTGTTTTACAAAAGCTTACGAAGATAAATCTGTGTTAGCATGTTCCAGCTGTTTTGTTTATTTCAATGCTATCTCTTCGTCTTGTAACACTGGCTGTGCCAGATCTGTCGATAACAATCAACAGGGACGTCATCAAAATGTCATCGATACCTGGTCATTTTAACAGTCCGAGGGGAGGGGGTGCAATTTATTAGCATGAAAAGAGGGACACGTCACACTACTAGCTTGTACCATAGGTGTTATCGGTTGTGATCTATATATAGGAACAGCATGGCTCACAAATCAAATTGTAATTTAACCGTCAGAATAATAATGCGCCTGTTTATCTATGTTAATAGAAGAGTTGTATCGGTTGAAATCTCTTTTTCAGATGTTTATCCGTGTTTTTCACCTGTTGATTTATATATTTTACCTGTGAGGTATAAACCGGTCCCACACAGAGTGGATACAAATGTAACAACGATAGAACGTAACAGAGCAAACAATTCGACAACCTCAAACACAATGTACAAATAAAATGGCCTTCCCGTATATACATATAAACTCATAATTATAAGGTTTGTGTGTGACACGTTATCACGAGACAACATGGGCCTCACCCAGTGACCCTTCAGAGGAGCTAATAAGAGTCCTTCATCCGCTTGACGAGTGGGCGATTGTGTGTAGTGAATCCAAACATTTGCTTTCAATCGTTTAAATAGTGAACTATGCTAAACATGCAGTATTTAGTCATAAAACCTCGTGGATTAGCGTAAAAAAACAATCTGATATTCTGTGGCACAGTCTTGTTAGGCTTGTGCCGACTATCAGAGAACATATGGAGAGTTATTTAGATATTTTAAATGTTAAAACAGAATGTATTTTAAACATATTACATCTTGGTTCATTTCTTACAATCTTTATATATTTCTAATTGGTAAATCATGAAACTTCGGATTCAGTTATAAATACAACGTTTTAGTTATGAAAAGCCGGCGTGGTTGCGTGGGTAGTATATAAGTGGACATGCAGCACTTAAGAAGGGCACGCCCACATGGGGCGTGGTCGTCGGTATTCAGCAAAATTGCAGGTAGTTCGTAAGTAGTTGTTAATCTCAACAGACGTGTATTGTAAAAATTTCGACATATCGATGAACTTGTCGATAGTGTCCTTGTCATCTTGTCATTTGTGTCAGATCTACTACATGAGAAATTTATTTTGGCGATGTCGAAAAGACTTAATAATGAAACATTACAGAAACGTTTTAAAGAAAAATAACAAAAACAAAGCGATGGTAGATGTCGCTTATCATCGTGTAACCTTACTTTGGATAATACGATTTACTTCGACATATCTAGATATATTTCATATTCCGTTCGATTCCTTCACTCGTGTTTCCCAAACTTTCTGCTGGATATGTTCAAATTCTGTACCTCTTAAGCTTTTTGGAATAAATTGCCATGTACTGAATGGTAGGTGTTGTGTTACGTGTTCTGTCGCTTTAATAGGAAAGTTCTGTTTAACTTAGGTACTGACTTGTGATAATGAGCAGACATCCCTGTTCGTCCGATGGAGAGGATAAGTCTCAATGTAATATGGAATATAAAAAACGACTCAATCAATTTATATCTACACGAATTTTCACAAAGCATTAGTTGTTAGTTTCAAAAAAGTATTTTGCAGTGCGTGTTCGGATATACCTTTTCAACTCTCTGTCTATCTTAGAAACGAGTGTCATTTGATAACCTGTTCAAACTGTTGGTTTTATTCATGACGTAAATCTTATAAGGACACGAGAGTTATTCCCCTTACATCAGCTTCACGGAGAAAACTAGTATATAAATTAAGTGCTATCGTCGGTAAAAGACGATATCAGATATTGAATTCTATATGAAAACGTGAACTGTTGTCTGAAGAGTTTGTCATTTGCTCTCATCGATTTCCCCAATATATACACCAGGGAGAGCTAGATCGACCGAGTTTCAAACTGGCGGCCGTCAACTTCGAAAACAAAAATTTGCTACACACTTTTAATGTAAAATCGAAACTGGTGATATCGTGATTGGAGCCTACAATCGCCTGAACTTAAAACGGAAGTTGTGAGCTGGTCGTCCTCTAGTCACGACTGGATCTATTCAGTATGTATACAAAAAACTGCACCAGCAAAACTCAATAGCAGACCGTTTTTATTTGGCGATAAACCCCTCTCTTTATTTGCGCTCAAATGTGATTAATGTATAAATGTATTTTAGCATTTTTAGCTTTGTCGCTCAGTTCTTGTTTTGAACTGGTCTAATTGATTGAAAGGTTTGGTTTGATGTTGGCCTGGAATGAAAAATTCGTTTTGTCAGCCGTATTGCACTGGAGGCGCATTCCTGGAGTGCGACATGAAAATGTCAGTACAGAGCTAGAAAGGACCAAAGAAATCAGAACGAGATATAATCAGCGCCATTGTGAGCCATATCTATGTACATGCTGATATGTATAATTAATTTACATGGTTTTGACTACCATTACGCGATATGCAGTTGCTAAAACCGATTCTGTTTTAGAACACAGTCGGTTTTTTTCATTGTATGTACAAGGACATGTTTTATGAAAGAGGTCACGCGCATATGACGTATCTCTCACGTGGTAACTACAAAATAAAATACTGGTACGCTAAGACGTTGATTTTCGGATTATTTTTCTAAAAGTCAAGTGTTAACAACACTGCGAAATGAGTTAAGTAAGTTTAGTAAATTTTGAATTGAATTTTTTTATTTGCCTTACCTGCCTTGCATGCTATAATAATTGTTTCATTTCTAGGCGAAGCAGCTTGAAACAGAGAAGTCAATTCAATTGTATCTTTGAATAGAAAATGTAATAGAACATTCTTACGTCTCATTTCCAGGTGATGTATCTGTATATGTCGGATCAAAATAGCTATACTGCATACTAAAATACATGGTGTTGTAACATTTACTAGAAGGGAGGTAACTCTGTTAAGTTTCAGCATTTTTGTCATTCCCACGAAATGATAAGTGTTTAACAGAAATAAAACAATATCGTGAAAAAAGGACTTGTCCTTCTACCAAAATCCATATTTAATTTTTACATCTATAGTTCCGCTGATGAAAAAACCATTGTTAGTAGTGTTACAATTATTGTTTATGAATACATGTTTATTTCAAAAAATAAATAAAAACATCACAGTGCCAGTACAACGTGACATCACCAGACATCAGGATTCGTCTAACGTATATTGAACATTACGTGTATTTACTGTGTGTAATCTGACTAAATTCAGAAGTGTATTACTAGTTCAGGAACCGGCAAAGGAGTGTAGAAAATAGTGTATACTAATTGAGGATGTTTCTCTGTGTTACAAGATGAATGTTTAAGATGATAAAATACAAGCGGTGAGCTCCTTTCAGTTGGCATTCCTCGGCATTACGAACACGAACTGGATAAAGACAAATTCAACCTGAAAAGTTAATGCGCTTAGTATTGAATTTTCCCTTCGCCAGAATCGCGGAAGTGGGATATACCAATAGTGTACACTATTTAACTTAAACAGACTGTCCCTAGGCTGTACTAGATCGTCTCTAGGTTTTCCCTAGACTGCCCCTGGACTGAAGCTGTCCTTGGACTGTATGCTATCCTCAGACTGGACTGTCTTTAGGTTGCCCCTAAGCTGTTACTAAATCGTCCCTGGACTGTCAGTTGCCCTTAGGCTGAAGGCTGTGTCTAGACCGTTCCTGGACTGTTGGTTGCCCCTAGGTTGAGACTGTCCCTAGGCTGTTCCTAGACTGTCATAGGCTGTCTATGGACTGTAGGCTGTCCCTAGGATGTAGGCTAAACCTGGGCTGTCCGCGGCACATAATGACCACAAGTGACCAAGTGCAATGTGCATTGGACCAATGTGCAAGAAAACATACAGTAACATTAACATTGTTCTGGTTTGTTAACATGGCAGAACTTACTTGGATTGACAAAGGTTTATAAGGTGGGTGTCGTCAATGAAGCAGAAGACGCTTACTCTTCCGGAACACCTCGTATTATTCCCCTTCTCCTTATTTTTCATGATTCACCGTGTAAATCATTCTTTCGTTCATTCGTCTCTCCATTTCCCCCAAAAGAACCAGAATAGCATATGCACAATTTTAATTACAATGCCAACTCATTTATATATGCATAATAAAGAACAGATGGTATTTGACTTAAAATTGTAGTAATTAGCATTACAGTGATAAAAGGTCTAAATTTATGGATGTATGTGATACACATGTAAGCGAATAAGGCGAATACTGAAATATGCGTATAAGTACCGATTAGAATATGCAATATCTATTGATCCTTAAGGGAATGTAGACACGCATTTAGTAAAATACTAGTATTGTCAATGTTTGAAATAGAACACCACAACTGATCACGTCAATTTTCAGTATGACTACACTCTATTACAAAGTGTGTTGAAATATCCTGATGTACAATATCGCATTTGTCACATAGCTCTGCGCTTTCATTGGTATAAACAGTTACAATTATTTGATTTTTCTAGGTATTGTTGCTATATTTTCTATTTACAGCTTGGTATAATTTCCACAAATTCTACATTTGACCAACAATAATGTATAGAGTTCTCACAAGCTATCCCGACAAGCTACTGGTTATAGCGATTAAAAAAACCTTTTCAGGTTAGATATTAATTATCTAATCTAACGGATCTAGAAGTAGCCGTTTTTCCGAGGAACTAGCCACGTCAATTCTAGTTTTAATGCTGAAACTTTGAATTGACTTGACACTAAAATTCTAAGATCTTTCTTCTTATTTAATCAGTTATGTTCTTTGTTGATGGTATAAATCACAACCATATAAAAAGGATGCTTATACCTTAGTTATTGTAACAACTGTTAATGGATTAAAAGTTTACAAGTGAGTCAACAAACCTTATAAGAACTGTTGTACCACATTTCAATTGCTTTAGCATGCGACTTCAGTTCTGTTTCGTGGACACAAATTTAAGTTCAATGCAACACCAACACGTGTAATGCTTTCAACAATTAGTAATGCTTGACTGTATGATATTACATCTTTGTGTAAAGCTTGCTTTCTACCCATTTAAAATACAGACAGCAATTTTGTTTTTTGTTTTTTTTTGTTGACAGAGAATGAAAATCTCTATTTATAGACATATTAGTCATCAATCTATTCTCGCCATGAACCAAATTTTACCAACGTTGAAGAAAATGTTAATCAATTCTACACATAACATGCCATTTTTTCCCGATTTTTTCGAAACGAATTTTGTTGATCTTTCTAGAAAAATCTGAGTGCAAAAATATATCGCGACCTTACTGACCGAAAGCATGCATTGGCGAACCTTGGCGAAAAGTCAGCGACAAGTAACTTTCGAAAATCCGAATCACTAACAAAGCATTTCTATGGTGGCTGATTCGGGACATCGTAATATCGCTTCGTTTAATGGGAAGCGATATTGCGATATCACGATAGCGCGATGCGAGACCACAATAGTGCGATGCGATCTGGTGATATCGAATCGTGCTATCGTGATATCGCATCGTGTTATCGTGATATCGCATCGTGCTATCGTAATATCGCAATCTCACTTCCCATTAAACGAAGCGATATTACGCTGTCCCGAATCAGCCACCATACATTTCTGTCGCCAACCTGTGTTGAAATACAGAGTCAGGTGACAGGTGTCCCTTTACACGACATGAATTTTACATCAATTTTTAAATCGTTGATAAAAATCAATTTCTTCAATTCAAATATTCAGATATTAATTTAATACTAAATACTGACCTTGTTTCATAAAAAGAGTTTATGACTGATGACCATGGCTAACAAAGCCAGTCTATATATTGTTGATTTGGTTAAGATTTTGTCCCTAAATCACAAGTTTGACCGTTTATGAAGCTACTTGTAATGTCAAACAATATAAAAAAGTTTTGCTACAGTTAAAAAAAAGCTACGAATGACGTAATCGATCCATTTTCTAAATTGGATCTCACAAACTATTGTAATTTGCTAGATAGATTTTTTTCAAGTTAGCAAATTGCTGTTTATATAACCCATCCAAGAAGAAAATTGACTTAAAATGAGAAAGGTGGGTTTTAAAGCTACATCGTAAACTGTTAGGGTCATCTTTAGATCCCTATGACCTTTGGGCAAAGTATAAAAAAAATTCTCATTTCCAACCTTATAGTATTTGTTCATACTTAACAAATAACGTTTCAAGAGCAAAGGATTCGTCGCGTGACGCAATTAACTATAATTCAAAAACACCTTGTATACCCCACGGTTCGTGTTCAGTGCTACTTTCATATACTATTTTTGATTGGCAATCACAAACATTACTAGCTAGATCTGTCTAGTTAAGCAAATTTCTTCTTCATATATACATGTATATCATACTAGAGGCGACGAAGACGTCGCTTCAGTTGAGTTTTAATAGTATTGATTTAAACATATTTTATTGAACAATTTCAATGGGTATAAATTTCCCAACTTATATCAAGCCCTTTTCCAATAAAGTTTGACAAAATACATAATGACAAGACAAAACGACATGTTTAATAGCACATGAATTGTATTGTATTCAATTAACAAGTTACGTGACCAAATATAAGTACTTCTTTTCACGGACTTCTTCGCAGATTTTATGCAAACAAAACGAAATTTCATTATAAAATACATTTACATCAGAAATGCCAGCATTAGCTATAGGTACCTGTAAAGATCAGTAGATCCATTGTTAATGCATTTTCCCATTTTAACTTGACCTATTTAAGACGCAACATTCTACAAAACCATTTATTCTCAATATAGCGTTCATGTTCGTGATCAAATATATTCACTTGTCTGTCATTTATACTACAGCCGATGGCGGTGTTATGTCCTATGGTAGGGAATACGTGTGCCTAGGATTTTAACATGTTTACTTACTTCATACTTAAATTATCTAGCAAGAGAAAAATCTTCTATCATTGTCGATAAACTGCCATACGTTCATATCGCCTAGTATAAATACTCTTCCCTTATCAGAATAAACAGCAAACCCTCCTAACATTGTAAAAGGTAAAGTCACTTCCCTAGGACTCCCTCATTGCTAGGTACCGGATACCATTCCTAAATGGCTGGAAAAGATAATAGAAGTCGTGTTAACAATGATAAAAATCGAAAATAAATGTTCTGTGAAGGTGACCTAACTAGACATCTAACACTTGACATCAAATATTCATAATCTGAAACTCGACATGCCGCATTCCAAATTCATGTCGAAAAGCTGGACATACGATATCCAGTCCTGTCTGTGAGTTATTTTTGTCCTCATATCAAACTTTTTTTTTTGTATTTGTGCAGTGGTGCATTCGCCATGAAATAAATAATGTACGTTTCGTCTAAAACATAAACCACTACACTGCTGTTCATTTTCGTCCCTTTTGTGAAAGTTGCGGCAATTGTTTTCCTGTACACAGAATTCAAATTAGAATGCCACATGTCCAATGTTAGATGCTGAGGCAACCCATGGGGAAAAAAATCACAGTTAAGAAGTACCTTTTTATATGCATCCATACCTCTCTTACGCCCCCCCCCCCTCCCCACCTTCCATTCAGTATACTATATACATAATATGGTCTCTTTATGTATGTTCACCCTACTGTAAATATCTAAAACAGCAAAAGATATTGAACACATTTGATCAGTAAATTGTGTTCACCTAAATTATTCGGTATCGTTATGTGGGTCTCCGAAATAGTTGGATATATCAACTGTCTCTCCTTTGCCATGTTTTGATTTAACTCCGGTATACAACAGTTAAAGAAATAAATGATCAAATTTCACTTTCTGTGTAATTTCTCGGTCACGTTTTCTGTCCTTAAATTAATATTCATTTTATATATTACATAAACAATGATCGAATAACGAATGCATTTCATAAACATTCACAGGAAAAATTGAATTTGACTTTGGAATATCATTCAATCCCTTTTAAGAGTTAAAAAACATAATGTAATTATATTTTATGAACACTTGCGTCCTCATACTGTAATCATATGTATCTTAAAAGAATCTTTCCACGATCACCGATTCAAACGTGTTTGTGTTTAGGCTAGTCTATTACCAAAAATAGCCAACAGAATTAGTGTCTAGCGTGCACAGTTTTTTTCTGCATCCAAATTGAACATTTGTTCAACAATATGCAAATAAAGGAAGTCTATTGTTTTTTTTTGTTTTTGTATAGTTTTTTTTTCAAGTTTATTGGATCTTCAGATACATGAAAATGTATAACATGAGGTAAAACAATACTATATCAATAGATACGTGACAAAATGGATGGTAACTGAAAGTCGTAACGCTTCACTGTATTTTGTTAGGACTATTCAAAGTACACAGTACTTTCATAGATCAGACTGATAACTACTAGAACAATACGATTTACTTATATAAATCAAGATGGTAGCATAACATTACGCTATATTGGGTTACCATAGTGTTACTTCAAAATATTTTGTTAAGACTTTAAAATAAACAGGATGCATTTAGTACTTTCAATTTTCATATTGATCGCAATTAGTACATTCAAATACACTTTAATATAACCAAAGGGCATTAGGTACTTTTGTATATCAAATTGGTTTCATTAATCCACATTATTTAAGGATAACATAGTATTTTGTTTAGACTTTGACATAAAATGGGATATTAAGTATTTATATCAAACTGACAGCAATTTGCACATTATATACACTTTGCTATTATAACACCACGCTGTTTAAAATAAACAGAGGGCATACATTTAAATTGTTATTTTAGTAATACCAAGCAGCCCCTATTTATGTCACTTATTCTTATTTATTTGTTTTCTCCCCTTGAAATCCAATCAAAATTAACTGCTAATCATTATTTTACATTTCAATGTAATAGGACTAGGTTACTAGAGGTTGTTCCAATCACCTGTCCCAAGACACCTCGCCTATATATCAAGCAATCTTAAGTGCTTTAGCCCGAGTAGTTATGTACCTATCTTATATAATATTAGTGAAATTATTTAGCATTGCTCATTCATGTATAAGCCAAAGTTTATTGTATACTACATGTTGTTTGGTTTAAAGGTTTGCATATGTTTATACCTATATACCTATATTTGTCGCAGAAATAGCTCGACTGAACTGCTGTTTGTATGTTCTGTTATATTTGACGTAAAGTAAATATTGTATCCTTTACATAGAAATGACATATAGTAACACTACATGCCACCATTTAATTACATTCCTTAATGTATTTATGTAACTATAGCATTTTAGACAATGTTTAAATACTACATTTGTTATCAATGTTAAATATATTAGAATCAGTTTTAATGTTCTATTTTCCGAATATTTTGCACGTGAGTGCACGTGGATTATGATAATCCATTGTTGTTGACGTTAACATTATCTCCTTAACTTATATTCTAAGTGTAAGCGACTTAGAGCCACGATACTTTCTTATTATAACTGGATTTATAAGCATTGAAATACACCGTACATTCTTATATGCCCTATGTAACTGTTTAAATATAATGGTGAACAATGGTTTGCCTGTCTGCGTAGTTGTCCGCTTATTGACAATATCAAATCTACATGTACTTACTAACTGGGAGTAGAAACCTGTATATCAAGTGTATCTTGGATAAATATGTATTTAATTATATTGTATTAATATGTCTTTGTGCTGTCTGTTGTCAACTTTAACCGTGACCATTGCTATTATTGCACCGTTAGAAGTACGACTTTCATGAGTGTTCCTTGTGACAAGACCTTTCCGGTGGTACCAAAATTTTTGATCATGTGACCTTGACCTTTGACCTACATTTGTACAATTTTTATAATGGCCATAACTGTTTGACGAAAACTGTCAAATTATTACCACAATGGAGACATAAGTGTTTCACAAAGCGTACAGTCCACACAGTACTGTTTTAATGTCCCGCTCCGGAATTTTATTGCAACCGGGGGCGAAGTGTTTCATAAACACATTTTATCTATTCTGTAATGCTTGTCTTCTTTCCCCTTAACCATTTAATATTTGTCCCTGACTAATTACAACCATTTCATTGATGATACCTTGGGTTAATCACACAGGTGGATGATGAGAAAGCCTAGCAAAAGCATCTGTCTTTACTGAACTATCACGATCGATCTTAATGTCATTTGATAAAACAAAATCAATAAACAGCTACCAGTTTATAAAAACAAAACATTAGCATCATCTTGATGCCGACCATTAACAATTAAAATACCCAGTCACTCTTCAAACATCTAGTCATTGTCCACCAAATCGATATATATATATAATGATGTATTGATCTTTTTGACATAATGAAGAAAATCTGATAACGCATATACCGAGAATTTTCCAACAGGATTAGAACTACCTGCTTCACTGGTTTGGCAACAATCCCTAATCCCGTGATTATAATTCTTCCTTGTGTATTTTAACTTGAATTACTGAACACATAAATGGGCCTATTTCATCTGTTTTCTCAGGTATTGTTTATAGGTGACCTCAGGCGTCTTATACTTGGACGGATTTTAACCCTTTCAAATGTTAAGTGACGAAAAAAGTTGTGGCCTTTTGACAACTGAATAAGTTCACTACCATCCTGAACTAAACTTCAGAATAGTTATTTATGTCAATCTGTGTGTTTACTGAAAACAATATCCTTCAAGTACACGTATGTCGAAATGTTTTTACGAGACAGTATTAAATGGTTGAAAAAACTGCAATATTTTGGTTCAAAGCAATAACTTGCGCTACAAATAAAAATTGCGTGTCTTACTGCCGTCTATGCACATATCAGGTGTTTTAAAAACCTTTTTGTGGTAATTCAAAAACTTATCTTTGTACACGCGATATCTCCAGAACCACCATATAAAGCCCTTATGTCAACATCATTACCCCAACCCCTTCTCCCCTTCCTCCAAATATTTACTTCAAAACGTTATAAACTAAAATAATTAAAAATATCTTATTCGTGGCTATGTGAAACACACAAATCATGGTAACGACGATATTGATCACGGAATAATTTCTGGCAGGGGCGGAAGCAGGAAAAGGGGCCGAGAGGACCAGAAGTGGGTACCACTGAACGGGGATATGGGGGCCTCCCCCAGGAAAGTTTCAGATTCTATTTATTTTGTTTCGTTACCTAGATTAGCTACATTATTGACAAAAACTCCACAGAATTTAGAAAATTGCTTCGCGATCTGTTCATTTACTTGCCACTGTCGTCGTAATACAGGGATCTACAACATGAGTGCATTCAATCTGTCACCCAGTTGTGGAAATAAACTTTCTAGAAATGTCATACGCGGAGTGCAATAATAGCATCGCATCCTTTTTCCTCGAATATTTGGTTTCTCTATGTCTGTTTTCCAACTGTACGTCCTTCTGTAATGGTTTCATTCGCAACGTTTACTTGTCAGTCATTCTCTGGAATATTTTCCTGAACTCTTGACTGGATTCCCTCCTAACAATGCGATGACACAACTGAAGTGATTGGCACAAGCATTTTGTGTAGCCAAAAATGTAAGTAGCCGTGTAGAAGGCAGCAGTTAATTTGAAACTACGGATTTAGTGTAATAGATCTTGAGCTCCAGTGTTGTGCCATACAGATTCACATGAAATGTGGACGTCATGGTCAACGTATAAAAGTATATGTTCAAACGTAGTAGTGGGAATATTTTTTACATTTATAAATATCTTTTATGAGAGCGTAGCTCTTCAAAGTCTAGAGTTTGCGAACTGCAATCAGTGACTAGACTGAGTTGTTTCCCTTTTCATATGTGTTTCCTTTAACTATGTATGGTTCAAAAAAGAGTCTCGCTCAACATGCCCTTGAATTTTTTTTGGAAAATATAACAAGCGTCTGTAATCCGGTTTTAGTACGACTTCATTCATTGATACCATACTATATTTTCTTATTCATTCAAAGAATATTTCACCTTCAATCTAAGTATTTTACTTAGTAAATATACTGAAACCAGATGAGTAGTATTACAAATACGCCAACATAATCACATCGACATATCAAAAACTATATTCAACTTTAGATTTTTAACAAGGCGGCATGACTACTAAAATTATTTGCTTTATTCATAAATGAATTAATAAGTTTACTATTTATGCCTTATTTCAGCCTTTTCCCCCTGTTTCGGTAAGTATAAAATCAGCTCTTTTTAGACTTTGCACTTTTCATCTTGATTGAATGCTTAATTTGCCACTTACATGCATGTTACCTTCAACACTGCTTTCCGTATCACACGAGCGCAAGCTGTTGGCGATCCATTGCCACAGATACTCTTCTCCGTTTGCTATTTGCTTGTAGTGTACATTCAGCAAATTCTAATAAAAATGAGAAGAGACGTCGCCATAAACGATGGTTTAAAACAACAAAACTTCAGGTTATGAATCAATCAATTAATATAGTTACTGGTAGTGTACTAGAATTGTTGGGAAAACAATTAAGCTCGGCATTGAATAACTGGATAATCAAAACAGTATTTAAGTTTTATATTTTCACAATTATAATGTGTACGATTATAATAACAGAATTACAGTTTATTGTGTGTATTGGACATTATTCAAAAAAATCTTTTGTCAAGACAGGAGAAGACACTGGTGAAACTACCTGACGACCAAGATGGCTACGAGTATTAAATGTTCTTCTGTTATCCATTAAAGTATTTAGTTTACACTGCCATATTCACACGATCAAACTGAACCTAACTGAATGGTGAATCACTGCTTTTGTAAAATATTGTTGAAGTCGTATTAATATATGTATTTGAAATTTCTTTCGCAAATAAAAATGGCTGACATGAGACTTCCACTCAAGGGGTCTATGTTTGGAAAGCAAACCTTATCCTCAAAGATTTTCAACGTTCGTGAATTAACTGTGATATTTTGTCATTGTTAACATATTCATGTTTTTGTTGCTATTTCATTGACCTCGTTTTGGTGCCGTGAAAGATGAATACCAAATCCTCTTTTAGCTTTGTCGTTAACAACAGAACACGTCATTACTGACCACGGACTGTTTGCAATCTACGGGTGGGCGGTGAGTGCAATCAATAACGAAGAAACAAATCTATTATCATGTGACCTCATACATTGTGGGTAGAGCAGTTCAATCAATACCGAGAAGGGTTCGTGTGACCTCATATACAAGTGTCATACAAAACGGTTTTACAAACCTTTCACCTTACGACTCATGTCCGTCAGACGTTCACTGTTACCTCGGGTTTTTTTTAATGCAAATATGATAATAAGTCATATGTTTATATTCATTTTTAGCATGGTATGCTTTCACCATAAGGTAAAAATGAGATATTCAACTTGGATGAAAAATGATTACCATTTATATGGTTATTAATCAATTTATACCCAAAAGAAGTATGATCGAAATGACATCTTGCATTCTTTAGATATAAACCGGTTTTATTTTACAAGTTCATATTACACTGAAGCCAATGTGTAATGACGGCAAGCAGAATGGCCACACCTACGAACAATTATAAAGGAATCCTCGGTCATTCGAGGAGAAAAGCGTTCCAAATCCATATGTCAATAATCTATTTATATACCCGATTCGCTCCATTGCCTGCCAGCGCCGTCCGGTTTTCTGTTTTAGTTACAACCCGTAGGAGATTTCAGAGGACGTTTACCGTGCCACCAAACAAAATAGGTATGTAGTACTTTCTTAAATAGAACTGACATCAAAATTCTGAAATTTTCTCCTTGCAAATCTGACAGAAAGACCAACAGGTCAGTTTTATTGCTAAAAATGCATGACATGGTTCTAATCAAGACACACGTGAATATCAATTACTAAGCTAATGCGATCGATATTGACCTATTTCAACTGTTGTATGGCCACATGTATTAGACTGAGTGTATTTAAACTACATACCGTGGTACACCTTGGTATAAACATATCTCACATACCAGACGCGACAATACTATATTATATCATATATACCTCAATTCTAAAAAGGAAATTGCAGGAATTTTTTCTTGTTCCCATGCCAAAATCTTTCCAGTTGATATCTTGCCAGTGTTGATCGTTACCATTATCCAATTAGAGAAAAGATCAACACATAGGTAAGTGTTCGGTATTTATGCTGTCTTTATCATGATAACAAAGCTATATCTCTTTCATTTTCGATCATTTAGATTCTAGTATTTTTGTTTAGTTTTCATTAAAATTTTTGTAGTTAACTCACATCTATTTTGTCACATGAATATTCGTCGTGTAATAGATGACCTAGATAATCAAATTGTGTATTGGATACTGAGATAGCTAATGGGTAGTGAAATGGGCGTGAGTGTACACAAAGGGTATATTCATTTCTCAAGTTATAGTACATCCAAACAATTGTCACGTGAGCCCTAGAATTCATTTTTTTTTTCAGCGTGAAAACATTCTTTTGCACCTCCATCCAATTGGTAGGATGAAATAACCATATGTCTGAAAAGGGTTCTTTTTAAGGACGAAACAGAAAAATACATTGGCTGATTTCTGGCAATTTCGCTTTGTGTCGTTAACGGGGGCCATAGGTGAAGCTTAACAAGCACATTCATTAAAGACATATATGGCAAAGCAATTCTTTCTTATTATTTAATGCATGTTTAAAATACTTGGCCGAGTCCAAACGGAAGCCCGCCATACAGTCCTACCTCAGTACCAGTACCAGTCATAAATATTGCTAGTATAATATATATACGTTATAACCTCAGTCATATATACTGTCAGTACTATATATGTACATATATACTGTCAGTGCTATATATATACGGTCATGTCTTCGTTATATATGCTGCCAGTATGTTGCCAATACGATCTGTACTACCAGTACTTTGTGTGTGACTATATATATATCAAATAGCTGTTATGTCATAATTGCTCTTTCTATATTTTAACTGGGCGTGGACATTACCTGTAACTACCCCGTATGTTACCTGTCGTTGTCTTATGAGACAGTCTCTTATGAGACCGTTAAAGATAACTTGAGATTTGTCACTTTTGTAATGCCTACTTGCATGGACCTAAAAAGAAAAATAGAAAATAGACAGTCATGCTTCAAATAACCGATTATATCTAAGTCATTTTGAAAAAAAAATTAAAGAAATTCCAAGTACAACAGTGTACAAGCAGATACAAAGTATATATATCTATGCAAAGACATGAAACACAGATTTCGCAACCGTGTCTTTGTTTCATGTTCTATGTATGTGATGTAGCATGACAATTCCCCTGTCGCTGTTACTTCATTGCTCATATACTTATTTTAATACTACTCGGCCAACGAACACTTGTTTGTCAGAATCCAGTAACAATATTGAAACTGACCGTATATATTGCTTTCTATTCCTTCTCACTCTTTCATGATTTTAGAGTGAACGAGATATTTGCTCTAATGGCGTAAGAGTGCAATTTTCATCTTTTTATCACACTAAACTTTTCTGCAGATGACACAAAGAAATTTCGTTACTGACAGCTTACGATCTTAAAAGAAAGACTTGATATAAGAATTTCAGAACAAAATCCTGTTGTTAAAGACAAATGTTGCAGATCTGGTTTATATTAGAAAATGTGTTCTATATCAACACAAAAGGAGGTTATGTTGTAAGTTTCAGATAAAAAAACTTCAAGTATGAGGGAAGACTGATTTCAATACTAACGAGTCTCTAGCTGTCCTCTCAAACAAGGGTTCCGATTTATCTCTATAACACAACATAATATCATACGATGTTACCTCAGTGATATATACTATATTTAGTATTACAATAGTGAAAGATTATATCATGTATATCTCAATAATTTTGATTTGAAATTATCGTGAATCCATAATTGACATAACATTTTTCTGTACCAGTGTACGTGCATATATCTAGTAACTTTTCCAAATATAATGTGATTAAATTTCAAATATCTATATCATGACTTTACAAAGATTGTGCAAAAGATACACAAGTGAATAACGCCTTTCAACAATTTAGAATCAATTGCAGTGTTGCCAAATAATGGATTAATCTGCACCATACGGCTGTTTTGTCCTATGATGCTGAGGGCCGAAGTTTGAAACCTAGTAAGCGACTGTTAGTGACCGAAAAAAGTCAAAATCGAGATTGGGAGGTGTTCTAGCCACATGAATTTCATAATTTTCATATATCAGATAACAAAGTCAAGTAAATGTGTATATTCTCGAACTAAAACGTGGCATGCAGGTTACGGCAAACCTTTGGGACTAAAAGTCGACCAGCACCTAATGTCAGTATCATGTAATAAGGTTTTTAAAATTCCTTTCCATTTGATATACAATTTTCGGAACTTGTCACGATTCTCTCTCTCTCTCTCTCTCTCTCTCTCTCTCTCTCTCTCTCTCTCTCTCTCTCTCTCTCTCTCTCTCTCTCTCTCTCTCTCTCTCTCTCTCCCCTTATCTATCTCTCACCCCCCTCCATTTTTACATTTAAATGGATACATTCTCATATCA
Organism: Ylistrum balloti; assembly: GCF_031769215.1. NCBI lineage: Eukaryota > Metazoa > Mollusca > Bivalvia > Pectinida > Pectinidae > Ylistrum > Ylistrum balloti. Next base: position 858,752 of record NW_026782437.1, read on the forward strand.
AATGAAACTCCAGCAAAATTCGGAAGATTCTATAAGACATGTATATTATGATATAATGACTGAGTATCGTTCAAACTTACAAAGTGATACATGAATTGTCTTACACACTTCTAATGTAATATATTCGTGTTAGAACTATTGGCAATCGTACAAAACTTGTTAAGAAATTTGATAAAAAAAATATAAAAAAAACCATGAACGTTAGCGATTATTAAAGTTGAGTCACTAACCCGAGTCAGTTCAAAAGGTTCCTTGGGGGAGATTTTTCAGTTATTTGTTCTTCATCAGTATTTAATGAAAAGTGCACCAATTGCTTAATGAATGTGTATATGCGAATATTTATCGAGCTAACAACATGTTTTGAAGCACTACCTTATTACCCTGTAATCAATACTTCTTTTTAAACAAATATGTATTTGTTTAAGGCGTATGATCTATCTAACACTGTCAACCATCAACCCCCCAACCCCACCCCACCTCCAAATCAGGTCAACACCAATAAGAACACTACTCAAGAGGCGACGCTTTCATTTACTCTTTATATACATATTGACATTTCAGGTGTGTAAGACGTCTGTTTCGGCTGTAATGATAATAAACAACATGCAAGACAATGAAATACTTTTTATGAATGACAAAGCACCTAAATATATATATATATAAAAAATAAGTAGACGTCGATGATACTGAATGGTTTGTCTAAAGCATGAAGCAATTAAGTAGTTGTGGCGAAAATAACTTCAAAACAATTTCTGCTTTGATGTTAGTTTACTGGTAAATGGGTATGATTTTTATGTAATGTATATGACAAATATACGTGGATTATGCCTATGCTTCGATGACTTTCCTTCCTGACAGTTATACAAACACAAGAATATTCATTTCATGTTATATTGTTCAAAATGTTGTATTCTGAAATGCATATTACAACATCAAAAAGGTCTTCAAAATACTTGCATATGTTATCATGTACATGTATATAACTGTAAAAAATATTTTGTACCAGACAAATTGTAAAGTGTTGGAACTTGTATTTGATCTTATTATCTTATAACATGGACTAAATATTTATGTAAGCGGATAGAACAATCAAAATACGATACACTTTCACGGGCAGTAAAGTAAAGTATTATAATAAAAGAGAAATTTATATTCATTTCAATAATTATCATCTAAGTGTTTCTGACAGTACCAGGTATAAGTTTGAACAACCAAAGAAAAGTTACAATCATTTCGGATCATTTTCTAAGGTTGACTATATGTTGTTGAAAACTGTAATTTTTTAATAAGGCTGATATCTTGTCAATGTCACATCTGTAAACAAAACATTCTTTAATCTAGATAAAGTCCATGATATACTCATATCTTTTAACACTTTTGTTTATTTGCTTATTTCTCTGTAGCCATGGGGTAATAAATAAAACAAATTTAGAGTGATAAACAGCGGATATTTTGAAGACAAGTCATCTGATATGGTATGATGTAATCTCTGTGAGTATGAAAAATATCTAGAAGACTTATTTCGCAATCAGGTTGTTTGACTCGCCACCACATGATGTAGCAAAAGGTGTAGGTGTATACGACTGTCTTTAAACGACTGTCTTAGCTGACTGTAAAACACACGTAGCTTGTCCACTCATGTGTACGGTAGGTTGTCACGTCAGTACTTTCGTCTGACTTTTTTTTTTTTTTTTTTTTGTTGCAAGTTTTGTGTATGAATCTGTTTTAGTATGTGAAGCATTTTGCGTTTCATTTAGCATCGCTTTTGGTTTTAGTTGATTTTTTAAAAATTTGTTTTAATTTGTTTCATTAATTGGGCAAACATTTTTAATTTTGTGTTGAAGTGTGAATCTTGGAGCATCAGTTAGTATTACCCTACATAATTTTACGTTATATTTTACGGGTATAATAAGGAAATAATTATTTATTTACACTAGTTATTTACATTTGCTAATGTCGTGCTTAGCTATATCCGTGATCTAGATAAGTGTAGCTTCCATTCCTTAATTTACACGAATATGATAATAACGATAAACTTTGTCTCTGAACATATTTTACAAATCTCAACAATGACGGGTAAATAAGAAAACCAAAATATATAGATTAGAGATAAATTACATGTCATATGATAGAGTATTAATAATATAAAGAACGGTTTGTGCTCAGAGTGATATTAAGTATCGACAAAAATGCGGTCATGATATTTAGCCCTTGTTTCCTGATGTATTGTAGGGAAGGAAGTTCACTTTAGTAAGCTAATGTTTCTGTACATTGATACTACATGTATATCATCGAATCGAAATTACTTTTCTATATTAAGAAAAAATGTATATATTTATTATATTATTATCATTTTCAGTGTTCAGGTATTTATATATCATCCAGAGGCTGTAAAATGCGAGATTTCGTAGCAAAACGGTTTTAAGTTTTACTTTTCCAATGGGTAAAAACCAAAGTCAGATTAATAATTATAAATTTGTACCTTGTTAGATCTCTTTTTGACTCGAATATAAAAAGCATTTTATGTTATGCTTCTGAGATATGGGGATTTTATAAATCACCCGATGTAGAAAAAATACACCTTAATTTTTGTAAAAACTTGTTAGGAGTTCGAAAAAATACTTTCAACGATCTGGTTTATTGGTAGATTTCCTTTGATAATACATAGAAAATTAAGGATTTTTTAACTTCTGGTTGAAGGTGAAACAGAGTGGAAACTGTATATTAAAATCATGTTATGATGAGTGTGTTAATCAAAACTATGCCTGGGTTGCTAATATCAAACAAGAATTATCTAGTCTTGGGTTGGAATATATGTCTGAAAACAATGTACCTGTTAATGTTGCTTTTAAAATTATCGAACAAAGAATTTTTGACAATTGTAGACAGAACATGTTAGTAAATATATCAAGGTCACCTAAGGGTTTTTTGTATCAGCACCTTGTTGATAATTTTTGTCCCCAATTTTATTTATGTAAATCTATAGAAACAAAGTACAATATCGAAGTCGGTAGACGGAATAATGTTTTTCGCCAAATAGATCATGTACTCGTTGTACCTCTGGTGATGTAGAAGACGTATTTCACTTTATCCTAAAATGCCCCTTTTACCAAAATCTGAGACGTAAATATATCAAACAATTCTATCACAGAAGTCCAAATATTTTTAAGTTAACGATATTACTGAGCACCAAGAATTATGTAATGTAAGGAATATTTATATTGTGCCTCAAGGAAACGTATATAATTTAGTGATTGATAGAACTAAATGTACACTAGAGTATCATTGTAAGCTTACTCTCCATTTAACCTAATTTGTATAACATTCTTTCATATTTGTACCACATCATGTAATTATGTTTGTTAACTTAACCTATGAGTCGGATGGCACCCGGAAAAAATAAATGAATGAATGAATACCAAACGTTTACATAAGTAAATTTTCTTACTCTATGTGAACTTGGTATGTAGATATTTTTCCTTACTACAAATGAACTTTGTTACTGGAAGTATTTGTTTACCCCTCGTGAACTTTGTAGTCAGTGTTTTTATTGATTCTAAATTAACTTTGTTGCTAAATGTTCAGTTTCCTTTCATCAATTTTTTGACAGGGGTGCAAATATGAATTTACGACATCCAATGGCCAAAGTGGAATAATTATATCAATAATTTATTGGTATGACATAAGTTTATACAAATTTGAAATGAAAATTTAACGCAAAAGAACATTTCAAATTAAAGGGATACTCTACACAAGTTTACAGGTTTTTTGTCGCATCACAACCAGAAAAATGATAAAGGTTACCATAATTATTATAAGAAGTAAACAGTAAGAGTCTTTGATTACTAAATAAAGGACATTCCCTTAAGAAGGATGTACTGTTTCACGTTCAGCAGAACAGGTACATGCTGGACTATTATCAAGGTGGTCATGATGTAATTCAGAATTTGAATTACCACAGAATTCTTGAAGTTAAGTATAGAAGGATGATGCTGGCGACAAATCATGCCAACCAATCAAAACATTACCAAAATAGGAAAACAGTGTTCTGAAGAAATCGAATTAAAGAAGAAAACTATAAAAATCAATTATATAATCAGCCCTTCGCATTAGCTAATATAAAAAATATCAAATTACTAACAAGAAACAAGGGGAAAAACACAACAAGAAAACCCGAGATCGACGATAGAAACATGCATTTTTATTCTTATTACATTAGAAAAGGTTTAAATAGATTTTCCGTTAATCCTTTAATATGAAAATTGCATTGTCTTTCATTATTTTTGAATACAGTTTTTGTTTTGTTACCAGAATTATTGATTCCAAACAATAACAAAAGGAAGACAAGATGAGTGAACTGCCATCCTACGATAACGGTGCTGGCGTCCAGAACTCCTACCAGGAAGAAAAGGCGCCCCCACCGATCACCACCAGGGACGTGGAAATGAATGGTAAGGGTGTTACAATGCACAAGATTAAACTTCGTGATAGAAATTTCTTATAGAAAATATAGACCGATAATAAAAAAGCAGAAAAGAATGGTCAAAAGCTAACTACAGATATCTTTCTTCACTTTTAGCAATACGGCTGCTTTTACATAGACACGGACCATGTACTTCATGCAGGTTTTCGGGGCTTCCATAGTTTGCTGTAATCACTATGTTGGCTTGACGGGCGTTGCGCTGAATTATGTCAATGAATTGTTCCGCTCGGTCATATAGTTCCAAACTGCAATGAATATATAAGTAATTCTACATTTTTCCCAACATGAATTGTTCAAATAACCAAAAGATATTTTACTTTGTAAGTTATTATTGTCTTGAATGAAATATTATTCTGACGAATTAATTCATATGTAAATATACGCCAGCTTTCCGTTACTGCAGCATTTGTATATTTTAATTGTGTATGCGATATTGTCACATTTTCAGTTGTGCTAGTGAATAGTAACTGTCAATTTTTACTATCTGTGAAAAATGTAATAAGGCATCAGTTTGCCATGGGTGATTGCACGAAGGACACATGTGAATAGCATACTTGAACACTTTGAAATTAAAAGCTGTATATATCGGACAAGGAATCTAGCTGTATGTTTGAAATCTCATGCAACAAATTTACCCTTGTTACAATATAGAAAATATTACATATTATACAATATTGAAAAGTGCAAGAACTATTACAGTGTTTATATTGATGTTATGATATTCTTACTTTATAGCCCCACCGCCGACTTACGATTCCTTATATGGAAAGCTAAAAGCTGCCAATGAGAACTCTTCAGGAAAAGCTGACTTCGCCAAAACGGCTATGGGCATCATATGCGGCTCACGTATGTATTCGCTTGTTTGTTATATGCTGTTAATACTCTATTAGATACACTTGTATTAACTGGAGAGAATATTAATCGAAAGGATGTTCACTAAAGAGATGATCCGATGGTCCTCGTTATTTAACAATGATTCATTAATATCACACCTAGTATATTGTTTTAATTTCTTGCAGCATGGCTGTAGCGATAATGTGCTCACTATTATGTTGTTAATGTTGTAGAATATAAACACATCAGCCTCTTACATGTATTGACTCCCTGTATCAACAACCACATATCATGAGTGATAAACATGTATTGACTTTCTGTATCGTGAGTGACATACATGTATGACTTCCTGTATCATGAGTGAAATACATGTATGACTTCCTGTATCATGAGTGAAATACATGTATGACTTCCTGTATCATGAGTGATATACATGTATGACTTCCTGTATCGTGAGTGACATACATGTATGACTTCCTGTATCATGAGTGACATACATGTATGACTTCCTGTATCATGAGTGAAATACATGTATGACTTCCTGTATCATGAGTGAAATACATGTATGACTTCCTGTATCATGGGTGATATACATGTATGACTTCCTGTATCATGAGTGATATACATGTATGACTTCCTGTATCATGAATGATATACATGTATGACTTCCTGTATCATGAGTGACATACATGTATGACTTCCTGTATCATGAGTGAAATACATGTATGACTTCCTGTATCGTGAGTGATATACATGTATGACTTCCTGTATCGTGAGTGATATACATGTATGACTTCCTATATCAACACCCACATATCATGAGTGATATACATGTATGACTTCCTATATCAACACCCACATATCATGAGTGATATACATGTATGACTTCCTGTATCAACACCTCCATATCATGAGTGATATACATGTATAACTTCCTATATCAACACCCACATATCATGAGTGATATACATGTATGACTTTCTGTATCAAGACCTATGAGTATGACTTCCTGAACATGATTGTTTTCATGTATCAACACCCACATATCATGAGTTTGACTTCCTGAACATGTTTGTTTTCATATATCAACGCCCACATATCATGAGTATGACTTCCTGAACATGAGTGTTTTCATGTATCAACACCCACATATCATGAGTATGACTTCCTCAACATGATTGTTTTCATGTATCAACACCCACATATCATGAGTATGACTTCCTGAACATGAGTGTTTTCATGTATCAACACCCACATATCATGAGTATGAGTTCCTGAACATGAGTGTTTTCATGTATCAACACCCACATATCATGAGTATGACTTCCTGAACATGAGTGTTTTCATGTATCAACGCCCACATATCATGAGTATGACTTCCTGAACATGAGTGTTTTCATGTATCAACACCCACATATCATGAGTATGAGTTCCTGAACATGAGTGTTTTCATGTATCAACACCCACATATCATGAGTATGACTTCCTGAACATGAGTGTTTTCATGTATCAACGCCCACATATCATGAGTATGACTTCCTGAACATGAGTGTTTTCATGTATCAACACCCACATATCATGAGTATGACTTCCTGAACATGAGTGTTTTCATGTATCAACGCCCACATATCATGAGTTTGACTTCCTGAACATGATTATTTTCATGTATCAACACCCACATATCATGAGTATGACTTCCTGAACATGATTGTTTTCATGTATCAACGCCCACATCTCATATGTTAAATACCTGTATTGATATCCTAAACACATCCTGAGATTCATACACGTATGATTTTCTGTTACAGTGGTATTCATCATATGCATCGGACTTTCGCTGGCTATACCAATTACAGAAATAGTAATAGGTAAGTATTTTTATGAATAGATCAGGATTCATTAAAATGTTTACAAGGCATTACTTTACGTGGTTACATGTCAACAAAGTAAATAACTTCAAAATGTGAAATCAGCTTCTTTCGCTGATTTAGTAGTCTTCATTGTTATTTCATAAGGATGAATCCATATCTTTTTATAGTGTTCACCCTCGTTTAGGATATTTTTTGTTTGCTTTTTTCTTTTATTTTTATTTTCAAGTCAAAGAGTTTGTGAACTTAATTACTGACTGTTACGACTAGTAGATAATTATCTGTTAAACGATCATTTGGCAACACTAACTTGTAGTGATTTGTATATATGGTATATCGTTTCAGGAGAATATCTCCTTTAATTTTCCTCTGTTTTACAAAATAAAAGAAGAAAAACAAACTTCTGAAATTCAAAATTTTGACACTTGATTTCTCTTGTTTTATATCAGCTCGATAATCTGTTGTGGTTTCTTCACTTGACAGGAGCCTCTTTCATTCATGACTGTCCAGCCCAACGTCTCATTCCTATCTACCTGGTAGTGGCAGGCGTATTCGGCACCCTGAAAGGAATTGGACTGATAGGACAGAATGTTAAAGCAAGGAAAGACAAAAGTAACGAAACTGGAGACGAAGAGAAGAAGAGTACAACAAATCCCTTCGATAGCATTGTCAATATGTTCTTGTTCGCGTGGTTTATTTGCGGTGAGTTTTCGGCTTTTGTTAAATTTCTGAGTTACTACAGCGGGTTAATTATTTCTGTTGATATTGTATTCTTATGAACCAATGCCTGATCAAAGGATTGTTTTTCATATCCATTAAAACGTTTGCTAAACGCCCACACTTCTGGATTATAACAATAGTCACAAATCAGTCACTTGATTTCGAAACAAGGAGAATTTCAGTTTTTTCGATAATAACTTAATTTACTTTCAGTTAAAATGGAACACCTTAGATATGTAACTAGATGAATCATTTATAAAATTATCACTTTAAACGGCCATTCAATATTCGAATTTACCTAGAATAACTGCCTTTTATTTTGCTTGTGAAGAAAGAATACTGATTTTAACGATTCCATAGCAGGTACTGAGGTTGCCTTAAACACATTGTATGTAATCTGTCTGCAATAAGATTGAACTCAATATACTATGTCATAAACATGAAGCAATATACAATCTTTAAATTTCAATAAAATATTTTGCCGTATATGTATATTACGCATAAACTATTTTATGTTATTGGGCAAGTCTAACATTAATCAAATGTTAGTAAATACTTAATTATATTTTCACGAACCTTATAAAAATTAAAACTAATACAGCTTGTCGTTACACAAAATTTAAACTAAAAAAACTTTTAAAATTTGGGATATTTTTTTTCTTTCAATGTTTAGATTTTATGGAATTAAATCTAAAAACAAAACCATTTGATATTCTCGATGGATCAATCGTAAGTATCGTTTGAAAAACAGGAATTTATTTTGAATTTGTCTCATTTGTTGCTTTTCGTTCCTAGGAAATGTCTGGGTATACGGTCTGAAGGATCAATGGGTGTCTTCTCCGTCAACTGCCGGAAACTACTGTCATCCGACACTCTACTACTTCTCCTTCTGGGTCATCACCTTGACCTACATTATGATCGGTGTCGGCTGTCTGTTCGGCTGTATTGGACTTATCTGCATTTGCTGTTTTGCCGCCAAATCTAAAGAATAGATTGCAGATGATATGGTATATTGGAAGTAAAGAGCATTTTCGTTTTCTGGCCTCGTTATTTCGCTGCTATTTTCCAACGAACGGAGATTGGATGTGAAGCAAGATGATTAATGTAACTTTCAATTCAACTGGCACAGCCGGATATGTTGAACGGTGGGATATTAGAGCAACAGTTGAATTGGCTTTAATGTACCAGATTGATGAAACATTTGAGTCATTTACGGACAAATGAGGACGCTCGACTTTCAGAAATATCCCTTTATCACAAAAATACTTTCAGTTGAATATTTTCCTATTTTCTGACTTTAATTTTTACCAAATTAAAGATATTTGTTTATAGATTACAAATATTGATATCATATCATGAAAATAGCAATTCACAATCTTATTTGAATATACATGTCAATCATACGCAATTTGCTGTGATTAAATACTATAGCTGGTCAACATTGATCATATCGAGTTATGAAAACATAGATAAACATAGACAATTATCAGCTTTTTATACTGTATACAATGAGAAAGAGAAGTTTCACTTTCCAGGTCGATACAATCACATATTTACTTTAGACACCATCCTAAATTTCTTTATTGAGATTAAATTTGGTTGTTTATGTAACTAACGATGAATGTAGTTAAATATAAGAGTGTAATGAAATCAGCATTAAACATTATTGAGACAACGGAGTTGAAGTGACGTCAAAAAAGCAATTATGACGTAAGTCCTTGACATGGCCCAGGTGAAACAAAATAAAAACAGTGATGTGCTGGGGAAACTGACAAAAGAAATTGATATTCTGTTCTTCAACACTGTGATGTCCATTGTAGAATTTACTAGTAGGATTGTCTTTAACGTTGATATGTCATAACTAACATTTAAGTTTATTTGTTTGTATGACAGTTAATACGAAATGCCAATCAATTTATAATCAAATTTAAAGCTCTAAATAACATACTTTACATATTTTATCATAGACCTAACATATCATAAGAACTCAACTTATTGTATTCTATATTTCTCTTGAATATACATCTTTTTGTATATCTAGTTTTAAATAAACTTCATTTTTCAATTTTAATGATGTCCTTTTTGTTTATAATTTTGTGTTGTTTTTTGTGTTGTTTTTTGGTTTATTTTGTTTCTGCGTTAATTCTGAAACCAGTAAAAGTTATTAAAACTGGTCAATTATTATTGCTATGGAGGACAGAGTATTAAAACTATACATATAAATCTAAAATAATACGTTTTTGTATATTAATTACTGATATTTTCTCGTACATATGTACCAAGCCTTTATCGAATCTCCGGAATTTCGATATTTATAAAGTAATGTAAAGCAAATAGCACGAGAATGTAAATCTTCCACATTAGCGACCTAGAAAGATGCTTTCCAGTTTTACGTGGTGAAAGGTTTATTGTCGATGTTACACTTTATCATACATTTTCATTTTGTTTCCGTTACAAAATGTCGTTAAAGAAGTCAGGAATTATGACACTAGAGGATGAGCTTGTACGACGAACACCTCAATACGCATTAGAAGATATATATTTTCATAATACATAAAAGCTAACCAAGGAGATTGTACATGACAACATTTCTACAAATAAATAAATGTAATTATGTTTCTTTTCTCTCGCCACGTTTTTATATTGCATCAATGTAGTATTGGTAAAAAGTTTTTTGAGAAAGCGTTTTTTATTTGAAAGTTCTCAGGTTGTGTGTCGTCTGTAATATACCACTAAGGATCTATTGTGAATATTCACATGTAAAATATCCTGTGATGCATCTTGACTTTTCATATCTATTTCTGTAACTGATTTCAGCATATCTTTATAGCTTGAAACCTTTTCATAAACTCGATTGGTTTATTTCTTTTGGAATAAAATTAACTTTCAGCTTGGAATTGCATTTATAACTGGTATTTACATCTTTATTTTTCGATAAAGTCTCTTCTCTTTAGAGGATAAGAGGATAAACCTCCATTATTTACACTAAATATTATCAATCCATCACCGGTAACTCATTGCTATTATAAGCATATAAAAGTTGATGTTTTACACAGAATGAATACCTTACATTGTGATCTGGGATAAAGAACAAACATACAGGAAAAAAAATGAAAAACATGACAAAAACTAATGCAACTATTTTTAAACTTTAAGTCTACCCCTTCCAATATCTCCAAAACAAGAAGACTCTTTAGCAATAGAGATAGAGCAACAGAAAATGCATATTCCAGTCTCATTTGCATTGCCCAGTTCCAAATAAATCATAATTTGCGAATAGTTTATATTATCAATTCACCTGTTCCTTTAATTGTAATACAAGACTCGTATACTCGCAGCAGAATTACTTGATCCTGTGGTCATTTGTATATACTTGTATGTCCAACAATACATATCGTCCTATAATTACCTACATGTACCTTTAAGTTAAGTTTGTCTACAACATACCAGCACAATCCAATCCCCTTCTTGCAACAATGCTCATCATTGCCTATATATTATATTATAACATTCCAGAGAAAGAATGATGGCCTAATGTATATGCATAGACACAGACAAAAAGTCTTACCTTAATCAATCACCACTCAATACTCGCCACATGTCGAACACCAGAACTAGACATGTAAAGAACAAAGGTTACTAAAATACTTTAGAGATATATAGAGGTGTCATCCACTTAAAACAACCACGGTGTCGTCCCAACATGCATAATACCCAAATTCCCTTATCTAAATATTTTAAATATAAATTATGTAAAAACAATACATGGTATTTAAAACAAACCAAAAGTGAGCACTCACCTTTATTAATTGTTAACATAAACCAACAGTCGGTAGTGGGAAAAGTGAACGCATTCGCTCTGATAGCATCAAACTTCGTGTTTTACAGTGCTATTTGCAGGTTGACCCTTATTACTGGCAGGATAAGACATGGGAATTTAGTAGGCCGAGGACCGGATCCATGATTCTTGGACGGATAAATTTTACCGCTTTGCCGTTTTCTCTATTGTAACGGCCATTTGGATTGGTTGGGTTTGATTTGTGCATTATTCTCTAACTTAATAAGAATCCCCATCTTACATTTTGAAGATGGTGTGATATACCGTGTTTGGAAATTTTAATGTTGCATTTCTTCATGACTATAGCCATCAACGGCAATTGATGCGGTGCAAGAAATAAATTTCAACGTTTTACAGCGTGCGGTATTTACCGCGAAGGGCTTTTACATGTTTTTAATACTTTTTTTATTCGTCAAACTAACTCGCTGCAAATATATTTAAATGTCTTCCTTGTTGCATTGTTTACTGAAACTCGCTGAAATGTAAAACTATTTCAATATAATCAGTGATTATTTAGCACTTATATTACATGTACCATATAACAGACCCTCACTACTTTTGAACTTTTTGGATGTAATCCGATAATATCTGTGATTATCTGGTATATCTATTTTTAGAAATTAACAGTTCACCACAGTACAAAGTAGAATAAATACACGTGCACACTACAGCGTGTCTATTCCCTAAATCATAACACCTGATAATAGACGTAAATATTTTGTTTTTGTTTTTTTCCCCTAAAAATGTCTATACATCATCATTCCAATACTACAGAAATATTTTTATTATGAATGTATTGGGAAATGAGGTAAACTTGGACAATGTAAGAAGTGATTTTCTATTATATAATGATATTGTAAGTGTGCAGCGTTTTAACCACCGGAAGTCGTCAAAAATAATTAACGAAAATTAGCATTGATGGACCAATATCAAAGACCATAAAATTATTTTATTCACAAATGCAAATATATGATTATAGTCGTGGCATATGGTACACTTTTGGCTACGAGGTATTTTTCCAGAAGTTGTGGTCTCTTTAGGTTGTAGACCACGATTGCAATCAATGAATTTAAAATTTATGACTTTCGCGAATCAGAAAGTTTTTCGTTAAACCTAAATAAATGTCTGTTATAGTGAAATTTGATATAACAGTAGTTAATCAATTTAAATCGTAAATGACATCCATCATGTCAGTGCTGATATTCCTGGAACCTCATAAATGAGTACATTTGTATGTTAAAATTGAGCAGGCAGGAAGAACATTACTGCAGCAATATTGAGTCATGTTAGGAGAGTTCTTTTGTGATTCGGTAGTAATTCTCGAAACACATTAGAATCTTATATTAACATATTGGGAGTTGTGCAAAATATTGAAATTTTAGCAGATGACGTGCCACATGTGTCAGTGAATTTAACCTGCTGTATAGCTATTCATGTTGGCAAATGGAGAGAATCTAAATAATGAGTGTTTGTGACTTGTGCTTCAAAATTCGATTTAAACATTTATAGTGAACAAAACAGTTCCTGGTCATTGACCGCATTTGTAGATAGCTATATCCATTATTTATGTATATCAGATGCTCGTTTATGTAATACACTTAATATAATTTGATTAAAGGTTACTGTATCAAATAAAAATACCCAGCGCTAAAAATATCAATAATTTCTATTTTAAGGATAGAATGCTGAGTTATACAGATAAAGTTTCGGATTTTTGTGAATCTCGTCATTTTACATTAGAGTGGCGGCTACGATTGCAGCGAATAATAGTTTGGGACTACCGAATCAAATGCAAATACGTTAAGTTGGATATCATTTACAGTTATAAAATTGTTATATTTAGTTATTATTAGATTTCTGATCTTTATTGAAAAAAAATTTATCAGAAATATTATAAATTCCTCTAATTCCTCAGTTTCGCTGTTGGTATTACGAAGTTTTTTTGAAGAATTTATTTTAAAGTTTAGATCCATTTTTAATATTGAAAAAAGTTTCCTTGGTAAAAAAAAATGATAAAAGAATCCCCCCTAAAACCCGTATTGTAGACTCTCTGACAATGTATGTGGTACATACAACAGGTCGTAAAATAAGAAGGTTGTTATGAGAAAAAAAATGTTAAGCTTATGCACGATGACATGTCCGAGACTGAAACTTTTGTAATGAAGATTATAACTGTATGAATTATGATCAATTTTATCATGGTAAACTATAGATAATATATGCTACTATTCAATTAATCTATATAAAAAGTTAGTATGTATTATTATGTAATTAGTATTTGACCCACTTTTTCCATTCGTACTCTAGTTTATTTGAAGGCGTCATGTCTCGTTCGAAAGGCCGAACTCCTGTTTGTCTTGCGAAAGAGGAATCTTTTTCATCCTATGTAAATGTGATATTTAAAATGTTCAAAAATACAGTTAATGTGTTATAGTTTCCCTCTCAGAGTTACAGAGGTTGCAGAGAGGACTGCCTACAAGCTTTGCTTTAAAAAGAAATGTGTTTGTAGTTAAAATATAGTGGACGACTCTAAATTTCGTGCACAGAATGAATTTTGATTTTAGTGATTTCTGGGTCATCACCTTGACCTACATTTTGATCGGGGTCAGCTTTCTCCTCGGCGGTATTGAACTCATCGTCAACTGCTGTGTTGCCGCTAAATCTAAAGACTGAAGACTAGGATTTCAGATTATATGGAATATTGGAAATAAAGAGCTTTGTTCTGCTGTCGTTCTGTTTTCTTGTCTTATTTCTTTAACATTTTTCAATGAACTGAGATTGGATGTGAAGCAAGATGTCTTCTCCGTTTACTGCCGGAAACTACTGTCATTCGACATTCTACTCCTTCTCCTTCCAGTCCATCAGCCCGATCTACATTTTGAAGGAAGTCAGCTTTAACTTCAGCAGTATCATATTATTTTGGTATTTTGCTTGCGATGCTGAAAACTAAAATCTAGCAACGTAGGTGATATAGAATGTTGGAAGTAAAGAGTCTCGTTCTACAGTCGTTTTCTTGTCTCGTTATTTCGTTATTGTCCAATGAACGGATATTGGATGTGAAGCAAGCTAATTCATAGGACTTTCGATGTGACTAACACATACGGTCGGAGTAGCGGTGCAACAATGTACCAGGTTGGTGAAACAGTTGGGTTATTCATGGACAAATGGGATTCGGAAGAGTAGACTTCTTCTACATCATCAACGTCACCCGCCGTAAATATTGGTCAATCCAGATAAGTAATATCACGCTCTCCAATGGCATACCTGTGCAACAAGAGAACGTTACTTTTATAGGTGGTCGCCATTTTCCTAATAGAAGTGAAGTACAAATTAAAGTTTATCCACGTCCCTAATTGTGTACTTTATTCCACCTAATAACAACATATGCATCATTACATGACAAATGAAAGATATCCTTATCAAATCAAACTTGTCAGACTGACTAAATAGCATACAAATTAGGCAGCTTTATTTAGTCTCCGAATCCCATAATGCCTGGCATCCTGGTAAGAACTTATATCAGCTGAGTAACACACTATGTAAATTCGCTGTAGTACGCAATTGCAACTTCTGCAATGACATGGCGATTTGTAAGTTATTGTTTTAGTTCTACGAGAAAATGCATTATCCATTCTATGATAAAATTTTAATAAAAACTCACCATGTCGCTTCTCCCGTATTACGGCGTACTCTTCGTTTTGTTGATATAGCCTCGTTTTCGATGCATAACTGTTCTAAATAGAGCTTGAGATAGTACTTCTTTTAGGAAAGTATTCTCTTAATCAAGCTGGGCACTCTGTTATGTCATACAGTTACGAAAACAGTCTGAGAGCAATGGCTACTGATGTGGGAAATGTGGTGAAATAAAATGTTTGCTTATATCTCACTAGCTGAGCAGTGGCCACCGTTAATCTTCTGAAATTTTGATTTTAAGAACGCACCACCAAGCATATTATTTATAGTAGCTCTCATACCGTTGTTACTGGGAGAGTTATCTACCTTTAAGTGTGGAGCTCCAAGCCCTGAGGTAAGGAAAGATCACTCACAAGTTACTATGGTCGGGGACAATGTTACACCCAGTTTTACAGACATTTAATGGTAGCAAAAATGAAAAGATATCAGGACTTCAAATGATTATTACATTTGTCTTTTGTATTGAGAATGGAATAAATTTGTTTCCATCTGGACTTAACGAAAATCAAATCAAAACAAGTTACGAAGACCTGGTCAAGTTCTTCAGTACACAACTTAACAAATGATGATGTCGTGTGTTCAAATATTAAGGCATCAACCGACACTGTCACATCAGCCTCTCACCTCGACCTTACAACTCACAACTCGAGCAACAGAAACAGATTTCAATGAAATTTAATTATTCGGGAAGTGATTTTCCGTTTCCATATTTCAACCAGTGCTATTTCTAAATATGTATGTCAAAATTGATTCGGTATTCAAATGCTTGTGCCCGATATCACGATTTTGACAGCTAACCAATAAACATTAATTATTGCACACGGTTTCGAGAGATGCAGGTTGATAAAGACTGTGGCCCTTTTCAGGTCCCCAATATGATCTCATGTTGAAATATTTTATTTCCTTCTATGCTATGAAGCTAGATTCTTTCGACGAACATAAATATGATGGGCGATTTTTAGAACGTGACGTCACCTGCAAGACTGAATATGTCTCTATAAAAAGTAAAATCAAAATTTGAAATCGTGACCAATTTTTAGCAACATGTACATCGTAGTACGAAAACACTTAAAGTGAGTTCACTCTCGCAGAAGCCTATATAACATAACATACGTCGGAGATAGAATGTGGTTATGTATCCAGAGGACAGAAAATGACAAATATCAACAACAAAAGATATAGGAAATGACGTAATGGCAGGATTTTTATTGTTGGTACTTACAACATCCAGACATTGGTCTATTACGGTAATGAAAACGTCGACGGGGCCCGTACCATGTCACATAGTCCTAGATATGATTCATACCCAATTCATGTAGATAAATATACATTTTCAAAGTGAAAAAACCAGAAGGCTAATATCAAACATCATAAGTGAAAAATAGTAGAAAAATACTTCCATTAAACGCAGTTTAAAAATAACTTACGCTTCTTTAGAATCATATATTGCATGCTTAATAAATATATATGTGACATGCGATAGACATATATATTCTGTATAATCAGTATCTCCGGGGTGAAAACGTGCCCGACTTAATAAATAACATTATCAGTACACATTTGTAACATGCGAGGATTACCAGGAAGGATATATTACTTAAAGAAAAATTAGAATGTTCAAGAGAAATCAAAGGTTCAAGTGTCCTTTTAGACAGGTAACGGAGTAGATAAGTCACACAAGCGAAAAACACAATATCTGTCATTGTATTAATATAAACAATGCGAATATAACAGAATGCCGGATGGAAGCGTTTGGTAAATCGGATTTTATCAAGGTTCCACATGTATATTTCAATCTATTAACGCTTGTTTTATCGTGTTAAGTTTGAACTAAAATTCCGTTTAATATGTCGACAATTTCTGTTTATCGAAATTCCGTTTAATATGTCGACAATTTCTGTTTATCGAAATCCCGTTTAATATGTCGACGATTTTTTTCATTCCATAGTACCGCATACAGTTCTCTGCTGCAGGTATCACTTTGTGTCGATTCCCTTCACCTTTAAAACGACAATTCGGACAGGTAAAACCATTTCAGACAATGTTTTTCTGGTCTACATACTCTCATCGACCTGCTAGAAACGATCCGTGATCGAGTGTAATGAAAAAGGTGTGTAAATCTGAATTTTGGCCTCCGGAAGGGACAGGGGCGCTTATAGGGACATAGATGGTTATTAGATCGAATCAGGTAGTCAATTTATGTGAACAGATTGATTACTCTTTATATAAAACCCTCCACTTCCATTTCAAAACGATTAAATAAGCTGACACTAAGTGAGTAAATCTGAACGTAGACATCCGACAAATAGGGGAGGACGCTCATAGAAGTTATAGGTAATTACTGGGTCGAATACGGTCTTATATATGTGAAAAGTTCGATTACTCTTTCTATAAACCCGTCCATCTACATCATAAAGCCAGTAAGTAAGCTGATGTCATAACTAATGAGATAAGATACCGTTTTACGTTTTGGTGTTTTTTTCATACCTTTATATCTCCAGTATATAATATAACCAACAGAACGCTCACTTACAGACTGATACGTAGATCAAATATGTGTCTGTAGCAAGTGCAAATCAGTCAAAAAGGATTTGTTAATATTTAATCTTATCAAGTGATATGCACATGTCAGCACGACGGAAAAAAACAGCAGATAGATTAAGAAATGTATACCTGGCTGTGACCTGATACTTTCCACATGGTATACCATACCAGACGAATGAAATGTTGAGAACAACGCAGTTATTCATAGTCATCCTGTAACTCTCCAAACATAAGGAATCTGTGTATTTTGTTAGGAACAATATCGAGTGCACTTCGATATGTAAACTGCGTGTTCTTGAAAAGTTGAGATATTTCATCAAGAAATGGAAAGTTCACGACAAGGGAAAAATCTTACTTATTATAATTTATTGTGAATTCGTATCAGAATTACCTATGTTTGATTTGTCACCACTACAATCTGTTGTTGGCATTGCTCAGTAATGATAATGTAGATTAGCTCTTTCAAAATTACATCTGTGATATTTATTACAAAAACAGAAACGAGCACTCAAACGTAGATGTTTGGGTAGGTATTCCATGTAGTTTGTTCTTGTGAGTTGACGATGAGATGTATCTTATCATTGAATTGATTTTTGATGTATTGTTTAACACAAAGGTTAACTAATTTTTTGACACTCTGCCAAACAGGCAGGGTGAGGAACTTGCACCTGGTTCTCCTTTGCATGATCGTGACCAGTTCAGAGTCACTTATTCCACTTATTAAATACTTAACTAAGACCATTATAGCCTCTAACGATCCAAATAACATTCATGTAGGTTGAATTTATGTCCTAATATTTCATTGGAATTTGAAATGTTGATCAAAAATTTCTTCTTCAAGCCCAGAAAACTAATTAAGAAACACATTATTATTCCGTGACTAGGATCTAACATTATTGCTCTTGAGCACAGGTCCTCATTACACTGTTCCAACACAGAGCTCGTAAACTTAACATAACGCTTTCGTTTCTCACACTGTTACTGTAGCAGAAACTGCAATATAAATCCAGATTTGAGGATTGCACATTTTGAATGTTGATTTCCAGAGAGTAGAGTGGATGGAAATGCGTTTCCCGTTGGTTTGTTGTACAATTTAAATGAAAATTGACGCTTTTGACGGATGTGGTCTGTTGAAACATACGTATCATAATTACCAATGTTTGATTTGTCTCCGCTGCAAGCTGTTGTTGGTTCTACTCAGAAATAAAAAAAAAAGAAAACATGACCTCTTTCAAAATTACATCCATGTTTCGATAGGTATTCCATATATTTTGTTGTTGTGAATTGACGATGAGATGTATCTTATCATTGTATTGATATTTTGATGTGTTGTTTGACACTAAGGCGAATTAATTTCTTGTCACTCTGCCAAACAGGCAGGGTAAAGAACTTGTACTTATTTCTCCTTTGCACGATTGTAAAAAAAAATTTCACTTTTGCCGTAACATTTATTTTGTTCCTTTGTTATGTCTCCTTTGACACTGTGTCACGTTTGGTCTATAGCAGCACCTTCGCCCTTGTTAGGAAGACATATACTTATGTTCCATTGTGGAGACGTTTCAGAGTCTATAAAAAATGTAGTACTCCCCGCTTAATACTAAGCATTGTGGTAGTGAAACGAATGATTCGCTCGTTATCAGTTATATGAGGCAGCGTGGGATGTTATGTTTTGTGCCTTAAAGAATATACTTAGAATGGTACTAGAAAGTCAACTTCAGTTCCCCAATATCACAATGAGGCTTACATGGAGATATAGCAGTCTGCAACTGTTAACAGGAAGTTGTACAATATAAAGCCAAATAATTTTGTAATATGTGACGCATATTTCATTTCATCTTCAGAACGTAATACAAACTGCCATTGTTAGCCTACGATGCTGTAACATGGAACTATGTATTGGAGACGGGGACCTTTATATAATTGTTGTGAACGTGAACCTGTTTATAGCGCTGACCCTAGAAGGGCAAAGACATTGATATAACAATATGTTTCTGACATAAAAGCCATATGTGATTTCAGGCACAGAAACTGTATTATTTATTTAACAAAACCTCGTGCTCTTTTAATTTAATTTTGTTTCTGTGAGTAGTTTGAGGCAACGCATTTCACTTAATTAATACCCAAATAAAGACCGTTATAGACTCTAACAATCCGAAATGTCATTCATGTAGGTTGACTTTATGTCCTAATATTTTATTAGAAATTGAAACGTAGATAAAAAAATCTTCTTCAAGCACATTAAACTAATTACGAAATACGTCATTATTTCGTGATCAGGACCTAGCATTATTGCTCTTTAGCATTGGTCCTCATTACACTGTTCCAACACAGAGCTCGTAAACTGAACGTTACGCTGTCGTTTCTCACCCTTTACTATAGCGGAATGCAAAATGCAATACCAATCCAGATTTGAGGATTATAGATTAAAAATTTGGGTCTTCGGGGAGTAGAATGGATGGGTTTAGTTTGAACTCCTTTCATTAGAATCGTTAAAATATAGGTAAACTACAGAAGCAATATGAAACGGATATTGGCAGGAGCTAGCCGTTTTTGAGTAAAATGAAGAGTTTGTGATGAAATGAGGAAAAGCATTTAGTGTGTATCACATAATCAATTACGTAACAAATATTGCGAAAAATTTACTATTCCACGTCAAGCTTGAAGTTATGTCGACTCTACATATTTTGTAAAAGAATGTGCAGCTTGAAATCTAAAGTGAAAAAAGCACAGGTCAGCTTTAATCGATTATTCTGTTAAATTAGCACTTACATGACCTGTATGTTATTGTGCCTCAAGATAAGACGTCCAATAACTTGATTATTGTCTACAAACATTATTACATTTCCTGTTTACAAAAAGAACAGGGGTTTGTTTGATAATGAAGGAAACCCCAACTTTACATTATGCAATCTGTCATAAGACGAAATTATGACTAACCATGCTTCGTTATTACAAAAAATTAGATTGCTTGTTATTGTTAAGGATACGGACCTCCTCTATTAATATTGGATCCCCAAACCCCAGAAGAATCTGTTTAAACCAAGTCTTTGTCAAAACTACTAACCACCATTCTAATTAATACCAAATCCGGGTTACAGTCTTATTGTGATGCTGATTTCTCATGAAGTGGAATTAATAGTATGTGGATAATGAAGAGCTCCAACGATCATTTGGCTAATCTTCAACATCCTCCTCTACATAACGTTTATGTTATAAGAACATTTTATTTTTCACTCTGTACACCAAGATGTCCTATTCTTAACCTTAAGTAACGCCTTCGTTCTCTTGTTATGAGAGCTTTCTTCCTCAAGGCAGTAAAACGGCGGTTTTGTTGTGGACCAAATGGAAGCGTATGTCGTGAAAAACAGTCCAAATCATGGAAGAAATATACGGAGGACGAAATCATCAAAATGATCGAGTTTCTGTTTGACAACATCAATATCGAGTTTGGTGGTAAGATCCTCCAACAGACTATTGGCGTACCAATGGGAACCAAGTGCGCTCCTCTGTTATCTGAATTGTTTTTTGATTTCATACGAGGCTGAATTTAATGTTAAACTTATCAAAACAGGCCGTATATAAAGACCTTGCATATTCGTTTAATTACACTTTCAGATATATTGATGACGTATTGTATTTCTATAACAAGAAATTTATTGACCACGTCTATCGTATGTACACCGCAGAATTGGAAATCAAAGACACGGTAAACTATTCTACATTAGACATTTATTATTTCCATATCCTACAACCAAATCAACATGGCCAACTTTCCTACAACCCTTGTATGAACAAAAACAAATCAGCTTAGTTATCTGATTTAAAAAAAACAAGACTTCTATGACAAATGTTACAACAACAAAAACAACACAGCTTAATAACACATATATCCTTTAAGACACTTGAACAACAGGTTTTTTCATAAAAGGAAAACGTTTACAGCAATTTGAAGTTATTCTTGTCCTTTCAGATATTGAAAACTATTTCCTCAGTGTTTAAAATCCAGCAATTTTGTACCGATTACAACCTAATGATTGTTTTCCTAGAAACTGAGTGAACAAAAACATTTAGGCCACTTGTAAGAACACTCAATTAGTTATTATCAGTGGTCCCTTCCCTCCAGCAACGTTCATAAAGATGTCTTGAGTGTTTTCAGTTAATATTAACGAACAAAGGCTCTATTTAAACTTGTATGATGCAAGATTTCTACTTATCAGGAAATACTTTATATAAGAGGAAATTACAGGACTCCGACTGCTCTCGACGTTAGAATGTGTATTAGATTTCTATTTCATGTAAAACGATATACATTTGAATTTTTCGATTTTCATCAATTGTTATCGCCGTATATCTCATATTGACTAACTACCAAACAATGCAATGGCAATGTCCTATAAAATGGGTCCATCCCTTGACTTTCATTATGATGTGTGATCATTTTGTTGTGCAAAAAAAAAAAAAAAAAAACTAAAAAGGTGATATCATCATTTCTTAAAAAAGTATCAATATGTCAAAACATCAATTAATTCAGAGAAAATAAAAAGAAAGGAGGGGAAAGATCCTACTTAAACAGAACCATTAAAAATCATACATCGGCGGATGGGAAGATCCCTCCCGAATATGTTGTTAGTGCATCGGTGTCATGACGCAGTGTCAATCATCTATCCGTCGTCTGTCATCCGTCCGAAATTTCATTCAGGAAATCGCTGCTAGTCATAAACAATAAAGTGGTTTCCACCCTAATTTTATTCCAAGCATTCTTTGGGAAAGAAACCAGTTTTGAATTAAAAGCGTGTCTTAGCCCCCTGCCCAGGTGGCATCAGTGGTGAGACCTAAAAGGAAAAATATTGCACAGTTTTTAAAGTGCTCCTTCTTTTGTAGATATGACACGATTTTGTCAAAGATTTGGTCTTTAAAACCCGTTAGTAAATGGAATACATATTCGTATGAACGGTGGATCTGACCATCAAAAGGGCAAGGACTAGCACCTCGGGAAATGAGAGTGCATAATAAGCGTTTTATGAATCAAATCATGTAGGAATAACAGGATTCTATGGTGATTTGTTCGACGCATCCTTAGTAAAGACCACTCAATAGTATATGTACGTGTGGTCTGACTCCTTGGCGTAGAGGGGAGTGGTTCAATAGGGAAAATAGAGAATCGCTTTAAAATCCTTGCTCTGTTGGGATGTAGAAAATTTGACCAAATTTTGTCAGCTGCATCTTTGGTAAGTGGTAACCCGTAGTGAATAGGGCTTGGTCTAAAAGAAAATATATAACAAATTCTTCAATATTCACTTTGTTCTGCAGTCCAGATTTGCAATGAAGCATGCTTTGATGAGGTAGACTCACTGGTTTCTACCTGAAACTCTCCCTCTGCGAAGCCGTGGGACGCGGCGCAGTTGTTCTGACCCTGCAGCCTCCTCCACCCTTTGAGCCCAGGGAAGGAACCAAATTCATATAGATCATATAGAAGCTGCCTTGACTAATACTCCCTCCTTGTCAGTGGGTAAGTATTCTGTCTCTTTCATATTGATAAAGAGTACTGGTTCTTTAATGGAAAAGCAGTCCACAAGGCAACTGAATTAAAAACATAGAATCAACACATATCATGATAAAATTTCAAAAGTAATAGTGTTCTGAAATGAAAATATCGAGAAGAATTGTTATTCATTAGAATTATATCACCATTCAAGTTTTCGTTCATTCTGAAGGTTTCAGAATTCATTATTATTTTTGGTATCATACAGGTACAAAAAACGTCTAAAAATGCAAAAAAAATATCCTTTTTTCATGTTAACAATGCATTTATTGAAAATTTGTTGCGTAAAATGAAAGTGCAACAACTGAATAGGATAGCTGAAATTCAAGTATCCTAATATAGAATGTGGTCACTTTACTTTAAGTGTTCTCTCTAACACATGCCGCAACGCATGTGAGGTATATAGGACAACGTAATAACTTTACTGTCGGTATAAAAGCGACATTTATCACGACTATACGGTAAGTTATCCTTCTTAAATCTGTGTTTTGGTGCCAGTTTTTTGTGTATATAGCATTAATTTATAAGAGAAATATATACATTGTTGATATTGTTTTAGTCTACTGTTCTGGTGTTATTAATTTTTTCAGTAATTGACTGGACATATTTTAATTGTGATTTAGCCTGTCGAAATATGAATTTTGAATAATTCAGCATAACTCTAATCAAATATTACGTTTGACGTAAATTCACATTTTGTAAGATATTATTAATCTATTTTCTTTATCTAGATATGAATCAGTGTTCATTCTGAACATAGTTTTCGACTAGATGACTTAACATTGTACCAACATATAAACCACATGTTTCATGATGAATATGGATTAAGCTTTATATAAAGACCAGTAATCGGTGGTATTACTTCATCAAAGTGAAAGTTCTATATATATATATATTACTTATCCCACTTGCCCTACAAATTGTACTTAAACTTTGATTCTTCATTTACCAATAATGAACTATGCAGCTCATTCAAAATTACAATTGTTATTTGACTTGGTCATAATTTAGTTCACAAAGGCTGGTTTCACTCAGATCTCAATTTGTAGCCAGGAGTGTTTCTCCCCCAAAAGGAATTTCAAAACTAGATTCTTTAAACACTCCGAAGTAAAGAATTGTTATTTTATAAATTAAGAAACGTAGTGAGCTAATTTTACCATATCTTGTTTCGGTACTTGATCATTTAAAACATATCTAATCAAATTATCATGTACTGTTGAATGTCTTATAGCCTATTGACCAGTACAGAGTATCTCATTGATTCTGTCCTAGAATGTTGAAGATATTGATTTTATCTTTCATCGAAAATAAATTAATCTGTTTCGATAAGTTTTGTAAGTTTTGATATTCTGGTACTTTTTCAATATCGACAGTAATATAGCATATGATATTATAGAATGATTACTCTCCAGCGACATTAGAGTGATCAAATATTTATGTTCTTTCTGTGAATGAAAACGGTTTGTTAGGAGGGTTGCGCCATTTCCTGTGTGATAAATAAAATTAACATATATTTATAATGTATAAAGTCTACACAGACCATTCAACTTCCTTTTATTAAGATGGCAGAGGAAACAAATCATGCCAACCAGTCAAAACGGCAACTATAAAAAAGGGAAACAATATTCTGGCCAATCAAATTAGAGAATACAACAATAAAAATACAACAAAAAGTACCCCCAATTGAAAATCAAAGATTAATTGAAGAAACATGTTTTCGCATTAGTGAAGATCAAAACTTAGAAAACCAGATCACCACAACTATCAAATTACATAAGTTAACATAAGAAAAAAACCCAATAAAGATAGATGAGATCGATGACAGGAAAACATAATTAGATACCAATAAAAATTATAACAACACAATACCTTAATACATTAGATAGGTTGGTTTAGGCGATTTTTCGTTAACTCTTTAATCCGCACTTTTGACAGGGTTTGTATTTCTTATCCATCATGATACTAAAAATAACACGAAATCCTCAACATCCTAACAGAATCATAATCCAATCTTATATTCAATAAAACAAAATATGAACTGAGGGAAGATGTATATGGAGACAAGGACAATGAAAAATAGGACCAGGCGTTCGGGAAGAGTAAGCTTTTGTTTTTTTCACTAGCATTCCGGTCGCCGTACAATAACGAGAGGAAAGTCAAGATGAATGAGTCGCCCGCATCGATCTCAAGCAGGGATGTGGAGAGAAATGGTAAGGTGTGTGTGTGTGTGTGTGTGTGTGTGTGTGTGTGAGAGAGAGAGAGAGAGAGAGAGAGAGAGAGAGAGAGAGAGAGAGAGAGAGAGAGAGAGAGAGAGAGAGATGCACAAAAATAATTAATATTAATACTTAGCAAAACAATGAATAAAACTGCACCATACTGCAATTAAAATATCTTATTCCGAATAATAAATTCAGCTGCAACATTTAGCTTCTGAACGGCGCTTGCAATGTTGAAATCTAGGAGAACTATCGAAGCTAAATTCGAACAAATGTGACTATGTATACAGGAAGGCGCAATAATGCAATATTTTGATTGATTCTGCTCTATCCACTTATCGCATAACGTGAACTATTAAAGTATAGACAATGTACTAGATGTGTTATATCGTACAAAAAGCACTTTCATTTAGTACAAATCCTCAATAGGAAACTGAACAACAATGTCTGCCAAACGGATATCCTTATTAACATCCATAGTACTGATATTGGTGTAATGTTATTCCTCCTTTATAGCCAGTCCGCCGACTTATGATTCCTTATATGGAAAGCTAAAAGCTGCAAGTGAGGGCTCGAAAGGAAAAGTCGACTTCGCCAAGACGTCTATTGGCATTATATGCGGCTCACGTATGTATTCGCTTGTTTGTAATATGTTTATACTCTGATAGATACAATGATAATAATCAGAGAAAGCATTAACCGGTGATAATGTTGACTGGACTGATGCTCCGATATTGACCACTAGGTCCTCGTTAATTAAGATGAATTCATTAATTTGAAATCTAATACACTGTAAAAACCTCTCTTTGCATTCTGTCATATTGATATGCTCACTAACACTAACCGAACCGACGTAATATAACACCTACATGTCATGAGTGATATACATGTATGACTTCCTGTACCATGAGTGATATACATGTATGACCTCCTGTATCATGGGTGATATACATGTATGACTTCCTGTATCATGAGTGATATACATGCATGACTTCCTGTATCATGAATGATATACATGTATGACCTCCTGTATCATGGGTGATATACATGTATGACTTCCTGTATCATGAGTGATATACATGTATGACTTCTTTTACCATGGGTGATATACATGTATGGCTTCCTGTACCATGAATGATATACATGTATGACTTCCTGTATCATGAATGATATAAATGTATGACTTCCTGTACCATGAATGATATACATGCATGACTTCCTGTATCATGAGTGATATACATGTATGACTTCCTGTACCATGGGTGATATACATGTATGACTTCCCTGTATCATGAGTGATATACATGTATGACCTCCTGTATCATGGGTGATATACATGTATGGCTTCCTGTATCATGAGTGATATACATGTATGACTTCCTGTACCATGAGTGATAAACATGTATGACTTCCTGTACCATGAATGATATACATGTATGACTTCCTGTATCATGAGTGATATACATGTATGACCTCCTGTATCATGGGTGATATACATGTATGACTTCCTGTATCATGAGTGATTTACATGTATGACTTCCTGTATCATGAATGATAAACATGTATGATTTCCAGTACCATGAATGATATACATGTATGACTTCCTGTATCATGAGTGATATACATGTATGACTTCCTGTACCATGGATGATATACATGTATGACTTCCTGTATCATGAGTGATATACATGTATGACTTCTTTTACCATGGGTGATATACATGTATGACCTACTGTATCATGGGTGATATACATGTATGACTTCCTGTATCATGAATGATATACACGTATGACCTCCTGTATCATGGGTGATATACATGTATGACCTCCTGTATCATGGGTGATATACATGTATGACTTCCTGTATCATGAGTGATATACATGTATGACTTCCTGTATCATGACTGATTTCTTGTTACAGTTTTATTCCTGATATGCATCGTAATTTCGTTGGCTTTCCCACTAGCAAAGATAGCAATAGGTGAGGGCCCTTTTTTCTATCGAATTTTTTTGATGATTCTCTTTACCAGGTTACATTCCCACGAAGTAAGTAAACTTTCCTAGGTCCTCATCATTATAACACGAAAATGGCCACCTGTCTACTCATAGTTTTTCATCCTTTAGCGAGCAATACGTTGATTTTTACTCATTCATTGTTTTTTCTTCGGTTGGTACTCCCTGTGAAGTTAATCCTGATTTCTGAAAATTGAAAATAATCATCTGTCAAATGTCTAATTACCAAAACATCCTTGTAGTGATTTTTGTTTTACATTTTTCTGATCACACTTACCAGAATGCTAGGTTGCTATTACCATATAATCTTGTTTGATTTTCCCTTTTAAAGAAAAAAACCAGAAGACATTGTCATTATTCCAAATTATTTGAATGGTGAATTTAACAACTTACATTTTTGTAGTTTGAGATGCGGAAATGGCACTAGGGAAAATTTTAAAGCCTTCACTAGATTTTCCTTTGTTTTTTCCTCGGAAATAAAATTAATACATATTTCTTGCAGAACATCATCCTACCAATATATTATATGACATGAGCCACAACAAAACACTTCTCATCGTTACAAGTAATCAACTTGCCTTATCTCCAAATGAAACTTACTACTTAAAACCTGAAGTAATGTGTTGTTCTGAAAAAAAGATTTTAATACCTGGCAACCGTTAAGAGTGAAATTATATTCATTTTCGTTCTGCAGTTTGATGGTATCTAAATATGAATGGCAAGCTGGTAACGAGAGGTATCTCTGTAGTAGTTTACGTTCCTTCCTGTCCATGTGTGATAAGACTAGTAAACCATTGAATCACTTTTTTTTGTTTTTGTTTTTTTTTTGGCGAATCGCATTTCCACCCCAGGTGAAATCCACTGAAATTTAAAAAAAATTCGACTTTATGGTTTTCTTATCACACTTTGTTCATTTATCTCTCTTCTAATTACTTTCCCTGAAAGGTTCGCTCTACTTTTACGACTGTCCAGCCCAACGTCTCATTCCTATCTACCTGATAGTGGCAGGCGTATTCGGCACCCTGAAAGGAATTGAACTGATAGGACAGAATGTTGAATCAAGAAAGGATCAATCTAACAGAGCAGATGAGAATCCAACTAATCCCGCTGACGGCATCCTTAATCTGTTCTTGCTGGCATGGTTTATTTGTGGTGGGTTATCGACCTTTGCTAATCTGTGCTATTTTCCAATTCTCGAATAGGGGTTTCTGCACCAGATTTAATATTTCTGTTAATATTTAACTCTTATAAAATCTTATCAAACAAGTCTATTTTTGTCATAAACTGATTTTGCCAATAGTGTCGAATCCCAGTCACTCATTTATAATGAAATATCATTATTTACAAATATTTTCATTGATTTCGAACCGAGAAATTCTGTTCTGGGTCTATTAATCAATCTAGGTTTACTTGTAGTTATAATGGACCCAATAGCTATTCAACAATATACCTCTTTAAGTGACCAGTTACTTTATTTATTGATCTCCTAGTTTAATTTGTTTGAAAGAAAACTTGCTGGTTTTGTATATTTCATTTCATCAAGGTGGTATACAAGTGTATGTATTCAGAAATGAAACTGAAACCGATATACCATGACATAAGCAAGTATTAATATACAAATTTCCAAATTTCTCATCTATTGTATCTATGAATGACATATTTATATTTACCAAGAGATATTTTAGAGTTGATTTTATGGAGCTAAACTAATAATAATCCAATATTAGCATACAGTTCATAATTAAATAATATTTTCATTAAACTTGTGGCCGACTTTTCTAAATCCAACCTTTATTCCACAAAATTACACATAGGGACATTGTTTGCAATGTTAAAATTGTATGTAATCAGGTATCAAAGGAAGGCATCTGATATTTTTTTCAATATGTCAACTTCTCGTTTTAGAATAAGGAATTTATTTTCATTTTGTGACGTGTGAAATTTATTGTTTTCCTAGGAAATGTCTGGGTATACGGACTGAAGGATGAATGGGTGTCTTCTCCGTCCACTGCCGGAAACTACTGCAATCCGACACTCTTCTACTTCTCCTTCTGGTCCATCACCTTGATCTATATTTCATTCGGGATTGTCTGTCTCTTCAGCTGTATCGGGTTAATCGTTATCAACTGTGTCGCCAACAAAAACTAACATTCCAGATGATATTGGCTGTAGAAAGTAAAGATCCTCGTTCTGCTGTTGTTTTCTAGCCTCTATATCTCTGCTAATGCCTTCCAGAGAACGGAACTGGGATTTTGACTGGTACAATTGGATATCAGGTGAAGAGTCATTATATACCTTCTACGTTCAATCCTGTCCAAAATATGAATACTGTTGTTAACTAATTACGAGTTATTTCATGTCAAACACGCTATTTCTTTTCTCGGTCAACGTTACACCTTTAAACTGAAATCCAATAAATATTTTAAACAATGTTTTTTTAAGATACCTATGTGTCTTTTTTTGTAAGATACCTATGTGTTTTGTTAAAATCATAGGATGTTATACGATAATGGGGAAAGGAATCAACAGACATGAAGTCGAGTTCAGTTCCCCGTTTCAGGTATATGTAATCACACATTTAGCAATACAAATGTCCTTACTTTCTATATTGAAATACAATAAAGGTATTTTTGTCACCGAAGGACCCACCAGAATTTGAAATCAAAGATACGACAGACTCTTCAATATCAGTTGCTTATTTCGATCTTTTCCTGAGTGCGTGTTGTCTGCAATATACATATGAAATATAAAGATATGCATCCCGTGCTGGGGGATATCAATCATTGGAAAAATTATCATACCAGAACGCAGATTTAAACAGATACAATGAGTGACTGCTCTCTAAAGTACGTATACGTATACCTGCTATTGTAAGTTACCTCCACTGGAGATCATAACGGATATTTCAATCGATTCAAATAAAACATTCACTTGAAAAGAAGTAAAAAGCTTAAATAAGAAGGGCACTAAAATATTGAATTTTTCTACAGATAGAAATTGATTAGATGACAAAGCTTACTGCTATTAGAAATCTATAACACGACAAATAATTCTACTTTTTTAATTTATCAGATTGCTCAATCATCTGTAATGAAGCATCAACTAGATAGCAACACTATCTACAATTAGAAGCTAATTACATGACTATTATTATCTGCAAATAGCAATCAATTAGATTACAAAAACAAAAATTACATTACATTATGGAACTTAAACGTTGAATAAGAACATTTGACGACTCATCAAAAATTATATACAACAGAGAATAAACAAATGATTCATAAAAAAAATAAGACATTCATACCAAAAAGGACTCGTGCTGTTTAACATTCAAAACTAAACTGTTTGATAGATATAAACCTTTACACAATAATATTTCTTCAAACCAAGTAAGTTTTTTAAACACAATGACATCTACACAAGGTTCTACTTCCGAAATAATACTGTTGATTTAATTACTTTGATATCACATTGTAGTCGTTGGTAGATTGTTGATACTGATCGCAAGAGTTATCTACCTTCCAGTGTGGATCTCTAAGCCCTGAGGTAATGAATGATCGCTTACAAGTTTCTACTGAGATTAAGTTAAACCTAGTTTTACTCGCCATATTTTGAGTCTAGATAAGAATATCTTAAGACCATTAATACACAATCGATAAGTGACTGCATGAAAAATATTTCATTGACTGAAAAAATATCTTGACGTTAGAAAATGTTTCTGTATTGAACCTGGAATGACTTTCATCTAGTCCAGTTGATTTTGTTTTCATCTGGGCTAATTGAGAAAGACATCAAAATAGGAAAACAAGACAGACCTTATTCTTTTTCACTTTGAAATATACTTGTGAATTTCTTGGCTTTAAATAGCAAACCTAGCCCCTCATTTCAAAACTGGAAATCAAGGACAACTAACACTGCTACATTAGCACATTACCTTGACCTTTCAATTGCTGGAATACTGGATGCTGGTGATGTTTTTTAATTCCCTATTTTGAATTTTCCATTTTTAAATAACATCCTTGCTTCCCCATGCAACGATGTTGACATTTCGAAATTCTAAGCCGAGTTTTTTTCCAAATATCAGGATCACCGTGACAGAAAATACCATAAATGATGTCATTGTGAAAACTCCTTGTTAGTACTTACCCGCATCCAGTAGTTTTCTCTCTGGTGAATATAAACACTTTGAATTAGTCTTTTTTATGTTCGGAAACTGTGTTAACGACTCTAGGATACGGGTCACACACCACTAACACAAAAACCACTAATGAAGGATTTAAAGCAACATGTTATTATCAAATAAAGAGAGCAAGGTAAGCCAACACTACTATTCATGTTGCAATAGTTTGTTCCAAAGAAGTGGAAAAGGACATTCAATCAAAACACATATTTGAAGCAAATCTGAAACGAAGTTTAATTTTTAAACATGCTGTGGTAAAAACGTCAGGGCACAGGGCACAAAGACCTAACAAAGTCGTTCAATTTTTTGTCTTTAAATAAAAGGACCACGTCCATCGTACATATCCTCCTTGCTGTGAATTTTCCGTTTCTGGTAGCAATATCCCTGATTCTCCAACCTATGGTATTTACAGATGATTCGATATTCAATGTTTTCATGTTTACGTTTCTATAAAATAAACATAATAAATTCCATCACTAAAATAAAAATTAATTATATAAACGAGCATAAAAATCATTATTCTTAATTAAAATTGAAGACAAAATATATAAAAAAAGAAAACACCTACATCGAAATCCTTCGCAAATATCAGGCGAATTAAAGAACTCTGATTAGTAAGTAGGATATCTCCCAATGAGTTCATGTTTGACCAAACAGAACATTTTTATTGTCTTCATCCAGAAGGGGTTTTTGAAGAGCAGAAATGATGTTTATAGAAATTATCATCGCTTAATTTTAATGTCTGTTGGTTTGTTTTACGTGACGATCGGTGTTATCGACTTCTCTACGGCGTGTCCTTGATATTAAGTTCGTCAGCCTTTTTTTAATAAGCGTTATAAAATATGTTTTGCTTTGATGAAGTTTGTTACAT
This sequence comes from Ylistrum balloti, assembly GCF_031769215.1. Classification (NCBI taxonomy): domain Eukaryota; kingdom Metazoa; phylum Mollusca; class Bivalvia; order Pectinida; family Pectinidae; genus Ylistrum; species Ylistrum balloti. The sequence continues at coordinate 891,553 of NW_026782437.1, forward strand.
CATTGTTAAACTGTCATTTTTGGGAATACAATTAACGTTCAAAATATTTATTAACAAATGAAACTTGTTACAAATTAATAGTTTAAACCGGATGATAGTTTCTATATATGTCACGGAAACATACAACTAACCACTTTCAAATAAGAAACCAGAAAAATCACTTATCACATTCACCTTTTAAGTATAAGCGGTATATTTTCAAGGCGACAAAGCACTTTATCATTTAACAATACATGTTTGCGTTGCTATAAATTGTCTTTTAAGATTGTTTTAGTCAGAAAGATATGTTAAGCGATGTGTGAAGCATTTTCGATGTTGTAACGAGGTCTTGGTACAAAATACCATTGTTTACCGACGATACTGTGTATTATGGCACTGTGTGTTGATGGTGTGGAATCACTTTAAAAGCTAACCCCAGAACAGCAAAGACGTTGACATAACGATCTATTTCTGATATAAAACCATCTGTGACTGAAGGCACTGAAAATTTGGTATCAAAGTGGGTTCCACATTTATTTACCATAACCTCGTGCCCTTTAGCTTTAATTTTGTTTCTGTGAGCAGTTTGGAGTAACGTATTCCAGCGCCGTAAGACCTAAATAAAGACAGTTATGGCCTTTAACGATCCGAAATGTCTGTCATGTAGGTTGAATTTATGCCCACGTATCTTATTAGGATTTGAAACGTTGATTAAAAATTTCTTCTTCAAGCCCATAAAACTAATTAAGAAATATGTTAATGTTCCGTGACTAGGACTTAGCATTATTGCTCGTTAGCGCTGTTCCTCGTTACACTGTTAAAACACAGAGCTCCTAAACTTAACGTAACGCTGTCGTTTTGTCACCCTCGTAAAACTACTCGGCAAGTGCTGCTGTTGTGGTGGCTGCCGGATTGTGAAATGCAATGGAAGAAATTCTTGAGAAAATAAATCAAGGTTTTTTTCTACAATCCTTACCCAATTCAATTATCATACGTTTTAAATCTTGATCTTCTGGGGCTTAGTCTAAATTCTTACCAGATTAATCATGAAACCAAAGGCAAACTCCAGAGGAAAGATGTAATGAGTATGTGAAGAAGTGAAACTGAAATTTACACAGGATTCAATTTCATTATTTTTGCATGAAATGGACATGAATACACGATGGTTCTGATTACAAAAACAAATCGTTTTGCCATCGCTGGTTTCAGTATTCTAATAGTTTGGGTGACTGGATTACATATTTCAGCTTTAAAGAAATATTTTAAATAGAAAAAATGGAAACAAATAAAAATGAAAAACTGGATAGCCTAGCTGCTCAATATCTCTAAGTACAGACTGAAAAAAGGGAGATAATTTATTCTATGGATTTACATCCATCTTATATGTCTTTTGTATAGTCAGTGCAGGTGGACTTCACTCCTCGAAGTTTGCCGTAACCTGCAAGTCACGCATCAATTAAACGGTTCAGAATATACACATGAAAGTGGCTTTTTTAATCGTGAAATTTATTGAATTTGAGCTTGGTCTGCCTCCTCATCTGATTTCTGACATTCAATGCGACCCTTTTTGAATTATTCTCAGTCGCCTTCTAACTTTCAACAAGACAGAAACAGCTGTATGATGCAATTTAGACTATAAATATGTTGTGAAAGGTGTTAATCACTTTTGTGTCTTAACTAGTTTCTCCACAGTATTCGTACCGTCAGAATTGTATATTGCTCCGACATACTGAGTTGTATAAGCACATTAACACTAATGACAGCAGTATTTGTGCTGTATCAGAAAACTTTGTGATATGAAAATCTATGGGATGATCCAATAAACCAGGTGAGACAGGACAGCTTGCACATATCTCTACTGAAACCGAGATAAGCTCATTCAGTGTCTAATTACAATGAATATTGCAATTTCGATCTGCACAGGCAACGCTGATGCAACAAAAAACATAAACCAGATCATAATCAAAATATTTAATAACATTTTCACGTCAGATCACATTTGATATCAAATAACACAAGGCAGTGATGAATAAAGTTTAACAGTGTGTGTGATTATCAAAACTAGTGTACGGACCAGAGTTTGGCTTGTGTCGCGAGTCACCTAACAAAAGCCTATCTGGTGTTGATGAGTGACAATGGCGCTCCAGAGTGGAGGAGTGACTAAGTCTATCGGGCGTTGTAGAGTGACAATGTCGGTCTGAAGCAGACGAGTGGCTTAGTCTGTCCGGAGTAGACGAATGACCAACCCTATCCGGCGTGGCCGCACCACTTGACCGTCTGGGATCACACCAATGATCCTCTATTTTCTCGTACCCACTGTCTGTGCTGCCACTTGTCCTAGAACTGTGGCGATGGAGGGACGGATATTGCGGAATGGGTGTGAAAGTTGACGGGTTCGTGTTATAATTCACAAATTTTGTTTCACCAGGAGAGAATTGTATTGAGCTAGTATCGTCTGGTCTAGTTGGAGCTGATGGTATATTCCTCACAAAAGGTTTGGACATGTGGTCCAACTGGAGCATTGTCTGTGCATATGGCTGCACGTTAGGGTCTGGAAGAGGAGGGGCACCGTAGTATGTTGTAGCTCCGGCCTGAGGCGGAAGTGTGAGAGAAGGAGCCATAAGGGGCGGAGCACCCGGATCCACCTTGTAGTAGCCATGACTGGACGAGCTGATTGTTGATCCCCTAGGGGTGGGAGGATCTGGTGTGTGGGGTTCCAGAATAAAATAGTTGTTGGGTGGTAGTGGAGGATTGTTATTGTGTTCCATATTTAAATTGTTTGGTTTAGTCGCCAAGAAAGGATCGTCTTCTCTTGACTTCTCGTAACGGGATAACTCCAGCACAGGGGCGATCTCCTCGTACGCATTCTGTATGAAAAAAATAAGTCATGACCGTAATTTACTAGTTAAAAAAACGGGACATTTAACCGTTGAATTTTACATGTTAATTTATGTAAATGATATAATATTACATTTTCACATGCACAGACCACCTGCAGTGAGTTGATGATTTATTGTTCCACAAGTCTACCCAAAGTGTGATGAATCATCGTTTCACTAGTACAAACGATATCATGTTTTATAAATTTACATATTTCATGATGTTATTGAGAAAAAATGCTATCAAGCTATAGTGTACCCGATACTTTTATCGAATCAAAAAACATGTTTATACCATATCACTAATCCTAACAATGTTGTAGGGAAAGTTATTTACTCCAGCAATTCTAGAATCTGACGTCACAAATACTCTTGTTTGACACGAAAGTTAACATCATATTTACTTCCACTGGTTTACAATAAAGGTCTTGAACGCATTTTTGTAGAAATATCGATGAAAATATATTCAGCCTTTAAATATACTATTGCTTCATTTACAATAATGTGTATAAGGAGTATGAAATAAAAATATCTATTTTATAACGAAAAGCGTTAAGAAATACTATTTGTCTTGTAAAGTCGATATCCATGCACAACGTCTTTGTCGAAGTTCACAGATAAAGAAGATTTGTAGTAATAAAGAGTCTTGTGTTTCAATTTAGATCTCGTGAGAAATCGTTTTTGTTTACTTCCGGTTTCACGATACAACTCCCGGTCAAACGGTACTGCTTGGAATCGAAATGTTCTTAAAAGCACTCCTAACATGATGCAAAAACCAGAAATCAGAAGACGCGGTAAGAACATATAAAAGGTGTTGATAACAATGAAATGCACGTGCTAGGATGTGCAGGTATTTTCGTGTAAATTTATACACAATCCTTATATACATTGTATCATATTTCCCGCTTTGATTCAGAGGTTGTCATTCATCAAGGTAGAATATAAAAGGGATTGAATCTGAAAATATTTTGTTTCCTTTACCAACTGTTTTCTATTCTTTATCAATTTTTTTTCTTTATCAAGTATTTTGTTGTCTTTATCAAATGTTTTATTTTCTTTATCGAGTATTTTGTTGTCTTTATCAAATGTTTGATTTTCTTTATCGAGTATTTTGTTGTCTTTATCAAATGTTTTATTTTCTTTATCGAGTATTTTGTTGTCTTTATCAAATGTTTTATTTTCTTTATCGAGTATTTTGTTGTCTTTATCAAATGTTTTATTTTCTTTATCGAGTATTTTGTTGTTTTATTTTCTTTTTATCTTTATCAAATGTTTTATTTTCTTTATCATGTATTTTGTTGTCTTTATCAAATGTTTTATTTTCGAGTATTTTGTTGTCTTTATCAAATGTTTGATTTTGTATTTTGTTTCTTTATCAAATGTTTTAATGTATTTTGTTGTCTTTATCAAATGTTTTATTTTCTTTATCGAGTATTTTGTTGTCTTTATCAAATGTTTTATTTTCTTTATCGAGTATTTTGTTGTCTTTATCAAATGTTTGATTTTCTTTATCGAATATTTTGTTGTCTTTATCAAATGTTTTATTTTCTTTATCAAGTATTTTGACTTTATCAAATGTTTTATTTTCTATATCAAGTATTTTGTTTTCTTTATCAAATGCTTAATCGATATCTTTAATATTAAATAAATAATATTTATTCCTTGCGAAAGAAATGCAATAATCAAACTCTTTATTGATAAAAACACCGAAATGATTCATTTTAAACTTTGTCACCCATTACAGAATGTTATTATAGCTTGTGTCATCAGAAAATTGCATTGATTTTAATATATTTTTACTTATATTTCGATCATATTTCCTATCGACTAAGTGAAGTTGTGATATGATTCGATTTAAAATCCCAACGTAATAGATGTTGCCATAGATCACAGCCCACCTTTTATGTACAGAAAGCTCCTCTGCTGTTGACTTATGAAGAGAGGCTAAAGAACACTTACCGAGAGCTCGTCACTTTCCCTTGTTGATTTCTCATTGGTGCCTGGATCCCCAAGATGGCGCTTGCTGTAATTAAAAAAGATTGATGAAAGAGAAACCCATAGTTTTAATGAGTAGAAAGGAACCATCAATTTAATTTTGTTTTAGAAATATTAGTCGAAAGGTTAAAACATTTGAATTCTTGACTTCCGGTATTCCCATAACAATATTGACTTCGTCTCGAGAACGTTAATTACATTTTGGAACCTGATAACGTCGATGTTGAATTCCAATTACACAAAACACATATATAAAAGTACTAAGCAAGCCAAGGTAAAGTCTATATAATCAGCAAATTTATTGTAATCAGGGGATAAATTTGGCAGCGACTGAATCCAATTATTGTTTGATTACTTTTGTTATGACATTGTTATTACCGTATGAAATATTTTATAGATCTATATAGAATTCTACAGGGAAAACTTAAAAGCGAAATAACACGAGATAAAATATCGATACCTCCTCGTTCCTCACTCGCCCTCGGGTATGTTTTTTTTTTTTTTTTTAAATATTCGGCAAAAGTGAAACTGTAAACACAAGTGGAAGAAGCTTACTCAGCCCCTTTTCCACTTTTTAAATGTCAGACTCCATGCAAATATTGTGTTTATTTAATGAGATGAAGTTGTACTTGATATGTTGACACGTTGTTTTGATGGGTTGTAATTCTGTATTGAGTTGATGCATTTCTACACGAACTGGTTGAATCTTTATCAAGAACAGGATTTAAGATTATATTCTGATGAGCTGTTGAGTGGTATTTAACCCCTGTAGTCATATTTCGACTTGGTTTAGTATGGATTTGATCTTTAGTTCCGAAAGGTTGCTGTTCTAGGTTAATGAGATTTAATTTTATTTCCTTTGGTTGTTGTTCTGTTTATATGACATGTCATTCAATGATGATTGCTCTTCTCTTTTATTTTTTTCTGCAACTTCATTGGAATGAATTTCTCTAACAAGCCTCCATGCCTTTTGCTTGGCTTTTGGTCTATTCGACGGGGTTTTTGTTTTCTGGATTTGTAGTCCTTGTAACAGCCAGATTTTTTGAGGTAGGGTTTCCTGGTATCTCGTTATTACCTCACTTCAAAGCCTGTAGGCTTTCCCTCACATGCTATCTATAGCAATTTCATTAAAGTTTCTTGAACACAACCAAGACAACATGGGACAACCCCTGATCCTGGGAAGCACAGAGAATGGATCGAACCTTTAAAAATATTTTCATTTTAATTAAAGTATATTGCATGGCGTCATTTCGGTATGTTGTATTACTTGTTATCTAAGTATTTAATTACTACTCTATTCCTGTTACACATCGACCAGAAATTCGCAGTGAGGCATTATTTCCCAATACTTAATAATGTTTTAAATTGTAAGTAAAACAAATAAAGCGAACTTTTTTCAATTACAATTTAAAAATAATAAATCAACTCCAGCATTTTAGGATATCTTTGCGATTGAATTAATTTCCCCTGTTGGCCTCAGACCACAGTAAATTCATGAAATATTGGTAACTAGATAGGTTTGTGCTATGTTCATATCATCGGAGAACCCGACTCCTATTTAGGGAGAGGCGTGCACCTGTAATGTGCTGCTGACTTTCGTTCAGACTTCACCAATAAGCATGGTTAGTTTCAACGTTAACAATCAACGACATCGGACAAGTCGGCTTTCTCTCAATTCAACACATACAAAACATTTAATGTTTCAAAGCCTTTTATCGTAACAAAAATATCCGAGTCGATATTGATTTTCTTCAAATACATAAATGCTAATTACGTAAAGTTGATGGTACATAGCAGAGTTCGTTCAGATGAATCATGAACGTATACGATTTCATTCAAATAAATCAACCTTGCAAGGGAAGTGTCACAGAAGAAAACACGAATGGATTCAAGAAGGATATACTTTTTTCTGTTTCCAGTTTTCTATTTGAATTGATAAAAAGAATTACAGCCTTAATCCCCCGTAAATATAAACTAATGCCGTAAGGAGAGAAGAAAATTACAGCGTAGTCTAGAAACCCCAGTCAAATTTCATTTTCATTTCTCATTGTGTTCCCACATCGCAGGATCAAGCTAGGGCATTTATCGGCTCCAGCGAGTGAGGAATATTTTTTTCTTGTCGCCATTGTTTCCAGCATGTATATTGTATTCCAGTAGACTACAAGTTACATTTGACACGTCACTCGTCATTTCTAGCATGTAGACTCAAGATTATTCTCCTTGTCATATATCACATATGGATTTACTTTGCCATCACAGAAAAAAAAAGAACACGAGCCTTATATTTTATACTTATACCTATATACATGTATCTAAGTGTACTATCATATCAGAAAATTGTGATATATACAAAGGTAGACTGCAATACACTTCAACAATTTATCCATTTGTACGTGTGTGTCTAAATCCTCAAATCATACAGTAAAATATTTGTAGGTTTTTACCTAGCACAGGTAGATATATTATTTCAAGTGCGTATGACGGCTAAAGCGTACAGTGATTCAGCTTAGTGCTACCCACAAGACCTACAGTGTAGCTAACACAATTATGTAAGACCACCATCATAGCTTGGCGGAAATTTTTCTCATTCATGACTGACAGCTCCAGACATGTTTTCTATTTCAAATTATTTTGAAGATATTCTTTTATGAAACGACTAAGGTGTCCTACTGTGTTAATTTCCATTTCTTAACTTTTATTTGAAATTTACATTTCTACCCGGTGATTTGTCTGTTTGCAGCTTAATAATGTGTGTGACTTGGAACTTTGAGTAGAGACCATGTGCAATTCGAAAGTCGGTGTGATTTTGGGACTTTATGTGACATGAAAGATTTGAGGCTTTGTGTGGAGAGATACTTTGAGACTTGAAACGGTGTGACTTGAAACTTTGTTTGACATGGTACTTTGACGCCATACTTTGTGTGACTTGGGACTTTGTTTGACGCCAGACTTTGTGTGACTTTGGACTTTGACGTCAGACTTTTATGTGACTTGAGACTTTGTTTGACCCCATACTTTGTGTGACTTTAGACTTTGTTTGACGCCAGACTTTTTATGACTTGAGACTTTGACGCCAGACCTTGTGTGACTTGAGACTTTGTCCGACACTGGATTTTGAATGAGGTGAGTGGTATGACATGACACTGTATGTGGTTTGGGTCTCTGTGACTTTGTATGACGAAGTATTTGGATCCTTATGAAAAAGGGATCTAAGCATACCTCCTTAACCCTGATACATCTATAAATATACTTACACAACCGTATTCCGCCGACAAATCCACAACACTGCAAACAGGACGAGCAATAGGGCAACAAAAACACCCATAAACACAGCCACTGTGATGGGGACCAGATTGTCACGGCCCTGGAAGGGCGTGGCACCTGTCGCCTGGGTTGTGCTACTAAGTTGCGGTGTGGTGGTAGGTCGATGTGGGGGTCGTGGAGTCTCCGGATCAAACGGATACTTCACATAAGGCGTGGTATGTTTCGGCGTTGGAGCTGGTGTAGGACGAGGTGTTGTAGACGGGACGGGTGTAGGGGGCGGGGCAAACGTTCCACCCGGTGATGAAGACTTTGCTGCAATGACAAATGCTAAAGTATTAAAACTTAATCTAGACCAATATATACAAACCAAAACAAAGAAATACATTAGGATGCATGCTGGGTAAAGTCATAGAAATCACATAAAATGCAGCAACTTCAATGGAAAAAAAAGTCCACAAACGTTTAACATCATTGGGCTACAACAGAATCAATAAAACGTCACTCTTAGCTAGATCAATAAAATCAATCTGAATACATCTACGAAATCTTAAATAATACAGCTTATTCTAGATGTATGTGTTGTTACGTCATTGAAAGTAAGCATTGCGCGTGCTGTCACTGAAATCAATAGGGATTAATATGATCTAATATGTGATGATACTTTTGAAGTCCAATGCAAGTAATTTGATATTTATCTGTGTTTTAGATATTTCTAAGAAACTGTTTATTGAAATTGGTGAATCAATCAACTTTACAACTATTAATTAAATTAAAAAAAAAACACCAAAAAGAACAAAACAAAAACAAACAAAACTAAAAAAAAATAATATGTAAGATTTAAATTCGTTTGGTAATCCACTAGAAATAAACATTGTTTACAGAAATTAAAAACAAACTTTAAGTATTTAGATTGTAACTTAGACGAAGTTTATATGACTTTTGACAAAGTGTTTGCTATGATTAAAACGTGAATCATCATTTATGTTTATTAAAGTATTTCTATAATTAGAAATATTCAGAATAATCGCGGTGTGCATATTAAAAGCCAGACATCGGGCTCCATGTAAAACTTCAGGATAATGACCCGAAATATAACTCCAAACCATCAAATCTAGGATTATATAATTCCGTATGAACCTCATCCGAGGACTGTAATTGTATGCAATTAAGCATGTGTGGTATATAATGTCTGTTGAACGACCATAATTACCACAATATACGGGCGAAGAATTACGACAATGAAGGAACAGTCGTGACGCCGTATCTAATATCAAAACAGTCCTGTACCACCAGTGATTATTGATCATTAAATATCGCTTAAAGACCTCGTGCGACCTTGACTCTAAAGCAGATACCAAGAATGTACTTTAATGCTGTGATTAGGTAAGTTGATCATTCCCTATGTATTCTCACACGTAATACAACTACATATTTCATTACAGACGGTTTATCATCCATAAACAGTGCTTGGGTAATTTAGACTCCGGTTCAAGAAAGCATCTTTGACGTATCGTGGCTGGCATTTCTGTAACAAACACCGCAATTATTCGTCGGGTTGTGAATGAAAATTTACGTTTAAAGAGGCTTCGCTCTCGAACCCAGAACCCCTTACTTCCAACTCGTTGTCAAAAAACATCAATCTTGTTTCAACGAATATAGAGTTCATTTATGTATCATATATCAATCTTACCTTCGTAATATTGAATATCGAATATTCCATTGCATCCTGAATGAATCCACATTGAATTGTTGAATATTCCGTAACTAATTCCTTTGGAACATGGTCCGTGGGAAGGAAGTTCATATTTCAATTCCACATCCTTAACTAGCCTAGCGCCCTCTACCTCACACATTTTATAAGTATCATCCAAGTTCCGGCACTCTAGTGTCCTCTGTCGAAGTTGTGAACCAGAAACATCTGAATAAAAACAGAATGTATTAACGATTAGACATTTTGAATGCTTTATTACCTACGATGCATGTCTACAAAAGTCTCAATGTCGCTAAGAAATTTCGTTCAAACTTTAGTGTTATGGAATCATGAGCAAACCATAAGAAACGTGAAAAAAAAGAATAGAATCGTGAGAACACGAATTAAATCGTGAGAACACGAATTGAATCGCAAACGAGTCATTTAGTAAAATCGTAGTGTTTAGAAAGAAGGCAATGAACAATAATTACATCAGAAAATGCCATTGTCACTCTGATAAGCCAGATACTGTGGTGCATTTAACAGGTCTTAGAAGGATCTTCGCCCCTCCTTTTGCTTCTATATGGATTGAACCTGTGGTATTGATGACGAGGTCAAAAGTATATATTAATCATTATAGCAGTCTGAAAAGGCTTAAAGTGAGGATAGCATTCAATCTCCTGACTAACCGGGTAACGCAAAGGGAAATTCTAACGTGTTTGGTATGTTTTTTTCTGGAATCAAGAATCCATTTTATTCCTCTGATACAACATTCAGTAATGACTAACGACCGATATGTCTGAGTACGACCCCTCCCCTCCAATACTTTCTGATACGTGTGAACTTCATCCACATGGCGTTCCCATTGAACTGTCTGTACATGGAAACCCGACTTCCATACTGCCAACACAACACAGAGAGTGCCTAATTACTATGGTGATTATTTAACACATAACTCATACACTATAAAACATTGATGTTTTTTATGATGGCACAACACTACCAACAAGTCACTAACGCTATAGTACATCTGGTTAAGTCCCACAAGTGAAACTCGTCCCCTTGGCTCTTTATTGTGATGAAGAATTAAGGAAGTCTGGTGCGAATTGCTTTACACATTGCACAGGTATTATGGCTCTGAAATACGGGCAGAATCTAAAAGATAAAACAAATGTTTATGCTGCCTCCATGGACATTAAAAGTTTCTGATTTTTTGTTTACCACAAGATGTATAAAAATATAATTCAATACAACTTGAGTGAGTGCACTTTACACTGTTAACACTATCATCAGAAAACAGCAATTCGTGTTCCAGCGTTTCACTAGGTCTTCTATTACGAACACGCGGCCTCGTATATATCAGCGTTTTCATACACTTCAATTCAGAACATTCGATTACCGGTAGTTAACTTTAGTTTTTTCAGAATGTTTTTAAAAATGCAATCAAAGGCAAACATAAAAACCCAACTTTGAATTTGCTACATCTAAAGCTACGTTGATTAATATTTCAAGTGGTTGTGTTCCTCTAAGGCCTAATGACTTATAGTTAATGGCCTTCTGCCGTACTGCAATGGCTACATTTATCAACATTTCTAAATTAATCAAGCCGACCGAAAAAAACGAATCATTTTTATTATACATCCCGCCCCACCCCACGAATTCATCTCCATCCGGGAGATCTAAGATGGCTACTATTCTCTCAGGTACTTATTTAATGTGCGATCTTTGTCTTCCATTTGAAGATAACGTTTTATATGTTGAGTTTCATGTTAGTTGAAACGAGAATAATTTCTACCAGGGGATCGAACCGGTGAATAAAATGGCGCTATGATAGTCGCTGGTTATCAGAAATTGTTTCAGACTTCATTGCTGAAAGGCGTTTAATTCTAGGTACAATCTTACAGCTCGTAAAAGCTATCTTGCATATTATATGAACTTTTTTTTCAAAGATTTGATTCAAATACAAGTGCAATGCTCTTCTCAAGATCATTATCAAATGATCCAGCAGTGTTTAACTTACCTAGTTTAAATACACACCAGTGTACATTATATATGGGAGCTGGGGTCAACCTCTAGTTTAAAATTAAGAGACCTGTGGTGTCACACTGCCTGATCATATGTATAGAATAAAGCACCCCTGATAATATGTGTAAATGTATGCCCTTTAAAATGACAATACATGACGCTGTTCATTATTGTAAGACTTAGAACCTCGAACTTCTTTTCTTTTCTTATTTTGTCAGAATATTTTATTGGGTTCTTCTTTATTGAGATAACATATTAAAATAGTCCTTAGTAGTCCACTTATCTGTGGGCACCGTCTTCGTGAGATATCCCGGAAATCCAAACAAAACTAAGAATATACCTTTGACGTAACAAGCTTCGAAGCTAGCCTTGCAGCCATCTTGTACCCAAACGGAATTGTTATGGACGCCATAGTTCTCCGTGCAGACTTTTTTGTTGTTAGTGGTCATCGTCACATCGAGGCAGGTCAGCCAGCCGTCCGCCATTTTACAATCTTGATGCAGACCGTAGTGTAGAGACGTGCACGTCGTGCTCGCATGTTGGCCACATACGAGTTGTTCTGAAAAAGTAAAAAAAAAGGGGGGGAAACGTGAAATCAGCTGAATTGATATTTAATGTAAATATAAACCAGGTGGTTTTCTATACGCCTTTGGGGTGGTATAAGATGAAAACGCGAGAGTGAAAAACCCGGACACGCGAACTGCAAATTATTGCATATTTAGCATAACGACTGTTACTAGGTGATTGAGTACAACTTCTATACACGTAATGTATACAACAGGGACGAAACGTCTGTCCATCACAAACACATATATATACATACATATTGTTCAACGCTGAATTAAAATAGAAGTGCTTACTTCCAAGAACACGCAAGGATGAATCTACACAATTTATTGATTCCATTCGTGTAATGTCTTTATATCTTTCCGCCGATAGATGCAATCGCGTGATTGAACCGACCAAGTAAAGTGAATCAGGAAGCAGTCAGTAGATTGTTCAGTTTTAAATACATCGAGTGACAGCATTGCTGTAGAAACCTGTTTCTGCAGCCAGCACGGATCTTCCTGGCCAACTCTAATATCAGTCTAAAAATACTACGTGTTGCGACATCGCCTTGGTTCTAATGGTACAACCCGCGATAACCTTCAATAAAGGTATGAACATGGCTACCAACAAAACATTACAATGTAAACCATGGGTTTATTTTTACCAAAAAGGACCAGGTGTTGGATGCAATCGACAAAACTAACTTGATGACAAGACAAATTTAAACAACACAAATAATCTAATCTTGAATTTGATTCATTGTTGTCTTCTGGATTTTTATATCCCAGAAAAAATTTATTTTTCCATTTTTTTTAAATGCACGCCGCGGACAGAAGTTCAGTAATATAGCTGTATTTTCCGAGAGCCGATACCATGCATTGTGAATGAATTGTAGTGGATGCCGGTGGAGACTAATTAGTATTGATAAGGCTCTGTGTTAGATTACAATGTCAAACGACTCAATCGATGTTACATTATCTAAAAACTTCATCAGTTTTTTTTATCGGAAACAGCCTTGAAATAAAAGGGATCTTCATCGTATCACCGTTTTATAAGATCCGATTACAACCGCTCCAAACAGGGCGGTAAATGAGCTGTGAAATTATGCATAAGATCTAAAAGAAACATTCAACATGTCAATGACAACTGCCGATAGGGTTCATCCGTAGTCTAGAAAATGCTGGGGATTAACGATACAAATAACAGCATTAATATAGTTTACAAATAGAATCCCTGTCGTGGAAATAGAGCAGGAGATATTATGTGAACCCTCTAATGCTTAACTGCATACAAGCTATTCCGTGCTGAGATAAATACCACCTCGTCGTTTTTACTTGTAATAGATATGATAAAAATGTTCGAACCTGTGTTGGATATAAATACACATTCCGTAATGATGTTCAGATTCAGAAGATGAACATTTCATTGGTATTTATTCAACATCGGATATGGTTGAAGGTTGTTCACTCGTATATGATAAGATGTGTCTTTAATATTTTTGACTTTATGTAAATTCTTGTGTTTTTTCTGAAAGGCCGCCATTAATGACACCATGATACAGCGCGCATGTCTACAAGACGGAGACTGAAGACGAGGTTAAGTCAGCTTTACAGTTCCAAAACTGCTTTATAAAAATTATAGATATGTATATCATACAAGTGCAACTATGATTCGGTCCTGTGAAACATAATATTTTTGTGTAAATAAAACCATTTGATTAAAACATTTTCCGATAAGAAAAACTACCCTGCAATGAAAACAAAAGCAAAACTGACCGATCTTTTTACCAACGAGAAAAGAAATCTTGTAAAGAAAGGAAAGTACGCCACGTACAACATCTTGGTCTTTCATCTGAACTACGTCTCGATCGATCAGCGTTATACGTATCCGTCGCACGTGCATTGCGCGAATCTAATCCATGGGTAGGTACAGACTTGCTAGAACGTGCACGCCAATCTTCCAATTAAAGTTGATATATGGAAACTAACATCACAGACAAGTTCTCCGGTATGACATTGAAGGTTCAGCGCTATGTTAATGTTGGTATTACTACAGAAAAGATATACCGTCTGGTGTGGGGTTTTATTTCATCATACAGCTGTTTCAGGTCTCTGACAAAAACTGCTGATATGAAACGGCGGACGTTCCAAATCACACATGTTTACAAATAAACATTTTGAAGTAAGTTGTTTGTGGAACATAAATCTTTTCTGTGGAAAAATCAAAGTTTGGCTTCAAACGACAAACGTCACGTCATGATTCTCGAACACAAACGGAATGCATAGCCGACAATAGAAAAATAAAAAACAGGCGAGATTTGTACTAAGTAAACAGTAAGGTATTTTGCGGATTTCCTTGTATTAACCCGTCAGCATTTAGCTTGGAAAGAAAAACAAAATACTGTACGGAGTCGTAAGAAACCAGAAACCTGTCAACAAACGCCTTGGAGTTAAAAGGAAATAATTCCGTGAAATCAGACGTGGTTTTAAATTCCATTAGTATCTGTTTTCTGACTGTTTTGAAACGTGTATAAATATGTCTTCACCGGTCTGGGGCAGAACCCCATCTGGAATCGATAAGTCTCCCACTCGCATTTACACAACTAACTTTTAAAGAGAATTTATGGTCCAAACACGGATTTTAACGTAGAGGGAAAAAAACACTGATTGGAGCCATCTTGTCAGTAATGCAAAAAGATACCCGGGGGTCGGGTAAGACCACGGAACTATAGTTTATATCGTGTTGATAGGAAAACACGTCAACTATTGATAGTTGTCCCTACGAGGGAGTTCTCAGCACAGCTATTACCAGCCCTTAAAAAAAAGAAAAAAGAAAAAGAAAAGAAAAAGACGAAAGATGTCAATACGTTTCAAATTTTCTGAGAGTCATTTTGCATGTCCCGCGATGTAAAGCTTTATCATGTATTCGCCATATTGGAAGGAAAATACAGCTCTAAAACACTGCAAGTACTACCGCTAGTTTTGTCAAAGATGACATGTCTCGTTATCTAAGTCAAACATCGAGACAAAAAAAAACAAACATTCCTATTGATACAGCTGATGTTTGATTATACAAAGGAAGGAAGCGCGTGATGACTATAAAGCCATTCTCAGTTGCAGCAGCAAAACGCAGCGTCATCACCATTAAGTTCTTCAATGGCGGATGTCGCACAAGACAATTAATTACTGATGGTTTTAGAAATGTTATTTCTATAAAGAGTAAGATAATAGAAGATTAAAAACCAGAGGGTTCAGAGATGTTATTCTGATAAAGGGGAGAAAGAATAGAAAATTAATACCAAAGATGGGTTTAAGTTAGTTCAAACAAAATGGTTTTAGCTTTTAAGCCTCATTATCGCTCAGTAAGCCGACTGGTAATTGTGAAGCCCGATACGGAACGTTACAATGTCCATTCATGAATGTGTCCCTGTCTGTACTAGATACCTTACCAATAGGCCCCGTGACCCTTGCGAGGTCGAAAGTCTATCGACTAAATACAACATTTATGGAGTTTCCGAGAGTTCTAGTCTATAGAATTATCCCCAGGTGATTAACGTAAGGGAGAAATGTTCACTCACAAAGACAAGTAATGGGTGACAATTTAGCTGTAATGGCGAGAAAACTGAAGAACATTACAATGGTACTAAAAGCCGTTTGTTTCTTATTATGTCTATTTGTAAAGTTAGATGTCCGATCAGTCACGTGCTCCGTTATAGTCATTTTAGTTACGAGCGTATCCCGGGGTCAGACAAAGGTCAACTAATGCACAATATGGCTTGAATCAGGACTGCAATATCGAACGCAAAACAGATCCTTATTATCAAAAATAAATAAATTTTTTTCAATAAATGTAACATAGACTTTATCACGTGGGTTTACCAAGTAACACCTTTGTATACAAAAAGTCGTTTGGTTTTGTTATATTTTTATTTTATAACTAACATATGATATAGACTTTACATAAACACGTGTTCAACAACATTTTTTTTCTGAAATAAGAACCTCGCTACAATCACGTGGCACAAGATATCTATATAGCTTTATATATACATTCCTGTATATATCATATACCTATTCAATTTGGTACGTATCTATTAAATCTTTATAATGACGAGACATTTTTGTTGTGCTTTGAGAAATGTGTATCTTTATGTAATTATTCACACCTGTACAGAGCGCAACAGACGTAGACACTAGATAATTGTGTCGTTAAAATGTCGATGTATGTTGGGTATTCCTTGACATATTGTGGAACTTCGGCTCCGACTTGTATCACTGTGTCCCGAGACATTTTTAACAGGTTTGTGTCTCAAACATGCGTCATCACTCTACATGTTCACAGTATTTATAGTTTCGTCTGATTCAATTCCGTAGACGGGCATTAATTTAAATGGGGCGGGGCAGAGGTAGAATGTTAAAGGGCAGATAACTCGACTTTATCACATACATATGTACTGTTATAAACAGTGCTAGCTTACTTTAGTGGAAAAGGGGTATACAGAGACGTCGTAACATGCACTCTTATGTAAGGCGTACATTTTAAAAGTTTCGGGAGGGGGAGGGGGGTAATCACATTGTGTACTATTAGCGTATACGTATACTTTAAAGCTACACATCGACAAATGATACAGTGCCGTAATGTTTTTTTGTAAACATTAAATGTGATCAGAATCCTTTAGTAATTATATGGTGTTGATTTCTACCTTGTATGTTCCTGTAACATAAATGTAATCTTTAAAACACCCATTACAACAATACATAATCCGGGATCTGCTTACAGGGTCTCCTCCCCGTGGAAACATTCGACATCATAATATATAGAAATAAAAAAATAGATGTTTTGTTAAGATGTATTCTTCTTAATGGTAGATCAATATCATCTCTCATTTGACAACGTTAAGACTTTCATTATCTGATATCGACGTAACAGTAATGACTGTACACTCTCTTGGCGTCAGCTATAGGCTTCACTAAGGACCACTGCTATGTTCAGTACAGATTATGCGACATATTGTAATTAACAAAGTGTTCTTATTAAGTGCTGATAGAATAAATATCTTGAGTTGTAATTTCGAGTCTGGTCGAGCCGATGAATTACTCTTCTCAAGGAGGCTTTACCACAAACAGAACACGACTGGTCACAATTTGGCTCATGCACCTAAAGCAGCCTTTTACAATATTTCCTTTGACAACTAAATGTGCATGTTATTGATCTCGTTGAGCTTGATTTTAAGCAGGGCCTATTTCATAGAATTGTATCACGTGAAATATCCATAACATTATTAATGACTTGTCAAAATACGTGAAAGGTCTTTCTATTCGCTGGAGATTCTTTATTTTCTTGTGTATCATCATTAACGAGTTACAAAATGGTATCCAGCTGGAAAAAAATCAGGCACCTATCTTGTTACCATGGAAACTTCAGTGTTGGTACACTAATTCAGATCTATACAGAACTAATCGGAAGTGACTCCATTCGTTGGTAGCCATTTTTCACAGCGTCATTATGAACAGGTGAAAAGATGCATGTAAATCAATGATTCTGTACTTGTAAAGACATGATTTATGTCCAATGATCGGGTCGAAGGCATATAATTTACCGGGTTTATTACCGTCACAAGATGTCTCTGGTATAGAAACGACCACTATGTACTATATTTGTCATTGTCTATATTGTATAATATATGAATCGGACATAGGACATGTAATCCGGATTAAGACCATCACGTAGAGCCAAATACAATCCTCTAATCAATGAAAACGTATGATTAAAAAATCCGGAATTTCTGTTAAGTATACCCACCTATACATTGATTGGAAATTTAGACAAAAGGAACCTGTTGTTTCATCCATTATTATTGGGTTGTCGTGGCATCGTTCCATTGGGTGCAAATAGTACTAAGCCGGGAATAATTTCCTCTTAACCCCCACCCTCGCTTCAGCTTTCACACCCGACAAAGAGAGGCGCCCGCACCCCATACATGGGGTCCCGCCTCATTATAGTGGGACCTGCTGTTATGTGTTGTATTTCATGATGTGATTAATTTCCTTTTCCGAGGTGAAAGTTGTTTAGAAATGTTCTACCCACTTGTACGAGGCAGAGTGGTAATCGTACCAAGTGACCTTTGTCGTAAATGAATAAAAACACTTGAGCTATCGACAGTCTTGGCTAATCAAATATCACCTGAAATAACTGTCGCCATGTCGTTTTAATGATCTGGCTGAAGACCTTATTTCTGAATACAAATGAATAATTAGTGGTTAAATATAAAAGATTTGGGGGTATATTTGCTACAAGAAATCTAACCATGATTGTCAACAATTCCAGTGGACAAACTAACGCGCCCGTCCAATTTGTAGTAAGAGAGTGTCCCTTTCTTTCTTTCTTTTTCTTTCTTTCTTTCTTTCTTTCTTCAATAACGAGTTTATAAAAGTTGTATTTTACTTCTACAAAACACTAAAATAACAAACTACATCTTCAATAAGTTATGTCTTGAGACCCACATGAGAAATTGTTATATTTTGTTTGTTATTATCAGCGTGTATGACAGGAAATTTTGACCTCGGAAGTGAGCATACTTTGTGGTACACAACACCGGGACCAAACTGACCACAGGGTCAGAAAGCAGGTTATATTTAAATCAAACTAGTCATTGTTTCTTGATGACGTGGTTCCTTCGTGACGATGTATACCGTATAGAACACACCAGACTCTCGATCAAAACATACTTAACATTTTATAAAGTGTTCCGTATACCGACTTCTGTGTCGTCAGACTAAGGCACATTCGAGTATGTGTTCGATTTCTACACTATAAATGAGGCACATTCGAACTTCGGTGTTCTCATATTTTTTGCTTGTAGACAAACTGTTTCGTCTATATTTTTTAATTGGGCATAAATCAGGACCGACCCCAGAAATGAAAATATGATCAGTAGGTCGGTCAATATTTCATAAATACCACTGTCCAGGTGGTCAAACTAATAAACGAAAACCATCTGATATTGTCAAATATAGGTGAATTTGAACGTGTGCAATTTTATGATCGAGTTTGGAGAATTCGAATTTGTTTTCTGTTCTTTTGAACACTACCCCAATTTTATATGAAAATAAAATGCTCTGAAGTGCCTTGCTTATAAAGTTCCTGGCTCCAAAGTGGGAATCGTTGTACTTCTGATCCGTATAAACATGACAGTTATGATGGGTAAAGTACACAGCTTGTAGGTTGAAATCCTCAGCAATATGTCCCTAGGAGTCTATCTGTTCTGTACAATATCTAATCTAATCTACAAAGCCACTTGATTGGCCTTCTGTGACCCATCACAGTGTCTTACCATATTCATATGACCGCGCCACGATCTATTCGTTTCTATTTTAAATCAGCGTATTGATATCCCGTCGTGTACCCCCTAAAACCAAGAAAAGACTGGAATTTCGATTTTTCTACTTCTTCCTGTTGTCGAAACACAATACTATACTTATAAATAGTACCTCATATTCAAGAAATAAAACAGCATACCCCTTCCCCAACCCCGTCCCGTTACTCCAACAGTCATTCATTCATTCATTCAACATTCATTCATATTTGTTTACCGCTGATATTTGTTCTTAGTAACTATCATATTTTCTCCCGTTCTGCTTATATAACTTTCTTTTTGTCCTGGTTTCTCTCATCTATTCGTCAGGTTTTCGTCCATTGTCTCTTTGTTTCATACTGTACATCGTAAGTCTACCACATGTCCTGTCTGTCTGTATGTATGTCTGTCCGTCTGGCATTTTCTGTCACACCTGTACGTCATGTAAACTCTTCTATCATCAAAACGACTTGGTATGAACAGTCCAATATTACTGATTGATTTACTGACTATGTTATCGATTTCTTGACTGAGCTAAATAATTGATATCTGTGTTGTGTGTACTATGTAATTAGCTCGGACGAGCAGTGTACACTTAATAAGTTTTTACTGTCATTATATTCTTACATGTATTGGTTCAAACAGAAAATCTCGCAATGAAACGAGTAACGTCTATAAATAATTAATCAGCATCCCCCTTCTGGTACCCGACCGAATCAATCATAAAGTGACCCGTATTACTACAATTTGCCAATAGGCCCCCTTCCACCTCAACATATCATTGTGTCAATCCATCCCATTCCGATACCTGTTAATTAACACTAAAATGTCACACCTCAATTCAATGTGTCAAGTTTGAACGCGAGTACTGTGTGACGCGAGTCCCGCGTGACCTATCAACCGTTATGGTCCATTGACTTTATAACATTTATATTGCAAGATATTTGTTTTTATTGCTATGCCGGCATTTAAGTCACATTACCAGGCCAATAACTATAATTTTTATGGTAAATATCTTTTTGTGCTCAACCAGAACTTCTCGATTTGAGATGTATGTAGAGTTAATACGTACTTCAGTCACCTCATAAAACAAAGTATTGACGATGTTGGCTATAAATACAACGGATACCCGAATTCCCATCCCTATCCCCATCGCTAACCCCTCCTCAACCTTCTCCTTACCAAGGATAATACTACCCTTTTCCCAACCACCTGGATTTATGGAAATTGCATACCTTCAGCGTTAATCTATACAAGTCTTATAAAATAGCTTATTCTAATTGCTTTGCAAAGCTTTTAATTTTCTCAGCAGGGTTTTCGCCAAGTATGTTTGTATCAGCGTCGATGGCCATCTCTCACGGCCCGGGTACTCGATGATCTGTAGGCGAATTCCTAACGAGTATACGTCAACGGTTGTAATCTAATGATAAATCGGATACGCCTCACGAGTTCTCGGTGTACATTGGACTTTTTATGAAACCTATTGGGAAATTAAAAGATGATATCATTCTCGCGAGCTTTACCGAATAAAAGAAATGTGACATTACAAGTATATATGCAATCAATCATACTTAGGAGCGACGATATTATATGTGGAATTCGTGTGACACAAAGACGGGTTTTCCTGTTCATTTTTTATACGGTTCTGATAATAATCGCTATAACGCTATGTAGTCATCAGCCCGTGTTTATTTTACGGGGTTACTTGATTCAGACCGGGTTATCAGGACAGTTACTTGTTTGAGGAAGTCAGTACAATTCACGATATTCAGTATTCCATTTACATATCTAAAGTTGTAATAGACTTCCAGCATAATTGTTTGTTTATTCGGGTAAATATGTAAAACAGTTTATAGGCGTATATGATAATTGGAATGGAGATTACTTGTGTAAAGCAAGGCGGGAA
Organism: Ylistrum balloti; assembly: GCF_031769215.1. Classification (NCBI taxonomy): domain Eukaryota; kingdom Metazoa; phylum Mollusca; class Bivalvia; order Pectinida; family Pectinidae; genus Ylistrum; species Ylistrum balloti. Next base: position 913,194 of record NW_026782437.1, read on the forward strand.
AGTTGGCAGGCATGGCCGCAATGAAATAGACGTTCATCGCTGTTAAAACAAGCATCATTATCGTCACAAATGGAGGGGAACATCCTTTTGATTCCTGAGCTATCTTTCCACATCTACAGTGAAGGGTGTTAGGTGGGGGTCAGAAGTCTACACAGACGATTTCTCTCATCACATCTCTAGTTCAAGAAGACCTTGCCGTACAAGCATTCCGAAACACTTGAATCTCTTCTGTTAATTTGATAGGTAAATATTGAATTATGTAAAATTGAATAGTCCCACTTTGAACTTTGTCAATACGTTTAACTTAATGTTAAAACGGAGAACAGTTTTATTAATTTGAAGATTACATTTTATCGAGTCGGTTTAAACACTTGGAAAGCAACGAATTTTGATGAAAGGAAAACCTGAACATGTTTTGACGCATTATGATAATCTTAAAATTTGCATCTATCGTAAATGCAGTGACACGATCGCCCAAAAACAAATAAAATACTTCCGTATAAGTTATTGCGAAGCACTGGAACGGGTCGACACGCGGTAAACCTTGGGAGTGCACTCTAGTGCAGAATAATAGCTAAAATATTGTACCCACCACACCGACATACCGTTCGTGACCAGCTCTTATTTACGATTCACATAAGATCTCATAGAATAATTACATCCGGTGACAGCTCCTCCAGAGAAATTGATTGTGGTTAGAGAATGGAAAGTCTTGACTGTGTTTTAAATTGACTTTGATTTGGAGAGTTTATCAGCACATACCTGTGGTTCCGTCGTTTAGATATACTATCAGCTGTTCGAGTGGAAGATAAACCTTTCACACTACAGTGGTATTAATATATCCTTAAGGTACTGGCACAAGTTCAGTGACATCCGAACCAGATCCCCATTAAATCACAATTACCACCCGTTAATGGTTTCAACAATGAAAATACTATGAAGCTAACATGTCTGTCAATTTAACTGTTAATGGTTACGCACTGTATTTTTTTTGTTTGTGAAACTATAAATTATCTGTGATAAACTGGCAAAACTGCGACAAAGCTAAGTAAAAACGGCATTCATTTCACCAAACCGTGATAAATTGAATTCTAAAAAACATATTATCAAGTGTTCGTAAATATATTTCCATAAAAGTACATTCGTTCAAATATGTATTTTGTCTTCATTAACCATAAAACATGGCCAAAGAAATGCTTTTTCTTGACGTCTTCCGACGTCACACTAGCTATATTTTTAGAAACACTTTCAAATAAAATATGAAAAAACTGATGAACAAGATACGTATAAAATAATATTTCAGATTATCCTCCTCTCTCGTGGGCTATTACTTGAAAAGTTCACCTGTAATAAAAGGAAACCCCATATTTTTCGCTGTAGATTAGTGATTCTTAACATCGCTTGAAGCTATAACTAACACAATGCACCAGGGAAGCATTTTAGACGTTACATTTTGTTGCCATGGAAAACTGGAGTCACGCAGGACGCAATTATCCCAGGAGCTCGCTTCTTGGTTTCTGTGAGTAACATCACCAGGTGCTGATCTAGGCAGGACAATGCTTACCAATTAAAGCAATGCAACACGTTGCCGTTAATTGCAAGAAAGTCGTCTTCCAAATAGTGTTAACGCCATTTCATGATACAGGGCCTTGGCTATTTTGAGAGCTTACACAGGAAATTAAAGGTTGTGGAAACCGATCAATATATGTCTTGATATATATATGTAACGATGTCACTGATACTCATTCTGAAGGTTTCGTCAGACTAACTAAGCCTGCCACATCATTAAAGTTTCTCAGTCCTCATAAGATCGCAGATGTTTAGTGGTCGCTAGCGATCTAATATTTATATAATAGGGTCGTATGCGGGATGGTAGAGAGAATCGGCTTTGTCTGCCTTTGACGTCATACCAGAGTTTTTTTTCTTAAATTAGTCTTCTAGAACAAAATCTTCAATATTTCATGGAAAATCCCAGTTGGAGCTTTCAAAACATAACAAACGAAGGAAGATTTTTTCCTGACTTTGGTTCACTATATTGTAACCATTTACAGTTAATGAAAATTGAAAACATTACTTCGCCGACAGTGTTACTATGTATACCTTGCTGGTATTGCATAACAGTTCCTTATCTTTTTTCTGATCATAATTTGTTGATATTCAATCCAGAATGTTTTTTGAAAAATGAAAAAAATTACGTAGATATCTTACGCATAAAGATAATATATGGATCTGTTCCTACACAGTAAGGCTTTATCGCCAAGGTTTTCTGAGAAAACTATCGTTGTGGCTGGATCTTAATTAAACTGAAAATCAATCAGCCAAAAAAAGGGAAGCAATTAGGAGAGCAGTCGTCAGCTTTTACAAACCCTATAATTATGGTACGGTCGTAAAAGAATAAAAATCCGGGCTCTAGCGAGTTTTTATACAACATGCTTAATTGATATTTTGCTTTGTCAGTCTATGATAGACTTTGGTTTTGTAAAGGCAGGGCGTACTTCACGAGCTGGGATAAATCACAGACCACCGGTAATTATGTACGGTAAATATTCTTACGGATACAGATCAAATTTTCTTGTTAATATAAAATCTATTCTCTGAAACTGACTGCTTTCACTTCGTAGTTGTCTGATTTACGACTGCGTGACTACCATATTGATTTTATTTTTTTTAATCGCTAATTTATGATTGAATAACATCTCTTTAAAAAAGAACTCTTCACATCTCAGACATAAATTTTTCCGGAATGGCTACGAAATATATTATTTTTGTGAAAGAGTTATGTTAAACATACACGTCCATATAACCATTATAGGGTTTTTACCGTGTCGTAATACACTTTCATGGTTCATAACTTTATCAAGTGTAATTTTATTATAGATGGCAAAATGGATATGACAAAGAGTTTTCTCATTTACTCGGTTATCATTGCAACACTTTCAAAAATCTCATGTTAGGAATCCCCGTAATGGCTATGCAAAAATCCGATAACGTTTCCGAGCTCGTTAAAATGGTAATTGCGAAATGTTTGAGCTCAAGTTGCAGGCATCTTTTTTTTTCTCGGAAGACTGGAAGAGTTCGCACCAGTAAATAAATCAGTTTCTACCTCTAGAAATGCAGTTCACGTAACTGTAAGTAAATCTAATTTATCGTTATCACATCAATCTCGAGCTAATAACCTCCACATGCATAAAACATCACTCGATCTTGTTCACCTGGGCGTTTGTTAACACTATCATCAAAACGCTTCAAGGCGTGGTGAGCGACAATTTTCAATTTGCCAAAATGTATGAAAACATCAATCTGGTGTGTTTCTGTCTGGAATCGGTCACTTTCAGAATCAAAACATATGTGTTATGGTTTAGTTTTGAGACTCTACACTATATCACCCCCAATTTACTCCCTCCCAAAACGTGACGAGAAATAGAGAGCAGAACACAAACTGCACTCAGTGACGGCGTCATGGCGGACAATATACAAAATAGATCTAACATCGGACATTCAATCTCAATAATTTTCCCCCAACTCGACAATATAGAAGTTTACCAGATAACATATTTAAAACTTCTATGTGTAATTATTATTTACACACACATTCGCTGACGAGTTCACACATCTCGGCAATCATTAGATGATATTTGAAGCGTCCGTGAGAAATCAAAAAGTACAACGAGTTGAGAGTTGTGACAAGAACCATGCATAATTGACCGCTAAGTGCACACGTAATCTGTAAATCAGTGTCACCCGATATACTTCCCAGACTTTGGAAATCCCCAATCTATTTCTTTTCGATGTTTTTTTTTTATATATCTATATATGTATGGAAGATGTAATTATACGATTTTAATGGTCACGTTCAACACAATTCAGTCTTTACGACATAACATTGCCAGCTGTACTGTATATAAGTGTTCCACTTAGAAATTATCACTAGATATATGTATCATTAAGACTTTGGTCGTAATTCTGACAAAGTAGTTTATCTCTGTACTATCAATATAAACTCTAGTAAGCATTCAACGCCAGGATAGCATTTTTTGTGTCGTGCAGGATGCTGGTGTCACCTGCCAAGAAATCATGAATATTCATAATTAGAATTCACGAATCGCCGCCAACCATCCTTAGTAAAGACACATTTCGCACTCCACTAACCTGATGGGGCCTCTAGATTACATTCTATAATGTTTTATATCAGGACATTTTGCCAAAGTGTCGCCGTTTAAGTTTGATATCAAAGTATATAAACTAATACGGGACCTATTTGATTTCGAGATTTACGCTTTAAAAAAAGCAAATGTGCTAATTGAGATAATCCACCCATTTTATTTAAGTCTCCAAATCTTCTCAAAACATAGATTATCGAGAATTCATCAAGATTTAAACGAATATATCCGATCATCTTCTTAACTATCTGATAGGCAATAAGACTTAAACTTTCATTTTAAAATACACCTGTTGCTTTCTTTCAAATTAAAAGACAAATTTATGTGAAGACAGCAATAACACTTCGATTTTTCGTGATAAATGTAAGAACTTATTATGCGTATCTGGATCTTCGCCAACTATTGGTCTCCGTGAATCATAACACGTGTCGTCGTGATTCATAGCCTGCCGCTTCGTAAAACCATTGAAATCTTACATCGACTGCGACTTATTATTATTATTATGATTTCAAAGATAATTTTAAACTACAAATCACCAATGCTCATTTCTATTCGTCGACCTCTGCTTGATTTTTTTTTCTTATTCTTTACAAGTCCTCAATAGTCTGTACATGCTTATATTTTGTGAAAGAGTTCAATAGAATTCGCTCAATTTTGAAACGATTTTCTTCAACAGAATTATCTTTTCGATAATAGCCCAGGTATTAATTTGTATTCCACAGCTGATACAGTGAGTTCTGAATCAGTAACAAAGAGTGACGTCATCAGGGACGACAACTTCAGATTTCCCATGAATTTATCTCCCTTGACACAATTTGGTTTGCGATGAGGTATCTACTTCCCCTCCCCCCTCTCACCCCTCACTTTCTCTTGCAGATGTCGCCAGGACAAATATATGAACGGGCTTTGATTTGGTGTGACGAGAGACCGCAGCGTTGTACAAAGCTTAATTTGCTGCAGTGTCTCCTCTCTCCACAACAGATTACTGTCAATTCGTTTGATTTAAGATTTACTTTTTATGTTTTTTAACATTGTTTGTTCGCAGACATTGAGTTTAACGAGCCAGTGTAATCAATAGATGCTGCAGACTTACAATAACTGGGTAGAATCGAAGATATGTCGCACTGATTACATTATAAATCAAACACAAGCTTGCCTTATATACAGCTCCCTAATTATACCGGAAAATAAAAACGATATCACAGACGCGACTTCTTTGATTAAAACACAGCTTCGTATTGTTTTACACTGGAATTAAAATATAATTAAAGATAGTTCACAATACGTAAAATATGACGTCAGCGAAGAAATTCACCGCGGATACTCAAATGGATGTTTTCTTAACCTTTCTGTTCAACAAACCGTCACGGTTACAATAGTGTGGCTGAGAATACTTTTATTTACTTTATATATCGTATGTCTCATTCATGTACCAATAATTGAATTGTTAACAGAAACCAAACATGACAAGTAAATGAAGAGATTGGCATTCGCTTAGCTACAGGATGACGATCAATTTGGAAATAAAGTGTTATTTTAACTTCTGTGTATTATGTTACATCGGCTCTCTTTTATGATGTTGAATTAAGTGTCGGCCATACTTCCGATTTTGTCGGAGGTTCTTGCCCTAAAAGTCAGTACCCGAAATGAGATGCTATCCTAAGTAGATTTGACTCCTTTCTGTGTGTTTATTAATAGAAATGACGAGGCGGTTAAATGCGATGTGACATTAGCCATTACAGCCAAAAGGCTGAACGAATTCATAACCACAAGCATTATTACAAAGGTAAGGCACACTAGTTTTGAAACTGGATCTGATCCTGTGGCAGTTTGCATGGACCGAAAATATAAACATGATGCGTGGTCCTTATCAGCTTCCTGTAGAAGTAGACAGGGTACTTAATCGTTTAAGATCGGAAGAAGATGGACGTCGGTCAATAAATCAACTATAGAATAAGGGCCGGGGTCCGCTAGCCAAGTTTTGACATGGTCAATTAAGATGAATTATAAATATAATTTAAGTGAACTTGACTGCTCCGTGTTGAGAACAAATCTGAATGGCGTTGCTTGATATTGTAGTCTTGCCAATAATGTGACGTCATTAATAACTGAACAATGCCAATTTAATTTTCATCTGAAAATAACGGAAAATTATTTCACTTAGAAATATAATTTCTGCTGAGAATGTCAATTTGATCAAAGCAGCAGGTGCTCTGTTGCGTAATAACGTAATTATATTTAATTTCAGGCTCGGCTCCATCTATTGACACATTCGAAAAGAAAACAATGAAATAGAAATAACCGGATTCTGTTTATGGCTTTAAACCTTGCGAAATTTCTCCCTCTACCACAATATTTAAACATCATTCCGTCATATGATGTGACAAGTAGTGCGCTGTGGGGATTCTTCAGACATCAACACAGGGTTCCTATATGACACAACCGGATGCCACTTGTCTGAATTATAAATAAAAACTGCCACGCGCAGATCAATAATTTGAATTCAAAGGTTTGATACACTTAATAATTTCTGATTATTGTCAGGATTGTGTCAATTATGGAAATCTACAAGTGGTAGCTATGGTTCGTGGTCGTCATATCTTGTTAGTCATAATAATGATTTGTGGATTTGGACCCTTGTGTACTATCAAATAATTTCAAGAGATTTCCAAGCAGCTCGCCCGTAAATCTTTCTCTGTTACAGACAATATGACCATGTTATGCGTGAGTATTTGGTCTATAACCGGTATTAGCTGGTAAATGCATCGATAGTTTTTGAAGAGAGCATTCAATTCACAAAGGGTCGAAACAGATGACGAGGTCGTCAGACCACTCGAGCCAGTTGGTCCCGCCAGGGGTCGCGACACTAGGGGATGTAATCCGACCATCGTCCCCAGGTACAGTCAGATGTTGTTTTGTAATGAGTCGGTCAGCTCGAGTCCGGTTACTGTCAAATATCCCGAGTTTGTTTCATCACTCCACATGACGCCAGACTGACAACAATGGCGGACATCGTTCACACGTGATTCCTTCAATGGGCCATCGTTATCACATCTAAGGCATTCAAGTGCAGATAACTCTATCTGAATACCCAACACAATAGAATAAAGGGTTCACCTGATGTTAATGATTGCTAATGAGCGTAATTAGTACGATACAGGTTAGAGCACTAGATACATTTTGACAGATAAGGACTTGAAGATCGCAACGCTTCCATTCACATGCTATAGACGTGTCACATTTGTCTTGCATGCTCAAAATCAGGTATTCACCAAACATTTCCATATGCTTGAGTATTGATATCTGAGACTGACGTATTCGCCCTAACAAAACGTCTGTGATAAAATATACCTCGTTTTTCTGACAAAGTTTTTACGGTCTAAACAAATCGTGCGTAGCTTCACTTTAATAAAAAAATAGAAACTGTTTAAAACCCAGTGGCGTTAACGTGGTACCTTGGCGGCCTCCAAAGAAAAGACTAAAAAACAGATTTGTGTGAGAGAGAAAAAAACATCAAGGCGACCTGAAAGAAACAGGAACAGATGAAGGCCCTTGAATAATAGTGATTGTATTGAGGTAGGTACTTAGTCACGGCTAGGCGGACAAATGAGCTGGTCCCAATAGGTGTGCAGACAGGTATGAAAGCCTCTTAAGATTCTGTAATCTGGGTTGACTAATTATCTCGCCCCCTATCTCCAAACGACAGCTCTGGTTTATCTGGTCCGTGTTTACAGCTAGGTAGCCATTGATGCCCTCCCTAGACATACTCGTTATATCAAAATAATGTATACTCAGGGATAACGACATTCGGGTGTGATCCCCAGAGATAACGCTACCCTTGTTAGAGTAACAACCACCTCCCCCCTTATGTTGGTGAGATGTCTGTGTGACCTGGGAAGTTTTACAGAACAAAGCTTGACAGAATTCCTTGAGTATCATTATACCGTTTCTATTATCAATACATTTTTACTTATCAAATAAAACATTTACAATTATGATATTTTTCCTAATCTACAAAGCTTATTCGTAAATGTTCTGTAAGGCAGCGTTTTATCATTACCCGATACAGATTGATATATCAATGTATGTAAAAATTTAAATCATACTTCCTCATTATAAAACTTCCATTTCGCCTCAAAAATCAACTTTATTTTATCTTTTAGCTAACAATGCTTCTAAAATAAAGTGGATTGCAACTCTATTGTAGCGTGGCTTGGTTTCACACGGGTAGTGATGAATAGACAGGGTGAACATTAGAGGACCTAGCCAGGTAGAAAATGGGCGGAAAACAACCAGTAACATGTAACCGTTACGACAGGGATTCAATGTCATTACAAGGAAACTTTTTATCATTTCTGAGGAACCATACGAACTCCTGTTTATTTAAGGACATGTGATTTTGTAAAGTCAGGCATTGCTTAAACTACTGTCATTTTTGTTTTGTTTCATTTGATACATCAAATATGTCAGCATTAAAATGTTGGAAAATACACGCAATACAGTGGTAAATTGCGTGAGTTATCAGCTAGAATTGTTCATATTTAAAAATAGGAAAACATTCATTGTAAAACGGCAATTGCATGACTGATAAGAAAACGGTAATATTTGTAAGTGATGTCTTCAAAACTAAAATGTCAGGCTGATTGGCCACTTCCAGACAAGCAGTTGTCTCTTTCACTCGCTCACTTTCAAAATAAACGAGAAATGAATTAATTTCGGAAATGAAATTTACGAAAATACCAAACAGGGTTAAGAAATGCCATCGTTCTAACGCAATGATCGTTTGAAATCAATCCCGCTTCAACGAAACACCACTTCGACACGCTACCAAAAGCACAACGTAGATATTCTAGTCGCGTTTTTACGGCTCCAGATGCAGCAAACTAAATTGGAAGACATTAAAATGGTCTGCGTCTGTCGGTGACCTGGCCACTACGATCAAATACATCCTTAATTCTCTATTGACCACAGCTGTTTGTAATCTTGATCGTTTAAACGTTTGTGTGTTTATATATATAATTGGCAGGATAAAGATGCCAGATCTAGTACGTGTCAAATAATGAGCAGAGATATCAAAGCAAAAGCTGTATTGGGCAGGACACTTGTCGGGAAGTTTGAGTATTATAATGACCCCCCGTTGTCATCGTGTTGAAATATAGATATACGGATTATCCTAAAGTTTGGGTCACTAACAACACATAGGTCTGGACATTGGTGATTTAAATGACGCTTATTTTGTTTTCTTCTCAAGGTATAGTGTTACAAAAGAGATTAGGGCTTGTTGAAGACTATTTAGAACAGTTTAATACCGGATCAGGGGTTTTACATACTGACAAAGACTTAAACACCTGTAAACAGAGTAGTGTATACGGGGTTATGTACCAGCCAACAAAACATACACATGCTATCCGCACGCGCACACGTTTCAGATCCCACCAACCAGGTGTCACGAAGACGCAATATAACGTAATACGACATCATGTGGAGCCAACCGTCGGGGCATACGAAATGTTTACTTCTGGTTTTGTCAGTAAGTAAATCTCAACTTGTTGTATAACCTAACTTTGTTTGCAATGCAATTTATTGCTATCCTGCCCCAAGAGGAATAAATTTATTTAATGCAATAAAAAATCGAGATCACGTGAGGATATCCTGCCTCGGGAGATACAGTCAAAAAAAGCCGAAGAGCTACACTGAATTATAAATATGTTACAGAGAAAATCTACAGCATAAAATTGAATTATTCTCATTATATTCTCCTAGCCCCGTGCGAGTTTAAAGTTCGCTCGTGGCAATATATAGCAATGCGTCGTGATACTATCAGGATGTATACGTACTCTCTGTATATCAATGCAGCCAATTCATGAAACATAGAGATACAATCTACCAGTTCCAACTTCTGTCGCTAGGAGCTCAGACTTGAAATAGAGCTTGCTAACGAGATAGATCCTCTAGAATGACGGATCTATCTAAAAGCACCTGAAACAGTTCCCACTAATGAGATGAAGATACATATCAGTCAGAAATCCCCAGGAGTAAATGGACGGATTTCAAAAAGTAAATATTTCAATGCTCACACATCCCATTTTCTAATGGCTGCCCTAGAGAGCAAGTTATAAAATGGATGCCGTCCCTTTACAATAGTTTACATACGACGATACTGGAGTCGCACAAAAGATAGCTCCATTGGTAAACTAATCTAGATAAACAATACACAATGTCGGTTTAAACATATTAAAAGCAAGGAAATGCAATGCACGTGTTCACGAAGGCGGAACATTTGTCTGGAATATAATATACTATTGTTACAGCGGTTTCTGTATCTTGTATTTTGATAAAATCGCGATGGATTAATGCCTGGCGCCCGGACTCTTAATCAGCGTATTTACTTGTAAAACGAAGCCTATTTGATGGTTTTTAAACAGGATTGTAGTCGACTTCTCCAATTCTGAGCACGTTTGAATGGAATCCAACTTTATTCCAATTCCCAATCAAACAAAAAAACTCATATCAAACATGGAACTGACCATGTGGTTTGACGCGGATGAGCTATCTATTGCATTAATGCTCTTGGATTCAATATATTTGAGCGTCGAGTCAGCAAGATCGATGGACTGTATAGAAATCTAACGATTCCTTGGTAACATACACCAAACATTGCCACTACTAAGCTGGGCTATTCATATGTCATAATCACGGGACCAATCCTTAGTAATTTCCGTTTATAAGTTATACCGATAAACACGTACAACCTTACCTTGTTTTTTCACCTAAAAATGCGACAATCTAACGTTTTAAAGCAACAAATAATTGTATTTCCGTATTTTCTCCTAATTTATCGAGAAAAACTCATTTTTGTGAAGTAACATTTACTAGAAAAATACAGAGAATCAATTCTTACGAGAAAGCCATTATCACGTGAAATTCTTAAGCAAAAATAACCAAGTGTACAAATTAAAAATCAAACTCTACTTGTAATCAATTATATAAACGATCGATACCTTCTTGTTCCTCGTATGAGGATTACAATGAGTTCTAGGTCAATGGATATAGGTGTATGTTGACTTGTTTATCAATATTTTATTATTTCATTTTCGTGTAGCTAGTGGTTTAGGACAAGTCCTGGTCGTCATCTGCCATATTTTCATTCTTTAATCTGTATTGTTTGATGATCGCTGGCTTTAGAATGTCCATGATGGATTAGTATGCCCTGTCACTTGTCCATAAAAGCATCCTACCATACTGTGGTACTCTACACCCTCTAGGTGGGCACAAGCATTGGAAACAGTCGATGCATACCAATGCTCAAGAACAAAGCACGTGCCAAATGTCTCTCTAAATGCTTTCTAGATCATAAATATGACATATAGCTTTTAAAACTAAACGATCAATTTTTCGACATTAGTCGTTGTTTTCAATATTCATCCGTTAATTCTTTTTTCTTATATCATGTCACATAACCAATTGCTATTCATATGTATGGAATCTCGACCCCGCCTATCTGATGCAGTATGAGCATCACAATTCCTCAATACGATATTTGCCGATATCCGCTGTCCTAGGTGATCTATCAGCGGAGAGCTGGACTGATAGAGTATGGAGGGGCTGTGATAGAACTAATGCGGGCATCCTATGTCAGTTATATTACCATTTGCCGATACATGGTTTTAGCTGTGTGTATGTACAAACAGATCAATCACTCGTGATTCACGCTAGATACATAGATGGGCGATCGAAGAACTAACGTATCTCCACGAGTCCAGACGCTGGTAACATGGCACAAGAACCATTTTTGAATTATTGATAAGGAAACATATTAGTAGCAGGTCGATTAAAAACAATTATTAGCAAGATTCCGTCTTCTCTCAGTCAAATATTATTCCAAGATAATTTATGACCCACGACGGCACACGAGAATAACGCCATTTGGTCATTAGTGGAGTTTCAGAAGTAAATCGAGTTTACTTCATCACATGTATGTGTGGGATGGACAGGAATTCGTTTTATTTGCAGTCCAATAAATGTAGCGAGTCCCGGGACCATCTCGTGTCAATCCTGGGGTGTTTCACTAGCTTTATGTGTTCTGTGTTCTTATCATACAAATACTTTCTAAAGCCTTACCGTAACACGCCACACAAATGTCTAAAGGAGCGGATGTGGAGTCTACCGTCAAGTTAACACAAACAACGAGCGTGCATTCTTTGCTCCGTAACATTTTCACAAGGCATAACCAGCAGTCAAAGATTCCTGGCATCATCACAATTATAGAAAGCAACATTCCAATTAGCGACTTGCGCAAGCCTCACTGCACACCAGCACACCCCACTTTCCCCCTTTTTTCACCTCCTCCCCGAACTCGAAAATTTCCTCTCTCAGTGGTAACCATGTCGACATCACACCACGGTGTTACCCAGCAAATTTAATGTCCCCTTTCTCTCCCCATACCCTCCAGACCTATTCCTTTCCTTCAAGTTCTATCCCATTTCAGTTTGCGTCTCATTACTCCCCAAAACTGATTTATTTTGCATTTACATGAGTTTTACAATACCTCAGTGGTTTTTTGAAAATAAAAAAGTTGTTTTCTCTATTTCTTTTTTTTTATCTCGATTTTTACCGCAACTTCGGGTTTATTTTAACATGTGTCATGTACTGGAAAAAACGTTTCTTAAAATGGGTTTGAAATATTTAAAAACTATTGTAAATCATCGTAGCGTTTAGAAACCACACAATGTACGGTTTTGTATTTCTATAACGAGACAATAACAAATGTATTCAGAGTTAATCAAGAGTGCACCATTAGCCAGTATTAGGCTCCATTACGGACAGGTTCCTACACACAGTACTGTTAAAAACTGTCACTCCGGTTTCAACTTGCTACATACACAGAAAGGCTGAGAAAAGGCGGATCTGATAAGAAAATGCCAAAACGAGAACATAACATATATCAGTATTAACTAAGGGGCACCCAAGCCAGTATAAACTGTGATACAAATCTGTCAAAGGTTTATCTTAAATCTCCAAAAACCCTAATACATCTGAAAACGCTGAAAACACATGTCGACTGAGCAGTCGTGTCAACTTGTGAGGCGAAAGATTTCTGTAAACATAGCTTCGGATAAGCCTTTCGCCCCTCGCGTGAAAGCCCTGTTCTGTCTGAGGTCCCCCTCCTTAAACGTTCCACGTGTCTGGAGGCAAGCTAATCCAATTAGTAAACAGCGGACATGTTATTAGAGCAGGTTAATGTGTACCCTGTAACAATAACACAGAGATATCGGGTCAGTCAAGTTACACTCTCCTCGTTATAAGGTCAGGGTTTCTCCCTACCAAGTCGTGTGACAGTCAGCGTGGTAAATTGGCTACATGCCTGTCCCCAGAGAGGGTTTCCAGGATCGGATATCCCACAAACAGTACTGATATTGCCTTTGAGATCTCCTCTGCCTCATATCAGTAGTCTGCTTTCGTTTTGTCTTACACAAACCTTAAGGGCAGGGATTACAAATTGTAAAACCCTAGAACAAATTGTTGAATATATTTTTCCCCGATAAGGACAATCCATTTATATTGATAGGACGATAGTAATTCGAAAACACTGCATATCAACATTTTTTTTTCTGAGTCATTTAAAATTTTTATCATCAGTATCTCAGGTTAACCATCCCGACCGTACTGTCAGACGTGCACTCAACGAAGAGTCCAAAATCCTAGCTAGGTTTAATTTACATAGATGTGCTTTAAAATATTATGCCACATCAGGATTCGTATTGTAAGTAATTAAAAACAATAATACAACGACAGGGCTAAAAGATTTTCGTCCCAGTTTACAGACGTTATGTGAACCTTGGTCATAAAACCCATTACACGAGACTCAATCCATTCCACATATGTTAGAAATGACGAAATGCATCTCTCAAGTGTTAAGTCTCGTCAAAGGCCTTATCATAAGGGGTTATGACCTTCAAACTACTCGCATACTGCCATTTATAAGTGGACAATTATAGCATTTGAAATGAAAGTGTGTCTGTATAGATAGTAGTGTACAGGTCTGTGCGACAAATATAGCAAGCTGATACTGTCAGAATGTTTCATCATACTGATATTCAAAAGACAAAAAAAAATCGGAATAAGGCATTATTCAAATCAGAGAAATGGACATCGGTAGAACATATATAAAAATTTACATAGGAAGACTTTCGTCTCCTGAAGTCTTGTAACATATATCAATCCGTTGTTGCCAATCAAAGACAGAGTGTTGTTTTTGTACAGAGAGTGGGAAGAGGAAAGCCCACGAGATTTCGTGACAAATTGAAACGCACACAAGTTGCTAATGAGAAAAAAAATTAGACAAATGTCGAAGTCTACCAGAAACAAAGACAAAGCAAATAGGAGCAAGCTTCCATATATACACATTGTATATGATGATATCTCACAAAACGATATTCATGTGAATCATTCACACAATAAAAATGTAGAAATCTTCGGATAAGGTATTTTGCCTGTAGGAATGTATATTTTTGCATAAGTTTGTCAGTGTGACATGTAGTATCGACTTTAATTAAGAAAAGTAAATAAAGAAAATCGCCTCCAACTCTGTTACGGGCGAGTCAGACCTTGGTACGTGTATTTGATAAACAGCTGAAGTAAATGGGAAGATGTCTGGCGAATCTGTCGCTACACCCTTTTAGTTTTCTCGTTAACGGAATAGTAAAACAGCACTACAGGTAGAAATAAAAGGTAAATTATTTAACAGGTAATGGATTGTCAGGCCATATACTGTAGTTTATCGAGCTAGAACCTTCTACACGGTATATCATCGTTATTCCTAATTTACATAAAATTGTAATCATCGGCTTCGATTACAGGTGAGATATATTCTCATGAGCAGGAAAAAAAAACACATTTACGGATCTCTTTAGTACTTGATCACATTTCCCGGGAGTCTGTGCGGAGAAATATTATCCCATCGTAGTCATTGATCGAGTTTCTCAGGAGATCACTTTACACAAAGAAGTCTGATGATTGAGACTAAGTAACCCTCTAACAGACATTACAGTCCCTAATGTTACCAGAGTAAACACACGCCCAGGTGTGGTGTTGTGTACAATTTTAAGGGTAGGGAAATGGTTGTGTCATTTCTCGGTTGTCACTGACAATTGTACAAAGAAAAGTCAACATTTAACAATGAGCGAATGTGAGAAAAGAGCTTTGACACTTGATCTGGTTAAGTGTGTGTGTACAACGCATGTCAGACTGCTCGGGGATGAGGGACAGAAAACACGTAACGTGTCCGTACCCTGGGGGCTATACATTGACTTCCCTACCCCTGGGGATAAAGAAAACATTTCTCCCTGCTCATATAATATATTTCAACAAGGACGGACAGTGTACACAAAAATAACATTTTACATGACAAGACTTTGAATACTAGTTGAGGCAGACAGAGTTCAAGTTTTCGCAGAGAAAATTACAAACATGAACGGTATACAATATAAATTCTATGTAGTTATTGTATCAAAATACTGTGACAGTAGTGAGTAAATGAAGACAGAACAGCCCGGGGCTGGGAAAAGTGGTACTTACCATTGGTGTCCCGAGGGCAGGACGGTATAGAAGACATTCTCAGTGTGTGTAGCCTCCGATCTGTCCCGAACCGGAGCTGAGAGCTAACTGACACGCGAATGTACTCCTCTGATTAACTCCACACTGCGAAGGTTTTTAAGAAATAATTTAAAGTCCTACAGCGAGGTCCTCCAAGGGTATGTAAGGTATATATACACGGGTTGTAAATATCACCTCTCTGTCCTTTTATGAATAAATGACGTTTAACCATACACAGTATATATATATAGACCGAAGCCGATTAGGTCTCAGTTCAGTCAAAACATACCAGGTTAATATTGTTGGTAATTTTTTCACACACGAGCCCTGAACACCGGTGTTGTACTTTCGCTGCCTGACACGACACTGAGAGAAGTCGGTATGCTGTTCACGGTCACACCCGCCGAACACTACTACAGATAGCGGGAACACTGAACACAACGACCCGTCAGCCTTAACGCGCTCACCGCTACACCCGGGATACCAACATTAATCCTACATATGAAATGTTTGAGTCATAGACAATTGACGGATTTTCACACGTTCGTTAATAATAATCCGCTGTTATTGTGTAAACAAGCTTCCTTTGTTTGCTGAATAATGTGATATATATATATATATACATAGGCTATTTTTTAACCATACACAAATCTGTCAATACGATCAGAGAGGTGTCAGGGTATTTTTGCTAAAAAGTGAGAAAACAGATAAGAATTCTCACACCTTAGTAATGGCTTAACACAAAACGGTTAAAACAGTTTCTGTAGCGTTTAACACCCCTCTGTCCGTAAAACACAACAGCTTGTTGCATGCAAAATATAAACATTAATATTTGATATCGGTACTACAGATGGTGCGTGCCGAGGCTCCGCTGTAATTGGTCTCTCTCCTTCGTATTTACAGTCTGCACAGCTCATCAAGTATAGCCGGATCAGTTAACTTAACCCAACTTTTTCTTCAAATACCCTATTTTTTATTTCCATTAAATTCTTATTTATCTAAACACTGTGCCTGATTGTAACATTAGCATACCTTTTAGATGAGTTCTATTGCAAGAAACACAAAACGTGTCCATTTTATAGTCATCAACTGATTAATATTCTCTAAACTTTGCTTTTTATTTAAGTATCAGATTTCGGTTTGCTCCCTAGTTCAGACTAGCTGATGTGCGACCTCATCTCAAGGAAGAGTCAAATAGAAATTAAGAGTTTCCTTGCTATCGCTAACTATATCAGACATTTTTCAGTTAAAATGCCCTTAGCTTTCAAATGTCAGCGTTGTAGTACGCTAAAACGAGTGAGATGAAAATAAACCCGCTGAGAGCCAGTGGCTGAGCGACAGCGTAATTGACACGGAAATGGACAGTAAATAACATATCTCCAGTTCCATACATGCCACTGGTCGTAAATGAGTTAAAGTGATTTGATTGTGTACATTTTGTTTTACGTCGTTCACCAAATAAAACAGATGAGTTTGATTGACAACTCTTATGTATTCAACGTAACAGGATAATGTTTATTGTATTTCGTCGTGTAATGTTCGTGCACGCTAATATTGATTTTTTATCTTTATTGTTTTACATTAATTAGTTTTTGTATTAAAATGACAAGCGTGTGTCCTGGGATCAGAAGATACCGGAATTTAGCATGTATGACACTTTCCTATCAGATTAGATGCGGAGATTTAATATTAGCAACTTAAATATTCGTGAACGTATTTACTCGTCCAATTATGAAAGTGTTGTATATCTTTCCCCTTCGCTCCATATAAAATTTTGTCAACATTTTGTTCAATTTGAAACAGAACCATGCGTAATGATAAATTGAAGGGATGGGGTAGGTTTCTCCCTTATGGAGGTTTTAAAGGTCAGAATACAGTACGTAATGAGTGCATACCAACATGTAGTTTACATATGAGTTCAGTGTTTGTCCCATCGGTGTTCAGGTTAGTGTCTACTCAGGCTGCCTCTGACGTCATAGCATCTCTGTTTTGTGTGTGTTAGGGTTGGTGGACACTCGGATGGCATCTGACAACATAGTATCTTTGTTTTGTGGGTGTAAGGGTTTGTGGATACTCGGACTGCCTCTAACATCACAGCATCACTGTTTTGTGTGTGTTAGGGTTGGTGGATACTCGGATGGCATCTGACATCATAGCATCTCTGTTTTGTGGGTGTTAGGATAAGTGGGTACTCAGACTGCATCTAACATCACAGCATCCTTGTTTTGTGTGTGTTAGGGTTGGTGGACACTCGGATGGCCTCTGACATTATAGCATCTCTGTTTTGTGGGTGTTAGGATAAGTGGATACTCAGACTGCCTCTGACATTATAGCATCTCTGTTTTGTGGGTGTTAGGGTTGGTGGATACTCGGACTGCCTCTAACATCACAGCATCCTTGTTTTGTGTGTGTTAGGGTTGGTGGACACTCGGATGGCATCTGACATCATAGCATCTCTGTTTTGTGTGTGTTAGGGTTGGTGGACACTCGGATGGCCTCTGACATTATAGCATCTCTGTTTTGTGGGTGTTAGGATAAGTGGATACTCAGACTGCCTCTGACATTATAGCATCTCTGTTTTGTGTGTGTTAGGGTTGGTGGACACTCGGATGGCCTCTGACATTATAGCATCTCTGTTTTGTGGGTGTTAGGGTTGGTGGATACTCAGACTGCCTCTGACATTATAGCATCTCTGTTTTGTGGGTGTTAGGATAAGTGGATACTCAGACTGCCTCTGACATTATAGCATCTCTGTTTTGTGGGTGTTAGGGTTGGTGGATACTCGGACTGCCTCTAACATCACAGCATCCTTGTTTTGTGTGTGTTAGGGTTGGTGGATACTCGGACTGTCTCTGACATCACAGCATCACTGTTTTGTGTGTGTTAGGGTTGGTGGACACTCGGATGGCATCTGACATCATAGCATCTCTGTTTTGTGGGTGTTAGGATAGGTGGATACTCGGACTGCCTCTAACATCACAGCATCACTGTTTTGTGTGTGTTAGGGTTGGTGGACACTCGGATGGCATCTGACATCATAGCATCTCTGTTTTGTGTGTGTTAGGATCGGTGGATACTCGGACTGCCTCTGACATTATAGCATCTCTGTTTTGTGTGTGTTAGGGTTGGTGGACACTCGGATGGCCTCTGACATTATAGCATCTCTGTTTTGTGGGTATTATGGTCAGTGGATACTCAGACTGCCCCTGACATCACATCATCTCTGTTTTGTGGGTGTTAAGGTCAGTGTACTCTCGGACTGCCTCTGACATCATAGTATCTTTGTTTTGTGGGTGTTAGGGTTGGTGAATACTCAGACTGTCTCTGACATCACAGCATCCCTGTTTTGTGTGTGTTAGGGTTGGTGGACACTCGGATGGCATCTGACATCATAGTATCTTTGTTTTGTGGGTGTTAGGGTCTGTGGATACTCAGACTGCCTCTGAGGTCACATCATCTCTGTTTTGTGGGTGTTAAGGTCAGTGTACTCTCGGACTGCCTCTAACATCACAGCATCACTGTTTTGTGTGTGTTAGGGTTGGTGGACACTCGGATGGCCTCTGACATTATAGCATCTCTGTTTTGTGGGTGTTAGGATAGGTTGATACACAGACTGCCTCTGACGTCACATCATCTCTGCTTTGTGGGTGTTAAGGTCAGTGTACTCTCGGACTGTCTCTGACATCATAGTATCTTTGTTTTGTGGGTGTTAGGGTTGGTGGATACTCGGACTGTCTCTGACATCATAGTATCTTTGTTTTGTTGGTGTTAGGGTCTGTGGATACTCAGACTGCCTCTGACGTCACATTATCTCTGTTTTGTGGGTGTTAGGGTTGGTGGACACTCGGATGGCATCTGACATCATAGCATCTCTGTTTTGTGGGTGTTGGGATCGGTGGATACTCGGACTGCCTCTAACATCACAGCATCCCTGTTTTGTGTGTGTTAGGGTTGGTGGACACTCGGATGGCATCTGACATTATAGTATCTTTGTTTTGTGGGTGTTAGGGTTGGTGGATACTCGGACTGTCTCTGACATCATAGTATCTTTGTTTTGTGGGTGTTAGGGTCTGTGGATACTCAGACTGCCTCTGACATCATAGTATCTTTGTTTTGTGGGTGTTAGGGTCTGTGGATACTCAGACTGCCTCTGACATCATAGCGTCTTTGTTCCATGTTTGTAAAGGTCAGATCATATTCGGATGGAGACCTTGCTTGTTCAGTATGCCTGTTCATTGAGTGACATGGTCAAGAGGTACAAATTTCAAGGTATTGAGCGAAATACGGGTAACACAACTTCCATCTACGTGCAATGACGAAACAGTTGTATGAACCTCTTTTTATGTTGGAGTATTCAGGCCACCTGCTCAAAGGACAAATGGGTTTATGTTATAGACTAGCGTCTATCGTTGGTCCGGCCGGTCATCCGTCTGGTGTCGACTTCTTCATTTAAACGATTTTTGTTCAATAAACAAGCTTCACAAAGTCAAGATATTAAATCAGTTGCATTGATAATCTGGGACGGAGTTTTATCAGTTAATCTACCTTTACTAACCTTCATGGTTCAATCGGTTTCTTCTGGAAAACCATAAGGTCTGAAGTATTCTGGTATAAAGGCCAGTCAAGACTATAAAAATGAATAACCTTGACCTACTTTCACATTCACCGTGGCAAAATGTGATAAAATCTGCAATCACATTTCCATCCTCGATTTCTTCCATAGTAATACTGTTATTTAGAGCTATCAAGTTTCTTCAAATGGACGATATACAGATTTTGAAGGTCATTGATGTCATTCCAGGAAATGCCATACACTTTTAAAGAGACCTTGGGTTATGATATGTGGATTGTGGCATGCTGGATAAGAAAAGTATGAAGCTGAAGTTTGTTGCTTGTAAATCCAACAATGTTTTCTTTTCATGACCGCAGTGCGTTTGACGTTTTGTTGGTGGTGTAATCTTCTCAAGCGCTTGATCCGTATACAACCATACCTAGGGAGGCAGAATTTATCCAATAAATACCTTTTTAATGTTTTATTTATAGACCCCAACCTTGGTTTAGTCCCGGTGCGACCCTACAAAGACTTAAATATCAAATTATATCATAGTCTTAGTTTCCAGTCCTGCATGATAGAGTAAAGCTTCAGACGAAAGCCTGTAATATACGGAAGCCGACTCCTTAAAATCGTTGACATACAATTCCTGTTACAGCGACAAGTGTAGCTATGGTATATATATATATATATATATATATATATATATATATATATATGTATATACCAGACAAATTGCCGCAAAATTATTAAAGCTTCTCTCTGAAAAAACGCTGAGGTCAGCAAATATCTATACAGACAGCTGACAAGTATGTAGGAATTTTGACGATCTTCGTCCCTGGTTTTTTTTCCTGGAAGTTAGTGCATGCATCAAAACTATATACCATCCATCACACTGAACTAATGCAAGCATGTAAAGGTCTCCGTATTTACTGTATAATCGATTAAAATTCTGAAAACTTTTGAAATAATTTTCGTAATTTTATTTGCACTCTTAACGGCTTTCGTGTTGATATAATAAAGGACAATAAAAGACGGCAGTACTTTGTAAATTCCTTTTTATTCGAGAAAATTGCGTTTCCCCGGAGAGTGTTTCCATTTGTAGATTAGCCAAGAAGTTAAGTAACAGGCCTGGTTGCCAAGTATGTTGTAGATAAGAACGGGCCATTTTCCTATTATCGTTTACATGTGTGCAGAAGTGAAGTAAATCTAAATATTGTTAAAATTCTCATTCCGTCTTAGCAGGAAAGTGCTTCGCATGTCTCTCAATCGACAATTGGATTTATGACATACCGAAATTATTCTGTCGGAGATTTTTGTCATAAGACGTTTATGTAAACATACTCCGACGAAGCAACAATGTTATTAGTGTAATACAATCGGGATCATATACATCCTTGAAAGGCGAGTTCATCTTTATTGAGAACTATAACGACGTCAAGAGTTCTGTTGCACTTCAGTTACAACATTATCGTGTGTTTTATATTTTTACATATCTATAATATCCAATCGTTTTAACACGTTGTAGGACATGCTTATCGGGTTTCTACTTCATTGTAGCACGTTAGAAGAATATATTAAGAGGTTACTTGTGTTTTCATATCAATTTTCAATGGATCCAAAATACAACAGGACGAGAGAAACGAACAACATTTATCAGACAAAAATAAATAATTATATATTCTCCAACTTGAAAAAAAAATCAAGGATTACCATCTCAGGCGGTCACGTGATATTACTCAGGGGACGACGTCCGTATTGTTTCATATCGGTAAACCTTCGGCAAGATTTCGAATAAAGTTGAATTTTCAAATGTTTCAATGCAAAACATTCATCCCGCTGATAAAAGATAATATTTTCATTTAATTTTTTTTTCTAAAAATTAAATTTTAAGCTTTAAAGTTTTTGGATCAATTTGATGGATATTTTTGTTACGTGGGGATAATACAATCATGACAACAGATTATTCATACGTCCGTGTATATGATGAAATCTAAATAAGCTTGCGTTAATATCAACGGTAAATGTGCTTTATTTCTGCAATCGACAAAGACGGTTTTATTTAATTCCTGTAAAATATAAGACTCCTTGACACTAACCGACTGGGTTGAGAAGAACCATACTAAACATTGGATACAGTATCACGGTATCTTTAGGACGGCTTTAACAGCCAGTCTTTGTAGTTTTTTGCAGGAATATTCATATTATAGGAGATTGACTTTGGCTATATCGAGGAGTGCGTGTCACGGCTGACGAGAACTGATGACGGAGTATGTTGAACTTTTCCAATGTTACCTTTGAAAAAAAGGCACATTTACAATATGGCCAGGAAAACTCAGACTTTAAATGAGTAACATCATACATTTCCTCATAAATTTTTCGACCTGTGCAGATAACTCAGCATGACCTGGAAGATCGCACAGACTAACTTTTAAACTTGACAAGGGGAGATAAATCACATAGTAATCAAAGTTTAATGGGATACTGCAAGGTCAAGAGAAGATATGTAGAAGTTACTGTTTATGAGTCGCATAATTTGAAGTGATACAGAAACTAAATTACGACCTACTTTTCAAACTGACTAACATAGGTGCAAGCCTGAAATATATACGTTACGACAGGGGCAGATAACTTCAATATCCATTTGAAAAAATGAAAAGAAAAATATGATCCGAATGTAAGATCCAAAGGTCAGTGCTTGGAAGATGCTATTGAGTTATAAAGTAGAAGCAGCCAAAGTTCCTATAGGGTCTTTAGACAAAGTATGATAGGTCAATATAATTAGCTACGTTCGTCACGTGGTACATAGTTAACGATGTCCATCACAGGGGACGTCACTCTATATATAAAGAGATAAACAAGAACAGAACCCCGGATGTAAAAATTTACATATCATCACTCCGCATCTGGAATGGGTTTTCGCAAGAGATATCAAGGCACAAGAGCAGATAACCCGTCTAGGCTGCCGAGATAAGCCGATAGCACCAAAGGGCCTGTCGGCTATCGTTAGCATTAGGTTTCCTATGTAATGTCTATTAGTTTATACACACCGATAACGAATTACCGTGTCGGAGAAGCCGATGGAGGCTGTGTCGATGTCTCCGAGTTTACCTATCGCGATAAGCCATCAGTTGCCAGAAAGGAAAAGTCGGTTTAGGGACGGACAATGTTTACGGGTTTCTAGGGCGGTTTTTGTGGTATACGATGAAAAGTTTGGCATAACACATCTGTACGTAGTATAAACAACACTCTCAATGTATTAACTTATGTCAGGCGGTGCTGACTAATTCCTAATTTGTTTTTCCTTTTTATTCAGGTTAAAATTTTATCAACAGAAGTATTTTTTTCTAACATGATGCTGATTCACCAACGCTTGGTCAAGAATATACTCAATATGTGTTGAGTCGATGATTCTGTAGAGAAATAAAACTTTCGTCAATTGGCGACATTTTGAAATCAAGACGTTTTTATACCTATTCGGTTCATGTTTTTCCATGCAGGCGAAAAGGTCGGAAATTTATTCACAAATGTATAATTGAATGAAGGCAATTGTGTATTTTGTTCTTCCGAATTGACATTTTGTTCCAAGAAATAATTGTATAAATTGCTCTAAACAATAAGATTATTTCAGTCTACTACTAAGACATAACCCTAGTGAATTGTAAGGTTGACCTTTACAGTGCAATACGTGTTAAAAAAAGTCTGACATTCTACAAGCCCCATCAGTTATCCACGTTAGGTTTACACACTAGTAGTCTGATAAATGTTTGGTCAAATGTAACGTTTCTTTATTGGAAATATATCTGATTTCTAAACCTCGAATATTTGAGAAAGCTGTCAAGTTTTCCACACAAGACAAAGGCACAGAGGTTGCTTGTAGAACAGAGGCCCAAGCCATATATATGTGTTGTTATCTGGACTTGTCTGAAACAGCGGCCCTCATCATAATTTATCAATCACCATTTCTTTGTAGCAACAGTAAATTAGATTAGTCTTTAATTATACTATACTTCATTTAATTTTCTCTATCTCTCTTCGAATCCATGGATGATATGCTCACAAGTACCAGGCTATCTAGGCCTGCTCGAGGTGGATAGCTAATGTGTAACATGACTCCCGGATCAAAGTAAATCATGTGCTTTACCAAATATTTCATTTATAGAAATTGCTTCTAATCATTACGGAGAGGCTCAAGGAGGCTTTTCCATCTATAATTGTTTACCTTTGTGTTCATCCACGATGTGTCGAATAACGATAGAGGTCTAATTATACTGTAAAATCGATAGATACAACCCAATAGTCGTGAAACACGAGATTTCTTTTCAGGAAATAAACTTGGGCTGATCTCTTAAATGGTATTTTGTAAAATAAAGAACCAGGTGATATAGTGTATTTTATCAGATGTGACAGGTGTACATCTTTGTTGTGAGTTCTTGTGAGTACAGTCCACCCACGTTTTAAAAACAGGAAATAATTGGGCATTTAACTGTATCTATAATAAAGCATCATATTTTTTAGTACATAAGAGTAAACTTGTGTTTTACTACTCGTCAAACATGACATTGATAAATCTGTCGAGGTAAAAAGCATTCCTATTTAAAAAGTGAAACGTCATTCTTAGATACAAAAAATATTATGCATGAATACACAGAAATAATGTTTTTAATGGTTTGTGTATTTTGAGATCATTTTTACATATATACCTTGGTGGCAGCTTTTTAATATGCCATCAATTTCATCATAATTATTCAATGTCCCGACTTTTACCAATTATCGTACCGAAAAAATCGAACTTGTATTAAATTTCTTTTTTTTTCTGAACAGAAGACAATATTCAAAACCTATAGTTGTATACCAGATATCTAATAACCGAAAGTCATAAAACATTTAAGTAATAAAGGTATATATATATCTGTATGAGCCCTGCATTGCGTTTATCAAAGACTTTTATCGCTAACATGCACGTAATTGAAAATAGAATCGAAAGCAAACCAATAGATTTATTCATGCACCAACCATGATCGTCTGCCAGTTTTTATCATTGCTGCGATATATGATTAAATGTCTATAAGAAAATGGCACGGACCCATTATAGAGCAGGTCTGTGTATACTCACGTCACAGACAAATTTGATTACTAGACCATGTTACATGGGTTGTCACGTCAGTCCACACAAACCATGTGCATTGTCATGTTAAAGAAACATATTCACCAGACGACGTGTCCACCAAACAAAGCATGATGTTGACACTTAGCCCAGTTATAATCAAAGGGACAATTGGAAAGTATGTCGGAATCTGACCTTGGAGAGGGTCACTCTCTGACCACTGCTTGGTCGGTGTAGGTCAGTATCTGTCTGGCATTCCATGTCCACAGCTGGTTAGAATATTGTCTGTGCAGAATATTGGGACTCTATCGGCACGGCACACACCTTTTTAGCGTGGTCCGTCCGTCCGCCGTATAGAACCCTGTCTTAGAAATGACGGTAAATTCGCAAAGGTGTCTTTTACATTGTACATATTTTGGGGGTAAGGGGTGGGTAGGAGGGGAGGTGGTAAAAATAACTCATGTTCCTGTTGAGTTGGGACAAAATTGAAATCTATACATATGTTAACATTAAGAATACGACCATGACAACAGAATGATACCAGTTTCACGCCCCCAGTCGAATACACACTCTCTCTCGCCACTTTAGACTCACATTCCCGCGTTAAGAAGTTGAGGGATTTGTACACAAGTATTAATGACAATGATATGCACACATTTCCGATAATTTATACGTGTTTTGATAGAGAGAGTGATTAATCTTACTTCCCAGTCATGTTCTCGTGTTGTCATGTGTTCTCGCACGTGCAGCTATTCTTCAAACTGTCACGTTGTCAACTGGATCGGGGTAGAGAGATTGGGACAACTGTTATTTATCTGACCCCAATAGGCCACCATATTGTTAAATCGACAAGTGTAGTGAAGTTTTGGTCGTGTCCTTACTGGGATTTTTGTAACAAGTCATCGATCTGAAGGACCTGTCTGTGTACCTAGGGGGTTGTAAAACTAGGCAAAACCAAGCAACTCTCATAAAATTATAAAACCCTTCGACAGGTCGGGAGTCTTGAGATTATCTATAAAAGTTTATACTGCTACACCCACTTTAAGTTACCTATTGTGTACATAGAGTAACATTTTGTCCCATAAAATATCGACATTGTGTTTTGATAAAATGCGGGCTAGTCGAGACCAAAGGATTTAAAACAAATCTTTTAATAAACAATAAACACTAAACTGGCCTATCTTAACGCCGACAAGAAATATACAGGGGAGTCGATAACGGAATACAGCTGTTCAGAACAAAGATTTCACACCGAATGTTCCTTGTTTTTCCAAAAATGATCACGGATTTGGGGATTTTTTTTACTATTGCATACAGTCTAAGCGATAACATATTTTCGTTCTTTTTTAACAAGGTATTTGTAAATTTATTGGAGGTATCAAAGTCTGTGTTTTCAGCTCCATAGATAAAAAGAATGGTTAATATCTTAAAACTGTATGGCATGTGCTGATCTATTTGTATCAGTAACACGTATGATTAGTAAGAGTGCCAACAAGATATAGAAATGTTTCAATCAGTTAAAAAAAAATAGAAGGCTATCGACCAACATGTTCATTGACATTATAATTCATTAACGCATGCGCCGTCCAGTGTGACGCTAGGATATCAATCAGTCTAACTTTTTCAGAAAAGATTTACTCGTACCCGTTGTCAGCTGTTCTACACTTTCTCCTTCAATATAAAGAACGTTAACACAAACACATGTCCTTATTTACCGTTATCTTTACATAAAATCATGGAAATCGACGAAGTGATTTACTACCTACTGCAAACCCTGAAGACTTAACATTATTTATTGTGGTCGAATATGGTCTTTGTCTGTGCGCTCACCTTTTATCCGATATTAACATCTGTCGATTTATCTGACCTGTTCGAACAGAGATCAGGATACCAAAGTCACTTAATTAAATCATTATGCGGGTTTGTTGATTTCTTTGTTTACGAAGTAATATTTTCATCTCTAATACCGAGGACTATCGAAATGATTTCTGTGAATCCTTCAGTCAATACAGGGAAGTTCAAACATGTGGACTCCATGTCACCCAGAGCTGATAACACGCGTCTGAAATGTTTGTTTTCAATACCAAATTGCCTTTATTGAACACTTTCCTGTAATTTGTCTGGAATATTGACATAAACATAAAGCTGTATACACGAAGTTTAGTCAATACAGGCCGTTCTCTCGATCTGATTGAAGAAAAACACACATATGGATACAAAACCCGTGATTTACTGTACACAAGTCCCCCAAGGTACATAATGAGGAAGCATGCCTCTTTCATAGATCGATTCATAATACATTTATATTTTATTAAAAAATAGATATCTGCAATTTTGACGTTTTCTTTAACTGGTTTTTTTTTTTAATTTTTAATGGGCTTGTGTCAACTATATGTGTGAACATTTTTCATGATTCAGAAAAATATTAGATTTTGCAAGCCAAAGTCACATTTACTCTGGCGAATCTCGACAGCTTAGCTAAAAATAAAAAAGATATGTGCAATAAAAGGGGTTTCAAGAGGATAATCACTGTCTTTTGATTTATGGTTACAGCAATATTTGATGATATACTTGGAAAAGAGCAAGAAAGCTTTCCGATACTTCTCAGATATAATTAGGGTTTCTGTGGGTATAAAGCTACTCAAAAATGGGTAGCGTCATCATTTTATGTAGCGTAACCATGCCGCAAATTGTAACGTCATCCATTTTGACGAACATCTCATAGAATGTTGATGATGGTGCAATGAAAAGGTTTCACGGCAATTTACAATTTGTTACTTAGTACGTGATAAAATGAATCAAACATGGATCAAGTGCACGGACAGACAGGGGTGTATCAACCCCCGAGAAAAAAGTTTGGCTGGCCCTCACTCGGTAATCCTCGTGCTGAGTTCGGTAATCCTCGTGCTGAGTTCGGTAATCCTCGTGTGGAGTAGCCAAACTCTTACACTCGGGTCGAGATATCTAAGGACCAGACCGCTGTCAGTTTCTTTCGATACAAAGTAGTAAACGCACATATCAGGAGGGATGTTGTAAATATACCGGACACAATAAGTACGAATGATAAAACTAATACTTCACAGTTTACCGTTATACAGAACACAAAGCGTCGTCATAACCTAACGGCTAGATCAAAGGCCCACGATTATTTAAATTCCATATCATAAAAGCGTTATCAACAGATGGCCTTTTAGAATATGGCCAAAATGACAGAAGGGTGGACAGCGGCTGAACAATGATTGGTTTGATCGATTCGAGTCAATTCATTATACCGTACCTGTACAATCTTGTTTCATAAGGAAGTATTTCGGATAACTGGTAATAATGTGATAATTAATATATGTATGATAAGTGTGTGTCAATATTACACAATAAATCTCATTAAATACCAGTTTTCAAGTACTTACCTGTTGATATGGTAGCTAGGGAACACATTTGGTCCTATTTTAATACCTTGTTGATTAAGCTGACAAAATTCTATTCGGAATGAAAATTGGGCAATTCGTCGACAGTGAACAAATTAATTTTAGCGATCTTCCAAACGTCGATATATTACAATTGTGAAAGCGAATACATGTATTTGAATATCATTTTTCCTATTCGAATACCGCCCTACCTAACGAATACTCTTATACTAAGTGATATCCCTATAATTAATTTCTTTACCTGCACATTGTATACAATTAAACATATTTTTGAGGTCAGAAATCTTAATTCTAAACCCAGTCCACTCTTTCTTGTCTATTTACACACTTTGTTCCGTAAATGCTTGTCTGTCAGTGTTCATCATGTTCTCACTTTTTAAAAAGCCATTTCTATGTATAGGTTTCTCAGTAGGCTATTCCACTGATCACGTGAATGTCCAATTGTCAGGTCGTTGTCTGAAACTTAAAATATTTCACTTCACCTGGCTGTAAAAATGACAACCTTTTACGCTGTACATACAAGGAGGGTGTCATTTTTACTGAGTATTGATCTTTCCTCCCAAAAATCGTCTAACAACAGTAGCAAGGCAATTGAACACACGTTTATCTACACACAATATAAACCCTAACAAAATTCCCAGGTCCCTGTGCTAGTCAGGTGAAACTAGCCTTTTTGATTTCTCAGACGTAATATATTATTTTTTATAAGGACTGGCTCTTTAATGCTTATTCATTGGTCTCATACGTTAGACAACCAGAGAAGGGCCTACCTAACAACAATATAACAAATAGAGATTTTTGACCGGGAAGTCATCTGATTTCAGGTGTCTGATTAAGTTTACGAATTAGCCGATAAACACTGCTCCAAGTGGTTTCAATGACTCATGATCAATTATAGTCATAATGTACCGAAGTGTGGCGGATATAACCCGGAAGTTATAAATATGTGTAGGCTTTATGTACGTCGTAAACCCTGTGTTATCACGGCATTTCTATTTTATTGCTACCAAATGTTTCCAATCAATTAGGTTCGTAAGAGTTACCCCCCTTGTACAAATATACTTGTTATAAACGAAGATACGAGTTCCTGAGTTATTGTTTCCCTTTGAAATACACATTTTCTCGTAAATTTTCTCCACCTTGAAACACTTTATTGCAGCGTTACGAAAATACAGTCAAATGCATCATTAAGAAATAAAGATTATCACACACCACGCGCAAAGACGAAACATAATTACGAGTGCACGGTAGAAGTGTTTGTATGTTCATCTTGTTACTTACATTTACGATTTAACGAGACAGTCTGCGTTTGACCTGTATGTGTTCACTTAATTTTATATTATTTTGTTAAATTAATAATCTTGTCATTTTCTTTATACTTGATTAAGACGGATACAGTTCGAGTTGTGTAGGAAGTACCACACAATTAACGTGCAATTTTCTAATTTCCCAACAGCGTTAATGGGGTGGCTTTCCGTCCCTTTAATTGTTTCATTACCCCGCCTAACACAGTATAATTAATAACGTGAACATATGTGAAAAAATACTACAAGAAGTTGCATTTATTGAGACATGAATCTAAACTCTAAATAGCTAAGCGACAGGGCATGTAAACGGATATATATTTTTATAAACTATAGAGCTCTGTATATTGGAACAGAACTGGTACTAACTCTCTGGATTCATGACATCTTTATCATAGCAGTATCAGGAAGTCAGTAAATACACTCAACGTTAGAAATATGGAAATCATGTTTTTAATAAGAAAAAAGTATAAACACATTAAAATAAACCATTTGAAATGCAGAATACAAATTCAGTAATAAATGAATAAATCGTGTTTGAATTTTAATTTTTTTTCTCTGTGAAAAAAAATTATATATCTTTCTTTGTTATATTATACTCTCCTGAGACTATTTATTCGCTTCAATCTCCAACGTAACGACTGAAGGCATAACCTCGGATGTGACGTCATATTCCTTGGGGTGGAGCGATCAACAGAATTACGTTGCCTTTATACCGCTTTACATCTCCGTTTTCAGTAATTTCCGCTTTCCACAGTCTCATTCTGTGGTTCAAGCACAAAGTAATAATCCGACATTTCAGGAGCATTTTCTTGGTTTGATGAATAATTTTCAGTCACAATGCTATTGGTTCGCTCTAGTACGAAATAATTTTGCCCGTCATCATCAGTAAGGCCTGGCTCATTGCTATTAGGATAACTAACATTTCCGTTGGTATTTTCAACGTTACCATAAATTTGATCACTCTCGTCAACTTCCGGTTCATGTACGATTTCTCCATTTTCATCACTGAAATCACTTCCGAAATTTATATATACATCATTATCTAGAGCCTTGGAAACATGAATCTTGTTATCATCGTCAGTTTTATTTCTCATTGCATGTGTGTTTTCCACATTTTCATATACTTGTGAACCATCAGGTCCGACAATAAGTTCTAGATAAGACCTTCCACTAACTGTCGAAATCCGCTTTTCCGCGGTCTGATCGTCTTTGTCATTATTGCCACTTCCGGTTCCGGTGTCCCTGTCTTTCTTTATTGACGGACAAACCTCATATGACATGTTTCCGATTGGATTAGATTTCGGATCTGTTGTTGGCGACCTTTCTTGATATGCTGATGACTGAAACATAGGATTGATGCTAAAGTCACGATTCATTTAAGCTTAGGAAAAGCTGCTATTTAAGTTCATAACTATCATTGAAATCACTTCTAAAAGCTTGTCACGTGTCACCATTTGTACGCATGGACGCACTTGCTTGAAGTTTTCTGCTTTCATTAATTCCACACATTAGGCCAACGATAAAGGATTTGCTGCACATTTATCAATCCCTATATTTTTAGTGTTATAGTATTTTATTACAAAACCTCAACCATTTTAGAAATGTTGTTTCCAAACGCAATTTAAAAAATCCTACCGAATTGTAATTTAATTTCGTTTTTTTTTAATTTTAGACGATGCCATAAAATTGAAGTGCTAAAATGGTGAGGATGAAATTGCAGTAAAAAGGTTTTGCAATAATAACGTAGTTTTCACACTAACGCAAGAGTAGTATAAGACTAACGCCCTGGATAGATGCATAGACTATTGGCTAATCATTAAGGCCATGAATTAACTTTATTTCTCTTACCTAGTTACCACCACAGGAGCAATAGAAAGAAATAACGATTATAGGTAAATCTAACAGAGACGCACGATCCCGGAAGCACTCGTGTTTATACCTCGTTTGAAGGAGAGAGACAAATTATCACACCCTGATAGACATCGAATTTAATAAGATGGAAAGTGTCAACCACGACTCGTCAGTCAGTAATTCCGGTTAATCGATGGTTTGATCTATAGGAAAGACAGGAGAAGTATGTTGGAAACTAGCCCTGCATCTTTAGCAATAGCGAGTCATTTCAGGGAAATATCTGATGGGAAACAAGTGCAGGCTCGAAACATACACACATATACAAACGATTTACTTATTGTGAGAAGAGCATTGCGGGTCTTACTTACCTCACAGTTTCTTCTTTCATTGGCATGTCTAGGTCTTCTAAACTTTGGAATTTTAAAATTAAATCTGAAAAACGAATAAAAATAAATATTTAAAAAAAAATGTTTTATATACGCAATTATTTTTTTCATTCAAGTATTTGAAATGCAATTTAAAAACAGAAAATATTGCACGGTTATAACACATTGTATCACCATTACGTCAGATTAGTTATACAAGACCACTGTTACCTTCTCGTACTTATCCATCCCTTCTGTTTGGCCAGAACGAATATCAGGATTCCACACACAATCATTAGTAAGACAACACATACCACAATACCCGCAATCAAACCGTCCCTTTGGCCGTCACGACAGGTGGCGCTCTGTGGTAAAGGTGTCGACGTCATGATATTTCCCGCAATTTCAATAAAAGATGACGAAAATTAATCCTGATACCTCATCTTTCTAAAAAGAACAAATACAATTGGGTAGATTTGTGTGCGTTACATTTGGTGTTAAATAGCGTTCTAACCAAAATAGATATAAATCCAGATGAATATTACACAGGCTACAAGACAGATAGTGCCTAAACGATTGCAGCATCAAGTTCCATAAAAGACACTGATTGCCTTCGTTCCATATGTACACCGACAGTATTACCACTCAACAACAGACGACAGTGTAAAGTTGAGATAAGATAAAAACATAACTTCCCTCACAAACAAATAAAACATGTATACTTTATCATTTGTAAAAAAAACTATTTAATAATTCTCGATACTATAGCTGTAATATTGTAGCGATATTTGTGTTAATTATATGTCAGATATCATAGACGGAAATAAACTGATAAAAAATTTCAACCACAGAGTTATTCTGTACTTGACTTTATATTTATCTTAAATCTAAAGATGGCGGAAGTTCAAGGTGGATAAGAGTTGTCACAAAATTGGAATCAAATAATAATTTATGCTGACTGATGACTGGGAACCAAGATATGGTATCATCATTTTCTAATTCTTGGAAAATATCAAAATGAAACGTCTTTAATCAATTTTACGAAAGTTCAGGTACATTTATTTTAAAGGAAAGAGCGAATTTGTCGACTTTCTAACTATAGAAAAAATGGAGAAATTTCTATAGTTATTTTATAGGTATGAAGCCGAACTGCCTTTTAATATCACCTGTTGTACATTTCACAGGTGAGGTGTCTATTTCATTATCACGTGTGGTTTAGCAATTTCGTTTACCGATTTCCAATCATAAAACATTTATATCAATGTTTGATATCGATTATCTGATACTATAATCTGTCCACCTCTGTCTGTTGCCTTATACTTTTTTTTTTACTAAAACCTTATGTGAAATGAATTGTACCTATATGTACCGCAATACCCTATCACAAAGCGTTTCGATACTTTTCTATCCTAACGAGATGTTCCTAAGTCTGTGTCAGTTTTACCTTTAGATGTACCTTACTAAACAACCACTACACCTATTTTCTATAGAATGACTTTATCACAACATGTCCACCTCACCCGTCTGATATTTATCAAATAAACATTTCCGATTTCCGGCGTGAATGGAATTAATGGGCCGTTATAGCCGTGACCCGGACTTACCTGTGTAAGTGGCCATTTCTTTTTGACCAGGGAAACATTTAATGGTAAAATATACAAGTAATGATGTTGTGAAATGGGGCTATAATCTGTTAGTGTGGTTGTAGGACATTATAGCGTCTCGTGTCCAGACGTGGCCAATAATGACATCTTGATGTGTTGACGTTTAGATATACGAAAGAACCTTTACGCCAGATAAAAGTATCAAATCACAGGTGTATATCCACTGTTCGCCATGATAAAACCACACACACACCAAATGTAGAGATAAAGAGTTACCATATCACTTTTACAGGATTGAGACGTGGAATATAAAGATAATTGATCTTAAAAAGTATCACTTTCCATAGTTAATATCTAACATCAATAGTCTTATTTATCATTTAATCCCAATAACATTAGTTAAGCCTTGTAGATTTTGTTAATCCAAGTTGCCTTATTTTGTCCCTATGTAGAATGTAGTAAGCATACTTATTTATTTTTTAATATTTAACATTGTAAATCATGTTAGTTACGGAAGTTTCTAAAATCCATTTCCATCCGCACCTTTCCCTGTTGTGGTTTTTATGATTCTAGGGAATTCCAATAATAGGTTAAAATCTTTATTGTCATTGAAATGGTTTCTGATGAATTATATTTTATGTTTCCCGGAAATGACTGATCTTTTGATGTATAGAGCTCTTATACACCACAAAACGATCTGTCCTCACAACTATAGCAAACGAGTTACTCCATTACAGTTTATACTGATGTGAATTCGTGAATTCAATCACGTATTTTGCTTTCGTTTTATTTATCTGTCGGTCGGTCTGACTCTCTGTGTGTTTGTCTGTCTGTCTCTCTTTCTGTCCCTCCCCCCTCCTCTCTCCCTCCTCTCTCTCTCTCTCTCTCTCCCCCTTACTCTCTCTCTCTCTCTCCCTCTCCCATCCACCCTCTCTCTCTTTCTCTCTGTTACATTATCCCTATTGAACATGTTTTATCAGCACAACATTGATCTTAAATTGCATTGGTTAAATCCAGAATTTTATCATTAAAAGTCCTTTTCGGACACCAAAAAGTGAAGTTGTGTTGTTAAGCTATATAACCTCATTTGAATATGGACCCTTCTTTGCAGCTTTTTTTTACATTTAAATACATATACAATGTAGATTGAATTAAAAGAAAAAAAGTTCAGTTTTGGGCAAGGTATCAAAGTAACACCACAAACCTTCCTTTACCTCAATATTTTGTTGGAATATACCTCGTTGTATAGAACATTTGATTTTCTGTTGTGTCTTATCAGCTGCCTTATTTGTAGGATTTATTTTTTTTTTATGCTATAAAATCCTTACTTAGATGCTTAAAGTTCGTTCCGAGTAATGTTTAATTTTGATTTGCCACACAGAGACGTCTAACGCTTATCACTAGGCAAGTGTATATCTAAATATGCGACACCAAACACATACATTACGCGAACTCTACCCTTGCTCGACATTATCAAGCCTAGTTTTTATCAAACAATAACTAAAGAAGATCCCAGTTTGAAAAAAAGACCCGTCGACAGACAAAATTGGCTATTTAAGTCGATGTCTGCCCGGCCGACTCACCTCCGACAGTGCCCATCCATGTTTCCTTCGCTGACTAAAATTTGATGGTTAAATGCTATCCGATATCGAGTCCAGGCGATCGTAAATGTAATTGGATACGACAGATGAAATATGGTCACAGACAGGCAACATCACAAGGAAATGAAAGAAGTCCTTCAAGTGTTTACCTGTAGACGGGTAGATAAAGGTGTCCTACGTTGTATAAGATATGGGAGGGCTATTATTGTAAAGTGTGGGTTTGGGGGATAAGTTCACATACACCATACATATAAATCGACACTTCGAGATAACGATACAATTCTTTACTGATTTCAATACATCGATCTAGATTATGTGGCATAGTTAGGAGATCTGCAAGTACTTCCTCGTGCTTCCATCAGCGCACGTATCTCAGTGTGACGGCCATTCAAGCTAACGTTAGACGTTGTGACTAAATGTTGTTATAAAGAATCTAAATATCACAGTCAGTGGACATCAAGATTGGATAATGTATCCTTGTACATGAGCCCGTATTTTACAGAACGAATCAACTTAGAAATGAAAATGTAAAGTGATAGTTTTCCTCTCTGACAGGATATACAATAGACGTTGTACCGTCCAGTTATATAATGTAATACTAAGCAATTATAGACTTTTTACTTGGTTAATTAATATGCAGTGATATTGACCAGAAGAAAAACAAGTATTCGCCGAGGTCAATATTCATGTTCTTCCGGTTAATATCACATCATATTTACCAAGTAAAAAGTTCATAACTGTTTTATTTTATTATGAAGAAAGATAAATAATGACGCATCTGAATTCGTAACTAAACACAACATCATACATCACGTAAATATTCTATAACTATCTTTACCGACGAATCAGTTACGCGCATTGTGTTTACCGAATCCTTTTCCCTTCATCTCCTTCCCCATTTTCTCCTCCAAGGAGACAAATCGCATTTTCTTTTTCTGTGCAGGACAAACAGACACACTATCGGACGCCATCTTTTCAGGTCGTCGTTGAGATAAAAGGATCCCGGTTTTTCCAGAACCAAGTTTTAGCAGCGCATGATATTAACCGGTTTTCTTATATTAACTGGTGTTCTGATATTAATTGGTTGAAGTGGAAATGTCCAGATGATATCACAATGTAACAAAAGTCACGTATAAGGGATTCGTCTTATGACAGAAGGCATACAGCAATATTACATAATAATCTGATTTGTTTAGTTATATAATGTAGTTCTTTGTATGGTTTAGTTATATAATGTAGTTCTTTGTATAGTCTAGTTATATAATGTAACAATTTGTTTGGTCTAGTTTAATATAACGTTAAAACTTGTCATATCGACTATCTGTATGTGAAGGCCATCTATCTATGAACACCATTTATTCTGGTTACAATGTAATATCATTGGTGGTACTTGAACCTCTGTATAGCGGATGCCTTTCTATAAAGGTCCCTTATACATTCTGCTTTAAGTGGCCGTTATAGATAGGTATGACTGTAAACCTATACGAATTATAAATATTGTGGTACGATTTAGTTCTGTTAAGTTATATGATTTACAAAATCTGGTTAGGACATGCTTTTGTCTTGCAATGTCACAATGTAAAACCAGGTAAATTACTTTTATGATCCTATGAAATGAAATGAGTGTGCATGCAAAGTGCGAATGACTCGTGTGGGTGAGGTTTATAGTAAATACATCAATTCAGGTCAAATCATAATGTTACTTCATTTATGTTTCGAGATGTTATCGGAATGACATTAGACATATGAATAATCAGTCTCGACGTCATCAATATTATTCAGCATTCTCTTAAAGTAAACTTCAATCCGCAAAAATGTACGAAATAACAGTAATTGTCAGTTACCATGATGATTTTTCATAATTAGAACAAATGAAAGCTTTTCAACTATTAATGGAACATTTTACGGTAGTTGTTTTCTCTAGAATTTATTGTAAGTTTTGTAATGATGATAATAATAAGCTAAGATGTGCAATGTTTCAGATAAAATGATACTACAGGATGTTCAAACCACCACTAAGCTTTATAGTGATTCTGGCGAGTTATTTCAGTTCTGTTGTAATCATGTACACGTATTTCATAGGTGTGATACTTGACAGTATATGTTTAAGTATCTACCTGATTTTGTATTTGGACTAAAGGCATTATGTAAGGCACTTCAGGATTTTTTTCTAATAATGCAGTTGGCATTCAGATTGCTTATAACCAGGATCCAGACACAATTTTTTGTTATATATTTACCAGGCTTATTTATAAAATCTTATAACGTAATGCTTTTTATGATCAACTTAATCCTCAATACTCCAGGGGTTACGATCACTTTCCATCTCAGTAGCCCTGGAATATTCCATGGCAAAATTGAAGGAACAAGCGAAGTAATTTGGTGTGTTGAGTGGGTTCAGGAGAAAAAACCCTGACCAATCACAGATTGAAGGTTACAAGGGAGCGACACCCAACTTCGAAGCTAGAACAACATACCGTTATGCGACCTCGAGATTCGTTTGATGTATATCAAAGGGCCAAACGTTTTGTTTTACCCACGCTCATGCAACCTGCAATTTCGCCATAAAATGAGTATCGAGGATGGGTCAAGTTTACCACATGTTACATATACCTAATTATATAATCAATCATAAGTTAAAGTATAACAAATGAGATTTTGTCTGCATTTTTATGTAAGACTAACTTAGCCAGCCACCAGATTACAGGCGGATGCGTTAGATTTTCAATGCATCATTTCAAATCAAAAGGCGTCCCTGACCTTTTAATCATACTACATCACATTGTACTTTTTGTTATATCATGACCATGCTGGGTATTTATATCGTACCACTACAGATACAGAATTATATCTATATAGTGTATAATCTGGATCCGGAAGTAATGCACATATATGAATTGTATTATACATACTATTTCATTGCAATGCTAAAATTTTCTGAAATAGATCACCATCAGAAAATAACTAAAGAGCTAACGTTATTGTGATCTGCATGTGGTTTTCAAACAAAGTCGAACTGATGAGATTTATCA
The DNA here is from genome assembly GCF_031769215.1 of Ylistrum balloti. Lineage (NCBI taxonomy): Eukaryota > Metazoa > Mollusca > Bivalvia > Pectinida > Pectinidae > Ylistrum > Ylistrum balloti. The sequence continues at coordinate 951,793 of NW_026782437.1, forward strand.
ACGTTTCATTCCTAGATTTTTATAATTTTACACAAACCACGACATCAAATATCTATTTTTAAGTCGCATATCATAAGAATTTACATTTTACGCCATCCGCTCATTATTCACTGGATTCGTCCATGTAAAATGTTTTGCACATATGTCCTTAGGTAATATATCATTGGCTGCGTCAGTAAGAAATCCCTTTAGAAAATGACGTTACGTCACATCAATTGAAAATAACCCAACACAAGGATTGCCCCTGTTCAGTTTTGACCTACACATATTTACTGTTAAGTTTCCCAAAATGTAGATCCAATGAGCTATATGATATAAAGATCCAATATAATGAAACAAGAGGTAGGCAAAATGGCCATGAATCACTCGCCTGTTCTGTCTATTTCTGCTAACTTCAAAGCCCTTTCCCTAACCAACTACACAAATGCCATGACCCAGTGGTTATAAAAATCGCTCTTGTAAACTTGAATAAACCTGGTAGCTCGTCATCCCAGTTTTCATGCTAAAAGTCCAATGTCAGTATTTCGGGACTTTTGTTTATTAAGAAGTCTTTTGAACATTTTAACACATATGACCCGTGTGACCTTCAAGGTAGGCCAATGGCATTCATTTGAACAAACACTTTTATTCCAGAATGCTAGTGATTTTTTTGGTAGAAAAAAGTTGACCAACGCTCGACGATATATGCTAAAACAAGGAGATAAAGGCATGTTCAATATTTCAAGGTAAGATATTTACATATATTGCTAAGATACACATTTTATGAACATGAATATAATAAACACGATTAATAATTCGTTAGAATTTATTTGTATAAAATCACCACGCTATATAAACAGGAATACATTTCATCACAAAAAGGTTAACACTGGGTCAATAGGTATGGTTATTATCAATTCTAATATGAACAAGTTCTTGATTTGTACATAGTTACCGTATTTAATAAAAGAAAGACGACTTTCTCTCATCGATTTTTGATTTTTTTTCGTGGGAAATTGCATTTATTACACTAACTGGTTTTGATTTTCATTTTAACAAGAAACAAATTTAATAAATTTGAAAATCACAGGTATAAACATGATGCACTATAAGGCGAATATTCTAGAACAAATTTACAATGGGTGAGAAAAACGCGTGAATATTGACTTGTGGTCAATCACGCGTGAAATATCGCACTTCACATAACTAATATATGTTTAAACATTGTTGATTTATGAATAACAAACTAACCAGTTCTGATAATCAGCTATCACAGTCTGTTTTGGGACTATTTTTAAAATAACAATACATAGGTATAACAGGAACACCACTTATATAAAATATCTACCACGTTAAATATTTATCCCATGACTCGCTACACTATCTACAGTAATGTCATTTGTTCCTAATTAATATAAAAAAATCATGGGGAAAATCTGAATTTTAAGTCTTGAATTTAATATAAAACGTTGTTTTGACAATATTTTGGCTGTTTTGTATAAACAAAATTCGCCCTTTGCTTTTTTAAAATGTCCATTTTGAATCATTAAAGATATAGAAGTTAGTGCATTGACATATCATTTGTATTTACAGATATGATATAAATGTTTTATGGGACTATTTACAGTTATATATTCATAATTAGATATTAAACATTTTAAAAGACACTCGATATATGAATTAGGTACTCTAAGTTGAAAACAAACTGTTTGTGGTTGGAATAACTCAATGATAACAAAGTGGCAATATTCTGACATAGAGATACATTAGAAATGTTTAATATTATATTTCATCCTTAAACAATGTGATAAGTGGTTAACTTATTTTGGCTTGTACAACCAAAAACGTATGGGCTACAGGTAATTATACATTAATTTCAGTGGTATAAAAAAACCTAAAGTCGTTTGTATCTATATCTATACTAACAAAGTATAAAACTCATTATAAACAGTGTACGAGTTATCTACCTTGAGATGTACTGCCTGTGTTACTTGCGTGCATGTATCTATTCTTCGGTAGTGGACATGTGTTTTGTGTACGAAGAATTATATCATCCTGTATGTCGAATTTTACCGAAATGGTAATGTTAATAGTTCATTTTCTTGTATACGACGTTTTTTGTTCTATAGCGAATCACGTGGTTCTTGTTTACAAGTCATTTGTCAACATATCTTCTTTTTTGTGAATCAAATGGTGTGCGAGTTGTATGTATCTGTCTACACGTCATATGTGTGTGTACTGATCATATATGTGTGTGAACGGATCATATATGTATATGTACGGGTCATATGTTTCTGTGTTACGTCATATGTTTCTGCGTACACGTCATATCTTTCTATGTACAGGTCACAAATATCCCTGTATACAGGTAATGTGTTCTTTTGTACAGCATAATGTATTTTGTTATAAATATTCAGTGTGTATCAGATATATAACATTGCATGTGTGTATATGGCATTATGTATCTCTAATCAATAAAACGCATTTAGAAGAAAGCAATAACATAAACAATTGCACCAATACTAGCAAATTTGTGATCCTCGACTTAAATTTCACATCAATAGATAAAAATATTAGTTATCTATTTCATGTGTTTTAGAAGTATTTTTTCTTGGATCCACATAAAATATAAAATATTATCAGAGGGTTGTTTCAGGTATTCAGGTGATGTGAAATCAAGTCGATACCTATGGTGCCATTCTAATAAGCTGCAAACACAATAAAATTCCATTCCTTGCATGTGAATATGCAAATTGTCAAATTGAATAAACTTAACACATAAATAATTCCATAATGTCCTTACAAGATATTTACAATACACAACATTTATGATATAATATAAACTATTTGCTCTCGTGATTCAATAGTGATTCTCATAGAAAATTTTATTGGTAAATATTTCCGATTAAGTATTTTTATATCCGTTTTTTTGAGTTTTAAAAATGATTTCTAAATCTGATTTTGAATTATTCTTAAACATGATAAGCTATCAAATAACAGCCATAAAATGCATGAAGACGTGTAACCAAATAGTAGTATTGATGTATGTAGTTCAGGGTATGCCTGGCATATGTAACAACAGTTTTAAGCATTACAATCTATATTAATCATATCTTATTCTTCACACAGAATTTCTATGAATATTTATCACAAAGTTACATTTCTAAAGGTTAAACTAACTATACCAAATCTGTCTCCTTCCTTATATAGGCAATCGTATAACAAAACAAACTTTCCAATATATCAAACTATTATTGATTATTTTCGAACATTCAGAGATCACTCCGAATAGATGACATACGAATTATTCATATGTGTCGTTTTCGATAGGTGCTTATCCAGATATTGTACAAACACCTACAGCAAAAAATACATATCAGTTGTAAGGCAAAGTAACAAATAACCATGGACGGAAGATATTTCTGCCTGATTGCAACTACGAAATAATTATACATTCTGAAATAGAACTTGGACGAAAATTATCCTGGACAATAGGAACGATTAACAATGTTATATACAATATAAATACTATGAGGAATATGCATCTATAAATAAATACTCTAAAATGTCAACGATTATATTATACTGCTGTTTTATATCGCAAAAATATATGTTTCATGAAATAATAGAATAATCCTGGTGTATAGAATGGTAAAACATCAGTAACGGTTCTTTCTGTTTCAGTTTTGACAAATATTCATTTTTGATTTTTCTAGACGTGCAGTTAGGACATAATAGAATGTAGAATTCTGCAGGAATTTACGTAAATAAAATTGGTGTTTTATCAAAAAATATTTATCAATAAATATTTGTAAGTCTATCATCACTCTAAATATTCTTTCCGAAAGCCATATTCTTAATTGTGTCATTTCAATTCTTTATCTCATTGGACTGCAATATACATATTCATGACGATTTGACCTCGCCTTGGTTATTCCCCATTAAAAGCAATTGTGAAAATTATCATTTATAATCAGATAATAAATGATTTAAAATAGGTAAGAAATATTGTCACACCTCACCTTTGTAGGTAAACAATCATTAAACACTAAGACTTTTGAATCCTTAGAATATATAGTCGGTATCTATATGACATATGCAAATCTATACATTTATAAAAGGTTTGATCACAGATAGCACGTACAGGTATCACATCATCTATCACTCATCAACGCTTTCCTACTGATGTTGATGGAGCTGTCGCTGGGACATTCGCTGTTGTTGTTGCTGCTGCAACTGTTGCTGTGACAGCCTTCTCTGTCGCTCTTGCTGGGATTCCACTCGATCTTGGTCATGGGGCTGCACCTTGTTCTTCTTGCTGCTAAAACACACGGAAACCCTTATAAATTAAAAACCACATCAGACACTTATTTCAAAAAGAAGCATCGGTTTATCATCTGTAGTGTTATGCAACATAATTGAAACACATGTTTAGGTGACACTTGAAAGCTAACGGCACAGCATCGAAAATCTTTGGAAAATAGATCAAGAGCGACAATTCAGATTAAAACAAAATCGTACTATTTAACAGCTATGGTTAAATCGGCTCATGTGCAAGTGACACCTCGCTTCATATCTGAATACTAAAGCATACACACACAGCTGACCGAACAGGACAACAGAATATCATTGGTAAACTTTGATATCATTATATAAAAATATACTTACAACTTCAGAAGAACGACGATGATGATGACTATTATGATAACACCGAGAATGGCTCCGAGTGTGGCAACGATGATCACCCACGCTTTAGTGCCTCTTCCGCTATTGATTGGCGTCTAATAAGAAAATATCAAATCGTGTATTTGAAAAGGATATGTTGGGTACATGCTACTAATATCTTAAATGACATTATTTGGACATTTGCATCGAGAATGAAGTAAAGATTGGAAAAGAAATGATGTGAATAAAAATGCGTTCGTATCATATATTTCACAATTGCAATATTTAAACATAACCCCATTGGTGATTTAAGGAAAATATGACAACAATCACCAAAGTTGAAAGGGCAAAATTATCGCAACAGCGGAACTTGTTTTGATTATGAAGACAAATATTTACGGTTGGAGCTATAGAGGCAGAACAAGTAGTGTAGCGACAAGACAAGGGGCAACGCAAAATATTTTGGAAATGTATCGAAAAAAAATACTGTTACAGTATGATTTTAAGGATAGCTAAAATGCACTCTTACACTTGCTGTTGTGGTTGTAGTGGTTGTTGTTGTAGTTGTCACTAACTGCACATTGTCCACTGTGACGTTGACAGCTTGGCCAAGGACAGCGTTTACCTGCGTCTCGACAGCAGTTGCTATATTCTGTTGTCTGTAAACAATATCCAGATATTTTTTATCCTATTTACTTGTTCCAACATTATGTATCACAGTTATATCAGGATGCTACCAAATATCGTTTAAAAAATGTGGAATTTCAGACTTAACTCACAACTGCACAATGCAGATAAGACATATTCCGCAATTAACATCTTAACTCTATAAAGTAATCGTTCGCTTATGAAACTGTAAATGGGGCTGGTGCTAAACCCTTTCATCATGCTAGCTTCATTCAACATTAAAAAAATCCTAATCATAACGAGATTGAAATTAATACAACGAAAGTATAAAGGCATTTGTAAATGTAATCTTTGGTTCTTTAAGTGACGTTTTTGGTTAATATAAGGAACATCTATTTATAGCAATGGATTTAAAGTCAAAGGTATCCATTAAGTTGTAGACAACGTGATTATTTAGATTCAACAGACAACTTATTCTGAAGCTAAAATCTCATGTAATCCCTATCAGAAAATATTCTACAAGGATTTATGCTTTAACGTAATCGAAAACAATCTGTGGTCAAATCGTATCACGTGATGCACAATGCACTTACAGAGTAGGGTTGTTAATGATTGACTGTAGCAGTTCCTGTGTGAGAGCCTGTTCTAGTCCCGTTAGGGTCACGCCCACAGCCCGTCTCCTTCTAGACGGAGTCGGAGACGCAGCGGAACACAAAGCACTGCTACTCAGATACTTGACAACAATTAGGACATCTACGCCTGAACCCGAAGAACTGGTGCGAGGATACCCGGCTCCGAACGCTATGTTGGACCACGTGGTGAACGCCAAAGGACTATTTGGATTCGGTCTGCCAAACGAAATAGACATATAGTGATTCTTAGACATGGACAAATGGACAGTAAATGGAAAATGACCATTATTAATAATCCTAAATGTAATGCGGGGTTAATATTTTGCAATAAAAAGCACAAGTTACCATGTCAACGTAACGGTAAATGTTACGTTTAACAGTAATAACTGACGTATAATATGCATACTAACGTGTAGCTGTTGGTGGTGTTACAGCAGAGCTGCACATTTGTCTCGTTATGGTTACAAAATGTATTCAGGGCATCCGCTATTGTGTTCTTGAATGAGGACGTAATGGCATTCAACTGAAAGCAAAAAACATGGCGATGTATTATTTTATTAAATACTTAGTAGTAATAGTGTTTTAAATCTCACATCTAAATGATCTTGGGTTAACGGATCCATATGTTATACAGTGTATTTATGATAGATGATGAATTACCACCGTTTGTTTTGTTAATGTGAGTTTGATTTATGACAATGGTTTGCCTGATGAAGAACGAGAGCTTTATAAAGTTTTTGGTGCTATAAAATGTAACCTACCTGTGCCACAGTTACGCCATTGAATAGTACCACAACACCATTGGCTTGTTCAACATCATTAGCTGTTAATAAAACGGAATTTCAAATAAGATATATGCAGCTACCAAAAATGGCAAATACATTACACATGTAATATTTTCAAATCCAAATATCAAGAGATCTTTGAAATGAGGCGTTAATTTTTTTTTCTCGAATGAAAACGCTGATTCTTGTTAGTTAAAGCTAGAACAATTTAAGATGCGTTGCACCAAATGTTAAATGCTAAAATGAACTACATGTTTTATAAACTCACGGTAGCAGGGATTGTCACAAGTCATTGTTTCAGTTCCAGAACCTGCGCAGTCCGCTCCAAATCCTTCACGTGTCGGAGCGGAGCAGTTTCGAGTGCGTGTTTGTGTTCCCGCTCCACAATCTACGGAACAGTTTGTCCAAGAACCCCATTCTCCCCAACTTCCGTCTCGATCTAAACAAAGGAAAGCCAATATGGTGTCTTATTTTCTTACTCTAAGAACCATAACACATTTCATGCAATCAGTGCTGATTTGTTCAAGGTCATGAGGAGCATACCTGTGCACGTGTTTCCTGGTCCCAGTGTGTACTGCTTGATAAAATAGCGCGTGTATGAACCTTTTATATTGTTATATACCTGAGCACGTGTTTCCTGGTCCCAGTGTGTACTGCTTGATACAGTAGCGCATGTATGAACCTTTTGTATTGTTACTTACCTGAGCACGTGTTTCCTGGTCCCAGTGTGTACTGGTTAATGCAGTAACACGTGTAGGATCCCTGTGTATTGTTACAACCACCGTTATTACTGTCGCATGGAGACAATGTTGCACACTCGTTTACATCTGAAACGGTAAACATTTACTGTTATATACCTGAGTGTCAAATGTATCTACAAGGTACCGGAAGTAACTACATATACATAAGAGTACAATTTCTCTATGGTTCTGATATGTTCTGTATGTCATTAAATGTATCAGACTTAAATTTTGCCGAAAAATAAGCCATTTTCACGACTTCGTTTGTTATACAAGAATGTTTAACAAATTTTATAATGTTTTTCAGGATCATGTAGCTTTATGCAATACCTTATCACTTATCAATTCCGCCATTCTCAACATTTTCATGATATTCATAGCCTCGTAAAGATACCTGTACATGTCCTGCCGTCTGATGCCAGTTCATATCCGACCTCACAAGTGCATGTGTCCGTGCCATTGATTTTCGCACACTGATAGGAACAATTTCCGGCAAATGTTGAGTTGGTACACGCTTTGTCAACTATGAAAACAACAAAAAATACCAACATGTTAACCGAATCACAATCAAAATAAAACTAAGGAAAACTATTGAAAAAGAAAGATTTACATGGAGTATCTTGGGGAAAAAACCGCACAAACTAAGACCAGATGTTCCATAGGGGTAAATGTCTTTTGCTTCATCGTTAACAGCCGCCATAAAGATGTTGGTCAATCCAAGTAAACAATATCACAACGGAACCAACAGATATTCTACCAAGCATCAAACACGTCCAATTTCATATCGCATAAGGTAAAAAGGAATGGTTTCCTGTCATATATTATAAAACCCGGTGTTTTTGTGAATTTGTCCGTCAGGTACCGACATCTGGCAATAAAATTATGATAGTGATAGTCCTTTAACATCAAATCTATTTCGACATTATGCATGAATGTTGCTATGCAGAAATGGAACATCTACAATAGGTAAATTGAAATCATCACGCCTATCGTACTGCTAGGTATGAAGTTGTCCCTGTTGATTTCGTTGTAGGAAAAGATTGAAGTAAGCGCCTAATGTAAAAAGGGTCTCTCGTGTCCTTGATTTCTAATTAAAGTGGGTACATACGAAGGACACATTCAATAAATTCCTTGTTATTCAAAAATAAATTATCAATATATCTGAAAGCAAAATTGAAGAACTTCGCAAGCTCTTTGTGACCAGATTTGCTAAGCTCTTCGATAAATGCATTCTCGTTTGAAAACAGAAAAAAAAAGTCCGATAAAAGAGGGACAGTTTGTTCCCGTGGGTATTCCAACAGTTTGTTGGAAAATTTTATCGTAAAATTTGATGTTCAGTGTGTTTTTTGTAATTATGAAAATAAGAGGAAGAGAAGAATGCAATAAATATTGTTAATATGGATCCACGGCAGTAATTAAAGCGTAGCCGAGTAAATACTGATGGTACACATTGTTAGCAAGTATCTGAACGGCTGGTACTTCGTAAAAATAGTACTTATGGTAAATTTGCAAAATCAGAATTCTGAAGAAGTACTTTATAGTTATTTCCCTTATACCTGACATGAAGGATTTTCCTGGATGCAGACTTATACATAAGAGCATGCACTTCAACTTACTTATACATGAATATTGGTCCGAAGCCAGCCGATATCCAGTGTCACATGTACAATAATAGCCTCCGTCAATGTTATTACACTCGAACTGACAGTTATCCGTGTTCATTGCACATTCGTCTACGTCTGTCAAGAAAAAAGAATATGCAATGAATGAAAAACCTGATTGTCCTCTTTATTTACTGAAGTTTAGATTTTTTCACTGTGTTTCAAATCCCTTCATTAAGACTTACTCAACGCTAAATTTTCGATTGAAACGTAAATACTGTAAATACCTCGTAAAGGTTATTTGCGGTTGAATGCCTAATTCTGTAAGTGAACTCAACTTAACTAGTTAGTTTTTGCCAATTATTTATATTTTTTGGCATGTATGATGTTATTCGTACTTTTGTACAATGAATACTTTTCTTTCCATTTTGCAAAATCAAGACATGCTCAGCATTGTACAATTTAACAGTAACTTGATTGAAAGTAAAGTTGCAGTTTATTAACTTTTTGAAGACGTATACAGAATAAAAAGCAAAACATAACACTGATCTATTTCAAAAGTTGATTAGTTTAACACTTACCGACACATGTTAAACCATTGGCAGCCAGGAGGTATCCACTAGTACAGTTACAACTGTAGGAACCAATTGTGTTTGTACACAGGCTACGACTGCTTCGAGGATCACAGCTGTCTGTGCCCAATAGACACTCGTTAATATCTGTAGGATAGAAACGATATACAACGATGCAGGCTGAAGGATAGAAAGGACAAACGCAGGTAAAACTCATTAACATGATACGTAAGAAGTGGGAAAAGAATATCACCAAATTTATGTTGATCACTAAAAGACATTTCGCAATCAACCGCGTCTTACCTGTACACGTGATACCATTCCCAGAGTAACCGGCTTTACAAGCACACGTGAAACCTCCTGGTATGTTGGTACAATCGCCAGTTGTTCCATTACAGTTGTGTGTTCCAAGCTGGCATTCGTCTAGGTCTACACGGATAAAACAGAATCTATATAGTTAACAATGTGTTTTTCATACATTGATAGCAAAATCCCATATTAAAGACTGATGTAATAAATGGCACGTTGAGCAGATTGCCGTATTATGTATGGAGGTAATTAACAATTTTCTTATCCTTTAGATTGAGGGGGATTTCATAATAATAATTTCCCCTTGAAAACATTTTGTGTGCTCAGGAAAAAAATGAAACCCAATAGAGCTGACTACATAGCAAACACTAACACTTCTGTACTACTGTCATCACATCACTGACCTTGACAAGTGCCATCGATATCTGTATATCCTACCAGGCACGTGCAGGTGTACCCGGGATCTGCATTCACACATTTGCTATTTGCATTACAGGTGAATGTCTGGGCCAAACACTCGTCAATATCTGCATATAAAAAACAGACTATATAATTTACAAAACATATCCTCCTCGAGTCGATTCAGTCATACAACAATTTATTATATCTTGGATTTGCCAGCTTGCTGTAATTTACTTGTCATTGACATGATTTTGTTGTGATGCATATGGTTGCAATTATATATATACGATTGTTGTAATACATGCAATTGCTATGATACCTGTAAATGTTGTGATACATATAATGTTGTGATGCCTGTGATTGCTGTAATACATGTGATTGCTGTAAATGTGATTGCTGTAGTACATGTGATTGCTGTAATACATGTAAGTGCTGTAATATCTATGCTTATTATAGGACCTGTTCTTGCTGAAATACCTGTAACTATTTTGATGCATGCAATTGATATGAAACATGTGATGCTTGTAATACCTCCAATTGATTCTATACCTGTGATTCCTACCATACCTGTAATTATTTGTTTCCATCATACCTTATGATTGTGATACGTACCATTACACCTCCCACTTTCCACCTGAGAGTATGAAGAGTTGACACACACACATTCGAAGGATCCGTTCAGGTTGTTACATTGGACGTTGTTACTTAATTCACAATTGTGTAGGGACGAGTTCGTACATTCGTCGATATCTAAAATTATACATTTACAAGTTACATGATAATTGTTTTATCCTAATTAAACAGCACAATTGTTTATGACGCTATGATAGACGACAGCGGTCAGTTAATTAGACATAAAGACTATTTACTTAGGAATAAAGACATATATAATGTCGAATTGGGTATGACAGAAACATATTGTGAGTCATCTTGAGAAGAACAATACCAGTTACCCCTGAATTTTCATACTTCCATTAAATTCCGCGACTAATTACATTACCTTCACATATCCTGTTGGTGGCAGTGTCCAGCTGATACCCAGGTTCGCACAGACAAGTCTCTACACTGTTGATCATGGCGCAGCGGTCACTACATCCGTGATTGTCACTACACTGGTGCAGAGCTGTAAATTACAAGAGACTTACATACAAATATTTGTACAATAACGCATAATCTATATACTTCTTTAGAAACAAAATAATAATAATAATTAAAAAAGCAAAGTTAAACTATTATCATAATTGTGACGTCACAGCAATTATTTGATGAAAGTACTTACGTTGGCACGTTCTACCGTCTCCTTTGAGCGTGAAGTTGGTTGGACAGCTACAGGAAAAGCTGCCCTCGCTATTTGTACAATAAGCTGCTGAAAAGCAGTCGTGTCCTCCTGGTACTTGACACTCGTTGACGTCTGCAATATCAGATAGGTAATGAACAGTCAGTCTGTAAAATCAAACGAGTTCCTTACATGTTTTATTAAGAAGAATAACAATACACTAGCAGTCATGTCTTCCTACCTTCACAGGTCAATGAGTCGTTTGCTAACATGTATCCGTCGAAACAGCTACACGAATGTGATCCGATAAGGTTATTACAGCGCTGAGAGCATCCTCCTTTGTTAGACTGGGCGCATTCATTAAGATCTGAAAAAAGAAAAAAAAATTGTAACTTTATTTATTCCAGTTGGGGAACAGGTTTTGAATTAAATCGAACTTACAGTATTTTTCCAAAACTACTCACAGATGAATTTATAAATGCATGTATGTTAAAGTTATTGTTAATGTACTCGACAGCAGAAAAAAGTACAGGCAAAGAAAGTGAAAACGCTACAAGCAAAGGTAGTGACAAAGGTGACGAAAGTTGAAATCAAAATAAACATAAACGTACCGACACAGGAAAAACCATCGCCCGTGTAACCAGACGTGCATGAACAAGAGTATCCAGGAGTTCGGTCCGCACATATACCATACTCAGGGTCACACTTATCTGTTCCTTGTGAACACTCGTCTATGTCTGAAAGAAAACCAGTCAATTTATCATCAAGATGTATGAAAATTTAAAATGTCTTCAAACTCTCCACGTTATTACTAATATATGATATTTCATGTGTAAATGAACACTCGTCTATGTCTGAAAGAAAAACAGTCAATTTGTCATTTAAGATACAAGTATATGAAAATAAAAATTATCTTCAAACTTTCCACGTTAAATACTAATTTATTATATGTCGTAATGGACGCATACATGTAGAAGAAAATATTCTCCGGAAGTGCTGTTTTACCTACTTTCCGACGTGATGTATATGCTATCAAAATAGTTTAATATGTTTACTCTTGACCAAACCATGACAAACTAATACTAGCTCTTTAAAATATCAAGTAATTTATCATCTCTCAAATTTGGTCGTTGTCATGATTTTTTTCTTCTTTATTTTTAAGGCCTGTTTTTGACGACCTTATGATAAATTTCGGTGACATGTATAAGGATATTATTTTCGTATTTATTTATGACTGATTTACGAAGTTTTACAGTAAACACTCAATTCGTTTCCCATTCGTATTAAAACTACTCTATTTTAGGATGGCTAACTTTTGACCCATTATGAAAACATACTTGCACACGTCAAACCGTCCGCCATCAAGAACATGCCATCTGGACATTCACAGCCGTATGCTCCAACAGCATTGATGCAATAAGCAGGTACATTGCAGGCATGCGTTCCGGCAGTGCACTCGTTCACGTCTGTAAAGACAAAGAATATCACTTCTGACTTGGTACCATATTTAAATGACTATAAAACACAAACATTCTTCATACGATTGTTTTACTTAAAGTTCTCAGAAAGATATTATCTATTGTAATGTCACAAACACTAAAAGCTAAAATCCACTAGCATTTCAACTCTCCACAAATCGGTTTTTGAAAGTAGCAGCGTTCTTTCGCCTCTATTTTCATTTATGATTTAGACAAACAGAAAGTTTCATATAGAACACACAACAAAGCGTACACTGTAAAGACAAAATGTTAGGTTCATCTTCACATTACAAAGATTATTCCTCATTATTTTTACGTCATTTCTTGTATATACACGCTGTCCTTTTCATAAGTACATTTTAAGCATATTCCCGAATTCAGCAATATTAACAAACTTTAACGTCAGTAGCTATATAGCTACATAGTTTCGTTCATGTTTACATCATTTTGGTTCGCACGAAACCGGTGGTTTTCAAAATTATATCGGAGAACTTTACAATTCAATTTTGCTATAATCAATATTTTGTATCCCTGATTGACCGAGAAACAAACCTGTGCATGAGCCTGCGACAAGGGAGAAACCAGCTTTACAATCACATACGTAGCCACCTTCCGTGTTGTTGCACGTGCTTGACACAGGGTCGCACACTCCTGTACTTGATAAGCATTCGTTAATATCTACAGAAAAAAATAAGACATAACGTTAGGCCATCCAAAATGTTCAGTTAACATTCTTTACAAACTTGTCAAGATAAATTCCCTAACTTAAAAACCATAGAATGAGCTTAGGAACCGTAGGAATCGTACAAAGGACACGAAAGTGAATAACGCTCTTACAGACAAGGTTTTTAAAAAGAAAGATAAGTGCCAAATCATATTTTTTTAGATTGTTCTACTTCCTTGATTGGCAATCCGCATTTCTAATCTTACCTTCACAGAAGTTTGAGGCATTGAGAGCGAATCCGCTGGGACAGGCGCACGTGGTGCCGCCATTGACGGGATCAGGAGAACACTTGGACTGACTACTACCGCCATCACAGGCCAGTATTTCCGCAGCCGTACACGTACCATTGGCTGTAACAACAATGATATACTAATAAAGGAGGGAAAATACGGATAGTTGTTATGACAGATGAATGTGTTCCGCATTCGCAGAGCACACGGGTGTGGGATAGGGTGGGGGTGTGTACAAATCAAAGAAAAATCACAAGCGCTATAGAAATATTCATTGTATATATTTTTGTTGTAATTTTATTTAAGCTCTTTTCAAGTTGAAATACGAATTGTACTTGTTTACGTTATCTACATAATAGTAATTGTAAATATGTGATTTCACTATTACGCTAATAATTTGCCAAAAAGAAAAAGATAAAAAAAATTCATTGCACTAAAGTAAGTACATTTGTCGTAGTTTTTCTCTTTAAAAATTACACGTCGACCGTAAATTGAGTTCCAACGAAGTCTTTAAACTACATCTCTCAAAATCACGTGCTTTATGTTGTCAGTATTCGATTATTTCTGTTGCGTAAGGTTTCAAAGACATTTCCTACATATTGGCACTGTGGAATGTTTTCAATCCTGGAAGATATTACTAACTTACCATTACATGTTTGCGCGTCTGCGTCGAGAACAAAACCTGACAAACATTCACAAGTATATATCCCTACACCATCCACACACGTCTGGTCACATGTATTCATCCGAAGGCATTCTTGAATTTCTGTAAAAAACAAACAAAACAAAATATACACCAATCATTGGTGCTGTCATAATGATGGGATTTTACAGGAAAGTGATAGAACATAAGTGCTGATAATAAAACTACAGTGATCGTATTTAATAATTTGATAAACATAAAGTAAAAAAAATAATAACATGCATACACTTAATAAGAGGTAGAGTACACGTTAGGAAAGATGTTAGAGAGACACGGGGAAAATAAAATACAACACCTGTCCTAAATATAATTGTTACGTTGTCTAGATAAAAACTGAAGATTGAATAATTTTTAAATTACAATTTGGCGTGATCAATAAAAATAGTATTAGTAGCACGGTAGTAATATTACTCACCCACGCACGTATTCAACTGTTCATCCTTTTCGTAACCAAAGTTACAAACGCAGGTGTAACTACCGTCTGTGTTGGAACAACGAGAGTTGTTCGGACAGGTGTAAGCTCCTGTGATGCACTCATCGATATCTACACGAGTACACAGAAAATACAGGTTATATTCTTAATACTACTTTCAAGCTTAGTGAAATGGATTTGATAATTGATTGCTGAATGATATCAATCCATATGATTTTAGGGGTTTGGTGTAGTGTATTGTTGCTTTAAGTCAATAGCCTGGATATTAAGGATGTGCGAGGTTTGGGTGGTGCATGAAAGCTACCGATCTGCTGCCAGTACCTGGCGACTGTCACATGTAAAGATGTAAAGCGTGTTTTATTTTATGAATATATTTCCATACTCTTTAAATATTTCATATATAGGTTTAACATGCGTACTAATTAGAAACGCGAGCACTGGTGGTATGTGTTACTGATATGACAAATCCTTGCTTTATTACTTGTGTCACAGTAGCATGGACGCATCAGTTGAGAACGCTATACTTAACCGGTATAAAGGCACAACAAGGCGCGGCTGTCCAGGAGAAAATTGGTACTTGTGGTAGGTAGTGTAACGGCGAAATACTAATGCTTGTATCCCAATATATTATGATTAGAACAGGATAGCGTCAAGTGTTTTAATATCGTCTTACTCACCTTCACATTCCAGGAAAGATTTGGTTGTGTAACCCGATAGACAGTCACACACATATGTCCCGTTGGTGTTTCTACACTGGGTGTTCGCGGTATTGCACAGGTCTGCTCCTCTGTCACACTCATCAATATCTGTCCAAACAAAACCATATTAAGGTTATACTATTGGACGATACATGCCATCAATCAATTCTTTAGTTTGTTCGTTTTTGGACAAAATTTTTTATGATATAGTTTTGTTTAAAATTCCTTTATCCTGTATATACATATATGTACTTTTAAAGTTCGTATAAAAATGTGCGTTATCTGTTGTATGTCTTTGGTGTAAACCTTCAGTTTGCGTACAACTTGTTTACATAAACACAAGTTCATTGAGGTTTTTGTTTGATAATCCAATAAAATTTTGATAACTTTTATTCTTTACGATATACTGGCGCCCATACTTATTTCCGTGTGTTTACAACCTTGTATATTAATATTGTATGTTTGTGACCAGCTTACCGGCACAAGATCTGAGGTCAGACTGCAGCTCGAAGCCTCCGTCACATGAACAGGCGTATCCTCCAACTAAGTCCTGACAGGAGTGGTCACATGGTGATAACACAAGGCACTCGTTTATATCTGTATGAAGATGACAAGGATAGATCACTTTCTAAAAACGGAATATACCTACATTAATTAGAAATTATTCCATTGTAAATAACATTTAAATTGAGTTGTTTACTGAATTACACAGCAAAATTATTATATATCTATGTTAACACATAGAACGCGAAGGGAAAAAACAAGAAAATACCATCATGTCAACAAAATTATTACTCAAACTCAAATTCACTAAAACTAGGGCAAAACATGAACATGACTTACGCGGAGTCTCTTGAATAAGGACTCGTTCGGCGATAGTAACAAATTTATGTGCAATAAAATGCGAACAGTCATGCGAATCTGCTTGATTTCTAATATAATAATTGTCACTTACACTGGGATATGGTATAGAAATTTCATCACTTTATTATTGTAACGACCACTTTTATACATGTTTAGATTTGTTCTGTTTTTCTCCAAAATCAGCCGCACGTGGATATAGCGCCACTGACTTACGTTGAATCGATACCAGTTGTCATGTTGATTTTTATTGGAACGTACTATTAATTATTGTATATACATCTAAAAGATTGATAGCAAGAATCATTACTGGAAACTGAGAACACTGAAATACAATGTATCAGATCATTGGTTACCTCCCCCTACACAACAATGTTCTTTGTGTTGCTTATATACCTGTGCAACTCCTTCCATCCCCAGTCAAACCGAAAGGACACGGTCCACATGTCGCCTCTACTGCTGTATTTCCGGCCGCTGCTACCTCAGCGGCAGGAACATCGGTACATTTGACTCCTTGGAAACATGGGTTGTCGGCGCAACCATCTATATCATTTTCACAGAAAGTCCCCTCTAAACCTGGTCCACAAATGCAGGGAACGACCTCAAATAGAGTAGGACCGCCATTTGCAAAGTCACAAGTTGTGCCGGTCTGGAAAAAATAATTTTGATATTACTCTATAAGTATTTTTACTTATTCTGATTCTAGTAGAAGCGAACATGTGATAACTGCTAAAAGCAGTTGCTATAATTTATTTTGTTAATAACGTTTGTGAAAATGTTCACAGTGACGTGTCTGTTATTGCTTCCAATCTAATTATTTTACCGTACAAGTGGTAATATTCACGAGCCATTTTTTTTCTGGAATTATGTTAACGAATAGAAATTTCGCAAAATCTGGATGTAACAGAACGTTTCGTTCACACGAGTATCATTCCTAAACGGGTTTCACTTTAATGTACCACGAAATAGCGGAATTATTATCCCCCGCGAAAATAACCGGCTATATGGTATCAATTTGCTTTCCCTTAAGTGATTGTAGTAATGTTTCATCAAAAATAGCCTATTTATCTTGTCGGTAATTCTTTAGTGATGGAGTAACGGAAATTATGGAATGTAAAATTTTACCTGTCAGTATGGTATTGATTATTCTTTGACTAGAAAGAAAAATATATATAATTCCTAATGGGTTATTCTTGCATTTAAGAGTAACAAGTTACATACCCCAACACATTTGCACAGATATATCGTTGGTATCCAGATTGATGATGTTCTCCCGTCCGATACAATGACGGTAACGGCCAGATTTGTCATATCCGGTATGTTGTACCAGGAAATGACGCCATTGGCGTTATCAATAGCAACGCCATCGGAGGTGTTGTTCGGATCAAGAGAGAAGCTTACAGAATCATTGTTTGGATCAGTAGCCATCAAGGTGTATAGACTCGAGTAATTAGTGTTCAAAATCACATGTAATGTCACGTTATCCTCAGTGGCAGTTGGAGGGAAATTTTCTGAAAGAACGAAAATCAACAATATGTAAATACTACATTAAAAAAAACACTAGATATTTGTTTACAAAACTTTGAACGCGTGATGACTTACAAGTTGATACATTGTTTCAGTAGCAAAAGGCTTGGTATGTTTTATTTTTGGTACAATTTGCATTTCAATGTAAATCGTAATATTGAAACGTGCTTGGTTCAAAATTTATAACATTTTGATACATTTATATATATACAGTTAACATAAATATGCGTCTTTGTTCTTGATAAATGTTAGAAATTGTAAAGACATACCATTAACATTTCCCCATACTTATGTCTACCACAAAGATATTCCGAAAATATGAATGACTTTCGACACATTTCCTATAATCGATATTTTCTAATGTTGATCCGCTCTCACATGCAATGGTATTGGGCCTGTTGTTATGTAAACAGTAAAGTGGATACCAATTGACATCTTTATCGAGGTTTAACGTCAGCTGATTAATCAAACAAACATAAAATTCGGAACTTTTATTTCTGTCATTGAGTACATATTTTCGGTTAACTGACAAAGTCACTCGACCCAATATTCCAAATCAGACAACAAAATCTAGTATCTCTTGCGTCATGAAGACTTGAAATTCAGTAGCATGCTTTAATATACTGTCATATGGGACATGATAATAACATACATTGATAAAATATACAAACCAAGGTTAGCTCGATTAGTTTCTGTTTCAGCTTTAGCGGCAGAAGTTGCCTGGGCCAAACTTGGATCTCCGGTTACTTTGAAATCGAAGTAGCATTCCCTACGTTCAGTTGGATTTGGATCATCTGGTCCTAGGCCGTAGCATGTGCTGATCGCGAGACTACGCTCAGTATCATTTGGGAACATGACAGTAAGGTTCGAGACAAAGAATATAGGACGTATTGACGAGTTAACGTAGGTATACTCTGGATTCCCGTTGGCGTCAGTAAACAACGTCCAATTCACGTTTGAAGTAGACCCTAAAATTCACAGCAGAACCAAGTTCATGAAAATGTACTATCATTTTACAACGCATGCAAGTTATTTCATTATCAAACTTTAATAACCAGCTAGTAGTGATAACCTTTCAAGTTAAACTGTGTCATTATTTATCCTTTTTCTCTAGCTGAACATTGAGAACATGGAATCACTTTGATATAAATTAAGGTATATTTTAGCCAAACTTAGGAATATTTCTAGAGCATGTTGTCGTTGAGTTAAGTCTTTCGAAAATGATCACTGCATAGACAACATGACGACGACGTTGAGATGTTTATGTTATTGCTTTAAACGATTGAGGCTCCAGTCAAATGAAATATGACATGACGTCAAAAGTATTTCACGGTTTATTTTTTATTATTTAAAAACTGTTTTAATACAATAGCACTTTTAAACACATGACTTACAAAGAACAAAAATATCGTAAATCTGTTCGTCAGTGGCTGCAGACCCTTCTGTTAAAACATTTCCTGTCGGGTCTCCGAAATCGTCTTCAGTATTGCCATTGTAATTACCCAACAAACCTAAAACATGAAATAATACTATCAAGGTTCCCTGAACCCATCGATTATAAACAACTGCGTCATATCTCCCACGTTCACTCAATGTTTATGTGGATAATTATATCAATAACATGCAGTTTTACTGAATCATTCCGTTATTTCGTAATCATCAAAGGCAAACAATTGTCATTGATTTCTATAATATTTCATTGTTGTGTTAAGAACATTTGTTGCACAATTCACTTTGCTTTTGATCTCAAATTAAACAATGACAACATTGTTGTAATAACTCTGAAATAAAAAAATGATTTAATCGTTATGGTTTTTCAGAGGTTCATTTTTTAAATTATTGTCTTGAAAATAATAATAATAAAGGGAATTCGTAGTCCATTTCAATAAATTCTCGTATAGTTCAACCATTATAATTCAATCTTAAGGCGAAACAACTTTTCCATTGTCAACTATGTGCTTCTTTAAAAGTCAAGTAGCTACCTTGGTTCTCTATTCTAGGTTTAAACCATTTATGACAAAATTTTACCCTGGTGATTAATATTTTGTTATGCAATTTATGGTAGTGATGCTACCTTATATTAATGTGGAAACTATTGCCTTTTAACGGAGTTGCGTTTGCTTTCCTATGTCTCCGATATCCACTATGTAATAGATCTGTTGTTTTGAGGTCGCTTATATGTTTTTTCATTAAAATTTGCTAAAAATTGTTTTCTGTAGAACAGTTATTTTTAAATTCTCACAAAGATTCAAGATTCATTGTTCAGAAAAAAGGCCAATGGAAAGTTTTATAAAGACACTTAAGATATGCTGAACTAACCTTCGAAAGTGCCTTTCGTTGTATTTGGAGCGTTTACAGAAAGTTGTATGAGTCCGTTACTCACACTAGCTCCAATCACTATCCCCGAACTAAAGGACATAAAGTAAGTAGTAACGGTGTTGTTTGAGGAATCTAAACTTGTTTCCATGGTAATAGTTACTTCTGTCCAGAAGGTGGTAGAACTCACTTCGATTGCAATGCCATTACGACTTATATCTGTAAAAATATGAAAACTCATATATCATCAACAGACCTAGTGAAACAGGTGTTTCTACTGCTACTTAATTCCTTTGCGTGAAAGTTCATATTTACAATTATGCTGATTTATTTTCCTGATATACAATAGAACTTCGTTTTCCTGAACTAATATTACTCAAAGATCCCGTTTAATTCGAAGTAAACCGTCAATCCCGGCCAAAGTACATACTTAATATTCGAACTCACTGAAATCGAATACTCAGATCAATCCCATGGTCCTGCCGTCTTCGAGATAACGAGATTAGACTGAAATATACTTTTGTGGATACCTACCCAAGGCCGCCGTGGTATCATTAAGTCGAAATTCCACAGTATCACTGAGTGGGCTGTGTTGCTTAGCAATGAGTGCCCTCAAAATGGTGGCAACTTGTTCCACTCCATCCTTAACAAAAGGGTCCAATTTTGCTACGAAGGTAAAT
Source organism: Ylistrum balloti (assembly GCF_031769215.1). NCBI lineage: Eukaryota > Metazoa > Mollusca > Bivalvia > Pectinida > Pectinidae > Ylistrum > Ylistrum balloti. Next base: position 973,031 of record NW_026782437.1, read on the forward strand.
ATAGATGATCTGAGCATGATGAAATCACCCCTGCCATTGAACGTGAAAGCCACACCGTCCAAAGTCGAAAAATGTGGGTCACCTCGGCCACCAGCTATGGAAATAACGGAAAGAAATGCATTAACTAATTATCATAGCTGTTGATAGGACGTTAAGCAATATCAACATTGCATTTAAAGGACTTACCGTTTGTCCCACTAGCGAAGTTATCATCTGTACCAACAGGACGTCGGGACGCAAATTCACTACACATATCTCGCGTGGTAAAGTGCATAATGTCGGCCGCACAGCAGTTATCACACATTGCGTCGTCAAGAGCTTGAGTCGTTGGCGTGTGTCGCTGATAATGATTCATACAATTGGCACTACGGGAGTCGGTAAGAATAGCATTGTTCTTATAACAGCAACGCATACTCTGGGGACTCGTAGAATTTGCATTGGAAGCCGCGAGTCTGACATAACATTGCACCTCGCTTGGGATCCTGTTGCTTGTTATCATTGTTAATGTTGCCGACGGTAACATAGTGAGAGATGGTGGACATGTCGACGCGTCGTAGGTATCATTCAGTGGGTTTGTCATGTCAGCAAGGTCAGCGTCAAGCCAGTTTTTGCACTCCAGACTTTTCTGTAGAGTGGTGCCATCGTTATCGCTGAGCTTCAGTACAAATTGTCCTATCTTGCCGGCTATTTTATAAATAAACTTGTCGTTTAGGTTCCCAAGAGCAGCTGCCGTTGGGTCAACAAGATCAGGCGTCTGAATGAACATGATGTTGTCATTATTGATGTCTGTGGAGATGGGAAGGAACGAGAACGGGTACATAAAGGATGTACTGTTTCTGGTAAGGCCTATAGCAGCAGGATAGAAAGACATGCTGCCAGGTAAAATATTCCAGTTTAGTTCTTGGTATCTCAGAACAACGTAAGTATTAACAAAGTCTGTCACAAGTATCGCCTGGAAGGTAACCTCCTGTAAATAGCAAAAATAATAAGATTAATACCTGGCCTTGGACTGAGTCTTACTGAGTCATCCTTTGTAGCAGTTTAGGTAGGCCACGAAATAACTAGATCGTGTGTCATTTAATATGGTATTGTTTACTTTCGTAAATATTTGTTTTTATATCTTTATTTTTTTCGATGATTGTAAAGGTAAAAAAAAAATAAGAATTACTAGTGTGTCAATATAATCATCATACAAACTTCAATTCAATAAAACTAGGCCAAAATATTAACAAAAGAAAGATTTACACACAGACACTTGAAAAAGCACAAGAGAAATAAGACCATGTGTTCCGGAAGATTAAGCGTTTTCTGCTTAACCGACGACACCCGCCATGTAAACCTTGGTCAATCCAAGTAAGTAATGTCCAGTTCTTAAATGATAACAAGTATACATCAACGGAACCAACAGGCAAACTAATGAACATCAAGCACGTCCAGCTTCATAGCATACAAAGAATTAGAACATTTGGTAATGAAATCAATGAAAAACCATACTTTTCCCACCAACCTGCTTCTTTCTAAACCCTGTGTTTGTCCCGCAGTTGACTATTTATTGCACGAAATTCGCAACATGTAAATGCCACAGGTTGGTAATGAAGGGTTGTTGCTATGCAGGAAAGCGAAATTCACAATTGGGAAATTGAGAACATCGTGCTTATCATACTGCTTGATCGAAAGCTGCTTTTGTTAGTTTCGTTGTAGGAAAAGATCGAGATAATGTAGAAGAGTCATGTCATTGATTCCATTTCTGGTGGATATATGTGATGGATGCGGTCAATAAATTTAAAGACAAGACGCCATCAATATATTTGAAAGTAAGATTAATCGACTTTGTGACTTGATCATTTTGAGTGATTACCTCTCCTCTGACGGGATTCTGCATCCGGTACCACGTGATCACCACCATGGCTTTAGCGACAAAAGAGTTTGACAAGGCTGTCTGTACATCAGCAGCCACCGTCACTATAACGGCGTTCTCGCTTGGTACGGAAGAGTAGTAAACACGATAGTAAACTCCTTGATCCGGTACCTAGCAACAAGAAAAACAAAGGAGTTGCAAATGTAAAACCATTGATCAAGTACCCAGCTACAAGAAAAACAAGTAGTTGTAAATGTAAAACCCTTGATCTGTTACCTAGCAACAAGAAAAACAAGTAGTTGTAAATGTAAAACCATTGATCTGCTACCTAGCAACAAGAAAACAAGTAGTTGTAAATGTAAAACCATTGATCTGGTACCTAGCAACAAGAAAACAAGTAGTTGTAAATGTAAAACCCTTGATCTGTTACCTAGCAACGAGAAAAAGTAGTTGTAGTTATAGAACAATGGATCAGAAACCTAGCGACAAGAAAAAGTAGTTATAAAGATCAAAATCTTAACACCAAGTAGGGGGACAGAGAGAAACATCCGAAGAGATGAATAAATCAGAATCGAGGAGATGCACTTGCAATAAATCTAATACTTTTTTGTATCTAATTATTTTACAAGAACGTAAGTACGTGGCACTATTCCATAATATGAGAATGTGGAATGCATGTTGTTAAATATAACCCCCTGATTAGATAATTAGCAACAGAAAGTAGTTGTCAATATAAACTCCTGTATATGTACTTAACAACAGAAATTTCTTGTAAATATAACTCCTTGATTAGATATACTTAACAACAGAAAGTAGTTGTAAATATAACCCCTATTAGGTACACACCAACAGAAAGTAGTTGTAAAAATATAACCCCTATTAGGTACACACCAACAGAAAGCAGTTGTAAATATAACCCCTATTAGGTACACACCAACAGAAAGCAGTTGTAAATATAACCCCTATTAGGTACACACCAACAGAAAGCAGTTGTAAATATAAACTCATGTTAGGGTACCTAGTAACTAAAAAGACGCCGTGATAAATAAAACATGTTTTTCTAATCTTCTATATTTTCCCAATATTTCTATAAGATCATATGAACAAGAAACTCACATTTCCCACTCCAGTCACCATGTTGGCCCAATAGGCAGCTACCACTTCTTTCTCCTGCAGATTCGTTTGTTGCAAGAAAGAAAAATCTGCCGAAGGATTGGTGTAAGGTTTTCGATTTCCAGAATTCTTATTTCCACTATGAATTTCGGAGAATAGGATAAGTCCACTCTTCGTCAACTGTTGGAATCAAACAGCCAGGTATAGTATATTTAGATAGACATTGTAAACATATACACACTAAATGTAAAGTTGATTTCAAAGATTTAAAAAAATAATATCATTATTAGTAGTTCATGAAATAGAATCGTTTTACCTCTACGTATATTAAAAACAAATACAAGCAGGTGAAATATTCTTTCAAAGTCGTTTTCATGAAGAACGGATATTTCAATTAAAATGTCAATGCTGCGGTCGTTATACCTGTTACTAAATGGATGCTAACATCCACCTTTTTTACCTGCTAGTAAATGTGTTATCTTTTTGTTTTATCTGCTGGTAAATGTGTTATCTTTTTGTTTTATCTGCTGGTAAATGTGTTATCTTTTTGTTTTATCTACTGGTATATATATATATATATATATCATCATCCTTTTTTTGTTTTAACTGCTGATAAATGTATTATAACATTTTTTCTGATTGACCTTTTGATAAGTGCGTGGTATCATTCTTGATTGTTTTGCCTACATTTGAACAAAGAACGAATTCTTCCGATTGATGTAGATGCTTACATATATACATGGGTAATAGTTGTTGTCGACAGGAATTGCGTACGTGAGACAGATATACTCAGAGTAATCGGTGGTGAATTTCGTGTCGTTCAGGAACAGAACCAGTCTGTCCTCTACAATACAAAATAAATGGATTCAAAATATCATACAGAACAGAAATAACATTTTTACTATGACAAAAATCTTCAAAATTCCGAATGCATTATCATATAAGAATTGTTCTAGTTCTAAAATAAAAAATAAATTAGAAAATATAGATTATCTTAGCGCAATGTCGGTTATAAGGGACATATTCATCAAGATCCCCCGCCCATGTTAATTGTGAAATATATATATACACTAAGTGAGCAACATGGAAAACTAGAAAAGATATCAGCCAATCAGATCACAGCAGCCTCATTAAATATTTGCGGACAATTTCTCCCGACATAACCCTCAGTCTGTTATGGTGAAAGAAATAAATGCTTTAGTCACCTCGACAAGACGTTCCGTCGCCCGTGTAACCCGCCTTACAGGTACAGGTGTAGCCGCCGTCGTTGTTGATGCAATCCGCTTTGTCGGCGGCGTCACAATTGTTGGTCGAACTTGAGCTGCACTCGTTGATGTCTACAAATATAGATGTAAGAGAATAGGAGTTTAAGTAGAATTCAATTCCCTTAACTGTGTTGGTGATTCCGACGAACACAGCGACTTTTTTTTAAAAAACTGAGTGCTTTTATCGACGGTTCAAATTTTCGCAGTGATATGAAAACCTTGTTACAAAAAACAGATATTTATTTTTCACGGGAGTCTATAGATTTCATTTCCTGTGTATCATCACGGTTCTATTCCATTCATAACTAAGGTTAGACCTCTTCACTTGTATTTTGTACATTGTTTACAGTATTTTGACATGACCACATACCGTTGCATGATTTTTGGTCGACACTAGAGTTGTATCCTGCCATACAGTTACACCTGTAATCACCGTCCGTATCTTCACACGCGGACACTCCAGCGGTCAGATTTCCGCCAACTCTACATCCGGAGCTGACGACACACTCGTTAATATCTGGAAAGAAAACGTGATCAGTTTTAATTAAGAAAACCCCCAACTCAGAATTTAAAGCAATTATCAAACCGTAATGTTTGGTTGTCTTTGATGTTACAGTGTTAAGGAGCAGGCTACGGAAGGGAAAATTGAGATGGATCACAAAGAGATCGGAACTCTCGTATAAGGACATAGTGTCATGGATAAGTATGGTTTACTAAAACTATTTATATTAATTTTAACAATTAGTGGACACATATATATATGTGGATTGAGAGTACCCACGAAATCAACGGAAATAAATCTCCACGAAAATTAATAATTTTACAGTATTTATAAACCAACCAATTATAAAGTATTTCCTAAAAGCCCCCAAAATGCAATACTTACATCTTAAACCCATTCTAATTCAAAGAATATCTCTGACCTTCATTTACTACAACCGTATACTTGTACTGTAATATGATAAAAAATTACAGTACCCTACATTATAATTACTGGTTTAAATATATTTCCTTGTATGATATCATTTTAGCATTTTAATTGAATAATTTAATGGTATGAAATACCAAATACCAACGTTGTACAATGTATTAGGGCATCACCGCGTTTTTATATTGATTTAATGTGTAATCTAGCGATAATATATGTATATATATACATCGGTCCTTTAAGTAGTGATGATAATAGTAGAAACAAAGAGGTATTGAGAAACATGAATATATATGTAACAAAAGAAACACAAAAAACGCTATGGTACAAACTATAGGATATATAGCTTTATGGCTTCATCGTGTTGTTTTGTCGCTAGATAAAGGATTTTCCCTAACATTCACTACATTTAGGGCAGTAAATATTTGTATTGTATTAACACATTTGATCCTCTATTATAATATACCTTAATAGATGTACTTCGAAGATTTATAAAAAAAAAAGAAAAAAAAAGAAAAAAAAATTAAATTCATCCTCGAGGTTCTTTTCTCTCTTTCGTGATTCTTATGTCTTCCCTGTTTTAAGTTAAGATTGTGTGACCTTGACTGAAATCTCACTGTGTGTTCTTGTATAGTCCCTCTATTGGCTTACACCAGTAGAATTGTAAAGAAAAGGCATGTGCTAAAGTAACATAGGAATACCTGAAGAGAGCAAATGTGTGTTAATGTATTGTAATGTTTTATATGTTATAATGAAAACGTGTGTTAATGTATAACAATGTTTTATATATTATAATAAAAAAATGGAAAAAAATCAACAGAAAAAATCCAGTTTGATGTTGGTATAATTTACCTCCAGAAATATTACTCACATCAAATAACATCTCCCGATAACAAACGTCGTAAAATGTTTAATCATACAGAAAGCTATTTTCTCACTACAATCTGTATTCTATAAATAATTTAATCCTAATTTGTGCAGCTCGGCTTAGATATTCAATATCCAGCTATTTTAAGTATACTTACTGACACAGTACTGTCCAGCACCATTGTTTTCGTTTTCATACCCAGCATTGCAACGGCACTTGAAATTCCCATCACTTGTTCTGTCACACGTGTGAGGGGTACATGGAGAGCCGTCACATGGATTAACTGCAGTGGCTGTAATTATTCAATGAATTAATTACAATAATGGCTGTCACATGGAAAGTAGAAATGTTTTGTCTGATACCAAAGGGGGACACAACACAAATATAATGGTAAATACGGTATTTTAAACCATCAATTTTATATTTGGCTACCTTAGTTAAGATGTCTAGCGCTAATGAACATTGGGCCGTATTTATCTAACCTGGGTGCAGACTATATTAAGACTATTATATTTAGACTACAACTTTACTGTTCTGTAGCACGTTACTAACTGTCACTCGGGTGAAATGGGTATGGCTAGTTCTTACAGAAATTGGACTTCTGAGTGAAGGTTTTAAATTCATTTGGAGAACATCTGAGTGTAGATTTTTAAGTCAGAGAACATAATATCATTTGACAATTTAAAATGTGTAGTAAGATACTAAGGAATTTTGAAGATTTTACCTGAGTATTTGACAGATGGGAGCGATGACAAAGAGTGACATAAGAAAGCATTTGATAAATTGTTGATAAATCTTCAAGGAACTCAACAAGATCAAGAAGTAATATATATATATATCGATTTAATTTCATTGTCATTATAATAAATCCAACTTTATCTATCGTTTTAATCTTCGGTATTTCAAAAATTATTCCTCGTATTTTTATCGTGTTAAAACAGATTTAGATAATTATGTAGTATAGAAGGTAAAATTAAAAACAAAACCGCAATGGTTGTGTGGACTACCGTTGGCACACGTCTCCGGTAGCCCAAACTTTCTCAGATCGGTATTAATAAGGAATGAAATGGTGATAACGTTAATCTGAAATATATAAGAAAACAGTCACGCACCTACAATTGATTGTTATACTCATGCAATGTAATGACGTCACAGACCACTCCCCATAACAACAATAAATAATTAAAGCAGCATCGCAGTAGAACAACAAATAAAGCACAAACAACGTATCTATCATCTCTGCCACCAAAGGAAAAAAAAACATCAACGGTATTTATTGTTGTGTTACCAGTGGATCCTGGTGGCATTTTGGCTGTCCCTGTATATATATTACAAACTTAGTATGTGGTGGTTGTAATAGGCGACGTGGTAGTTGTAGTAGGTGACTTGGTGGTTGTAGTAGGTGACGTGGTGGTTGTAGTAAGTGTAGTGGTGGTTGTAGTAGGTGTAGTGGTGGTTGCAGTAGATGCACTGGTAGTAGTTGTAGAAGAAATGCTGGTGGTAGTTGTAGGGAAAGTGGTGGTTGTATGTGTAGTGGTGGTAATAGTAGGTATTGTTCTGGTTATAATAGGTGTAGTGATAGTAGTTGCAGTAGTAGTGATGGTAGTAGTAATAGCAGGATTAGAAGTGGTGGTGATAGTTGTAGTAGAAGTGGTAGTAGTTGTAGTAGAAGTGGTGGTGGTAGTTGTAGTAGAGGTGGTGGTGGTAGTTGTAGTAGAAGTGGTAGTAGTAGTTGTAGTAGAAGTAGTGGTAGTTGTAGTGGAAGAAGTGATGGTGGTTGTAGTAGAAGTGAGGGTGGTAGCTGTAGTAGAAGTGGTGGTAGTAGTTGTAATAGAAGTGGTGGTAGTAGTTGTAATAGAAATGGTGGTAGTAGTTGTAGTAGACGTGGTGGTAGTAGTTGTAGTAGAAGTGGTGGTAGTAGTTGTAGTAGAAGTGGTGGTAGTAGTTGTAGAAGTGGTGGTAGTAGTTGTAGTAGAAGTGGTGGTAGTAGTTGTAGAAATGGTGGTAGTAGTTGTAGTAGAAGTAGTGGTAGTTGTAGTAGAAGTAGTGGTTGTTATTGTAGTAGAAGTGGAGGTGGTAGCTGTATTAGAAGTGGTGGTAGTAGTTGTAGTAGAAGTGGTAGTAGTAGTTGTAGTAGAAGTGGTGGTAGTAGTTGTAGTAGAAGTGGTGGTAGTAGTTGTAGTAGAAGTGGTGGTAGTAGTTGTAGTAGAAGTGGTGGTAGTAGTTGTAGTAGAAGTGGTGGTAGTAGTTGTAGTAGAAGTGGTGGTAGTAGTTGTAGTAGAAGTGGTGGTGATAGTAGTTGAAGTAGAAGTGGTGGTAGAAGTTGTAGTAGAAGTGGTGGTAGTAGTTGTAGGAGTATTTATAGTAGCTGTAGTAGAAGTGGTGGTAGTAGTTGTAGAAGAAGTTGTGGTGGTAGTTGTAGTAGAAGTGGTGATAGTAGTTGTAGTAGAAGTGGTGATAGTAGTTGTATTAGAAGTGGTGGTTGTTGTAGGAGTATTGATAGTAGTTGTAGTAGGAGTGGAGGTGGTAGCTGTAGTAGAAGTGGTGGTAGTAGTTGTAGTTGAAGTGGTGGTAGTAGTTGTAGTAGAAGTGGTTGTTGTTGTAGGAGTAGCGGTCGCAGTAATAGAAGTACTGTGGAGTATTTGTAGGTATAGGAGTGATGGTGGTATGAGTAGGTAGAGTGAAATTAGTAGGTGGTATAGTGGTGGCTGTAGTACCTTCTTACCACCACAGATCAAACACATCAACAATATTCATTGTAGTGTTTCCCGTGGCTCCTGGTAACGTTTTGGCTGTTCCTGTTATAAACTTCAACAATATTTTTTACTTCAGAGTTGTTAAAACTTCTGGCTGAAAAACAAATCTATGAATAGAAAACTGCAGAACTATTGATTGTATTGACCATAAAGCATCATGGTTATACAGATTATTAATCCAATAAATTTTATATTGACCTGCAATAACAACTACTCCAGCAAATTCCCGGTAGGAGACGTTTGATGGCGCTTTCATGTACAAGAAAGCCAACACAATCGCACATTTGACTAAGAAACGCGTTGAGACAATGGAAACATATTTTTTTCATGACTACCGATGAGAATTGCGCATTGAATAATCTTTATTAATTAATATTAATTATTTAATGCAGAAAAATATTTTCATCTTTTAATAATTCAGGTAAGACGAGTGCTGAAAGGCGATTTGAACGGTCTTCTACATGACCATGGAAGGAGAAAAACAAAGTTATAATGCTTGCTTGTCTGTTAAAGCCATGTCTTGTTTTAAGATTACATCTGTAGAAGATAAGATCACAGGTCGCCTTACAAGCAATGACAGTGGGAATTTCTCTTTAGTCAAGCGGTACAGTTCGAACCCCAGCGATGGCAGGGTGTATTATATTTGGTATCATGGACCATTTAAAGGGTAGAAGGTATAGGAGAATGCTTCCACGGAAAGATCGAGTCTTGGTTATTATCTTCAGGGTCTGACGCGTCTGATATGACCACAGAGCCAGTGTTTGGGTACGCGAAAACAGAACTTAACAAATGTGAGAAAAGCAGACATCGAGATAAAACAAATACAGCCAGATGACTATCAGGTGCGGTTATGTGAAAGTTTAACAGGAATTATCTTCTGCCTGGTGTGGTGACAGTGATGTCCAGTTGTCCTGGCATGGCTAAATTGTGACTGAATTTGATTATCATATTCAGATATAGATGCACATGCAAATACTTCGGCTTTGTCAATAAACATATTATATTATTTGCAAAAAAAAAAAAAAGTGAAATAATACGATGACATCACTAAACATTCTTCGACGAACGATTCATTATTTAAAAGAATATAACCATTTCGTCAAAAATATTCCAAATAAAGGGATAAAGTAGCTGATATTTGTTTTTCTAATACATGTAAGCGTGACGGGAAATATAATTGACCAATAGTTTATATTGGCACGGTGACCTGTATATTTGTGACAGCACGTATACCTGAGTGTTTGAGACCGGTCAGTACATCGGTCTTACCTTTGATTACGGTAGAAGTAGCACCAGGCGTGGATGTTACGGCGGAATTAGTGGTTTGCGTAGTGGTAGTAGTAGATGAAGTCAAGAGTGTAGTTGAAGGCAATGTAGCTGAGGTGGATGTCGTTATAGTGGTAGTAGGTGAAGTGGTGTTTGTAGTAGGTGTAGTGGTGGTTGTAGTAGGTGTAGTGGTGGTTGTAGTAGGTGAAGTGGTGGTGGTAGTCGGTGATGTTGAAGTTGTAGTAGGTGAAGTGGTGGTTGTAGTAGGTGTAGTGGTGGTTGTAGTAGGTGAAGTGGTGGTTGTAGTTGGTGAAGTGCTGGTTGTAGTAGGTGTAGTGGTGGTTGTAGTAGGTGTTGTAGTTGTAGTAGGTGAAGTGGTGGTTGTTAACAATATTGTTGCTGTTGTAGTAGGTGAAGTGGTGGTTGTAGTAGGTGTTGTTGAAGTTGTAATAGGTGAAGGGGTGGTTGTAGTAGGTGAAGTGGTGGTTGTAGTCGGTGATGTTGAAGTTGTAGTAGGTGTAGTGGTGCTTGTAGTCGATGTTGTAGTTGTAGTAGGTGAAGTGGTGGTTGTAGTAGGTGTTTTTGAAGTTGTAGTAGGTGAAGTGGTGGTTGTAAGTGTAGTTGTAGTAGGTGTGAAGTGATGTGGTTGTAGTGGTGGTGTTGTAGTTGTAGTAGGTGAAGTGGTGGTTGTAGTCGGTGATGTTGAAGTTGTAGTAGGTGAAGTGGTGGTTGTAGTTGGTGATGTTGAAGTTGTAGTAGGTGTAGTGGTGGTTGTAGTAGGTGTTGTTGAAGTTGTAGTAGGTGAAGTGGTGGTTGTAGTCGGTGATGTTGAAGTTGAAGTAGGTGAAAAGTAGGTGTAGTGGTGGTTGTAGTAGGTGTTGTGTAGTGTAGTGGTGAAGTGTAGTGTTGTAGGTGAAGTAGTGGTTGTAGTAGGTGAAGTTGTTGTTGTGGTTGGTGAAGTGGTTGTTGTAGTAGGTGTAGTGGTGGTTGTAGTAGGTGAAGTGGTGGTTGTAGTAGGTGTTGTAGTTATAGTAGGTGTAGTGGTGGTTGTGGTTGGTGAAGTGGTGGTTGTAGTAGGTGAAGTGGTGGTTGTAGTAGGTGAAATGGTGGTTGTAGTAGGTGAAGTGGTGGTTGTAGTTGGTGTTGTTGAAGTTGTTGTAGGTGAGGTGGTGGTTGTAATAGGTATTGTTGTTGTAGTTGAAGTCAGTGTTGTTGTTGTTGTAGTAGGTGAAGTGGTTGTTGTAGTAGGTGTGGTAGTGGTTGTTAACGGTGTTGTTGTAGTTGTAGTAGGTGAAGTGGTGGTGGTACTAGGTGTTGTTGTAGTTGTAGTAGGCGAGGTGGTGGTTGTAGTAGGTGAGGTGGTGGTTGTAGTAGGTGAAGTGGTGGTTGTAGTCGGTGTTGTTGAAGTTGTAGTAGGTGAGGTGGTGGTTGTAGTAGGTGAAGTGGTGGTTGTAGTAGGTGAAGTGGTGGTTGTAGTAGGTGTAGTGGTGCTTGTAGTCGATGTTGTTGTAGTTGTAGTAGGTGAAGTGGTGGTTGTAGTAGGTGTTGTTGAAGTTGTAGTATGTGTAGTGGTGGTTGTAGTAGGTGTTGTTGTAGTTGTAGTAGGTGAGCTAGTGGTTGTAGTAGGTGTTGTAGGTGTAGGTGAAGTGGTGTGGTTGTAGTAGGTGTTGTAGTGTGTGTTGTGTAGTTGTAGGTAGGTGTAGTGGTGTTGTAGTAGTGGTGTGGTGTTGTTGTTGTAGGTGAAGTGGTGGTTGTGTAGTGTGGTGTAGTGGTGGTTGTAGTAGGTGAAGTGGTGGTTGTAGTAGGTGAAGTCTGGTTGTACTAGGTGTGTAGTTGTAGTTGTTGTAGTTGTAGTAGGTGAAGTTGTGGTGGTACTAGGTGAAGTGGTGGTTGTAGTCGGTGTTGTTGTAGTTGTAGTAGGTGAAGTGGTGGCTGTAGTCGGTGTTGTTGTAGTTGTAGTAGGTGAAGTGGTGGTTGTAGTCGGTGTTGTTGTAGTTGTAGTAGGTGAAGTGGTGGTTGTAGTCGGTGTTGTAGTAGTTGTAGTAGGTGAAGTGGTGGCTGTAGTCGGTGTTGTTGTAGTTGTAGTTGGTGAAGTGATGGTTGTTGTCGGTGTTGTTGTAGTTGTAGTTGGTGAAGTGGTGGTTGTAGTCGGTGTTATTGTTGTAGTAGGTGAAGTGGTGGTTGTAGTCGGTGTTGTAGTTGTAGTAGGTAAAGTGGTTGTAGTAGATGAAGTGGTGTTGTAGTGGTGTTGTTGTGTTGTAGTAGGTGAAGTGGTGGTTGTAGTCGGTGTGTGTTGTTGTAGTTGTAGGTGAGGTGAACTGGTGGTTGTAGTAGGTGAAGTGGTGGTTGTTGTCAGTGTTGTAGTTGTAGTAGGTGAAGTGGTGGTTGTTGTCGGTGTTGTAGTTGTGGTAGGTAAAGTGGTGGTTGTACTTGGTGAAGTGGTGGTTGTTGTCGATGTTGTAGTTGTAGTAGGTGAAGTGGTGGTTGTAGTCGGTGCTGTTGTAGTTGTAGTAGGTGAAGTGGTGGTTGTAGTAGGTGAAGTGGTGTAGGTGTAGTTGTGGTGAAGTGGTGGTGTTGTTGAAGTTGTAGTAGGTGAGCTGGTGGTTGAAGTAGGTGTTGTTGTAGTTGTAGTAGGTGAAGTGGTTGTTGTAGTAGGTGTGGTAGTGGTTGTTAACGGTGTTGTTGTAGTTGTAGTAGGTGAAGTGGTGGTGGTAGTCGGTGATGTTGAAGTTGTAGTATGTGTATTGGTGGTTGTAGAAGGTGTTGTTGTAGTTGTAGTAGGTAGTCGGTGTTGTTGTAGTTGTAGTAGGTGAAGTGGTGGTTGTAGTCGGTGTTGTTGTAGTTGTAGTAGGTGAAGTGGTGGTTGTAGTAGGTGTTGTTGTAGTTGTAGTAGGTGAAGTGGTGGTTGTAGTCGGTGTTGTTGTAGTTGTAGTAGGTGAAGTGGTGGTTGTAGTAGGTGTTGTAGTTGTAGTAGGTGTAGTGGTGGTTGTAGTAGGTGAAGTGGTGGTTGTAGTTGTAGTAGGTGAAGTGTGGTGGTGGTCGGTGAAGTGTTGTAGTTGTTGTAGTGGTGGTTGTAGGTGTAAGTGGTGGTTGTAGGTGAAGTGGTGGTGTGTGTAGTGTTGTGAAGTGGTGGTTGTAGTAGGTGAAGTTGTGTTGTAGTAGGTGAAGTGGTGGTTGTAGTGTGTTGAAGTTGTAGTGGTGAAGTTGTAGGTGAAGTGGTGAGTTGTAGTGGTGGTGTTGTGGTTGGTGAAGTGGTGGTTGTTGTAGTTGTAGTAGGTGTAGTCGGTGTTGTTGAAGTTGTTGTAGGTGAAGTGGTGGTTGTAGTCGGTGACGTTGTGGTTGTAGCAGGTGACGTATTGGTGGTTGTAGTAGGTGAAGTGGTGGTTGTAGTAGGTGAAGTGGTGGTTGTAGTAGGTGAGGTGGTGGTTGTAGTAGGTGAAGTGGTGGTTGTAGTAGGTGAAGTGGTGGTTGTAGTCGGTGTTGTTGTAGTTGTAGTAGGTGAAGTGGTGGTTGTAGTAGGTGTTGTAGTTGTAGTAGGTGTAGTGGTGGTTGTAGTAGGTGTTGTAGTTGTAGTAGGTGAAGTGGTGGTTGTGGTTGGTGAAGTGGTGGTTGTAATAGGTGAACTGGTGGTTGTAGTAGGTGTTGTAGTTGTAGTAGGTGAAGTGGTGGTTGTAGTCGGTGTTGTTGTTGTAGTAGGTGAAGTGGTGGTTGTAGTAGGTAAGGTGGTGGTTGTAGTAGATGTTTTAGTTGTAGTAGGTGAAGTGGTGGTTGTAGTCGGTGTTGTTGTAGTTGTAGTAGGTGAAGTGGTGGTTGTAGTCTGTGTTGATGTTGTGGTTGGTGAAGTGGTGGTTGAAGTAGGTGTAGTGGTGGTTGTAGTAGGTGAAGTGGTGGTTGTAGTCGGTGTTGTTGTAGTTGTAGTAGGTGAAGTGGTGGTTGTAGTAGGTGTTGTTGTAGTTGTAGTAGGTGAAGTGGTGGTTGTAGTGGTGGTGTTGGTTGTAGTAGGTGTAAGTGGTGGTTGTTGTGAAGTGGTGGTGTTGTGGTTGTAGTAGGTGAAGTGGTGGTTGTAGTAGGTGAAGTGGTGGTTGTAGTAGGTGAAGTGGTGGTTGTAGTTGGTGAAGTGGTGGTTGTTGTCGGTGTTGTTGTAGTTGTAGTAGGTGAACTGGTGGTTGTAGTCGGTGTTGTTGTTGTAGTAGGTGAAGTGGTGGTTGTTGTCAGTGTTGTAGTTGTAGTAGGTGAAGTGGTGGTTGTAGTCGGTGTTGTAGGTTGTAGTGGTGAAGTGGTGTGTAGGTGTGTGGTAGTTTAGGTGAAGTGGTGGTTGTAGCCGGTGATGTTGAAGTGGTGGTTGTAGTAGGTGTTGTTGTTGTAGTTGGTGGTTGTAGTAGGTGTTGTAGTTGTAGTAGGTGAAGTGGTGGTTGTGGTTGGTGAGGTGGTGGTTGTAGTAGGTGAAGTTGTGGTTGCTGTCGGTGTTGTTGTTGTAGTAGGTGAAGTGGTTGTTGTTGTCGGTATTATAGTTGTAGTAGGTGAAGTGGTGGTTGTAATCGGTGGTGTTGTAGTTGTAGTAGGTGAAGTGGTGGTGGTACTAGGTGAAGTGGTGGTTGTAGTCGGTGTTGTTGTTGTTGTTGTAATAGGTGAAGTAGTGGTTGTAGTCGGTGTTGTTGTTGTTGTAGTAGGTGAAGTGGTGGTTGTAGTAGGTGAAGTGGTGGTTATGGTCGGTGTTGTAGTTGTAGTAGGTAAAGTGGTGGTTGCTGTCGGTGTTATTGTTGTAGTTGTAGTAGGTAAAGTGGTGGTCATACTAGGTGAAGTGGTGGTTGTAGTCGGTGTTGTTGTTGTAGTAGGTGAAGTGGTGGTTGCAGTAGGTGTTGTAGTTGTCGTAGGTGACGTGGTGGTTGCAGTAGGTGTTGTAGTAGTTGTAGTAGGTGAAGTGGTGGTTGTAGTAGGTGACGTGGTGGTTGTAGTCGGTGTTGTTGTTGTTGTTGTAATAGGTGAAGTGGTGGTTGTAGTTGGTGTTGTTGTAGTTGTAGTAGGTGAATTGGTCGTCGTACTAGGTGAAGTGGTGGTTGTAGTCGGTGTTGTTGTTGTTGTAGTAGGTGAAGTGGTGGTTGCAGTAGGTGTTGTAGTTGTCGTAGGTGACGTGGTGGTTGTAGTAGGTGTTGTAGTTGTAGTAGGTGAAGTAGGGGTTTTAGTCGGTGTTGTTGTAATTGTAGTAGGTGCAAAGGTGGTTGTAGTAGGTGTTGTTGAAGTTGTAGTAGGCGAAATGGTGGTTGTAGTAGGTGTAGTGGTGGTTGTAGTAGGTGACGTGGTGGTGGTAGTAGGTGACATGTTGGTTGTTGTTGGAGTAGTGGTAACTGTTGTAGGAGTAGTGGTAACTGTTGTAGGAGTATTGGTAACGGTTGTAGGAGTAGTGGTAACAGTTGTAGGAGTAGTGGTAACTGTTGTAGGAGTAGTGGTAACGGTTGTAGGAGTAGTGGTAACTGTTGTAGGAGTAGTGGTAACGGTTGTAGGAGTAGTGGTAACAGTTGTAGGAGTAGTGGTAACTGTTGTAGGAGTAGTGGTAACTGTTGTAGGATACGTGATGGTGGTTGTGGTGGGAGGACTTGTTGCTGATGTAGGTATGTTACTGTTTGTTGTAGAAGGAGTTATGATAGTTGTTGTAGATGTAATAGGTGTTGTAGTTTGAGAAGTAATTTCAGTAGTAGAGATAGAAGAAGGAATTGTAGTAGATGTAGTAACTGCAAAGGTTGGACCTGTGGAAGTTGAGTCAGCTGCAGGTGAAGAAGAAAGCATTAAAGCACAGGTTGAAAGGCGGACAAACTTTTTGAAAGTTTGACACTCTCTGATGGTCTATAACAATATCAATACAAGTTTTCCCTTCGTTTTTGTTTTAGATAATTTCTTTGTTTCAGCGCAGTTATTTTTGTACATATATATAATTTCATTAACCCATTCAGCTACTTGCTTATAAGCAAATCATTGTTTGAATCCTTCAGAAGAATAAATAATAAATTCATCTAAAAATTGACATACAAAAACTCACGCGCACACAAATCATTTAGGTGTCTCCATTTTTCTCGCCCACATGATTATGTTTCTTTTCATGTAAAACAATGTTGACATCTACTATTGAACCTGTACAGGTGTTTGATGGTCCTTTACATGTACTTATGAAATAATGTCTGCCTATCACTTTTGACTGCATATTACTATCGCGGTATCTTATCGTGTGACTGGACATCTGTGTGACTGGACACCTGTGTGATTGGACATCTGTGTGATTGGACACCTGTGTGACTGGACATCCGTGTGATTGGACACCTGTGTGATTGGACATTTGTGTGATTGGACACCTGTGTGACTGGACATCTGTGTGACTGGACATCTGTGTGATTTGACATCTAAGTGACTGGACACCTGCGTGATTGGAACCCTATGTGATTGGACCTCCTCTGTTTGAATGAAAACCAGTTCGAATGGACCTCTTTTTGAATTAACACCTGTTTAAATTTAGCCTTGTTTGAACGGAAATTCTATATGAGTGAGCCCTTGTTTGAATGACCCCTGTTTTTAAAGACCCTCGTCTGATCTTACCCCCTGTGTAACTTGATCCCTTTGAGGTTAGACCATCGTTGCCTTATCACTTATGTGACTGGACCCGTGTATGACAAGCCTGCTGTGTGACTCGATTCCCTTGTAACTTAGTCGGACTCGTGTATTGAAGACCCGTGCAACAGAACTCAGGTGCCAACTGGCCCATTTTAATCCAAACTCCACTGTTACTTGACCTCTGTTTGCGAGCTCTGTGTAGTTCGATCTATCTGTTATCGGAACTGGGCGCAATTGTAATCAGACAACTGTAGCTGTGTGACTTAATTCCTTTGCGATTTGACCCCTGTATGACCGGACCTATATGACTCTTGTGTTACTGTACCTCTCTGTGACTGCACCGATGTGTGACTTGGGCCCTGTTTGACTTGACTCCAATGTAACTTGTACTAAGTGTAACCGGACCCCATTATGATCGAACCCCTCTGTGACCGGAAACTCCGAGTGACAGGACCCTAATGTAACCAGACCCAAGTATGATCGAGCCCCTCTGTGACCGGAAACTCCGAGTGACAGGACCCTAATGTAACCAGACCCCAGTATGATCGAATCCCTCTGTGACCGGAAACTCCGAGTGACAGGACCCTAATGTAACCAGACCCAAGTATGATCGAGCCCCTCTGTGACCGGAAACTTCGAGTGACAGGACCCTAATGTAACCAAACCCAAGTATGATCGAACCCCTCTGTGACCGGAAACTCCGAGTGACAGGACCCTAATGTCGATGACCAGTCATTGTAAGAATAGTACACTGACCCATCTATAAAACATATGTATATGAAACATTATTCGCTCACATTGGACATAACAAAAAATAAGCACCATTTTATTTTTATTTTCAATATCTGGGTATGGTTTTTCGCAGTATACCTAACTATTTAGCCTAACAGACTTATTTGCATAAATACATGTAAAAGACAAACTTCAAAACTTTTTTTTTCAAAATTTGGGAACAAAACAAACTTTTGTTCATATTTTAAACAGGTAGAGACTATATCCAGTTTTGATTAACCAATTGCATGAAAATTGGGTATGATGATTTTGATATACCATCAAATATATGATGAATGTATTCATTTAAGAATAAAACTGACCATTGAAAATTGAAATATACTGCTACTGTTAGCATTCAGAGCATTCATTAACATATCGAAAAACAGCATGGATACATTTGTCACGTGTGTCAGCTGTTACATTAATACAAATGTCACGTGTATCAGCTAATACATTGATACAATTGTTACGTGAATCACATGTAACAGTATTACAGATGGCACGTGTCTCAGCTGTTATATGAATACATATTTCACGTGTATCAGCTGTTACATGAATACAAATGTCACGTGTATCAGCAGTTACATTATTACAGATGGCACGTGCCTCAGCTGTTACATTGAAACATTTGTCAAGTGTGTCAGCTGTAGCATCAATATAGTTGTCACGTGTTTCGCCTGTTATATTGATATACATGTCACGTGTATCAGCTGTTACATTGATACATTTGTCACGTGTGTCAGCTGTGTTTTTTTATACCATTGTCACGTGTATCAGCTGTAACATCAATATAGCTGTCACGTGTGTCAACTGTTACATTAATACAAATGTCACGTGTATCAGCTGAAACCTTGACACAAATGTCACGTGTACCACCTGTAATATTACTACTGATGGCATATGTCTCGGCTGTTACATCAATATAGTTGTCACGTGTGTCAGCTGTTACATTGATACAAATGTCACGTGTACCACATGTAAAATCATTACCTATGGCACGTGTATCAGCTGTAACATCAATATAGTTGTCATGTGTGTCAGCTGTTACATTAATACAAATGTCACGTGTATCAGCTGAAACATTGATAGAAATGTCACGTGTATTACCTGTAACATTATTACAGATGGCACGTGCCTCAGCTGTTACATTGATACATTTGTCACGTGTGTCAGCTGTAAAATCAATATAGTTGTCACGTGTACCACCTGTAACATTATTACAGATGACACGTGAATCAGCTGTTACATTGATACAATTGTCACGTGTGTCAGCTGTAACTTTAATACAGTTGCCATGTGTGTCACCTATATCATTAACACAATTGTCACGTGTGTCACATGTATTATTAATACAGTTGGCATGTGTGGCACCTGTAACATTAATCTAGTTGACACATGTGTCACCGTTTGAAATTGTCACTTTTAATATTTCTTTTCATCTTTTGTAGATTTTAATTGAGTGGTCAATTTCATATAGAGGATATATTAACGTGATTCGTTGTGAAATTTTCATTTTGTCACCGAAGAAAGTGTATACGTGAATTTTATTACATTATCACCCAAGTGAATACTACTAGGTAATGCAAGCTACACGGAAGTGCTGTTCAAATGGTTTCGTAGAAATTTTCCTTATCCTATCTTAGCTAATCGAGCAACCCTTCATAACCACCTATATACGTCACACAACCACGTGATATTAATCGTCCAAACAGACTAGTATCACCAAGATAAGAAACCTATTAAACGGAACAATGAACTTCTTCAAAACCTCTGCTGGGGTTAATTAATTATTAACCGTAAAACATTTATAAATGCTCTCATGAAACACATCAACAAAGCCTCCTTCGATACAAAACATCTATATGCAAAACATCCGAAACATGAAATATCCAATATACTAAACATCCGGTACAAAAACATCTGATGTAATTCTAAACATCCGTATACAAAAACATCTGATGTAATTCTAAACATCCGGTACAAAAACATCTAATTTAATAAACATCCGGTACAAAAACATCTAATTTAATTCTAAACATTCGATACAACAACACCTGATGTAATTCTAAACATCCGTATACAAAAACATCTGATTTAATAAACATCCGGTACAAAAACATCTAATTTAATTCTAAACATTCGATACAACAACACCTGATGTAATTCTAAACATCCGATACAAAAACATCTGATTTAATAAACATCCGTATACAAAAACATCTGATGTAATTCTAAACATCCGTATACAAAAACATCTGATGTAATTCTAAACATCCGTATACAAAAACATCTGATGTAATTCTAAACATCCGTATACAAAAACATCTGATGTAATTCTAAACATCCGTATACAAAAACATCTGATGTAATAAACATCCGTATACAACAACACCTGATGTAATTCTAAACATCCGATACAAAAACATCTGATTTGATTCTAAACATCCGATACAAAAACATCTGATTTAATAAACATCCGTTACAAAAATATCTGATTTAATTCTAAACATTCGATACAACAACACCTGATGTAATTCTAAACATCCGATACAAAAACATCTGATTTAATAAACATCCGTTACAAAAATATCTGATTTAATTCTAAACATTCGATACAACAACACCTGATGTAATTCTAAACATCCGGTAAAAAAAACCTGTTGTAAAACTAAACATCCGATACAAAAATATCTTATTTAATAAACATCCGTTACAAAAACACCTGATGTAATTCTAAACATTCGATACAACAACACCTGATGTAATTCTAAACATCCGATACAAAAACATCTGATTTAATAAACATCCGGTACAAAATATCTGATTTGATTCTAAACATCCGAAACAAAAATATCTGACGTAATAAACACCCGACACAAAAACACTTGATGTAATTCTAAACATTCGATACAAAAACACCTGATGAAATACTAAACATCCGATACAAAAATACCTGATGTAAATATAAACATCCAATACAAAACATCTGATGGAATAAACATCCGATACAAAAACATCTGACGTAATAAACACCCGACACAAAAACACCTGATGTAAATATAAACATCCAATACAAAACATCTGATGGAATAAACATCCGATACAAAAACATCTGACGTAATAAACACCCGACACAAAAACACCTGATGTAAATATAAACATCCAATACAAAACATCTGATGGAATAAACATCCGATGCAAAAACATCTGACGTAATAAACACCCGACACAAAAACACCTGATGTAAATATAAACATCCAATACAAAAACATCTGACGTACATATGATATACTAACTCAACAGAACAGTATATTCATTGTTTTTTTCTTGACTCGTTTTGATATTTAACATCTACGTGTTTTTAATTGAAAGCTTTCTGAAAAATTTCCGGAGTTCATATAGGAAGAAAGAGTTCATTGTAGAGTAAGATAAAGACACAACAACACAAACTACGCTAGCAAGGCATTACAGTCTAAGGCATACAAAATATCAATGGAAATACTCACCTGGCGTTGTCGTAGTGGAACCGGTAGTGGTCGTAGTAATTGTCGTTGTGGTAGGAATTGTTGTTGTCGGTGTTGTAGTGGTTGATGTGGTTGTTGTGGTTGCCGGTGTTGTGGTGGTTGTTGTAGCTGTCGGAGTTGTTGTGGTTGTCGGTGCTGTGGTGGTTGTTGTGGCTGTCGGAGTTGTTGTGGTTGTCGGTGCTGTGGTGGTTGTTGTAGCTGTCGGAGTTGTTGTGGTTGTCGGTGCTGTGGTGGTTGTTGTAGCTGTCGGAGTTGTTGTGGTTGTCGGTGCTGTGGTGGTTGTTGTAGCTGTCGGAGTTGTTGTGGTTGTCGGTGCTGTGGTGGTTGTTGTAGCTGTCGGAGTTGTTGTGGTTGTCGGTGCTGTGATGGTTGTTGTAGCTGTCGGAGTTGTTGTGGTTGTCGGAGCTGTGGTGGTTGTTGTAGCTGTCGGAGTTGTTGTGGTTGTCGGAGCAGTGGTGGTTGTCGGTGCTGTGGTGGTTGTTGTAGCTGTCGGAGTTGTTGTGGTTGTCGGAGCTGTGGTGGTTGTTGTAGCTGTCGGAGTTGTTGTGGTTGTCGGTGCTGTGGTGGTTGTTGTAGCTGTCGGAGTTGTGGTTATCGGAGCTGTGGTGGTTGTTGTAGCTGTCGGAGTTGTTGTGGTTGTCGGAGCAGTGGTGGTTGTCGGTGCTGTGGTGGTTGTTGTAGCTGTCGGAGTTGTTGTGGTTGTCGGAGCTGTGGTGGTTGTTGTAGCTGTCGGAGTTGTTGTGGTTGTCGGTGCTGTGGTGGTTGTTGTAGCTGTCGGAGTTGTTGTGGTTGTCGGTGCTGTGGTGGTTGTTGTAGCTGTCGGATTTGTTGTGGTTGTCGGTGCTGTGGTGGTGGTTGTTGTAGCTGTCGGAGATGTTGTGGTTGTCGGAGCTGTGGTGGTTGTGGTAGCTGTCGGAGTTGTTGTGGTTGTCGGAGCTGTGGTGGTTGTTGTAGCTGTCGGAGTTGTTGTGGTTGTCGGAGCTGTGGTGGTTGTTGTAGCTGTCGGAGTTGTTGTGGTTGTCGGAGCTGTGGTGGTTGTCGGTGCTGTGGTGGTTGTTGTAGCTGTCGGAGTTGTTGTGGTTGTCGGAGCTGTGGTGGTTGTTGTAGCTGTCGGAGTTGTTGTGGTTGTCGGTGCTGTGGTGGTTGTTGTAGCTGTCGGAGTTGTTGTGGTTGTCGGTGCTGTGGTGGTTGTTGTAGCTGTCGGAGTTGTTGTGGTTGTCGGTGCTGTGGTGGTTGTTGTAGCTGTTGGATTTGTTGTGGTTGTCGGAGCTGTGGTGGTTGTTGTAGCTGTCGAAGTTGCTGTGGTTGTCGGTGCTGTGGTGATTGTTGTAGCTGTCGGAATTGTTGTGGTTGTCGGTGCTGTGGTGGTTGTTGTAGCTGTCGGAGTTGTTGTGGTTGTCGGTGATGTGGTGGTTGTTGAAGCTGTCGTAGTTGTTGTGGTTGTCGGTGCTGTGGTGGTTGTTGTAGCTGTCGGAGTTGTTGTGGTTGTCGGTGCTGTGGTGGTTGTTGTAGCTGTCGGAGTTGTTGTGGTTGTCGCAGCTGTGGTGGTTGTTGTAGCTGTCGGAGTTGTTGTGGTTGTCGGAGCTGTGGTGGTTGTTGTAGCTGTCGGAGTTGTTGTGGTTGTCGGAGCTGTGGTGGTTGTTGTAGCTGTCGGAGTTGTTGTGGTTGTCGGAGCTGTGGTGGTTGTTGTAGCTGTCGGAGTTGTTGTGGTTGTCGGTGCTGTGGTGGTTGTTGTAGCTGTCGGAGTTGTTGTGGTTGTCGGAGCTGTGGTGGTTGTCGGTGTTGTAGTTGTCGCAGTTGTCGTCGGTGTTGTTGTGGTTGACGGTGTAGTAGTTGTCGCAGTTGTTGTTGTCGTCGGGGTACTAGCGGTTGTTGATGTTGTAGTTGTTGGTGTTGTAGTTGTTGTTGTAGATGTTGGTGTTGTTGTAGTTGTTGTTGTAGATGTTGGTGTTGTTGTGGTTGTTGTAGATGTTGGTGTTGTTGTGGTTGTCGGTGATGTAGTTGTCGCAGTTGTGGTTGTCGTCGGTGTTGTTGTGGTTGTTGCTGTTGTAGTTGTCGGTGTTGTTGTAGTAGTTGGTGTAGTTGAGGTTGTGGTAGACGTCGGAGTAGTTGTTGTTGACGGTGTAGTAGTTGTCGCAGTTGTTGTTGTCGTCGGGATACTACTGGTTGTTGATGTTGTAGCTGTCGGTGTTGAAGTTGTCGTCGGTGATGTAGTGGTTGTTGTAGATGTTGGTGTTGTTGTGGTTGTCGGTGATGTAGTTGTCGCAGTTGTAGTTGTCGTCGGGGAACTAGTGGTTGTTGATGTTGTAGTTGTCGTTGATGGTGATGTGGTTGTTGTTGTCGTCGGTGTTGTTGTGGTTGACGGTGATGTGGTTGTCGCAGTTGTAGTTGTCGTCGGTGTTGTAGTGGTTGTTGTAGATGTTGGTGTTGTTGTGGTTGTCGGTGATGTGGTTGTCGCAGTTGTAGTTGTCGTCGGTGTTGTTGTGGTTGACGGTGTAGAAGTTGTTGGTGTAGTTGTGGTTGTTGTAGGTGAAGTTGTTGTTGATGATGAAGTGGTTGTTGTAGATGTAGGCGTTATTGTGGTTGTCGATGATGTAGTTGTCGCAGTTGTAGTTGTCGTCGGGGAACTAGTTGTTGTTGATGTTGTAGTTGTCGGTGTTGTTGTAGTTGTTGGTGTAGTTGTTGTAGATGAAGTGGTTGTTGATGGTGAATTGGTTGTTGTAGATGTTGGTGTTGTTGTTGTTGTCGGTGATGTAGTTGTCGCAGTTGTAGTTGTCGTCGGGGAACTAGTTGTTGTTGATGTTGTAGTTGTCGGTGTTGTAGTAGTTGTTGGTGTAGTTGTGGTTGTTGTCGGTGAAGTTGTTGATGATGAAGTGGTTGTTGTAGGTGTCGGTGTTGTTGTAGTTGTGGCTGAAGTAGTTGCTGTAGTTGTCGTCGGTGTTGTCGTGGTTGACGGTGTTGTAGTTGTCGCAATCGTTGTTGTCGTCGGGGTACTAGTGGTTGTTGATGTTGTAGTTGTCGGTGTTGTAGTTGTCGTTGATGATGAAGTGGTTGTTGATGTAGTTGAGGTTGTTGTAGGTGACGTAGTTGTCGGTGTTGTTGTGGTTGTAGTTGTTGTAGGTGAAGTTGATGTGGTCGGTGTTGTAGTTGTTGTTGATGGTGAAGTGGTTGTTGTAGGTGTCGGTGTTGTAGTTGTGGCTGATGAAGTTGTCGCAGTTGTTGTCGTCGGAGTACTACTGGTTATTGATGTTGTAGTTGTTGGTGTTGTAGTGGTTGTTGTAGATGTTGGTGTTGTGATGGTTGAAGTTGTTGTCGGAGTGGTTGTTGTAGTTGTTGGTGTTGTAGTGGTTGTTATTGATGTTGTGCTTGTTGTAGGTGAGGTAGTTGTCGTAGTTGTTGGTGTTGAAGTTGTCGTCGGTGTTGTGGTGGTTGTAGTTGTTGTCGGAGAAGTTGTTGTTGTCGGTGTTGTAGTTGTTGTTGATGATGAAGTGGTTGTTGTAGATGTTGGTGTTGTTGTAGTTGTTGCTGATGAAGTTGTCGCAGTTGTAGTTGTCGTCGGTGTTGTTGTGGTTGATGGTGAAGTAGTTGTCGCAGTTGTTGTTGTCGTCGGGGTACTAGCGGTTGTTGATGTTGTAGTTGTCGGTGTTGTAGTGGTTGTTGATGTAGTTGTAGCTGTTGTAGGTGAAGTAGTTGTTGTTGTCTGTGTTGTAGTTGTCGTTGATGATGAAGTGGTTGTTGAAGATGTCGGTGTTGTTGTAGTTGTTGGTGATGTAGTTGTCGCAGTTGTTGTTGTCATAGGGGCACTAGTGGTTGTTGATGTTGTAGTTGTCGGTGTTGAAGTTGTCGTTGGTGATGTAGTTGATGTTGTAGTTGTCGGTGTTGTAGTCGGTGTTGTTGTTGTCGCAGTTGTAGTTGTCGTTGGGATACTAGTGGTTGTTGATGTTGAAGTTGTCGGTGATGTACTGGTTGTAGGAGTAGTTGTGGTTGTCTGTGATGTAGTTGTCGCAGTTGTTGTTGTCGTAGGGGCACTAGTGGTTGTTGATGTTGTAGTTGTCGGTGTTGTAGTTGATGGTGTTGTTGTGGTTGTCGGAGTTGTTGTTGTCGGTGTAGTAGTTGTCGTCGGTGTTGTAGTTGTCGCAGTTGTTGTTGTCGTAGGGGCACTAGTGGTTGTTGATATTGTAGTTGTCGGAGTTGTAGTTGATGGTGTTGTTGTGATTGTTGGAGTTGTAGTTGTCGATGTAGTAGTTGTCGTCGGTGTTGTAGTTGTCGCAGTTGTTGTTGTCGTAGGGGTACTAGTGGTTGTTATTGTTGTCGGTGTTGTAGATGTTGTAGTTGTTACTGGTGTTGTTGTAGTTGTTGCTGTTGTAGTTGTTGCTGTTGTGGTTGTTGCTGTTGTGGTTGTTGGAGTTGTTGTGGTTGTCGGTGTTGTAGATGTCGTAGTTGTTGCTGGTGTTGTTGTGGTTGTTGCTGTTGTGGTTGTCGGTGTTGTGGTTGTCGGTGTAGTAGTTGTCGTCGGTGTTGTAGTTGTCGCAGTTGTTGTTGTCGTAGGGGTACTAGTGGTTGTTATTGTTGTCGGTGTTGTAGATGTTGTAGTTGTTGCTGGTGTTGTTGTAGTTGTTGCTGTTGTAGTTGTTGCTGTTGTGGTTGTTGCTGTTGTGGTTGTTGGAGTTGTTGTGGTTGTCGGTGTTGTAGATGTCGTAGTTGTTGCTGGTGTTGTTGTGGTTGTTGCTGTTGTGGTTGTTGGTGCTGTTGTGGTTGTCGGTGTTGTAGTTGTCGGTGTTGTAGTCGATGTTATAGTTGTTGTTGTTGGCGTTGTAGATGTCGAACCTGTTAAAAGTTTGACATATATATTTAAAGAAACTATGAATCCACACGACTAAAATGCCCTGTATTGTTATTGATGAAAAGTTGAGTTTAATTTCTGCTATCTACTTATCTGCTGCTCTGAGTACGTGCTACATTAGCACTGATACTAGTAGATATATGATTTGTTCTCTCAACCATCTGAAATTCCTAATCACTGATTTAACACTTTATCATATGTGTAATAATACTTCGTGCAATTACTAATCTGACTTTAGATTTTAAAAAATAAGTCAAGGAAGCAGGAAAAATAATAATGTTCACAAAGACAACAACATCACATTCCCTAGATTTAAATGTGTCGTTTCCAAAGCCACAATATAACTATTCCAACAGTACAATACAATATATACGTATAATACAATGTTCCGGTAAATACAGTACCCCACTCATTACATTGTTATCTGAATCTAAATTAGAACTAGGAGTAGTTGCCGTTCTATCATTTCAGTATCATTAAAAATTAAAGTCTAATTTTAGCAACTTACCAAGTGTATGCTTCACGTTAACGAGGAGCAGCCATGAAACGAGGCCAAATATTAGCATATGCCGCATCTGTAAGGGAAGATTGAAACAAAAACTAATACAAATGTACTGATACACAATACAAATGTACTGATAAACAATAAAATTCAAGTTCAGTTCAGAATTGAAGCATGATAACAAGAATTACAACCTCTTTCATATTAAACAATATTGTCTGGATTATTCTCAGATAACTTTGTAATAAATAATTACTATATGTTTGCATAAGGAACGTAGGGTAGAAATTCGTGCAAAGCCCCTTTGGCTTTAAACAAGCAACTTGTCTGGTTCGGATCTTAGATCTATCCTTGTGCCAATTTGCCTATCTTTTCTTGGACGTGTTTTAAAAAATGTGTACATCTTTTATGAAAAATGTTTATTCGAGAAAGTGCGTAAATCATTTTTATCACAATTTTAACCGAAATATTCCAACGATTTCTTAGCAAGCTATTTGTTCTGTCCCTAATGAAACTGTATCAATGTAATGGAGGGTTCGATTTCACTTCAGGGATGAAAAATACAGGTGTCATGTCACCTTTGTCTTTCTCTCATACACACATATATAATACATGACTGAATGGATAACATGAGTTTATAAAACCAAACACACGCTTCCTTTCCGTTTCTCAAGTCCAATGAAAACAGGTGCTACTGCTAATTCCATCAAATCAAGAAAGTCCCTGCTAACCAGGATAGATAACACGAATATTTTACGTTTGGCAATCATGTGTAAGTTTTAACAATAAAAAATGGTAAACTATGAAATAAAACAGTTCTGAGTGGGTTAATGTATCGCAGTAATGTTTTTGTTTCTGCTTTTTGTTTCTTGTTTTCAGGGAATATATCATGGACGAGTTTCTGCACATGGCATGGTTTGATGGTCATTTTCATTTCCGCCACACTTTGCGTTGCCTCCGATGATCTTCGGAACTATCCGGATTCCATAAACTCTCGGAAACTCATGTCAACTTCGATTCATTTAATATTGAACTAAAAAACGTACAGACCTTTACCTTATTTGGCAAAGATCGATTGGTGTGAAATGACCCAACCTTTACCGACTCTGATCGAAAATAAACGGTGAGAAATAATCTCTTTCTAGTGATCAGTTGTTCCCGATGACCGGTCAATCAAGGCTATTGTACCCGGCCACCTAATGTCTCCGCCAGGAGATTTCACGTAATCTGATTACCTCATTATCGCTGTATCAGATACAATTATGATTGATAGGTGTTCACGGACGATATAAATATCATATATATTATATTATAATATATTAAGCACACGTTCACTTATCAAAAATTACCACGTTAACGTGGCTCCCGTATGTTGTTCCGTGAGGTAGTTACCGGCTTTAACATTGAGACCCAACCACAAAATAACCCTGGCATTTTCTGTAAAGGAATTCTTTAAAAAATATCTGGAAAAAATTAAGGATTCGACCAAGCAACAGGGTAGCAGTCGGTTATACCTTACATCTATATCTTAATTGGGACCCAGAACAAAAGCAAGAAGAAGTTGATGTAAAAAATAGTTATGATAATTCAAAATCGATCAAACGGTGAGAAAACACAAAGAAATGAAAGATGAAAGAAAATCAACAAAGAATACTAACGGATTTTCCACACGGGTAAACACCTGTATAGTGACGGCACCCATCATGTAAAAAAGTACTTATTGTCACGTTCCCAAAATGACAACGGGTTTAATAAAGGGCATGGCGTGTAATGACGTTGTTTTCACGTCCAGCTTTTATTACATATTCTTTCTTATTGGGGAGAGTCAATCATTAGCAAATCTCACCAGTATAGTTATACAAAGGCGAGATGAACGTTTCCATTCATTACCATGATGTTATTATAGTTGTCATGGTAACCAGACTATCACATACAATATGATGTTGAAATGTCTAATGATCCCAAATTCAATGTGATGGATATTGCAAATCAGCTATGCGAGCATGGTCATATCAGGTATCTTAAATAACGACAGCGGGGTTTACCAACATCATCCTGAGAAATTATATGCATTCATGATAGTATGATTTTTTTTTCATCGTCTGGAAATTATGAAACGAAAATTATTAACGTTGGATTTGTATTTTTAATACCTTAGAAAAACCTCATATGATTACAAATTAAGTTTGGATTTTTTTTTATAGTTTTTTTTTAGTATCTTTCTGAAATTCCTTGATAAATGGCGTCAATAGTAAATAAAGATTAGATGCACTTTGACAGCTAATTTTGCAAAAAGAATTTTTAAAAATTCTTGCGGATAAATTTACGATGGAAGTCGGTCAGGGATCAATATCATTGACGCCACAATATTAATTATTTGGTTAGTCACTGTACGGAAATATCACGGTTTGATATTTAGATTTACAGGAGGTGACGTAAATCGAATCTGGCGTGACTAAGGAGATCAACTTACCAAACATCGTAAAAATGACGGAATCATAAAAAAATTAAATGTAAATTCTATAGAAATCACTTTATTGTACTTTATACCTGAAAAAGTAACCCCGACATCGAAACTTAATCAAGTAACCATGGCGAATAACAGTAATGACATGGTTGACATATATGTCATCTCTCATAAGTAGATTTTATTTTATTTTATTAAATTTTGTTTTTCGTTTAAAATCATAGGAAATATTACTGGAGTTTAATCAGTTGATATTTAAATCATTGTGACGTCACCATAAAGGGACACTTTGACTAACATTAGGCTTGAATAGTCTCTAGAAGATCTTTTACACATGACGACAAGGCTTGCGCTAGAGTACTGTAAATAATATAGGATTTGCGAGTACTTTATTTCGCCTACTTACCTGTTCATACATTTTCGCGAATACATTATTTCCTGAACGCTGATTTAGAAATGACTTTAAATTGGCGAATGATGATTTATTAGAGATATTTTCGTACAAATAATCGCGAAGGAATTAAATTCGCGATAGATTCTTCTTGCATACAAACGCGAAAATAAATCCTACGCGAAATACATGTACAAGCGATTTACAGTATACGGTCTTGTCATTACTTACTTATACCGGTTGTGAATGTGAGGTTTTTGCTTTTATCCCAAAATGTTACAAACACGATGATTTAAATATGAAGAGGCGTGTCATACATCTAGATCTAACGTTACAATTTATAAGTATTCCCAAATAGTAAATAATCTTTTTTGTTGTCATGGCATCGTCAAAAAGTCTGAATGGCGCCATCTATTGTTTTTTGTGTAATATGGCTGTATACGATTTTTTGTTTGTTTGGTTTTTTTTCTCGATGGATTATTAAAATCTGTGGTTATTAAGTAATTTAAAGCAGTACTTAAATAAATACGTCTTGTAGCTGTGCCCAATACAGTACCAGCCAATCAAATCCACTAGGTGCCAGGAAAATTTAATCTAGATAAAATGATACGTCCATTGTCAATTTCTGAATGAATGCAAGTCATTAGCTATATAGCAGATTGCGGCCCAATCAATGTCCCAGCGGTCATCGGTTTAAAAATAGACATGTCGGATTTCAAATCTATTGCGTGTCGATATCTGTGTGATTAATTTCTCATTATATCGTATCGCCGAACAAAACATTTGTGGTTTCGATGTAAGCCGTTCTGCTGTGTGTTTAGATTCTTAATGGACGATATATCTTATTTCGAGGATGCTTTGGACTTCAGGAAGTCCCTCGTGTTTTGAATCTATGTGAAGTTCCGTGTGTTTCGGACCTGAGGGAGGTTTCTGGTGAAATGCGTAGCGTAAAATACCTAAAATAACATTCTCATCTCCCAGAGTTACCGTCCTTCGTTTCACTCTGATGGTATAACGATAAGGTTGACAGCCTATACGGGACGAGGTGATCGAACAATACCGTACTATTGGGACAGAACAAGTGTACGACTGATGAGGTATGAAGGTCTGTGACACTTGGTACAATCACACTCCCTCAACACAATGTTGTCTCTCATCGGAAACCAACGTTTCAAGCATTAATGGAATTAAAACTTGATAGTTCTAAAAATATCAAAAATCATTGACACCGTTTAATATTACCAATCACCCAGGTATTATGAAATATGTGTCGTGCATAGGTATCACGGTAATGGCTTAAATTCCTTTGATATCAAAACAGGAAACAGTGTTACTACGGCGAGTCAAGTTGATGTTTATTCAGAGAGAAATGCCGATCCTCTGTTGAATCCAATTATATAACATTTATATCATAATAGACATTTTTATAATTCCGTCAGATATCCTACATGTATACAGTGCTTTATTTGTATGCGGAATATAAAACCAGTCTTATTACAGTTCACTATCATCGGATTATTTTCACGAGAATACTGAAAGTTTTATTGTCATTCAAATACCGTGATATCAAACGAGTAAGGATGGCAGGCTTGTCAAAATATTCTCTTATATGATTTGAATTCGCAAAACAAACAATACAAAAAAAGGACAAAACAAAATAATGATGATAATAATAGAGACTTTCATATCCAAATTCGTCCTTTAAAAAATATTATTTGGCATCATGGTATCTGATTATGCAATTGTGCTGTTTATTGTCCGATCTCATCATTGGCCTTCTGAACGGGTTCTATGTATTTCGGGTAAATAACGTTGTCAATACATGTCTTTGTAAAACAGCGGACATTATACATCTGTTGACTGGGTTTGAGGTCAACATGTGTTATATTGAACCAGAGGACTAAACTGTTGCCTGAGGCCGAAGGCCCGGTAGGAAACAGTTTGGTTCGAGGGGTACTATTGATTAATGGCGGGAATTGTCGAGTAACGGTCGAGTAGTACCGAACAGTAATGAGCTGTGACGTGGAAACTATTATTCTGGGACAAAGATCTGAAATTCCATACTTTATTCACTACAGAAAAGAATAAATAATAGATAGTAAAGATACATAACGGTCTAAATAGGGCATTGGATTATTATTTGAAGCAGCTGTCATTTATTTTAACGTCAAATCATCAGATAATATTTCTGTTATTGAAATCAGCAATTTGCGCCATCGACGTGCTAAACTATTTTGAATTACGCGATTAGGGCACCGTGTGCAAAACTGTATGATATATGCCTCCGCCATTTATCTAACTTGCTCTTGCTCAAGCAGCAATTTCAATGAATTCCTCAAACCGCAATAAATATACATGTATGCATTTCTAATTAAAAATGGTCACAAACAATTATACAGTATATAGATAAAAAAAAAATCGGTGTCGGACATCTAAAATGATGTCCATTTGTATCAAATATAGAAATATGTTTATTTGTAGTTTTGGGAGTTTCACCAACACAGCAGGCATGAAACAGGACATAAGAATACTGCCTCTGGGCCGATGCCCGTAAACTATTGATTTTCTTCTGTTTAATTATAAACAAAAGAAGAAGAAGAAGAAAACATACGCGTTGCATCTAAAAGAGTATTACACCCGAACCTTAAGTAACCCTGGAGGTAAATATTTGATTAGGAGACTTTCCTTGCTTGGGTCAGACTTCAATAAAACATACAGTCTACGTAGACTTCACTGTGTCTATAAAACCACATGTAGTTATGGTTGATAAATCAACAGGTCCCGACAAACACGGTTAATCACCATGTAACGTAGTTTTCCAATTACTCCAAGAAAACATCAGTTCCTGGATGTTTTTTGATGGCCTTTCTTTTTTCGTCCATTGATCTTTTGTCAATGTTGTAAGCGGTTTTTAAACCTCGTTTTCAGGTGAGGGGCAGTAGGAAACGGGTACTTGGAAGTTCCATCTACGTAATCTAATAACGTGACAACAATAAACGTTGTCAAGACAACAGCATCAACAAATCCTTACAATAGGTGTATATCGATCGGTGATTTCTCGGGAGAATTGTTCAATAAGATTGAGGCATCTTGTCGAGGTGAAAACAGCCTCTACACAACTATACAAATATTTTAACGCTACCTAGCGCAATATCACGAGATCCGATAAGCAGAAAGTGTTTCGTTTTACAAGTTTGGAAGATAATATCTATGATATCTGTTAAATAACGCACAATAACTCATTTATGTAAATGACACATTCCTTTTCAAATGAGAGTTTAAATAATTAGATATGATAGGATAGTGTTTTACGTGCGAAATAGTGATTATCATTTGTCATATGTACAAATGTCACGCACGAGCGAGCGATACAAAATAGAATCATTGATCAAAGAAAGAATTAGTGATTGTTATTAATTAATTAATAATTAAATTGATTTGCGACTTTACATTTATCTTGACAGTGTTAATGAACAGCAGAATTAATTCCTATCAGTCCGAAATTCCCGTGACAATCACCAATACCACTGATGTCAACAATAGATTTCAGTCTATATGTACACTACGGTACATTTATAGATAATCACGTGACTAATGAGGGGGAGGGGGCGTACTTTAATATCACATATGTCAGCTACGTGACTTCCAATTTCACACATATTTGATCTTATCACCGTATTGTGACCAAAAACCTAGATAACCAAAAACGGAAGTTTATTTTTGCTGAATCCGTCATCCATTAATATATTGATCTGTTCAGACAGTCTGTCTTTTTTTATTTTGAATCTCATTATACTGTTGATTCGCGTTATAACCATGTCCATAAAAGCTACTCTTTTGATTTTGAAAGTATGAACCTATCAACATTTTTCCCAGTAACGTTACTGCTCCTTAGTCCTATGGCGTTATGAATATCACAACGTCTGATGATAGGACTGGAAATTGCAGTAAACGATATCCACGAATAGCTTGGAATGATACGGAAGGGAGAGCGTCTTCTGCTTCTTTAACTATGACCGCTTATGTGGTGGCTGGTGGTAGTGTGGCGCAGTGGTAACGCACTTGTCTTTCATCTAGACGTCAGAGGATAGATTTTACGTGAAAAGACATGAAAAGTTATGATCAACAACCTGAGTTTTCTTTGAGCACTCCACTTTCCTCACTCAATAAGACCCTCCGCATGTTTCCATCCAGGTCAACAAGGAGGATCAATGTAATTTGTAATAATTTGTTTAGCTGATGTTATTAAATAAGTTTATATAGCGCAATTATATATATTTGTCAACCAGAAAGTAATGTCATGTTCTCAAATGAGACCAAGGTTGATATAATGAATTATCATATGATATATTCTTGCATTCTCATCAGAAACAATTTCGAGGTTTAATTAAAAAAATATATATAAATGGTTTACATTTGGTAATGAGTTAATCTTTTTTACTTCAACTCAAAAATTGTCAAATCACTATGTAAAATACACGACAGTTATCAAAATATAAGAATTATTTTGTCAACAACAGTATTTTTGGGGTCAATGTAAGAAATACAGAAACAATGAACTCTTCCCTCAACACCAAATCATTCATTTTATATTTAAAATATCCATTTTCAAAAGACAAAGACGGGCATTTTCAAAAGAGAATAAAACGCACACCTGACTTGGATTCAGATAGGAAATTAATTATTCTAATTTGAGTTGGTTTGATTTAAACATATTTTATTTGTTCAGTCTAACAAATTTAAATACAAGTTATCACATCTTAGAAACGCCTTCTCCTAAAACATACATTTCACATAGATCTAACATGTCTATAATCAAATATGATTTGCTACATGTATATATATTTAAAAGGGAAGAGATGAAAACAGAACAGAAATTGAGTAAAACAAGGGAAGAAGTAAAGATAAGAAGATGTGGAGACATGTACTACTGAAGAAAAGATATTCACATAGGACCTTAAAACTGATTTTTTTAATTAAACTTTCAACGGATTGAAAAAAATATTTGCACTTCACTCATCAGATAAATTTTGAGAAATTACTTTCTTATTGTCTTTTAAATATTGACCTACAATTCCAGGATTGCATGCTATTTAAATGAAACCTACTTGTACATCAAACTAGACAACATTAACACACATATGAGGCCAATTTAGACCTGCACAAGGCGATACAGCAGATTTCGCCCACATATAGGGTTACGTACGGAACAAATCGCAAAGCGCCAGAAATGGACGTCTATAAATAATTAACACATTTCTATCAATAAGACTATGTATAAATAGCCCTATTAACACATGGGTCTGTCAAGTCCTTTTTGATAGGTTAATCGTTGGCGAGTACATATAAGTACTACGTGTATATGTTATTGGTATTATTTACACATGTGCACGTATACCACAGGTGTTAGATTCTCTCTCATCTACTCTATATTTCTATGATAATAGAATTTCAGTCATATTTTATTTCTCAGTTATCGCAACATAATTTAAATACATATTTGTCTTACTGGCCTCTATAAGGTGCATGGTAGTGACAGATAGGGGCATATAGACATATCCTAATCCAGTCCAAATCTTCCAGAAGATATCAAGAAACATGTTACAAAACTATTTATTTAACATAAATTAATCCCTGATGAAAACTATAAAATTAATGAGAAAACTGTGTCACTGTCTTGTCATTGTCTTATAAAGCAGATATCAGTAACACTCCATATATGCGGCCTTACGCTGTTGATAAGTGTGTGTTAATCAACGTGTCGAAAGGATGTGAACTTTGACCCTACGCTGAGAACATATGACACTAATTAGATTTATTTTATAGCCCTAATTAGTACAGGAGTGATTTATATGATGTATCATATGCTTAGTTAGTATAAAATATCGACAGTATTGGTCTCCTGCAGAAAATTACAAATACCTGTCCTTTCTCGATATTTTTCACAAGAGCGAAGTATAAGATCATTTCTATTATAACATTGCATTTTATCTAGTAATATTAAAGCACTCTCGTTGGCCCAGAAGGAAAACACAGAGTAACTGAGCAGATGATGTTGTCGAGCTGAAAACGGAAGTCCGTACATCTAATTACACATTATAGTACTAGTGAGTTGATTTCATTCGATGTGGGAAGGCGTGTTTTGTGAAGATGTATATGTCTTCAATATTTTTTTCTTTACATGTTTTTTCCTGCTTGAGATTGGATTTCAGTCGACCATAGAAACGCCAGTAGTAAAGTCAGCATCACAACAGCATTGTACCTAGTTGCAAAATCTCTTTGTTTTTACAGTGTATAACTGCAATGAAGTTTTTATCCGTCTAAATTTATTTCTGCTAAAATCTTTATTGGTATCTGTTTTCGATTTTCTGATTCGGCTAAGTTTTAAAAAAACATCTTTATTATCGTAGATACTAGTTAGTATCTTAGGATTGAGTTTGAAATTATCCGTGATTGATAACCTTCTAGTTCTGAACGAGATGAAATCACTCTGTAGGCGTTTATACTTCTACAAATGTATTTATTAACATTTACGGGTGCGGATTATATGTTTACTGGTGAGTTTAACTCGACGTTTTACACAGCCCTCTTTGTCTCTCAGTTTAATTCTGTATATTTTCTGGGTTTCGTTCTATAACATCAAATGTTCTTTTTATCGAGAAGTTACGATTGACAAAGTATACGACTCTTTGTATACAAGGTAAATAAAATCGATAATATATCTATATATAACGAAACTGATGACAATTGTTATGTCTCACTAGTTTCGTTACCATAGAAACACAGTAGCACAATGTCATGACCATCAGGTATTGGCTAGGAGGCATGAACCCAACATTATAGAACTGATGGAAATAGCCCCTTGAATCGACTTCTTTTAGAATGTCATGTTGGTTTGGTGTTGTTTGTGTTTCTGCTGTTATCATCCGTCTGTTTCACTGTCTCCAGCGTTTTAGACTTGTATCATTCTCTGTTTTTGTATCCTGAATTCCTATTTATCTAGTTTGTTTTTTGTTTTCTGTTTGGTATCTCCTTAGTTATTGCTAATTCAGTTTTCTCTCTGTCTGGCGTCTCTGGAGTTATTGCTTTTGAAGTTTGTTTTGTTTTGCTGTCTCCTTAGTTCATGCTCTTGTGCCTTGTTCTGTTTGGTGTCTCCTTAGTTCATGCTCTTGTGCCTTGTTCTGGTTTGGTGTCACCTGAGTTCATACTGATGTACTTTGTTCTGTTTTGGTTTTCTCCAGTGTTCTTGCTATTGGATTTTGTTCTAATTTGATGTCTCCGGAATTCTTGCATTTGTACTTAGCTCTGGTTTGATGTCTCCTGAATTGTCTCCTTAGTTTATGCTCTTGTGCCTTGTTCTGGTTTGGTGTCACCTGAGTTCATACTGATGTACTTTGTTCTGTTTTGGTTTTCTCCAGTGCTCTTGCTATTGGATTTTGTTCTAATTTGATGTCTCCGGAATTCTTGCATTTGTACTTAGTTCTGTTTAGATGTCTCCTGAATTGTCGATTTTGTCTTTTTTTCTGATTTGGTTTCTCCACAGTTTTGAACTATCTTTTTTTCCAATATGGCGTCATCTGATAATTTTCCCATAGACTTCCTGAATCAATTATGGGGTTGTTTGATGTCCTTTGAGCATAATTTATTATACAGCAATGGAACCATGCACATTTATCCTTGAAACCATACAACAAACAAAATAATCTAGCCAAAAGATACATTTCAATCCATCTCAAGATAACAAACGATAATATCGAAAGTGGCATCACAAACCGTCTGAAGATAATAAAAGATAATATTGAAAGTGGCATCACAAACCATCTGAAGATAATAAAAGATAATATTGAAAGTGGCATCACAAACCGTCTGAAGATAATAAAATATAATATTGAAAGTGGCATCACAAACCATCTGAAGATAATAAAAGATAATGTCGACAGTGACATCACAAACCATCTGAAGATAATAAAAGATAATATTGAAAGTGGCATCACAAACCATCTGAAGATAATAAAAGATAATATTGAAAGTGGCATCACAAACCGTCTGAAGATAATAAAATATAATATTGAAAGTGGCATCACAAACCGTCTGAAGATAATAAAAGATAATGTCGACAGTGGCATCACAAACCATCTGAAGATAATAAAAGATAATGTCGACAGTGGCATCACAAACCATCTGAAGATAATAAAAGATAATGTCGACAGTGACATCACAAACCATCTGAAGATAATAAAAGATAATGTTGAAAGTGGCATCACAAACCATCTGAAGATAATAAAAGATAATGTTGAAAGTGGCATCACAAACCATCTGAAGATAATAAAAGATAATGTCGACAGTGGCATCACAAACCATCTGAAGATAATAAAAGATAATATTGAAAGTGGCATCACAAACCATCTGAAGATAATAAAAGATAATGTCGACAGTGGCATCACAAACCATCTGAAGATAATAAAAGATAATGTCGACAGTGGCATCACAAACCATCTGAAGATAATAAAAGATAATGTCGACAGTGACATCACAAACCATCTGAAGATAATAAAAGATAATGTCGACAGTGGCATCACAAACCATCTGAAGATAATAAAAGATAATGTCGACAGTGGCATCACAAACCATCTGAAGATAATAAAAGATAATGTCGACAGTGGCATCACAAACCCTCTGAAGATAATAAAAGATAATGTCGACAGTGGCATCACAAACCATCTGAAGATAATAAAAGATAATGTCGACAGTGGCATCACAAACCATCTGAAGATAATAAAAGATAATGTCGACAGTGGCATCACAAACCATCTGAAGATAATAAAAGATAATGAAGATAATAAAAGATAATGTCGACAGTGGCATCACAAACCATCTGAAATAATAAAAGATAATGTCGACAGTGGCATGTCGACAGTGGCATCACAAACCATCTGAAGAT
The DNA here is from genome assembly GCF_031769215.1 of Ylistrum balloti. Taxonomy (NCBI): domain Eukaryota; kingdom Metazoa; phylum Mollusca; class Bivalvia; order Pectinida; family Pectinidae; genus Ylistrum; species Ylistrum balloti. Next base: position 1,011,127 of record NW_026782437.1, read on the forward strand.
AATAAAAGATAATGTCGAAGTGGCACCATCTGAAGATAATAAAAGATAATGTCGACAGTGGCATCACAAACCATCTGAAGATAATAAAAGATAATATTGAAAGTGGCATCACAAACCATCTGAAGATAATAAAAGATAATGTCGACAGTGGCATCACAAACCATCTCAGAATGATAAGATAATATCGAAAGTGTCATTTAAAACCATTTAAAATCATTTAAAATCATTAAAAAAACATCCAAAATAGCATTTCATATTAGCTAAAGATACCTGTAGATGATCCTACAAACATTTTCAAAATAACTATTTCACTATGTACTAAAAAAAATCAAGAAAAATCAAGAAAAAAAACATACGCGCTTGTCAACACAGTCATAATCTCAAATTCAATATAACTCAAGTTAATCAAACACATTTAACGCTTCCTATAATACTGGTACACGCGATCTCATGTCTTCGTACATTCGTAAACCTGTTAATAACTGACACACAAGTGACAGTCGCTTTACATGTATATTTCTAATGAAACATTATTTAATATCTATAAATGGTTTTCAATATAATCGTTATCAACTATATAAATTGATAGTCATGACGCCTTTATCCAGAATGGATGGTTACCAAGGCAACGTAGAGCTACATAGATACATATCCTGTCTGTTAAAGACCCCTCTAATGGTTCTGATGACACATAACAATAGCGTATGTAGGCTTCGAAAATGGACATCCGACCAGGATCATGTATCGATTAGGCGATACAAACTGCAGCATACCTTGTCATGCTCGCGTAACCGTGGCTAGTGTGGAGGATTTAAAAATAACCAAAAGAGATATCATTACATACAACCCCCAATTGTTACTGTGACTCTGTATCTCATGTTTAACATGATTTTAATACAAAAACAAATCGTATGCATAGTGTATATTTGTCTGTCATTCTGTACCCTTGTATATGTATAATGTGGCCTGAAGGACTTTATCAGATCGCGGTTTCATTGGTATAGTTATCAAATAACCTTTTACGGTAATACATCTGATGTGACTAATTGAGATTATTTTCTGTGATCAAGGTTCCCTCCGGGGAACTTATTTGTAAACAAGATCATACAAGGACAGTAATGTTTCTGTTTACTATTGAAATAATGTGAGACATTTTTTTTCCAGTTAGATATTAAAACTGCTACTCCAATTTTGGGAGTCAGTTTGTTTAAAATGACCACCGAACAAATAAAAACTATGATAAGATACAATATTTTCATGATCATTTACACTGTTGCATCGTTTGCTGGCACCGCCATTTGAATAACGTTAGAAACGAGGTCATAATCGTTGGCAACTATTTAATATGGTTTCGACCGACCATTGTGTATTGATAGAACGAGAGTCAGATTGTCTTCCTATCTTTTGACGCTGCCTTAATTTCTATGTAGCCTTTAAGAAATTTGTGTATTGATCCTTATACAAGTTCAGTCATATTCTACCTCAAACTAGAATGCTACGAGATAATAATAAACACGGTCACAAATATGATTGCTATTGATCACACAGAGTTTTAACCTTAGATACCTGAAATAAAACAAAGTTAGATGTGTCGTCTATCTTTCAGTTATTTTTCATTACATAAGGTTCCACTCTGGAATATAATGATGAACATTTTGATATTGTCTGTTTTTCTTTTGGAAGCCATGATTTATTTAGTTCACTTAAAATGTCATAAGTCAAAGTATTTACCAAAATATTGCAGTGTGGACGCCATAATTTATCCAGGTCACCTCAAAACAGTCTGAAGTAATAGTTTTTACAGAAATATCGCAGTGTGGACGCCATAATTTATCTAGGTCACCTCAAAACAGTCTTAAGTCAAAGTATTTACCCAAATATCGCAGTGTGGACGCCATAATTTATCCAGGTCACCTCAAAACAGTCTGAAGTAATAGTTTTTACCGAAATATCGCAGTGTGGACGCCATAATTTATCTAGGTCACCTCAAAACAGTCTTAAGTCAAAGTATTTACCCAAATATAGCAGTGTGGACGCCATAATTTATCCAGGTCACCTCAAACCAGCCTTAAGTCATAGTTTTTACCGAAATATCGCAGTGTGGACACCATAATTTATCCAGGTCACCTCAAACCAGCCTTAAGTCATAGTTTTTACCGAAATATCGCAGTTTGGACGCCATAATTTATCTAGGTCACCTCAAACCAGCCTTAAGTCATAGTTTTTACCGAAATATCGCAGTGTGGACGCCATAATTTATCCAGGTCACCTCAAACCAGCCTTAAGTCATAGTTTTTACCGAAATATCGCAGTGTGGACGCCATAATTTATCTAGGTCACCTCAAAACAGTCTTAAGTCATAGTTTTTACCGAAATATCGCAGTGTGGACGCCATAATTTATCTAGGTCACCTCAAACCAGCCTCAAGTCATAGTTTTTACCGAAATATCGCAGTGTGGACGCCATAATTTATCTAGGTCACCTCAAACCAGCCTTAAGTCATAGTTTTTACCGAAATATCGCAGTGTGGACACCATAATTTAGTCAAAAGTCATAGACATAGCTTAAAATACCAGGTTGGACATCGTATAAGAAATTACTTTCTGGAAAAATATCACTGGATAGATTTGTTATTGTTCGTTAGTGAATGTTTGATCTTGTCAGTGGTGTGCAAATCAGCTGTAGTTCTGTATTATAATACTGTCACACTGACCTGCCATGACAATTTCATCGAACTCAGTCAAATGGTTTCAGTTTACAAAACATAAGCATTTCACCTGGTCACATGACACTTCATCTGATTTAATAATATCACAACCTTATCACAACCACAGGTTAGTGTATCTCTAAACAAGACACTTAAACCTGATCACAAAACACCTAACACACGTGCACTCACATGGCATCTCAGGTCGCATGACCTCATCCAGCTACATCGTCCTGAGACCAGCAAATCAATTTGACATCAAATAGGTTTTTTTGTACTGATTGATAAAAGTTATCTGCAATAATTGAGGAAATTGCTCCTATACAGAAAAGTCAACAAACAACCCACTCTGTGAATATTTCACATTGAAACTAGACCTGTAGGTTTTCCACATAGCTGATGCTGTCTAGCAATAATTTAAAAACGAAGCCTTTCCCGGAAATTGTCAATTAGGTAAGAGGTATGAAACCAATCAATGGTATCTCTATCCTTGTAGTAATACTCTCTGTTCGTGCACATTTTGATTAATGTTATTGAAATATCAATATAACAATGTCTGGCTAGAATTATTCAAGTATAACGCGAGGTTATTTATTGAAAAAAAGAAAGTTAAAAGAAAAAAAAATGAAGATTTATTGAGAATAGAATTGTTCTGACCTTGGAGGGTCGCCGTCCAAATTTATTGCTTAATATTGTTAGTAAATTTGAAAATGACCAGTGTGTTTAACACATTAGAAACATAACATCATATTTTCCGGAAATAAAACCTCTAATTTAAGTTAACTAAAGTATACACATTAAGTAGGGTATAAAGGAGGAATAGAAAGTGAAAGCTGAAGTTATGAAAATTTGACCATTAAAATTCGCTCAACTTTGAAAATGGTCACCGATTAAGATATTACATAACCACTGTCAGATTAAAGTGGTTTACTTCTAAACATAGGATTTTTTTTCTTATGTGTTTAACAGAATATTGATAGCACTATATTTTGTCATCGCAGTGTGATATATATATTCATATCATTTATAATATTTTAACGGGGAAACAGTATTTTTTATGTTTCAACTGATTCAGCGTATTCTTGGATGTCGGATAGTCTTTTTGTAATTGACAGCACCATTGTGGATATACCGTTGTAAGAGGTATTCTATGGTTTTATGCTGTGCTCTGCTAATAATCACTTAAACTTGTTATCTAATATGTTCTCTAAGTCGCGGTATATGAAGTTGATATCTTGTGAAAACCCAATTTATTCTACCCTCGTGTTATTTGCATACGAAGAGTAAAGCCAGCGAATTTCAAAACTGCGTAAAGAAAGTACTGTACTCTATATCATCATATCAGTTTTATCAAATTTCTGATATATCGTTAGAAAAAAGTAATAAGTTTATGCATCATAAAAGTCTCAATCATCAAGAAAGTGAAAAACAGGTTTTCGCTTTCGAAGTCGTAGTTTAAGAAGTATATTCATTGCCGAAGCTTGCTTGTGTCGGGTTCAAGTTTAACGAAAACCAAACCAATTTTCACAATTTCTCTGAAATCATTGGAATATACCTGCACACTTCTTGTTAAATCACAAAATAAACGTACAACACCTCTAAAGTTACCATAAAACAGTTGCATAAATTCGTCAGCAACAGATTTCCTACCTTGTGAAACACACAAGAATGTTACCTTATGAGCAGAGTTTGTCAAGCCAGATAAATTACTTAAAACTCCAATTTTGATTTTTAAGAATACATAAGGTGACATAGCAATTAACGTCCCTAGACACATGTCAGGATGGCGGAATCGATATTGGAGAAATACAGTTCAGGAGTATGGACTCGGGTTTCACAATTTATGGCGACGTATCCTTGATAATGTTATATCCACTTTAGACCCGACAGAATGGCGGGCAAACATTTCTAGAATGATTTATGCAGTTTACTGGTATGGATCAATTGTAGTCCAGAATACATATCGAATTTAAATGAAGGTTTGACGCACATTGCAGTAATTGATAAAAAAATTTCAGGTTTTCTGAAAGAAATTGAAATCTGAAATACGACTTTTAAGAATTTGTGAAAATGTTCTTCATGTTTTTAACATAACATAAAAGATATAAAAATAATACTTACCTTGTTGGTTTATATGATTGTCTTCATAAAGGTAAAAATCACAGGTAGATTATATCCAATTTTCATATAAGTATAACCAGGATGTAAGAAATCTTCATCTCAGTTCCGCCAGGTTTATCATCCTGTTACTTAGGAATGGAAAACGTTAGTAATCAATGGCCTTATTGTCTGTTGGTACCACGTGCGGACAGGTAACTAATGCCCACCTGTCAGCTATACGTACACAGGTAAAGTAATTAAGCATCTGCCTATTCTAACTCAACATTAATAGATAATACCCACCTGTATGGGCATTTCAACAGCTGAACCGTTGCCACGTTACAATTCTTGTCTACCTGGCGTTGATATACAGAGCTTATAAGGTAGGGTTAGAAACTTGGAATAGATCTGAGTGAAATCACGATACCCGATGCTTCCGTGGTAGTATTCACTGTTAAACGGCAGCACACCTAACTCAAGCTAATCTCTCACTCACAAACCAGCATTGAGTTCAGGTGCAGAATCTAATGCAAACCCTAATCGGATAAGATATCATTTCGCCGTACATTACTAGATATTTATAGAATTTGTCTGTAGTGAAAGAAATTACAAATTATCCCACATATAAATCATGCTTAATTTTATTTATCTTACGTATCACAAAGAGTAAGCATTTATTTGAAACTATATTTTATATATCACTTTAATCTGTTTTCATTTTTGTTGGTTTGTCTACTTGGTTTATCGCCCCAAGAAAAGCATATACCTTAATGAGATCTTCTTTGATAACTGTAGGCAACCTACCTTACTGAATACCGTGCAAAAGGACCAGTGCATGCTATCTCGAACAACTTGGGTAAATCATTGTACATAGTTACATGATTTCATTCTTGGTGTTTTCACATAAATATGTAGAAAGATATATAGATTTTAAACAATATTTTTGAACGTAATGGCAGAAGTGGTGTTTTAGGCCAAAAAGATTCTATTTCTAAACTGAGATTCTCAGATTAGGCACTAAAGGCGTTCACCAAGATTATATATATTACCTATGTAAATCACATTAAATATGAAAAAAAAATCATGTTTTAGGATATCTTATTCCGTCTTTTGGTAATGCATAGAGTTATCTGCCCTTCTAAGCAGGTATTGATTGTTACGTCATTAGTTTTCGTGGTAATATTTCGTTGTTTTCTCATGACGTTATGCACACAAATTCATGACGAAATTGTGCTGTTGTAATATAAAATAACTATGAGACAAGGAAGACATAAGAAAAGCATAGATATTTGTTGTTGTTGTCAGATAACCCTATATGGAATCTATGCTTGTCAGATAACCCTATATGGAATCTATGCTTGTCAGATAACCCTATATGGAATCTATGCCATAGTATTATTTTGACCAGTTCGGAAAAACAATGTGTTAAAATGGGGTAGATATATCAATATGTCTTGAAAGTATGATGGAATAGAGTATGTTACAGTAATGCTGAAAACAGTGTTATTTATCAATTATTTGTTCGTTAATCGCAGTAGTGAAAGGATTATCTAGAAGTTCAATAAGCAGCGGAAGACTTCATATACAATCCGAACATTCAAATAAAAGTTTATTTTTAAAGATGAACAATAATGGTTTTTGTTATTATAGCACGGCGTCAATTTTTTTTGTGTGAAATTATGAAAACTGACTTAGGTATCGCTAATGTTTCACCATAAACATTGGAGCATTTTGTGTGTTACCATGAGAAGTTCTTAAAAATAACAATCATTGGTAAGCCATATTGAATTGTAGCTAATATTTATTTTTTATGTAAGAATATATCAATATGAATTATTGAAATATAATACAGAAAAGTATATAAAATTAATTTTCATTGATCTTTTTAAATATTGTACAATTTCTTAATGTTTCCAATGAATGTACGTTGAGCACACATACCTCTCTATGACTGATTAGCCCAGATGATATTAACATATATAGGATGCCTGTATTTAGCCAGAATCAATACAGCTGTTGATTCTTCGTATTCGGCTGATACAACTAGCATAAAATGACATTAAGTAAATAAAGGATTACTCATTAATGCCTGTTGTGTAAGCTATTGGTCTACGGGTGTGTGATATTACCCTCACAACATTTTACGTCACTGTATATTTACACTTGTAAATTCAGGCTAAAATTACATCACTTATATGGCACTGGAAAGATCAAAATCCCAGATAAGGATGACAATTTATAGTACTCAATAGCTTTCAATCATAATCAACACAACACAGTTAAACAAGAGTATTGATACAGTGTATCGTAATCTGTTGATGTTTATTGCATTAGTGTAATTAGTATTTCACTTCTTGTTACATATTTTAGGAAATTGTGGTATTTACAACATTTACAGCTGTCAATTATGGTAAAAAGGTGTCATTTTCTACAAACATTTACAGCTGTTAATTATGGTAAAAAGGTGTCATTTTCTACCAACATTTACAGCTGTTAATTATGGTAAAAAGGTGTCATTTTCTACCAACATTTCAGCTGTTAATTATGGAAAAAAAGGTGTCATTTTCTACAAATATTTACAGCTGTTAATTATGGTAACAAAGGTGTCATTGTCTACAAATATTTACAGCTGTTAATCATAGTAACCAACATTTCAGCTGTTAATTATGGAAAAAGGTGTCATTTTCTACAAATATTTACAGATATTAATTATGGCAACAAAGGTGTCCTTTTCTACAAATATTTACAGCTGTTTACAATGGTAAAAATGTCTTTTTCTACAAACATCTACATCTGTGAATTATGGTAAAAGTGTCCTTTTCTACAAACATCTACAGCTGTGAATTATGGTAAAAGTGTCCTTTTTTTACAAACATCTACAGTTGTGAATTATGGGGAAAAGGTGTCCTTTCTGCAATCGCTTACAACCATCAATTATGGTAAAAAGGTGTCATTTGCTACAAACATTTACAGCTATTAATTATGGTAAAAAGGTGTCCTTTTCTACAAACATTTACAGCTGTTAATTATGGTAAAATGGTGTCCTTTTCTACCAAATTTTTCATCTGTTAATTATGGTAAAACGATATAATTTTCTACAATAATCAGTTAAATACAGTATTACTCTTGCAGTAAATTTTACCGACTTTCAAAACGCAAACGGCGTTGATAATGATAAAATACAATTAGTATGGCAAAAATTAAAGGTTTTCAGGTCACAATTTCATGAAGTCAGAAAAATATCATCGGCAAAACTAGCAATTCAAAATTTCAATTTAGCAATGTATATTAATTGCATTAATGATGATAAACATTTAATAGACTCTGCGTGCCTTTTGCCATCTCTAAGTAGGGACAAATTGACAGCTGAATATGATGGTGTTAACCTATTTACATGTGTCACTTTTTCCCATGTAGGTGTGGTGCATGTTCACAAAAAGTGTCACTTCCTCATCGACTTTTTAGCAAATAGATAGAAATGAAAATAAACCTACAAGAATGATTTGTCACATTTTTATTTCTTCCCAAAATGAATAAGCAAGTTTTCTCGAAAGAAAGAAATATAAGCGAAAGCGAGCTTGACTTCAGTTTGCTTTCAAATAAGATCTCTCCGTTCACGTCGTACCTCATTTCAAGGTCTATACAGCTAAGTAAAATGAGATGATTTTGATTATGTTGCGCGTATTACATCATATCATTGTTATTTGACAAGGTGTAGCCAACGCAGGTAGAATGACAGCACGCTATTTCACCTGTGATGGCATCATGTCAATCAATATGTGCATTCCCTTGTGCACAAATATTGTATAAAAGTAACACAAGTGAATAGCACCTTTAATTACCAATTGAGAGTTAGAGCAGAGTCAAATAATGAGCTTGACAACATAATACAGCTATTTCCTACATCTAGGACTCGTCAGTGATGCTAAGGGACTACATTTTGAAGCCTAGGAGGTACACTAGCCACATATTTCAATAATCTTCTGTGTTTTTTGTTTTGTTTTTGTTTTTTGTTTTTGTTTTCATATCTTGGATTTTGGAACAGCGTCAAGTGCATTTGTATATTCTGAACCGTGCCACTATTCAAATTAATTTAAACGTGGTGTGCAGGTTATGGTAAACCATGGGGACTTAAAGTCCACCAGCAGTGTGGTCAACTTGCAATCTCATTAATCGTTCAAAAACATAGACCAAATTCTGAGAGAGATTTGTTTTCGGAGGAAGAGAAGGAGTTGATAATCTGTAACAATATAAATAGCATGGAAAATTATACTATGTATACTCAAGGGAATAACGCATTAAAAAAATTATAATTAAACATAATAGAGCCAAACAATGAATGAAACAGCACCATATAGCTGTTTGATCTTTCTATGACTCGTAAGTAATGTTAAGGACCTAAATTTTTGAACCGGCAACAAGGGAAAATTAAATGTTAAAACAGATAAATTGTATATAACGGTCAAGTCCGTACAATTGCATAACCTTGTGTTATGTCATATATCAATAATCCTTCAGTTTATGAAGCATAATTTGTTATATAATCAGCTGAAATTCATTATCACTTCATTAAAATAAACTTTTATACGCATCCCCACGCGCCAATAACGTTATCGGTCATGCTTGATGGTGACGTAGGCTTGAAGTATGGTAATCTTTGTTAAAGACTATAATAGTACCAAGATTTAAAAAGATCCAAGCTCGCTTTGCGTTCATGTTGCGTTGCTTTCAATTAACTTTTTAGTACTGTAAGTTTAAAGCTAGTTAATGAATGCTTTGCTTTATTCGGTTACCACTTTTGAAATCCGACTAGCTACAGCCTTGGAGGAAGCTGCTCATCGCTTGTGTTTTATCGATTACCATAGCAACGATAATGACTTTAATATCATAGACAAAAGAGCACAATCAACAACGGCCTGCATGTGATCATTGGGTTTGACTTTTAGTTGAAAATTGTGCTACAAAATCGATATTGATATCGTTGTGTTGGATTTAAACGATTACAATGACAGGTATGGCGATTTTAAGAGGAGAGTGAGACGACAAAAACTAATGTTTATGTTCATCAGGACAAACTGCAATTGCAGATATAAAAAAAGTCACGCGGTAGGATAAAACAGCCAGGTAACTCACACACATCCAAAGACGATGACACTATTTCCTACAGGGTTAATATTTTTTACGGTATATCAATTTACGCTTCTTGACTAGCATTTAAATGTTACTTTCGATGTAATCAGAAGTTCAAGAATTTGATAGAATTGCAAATGTTACGGTACCTTTTATGTAAGGCCATTGACTTGTGAGTCTTGTAACGACAATATTCCGGTACATTTTATGTAAGGTTATTGACTTGTAAGTCTTGTAACGACAATATTCCGGTAACTTTTTATGTAAGGTCATTGACTTGTAAGGCTTGTAACGACAATATTCCGGTAACTTTTTATGTAAGGCCATTGACTTGAGAGTCTTGTAACGACAATATTCCGGTACATTTTATGTAAGGTCATTGACTTGTAAGTCTTGTAACGACAATATTCCGGTACATTTTATGTAAGGCCATTGACTTGTGAGTCTTGTAACGACAATATTCCGGTACATTTTATGTAAGGTCATTGACTTGTGAGTCTTGTAACGACAATATTCCGGTAACTTTATATGTAAGGTCATTGACTTGTAAGGCTTGTAACGACAATATTCCGGTACCTGTAATGTAAGGTCATTGACTTGTAAGTCTTGTAACGACAATATTCCGGTACCTGTAACGTAAGGCCAATGACTTGTAAGTCTTATAACGATGATATTCCGGGTACCTTTTCTGTAAGGTCAATGACTTGTAAGTCTTGTAAAGACAATTTTCCGTGCGTTTTTTGTTTATCGATATATGTCTTTGAAGTATATTCTAGAGAGTCTGCCATCAGTGCCAATAAGTTCATCCTAGTAAATTGTTATTGCTTTGCGATGATAAATATGTACATGGCTTCTACAAAAATCCTTTATACAGTTTAGCTCGACACAATTGATGTCTCACCATTTAGAGTGCTTCGGTTCTATATGCTTTTGATTGATAAGTTACCATTTCAGTAACACTTTTATACCTTGTTTTATTGAAGATAAGCCACAGGTTCTGACCTAGGTCAAGATGACATCAATCTATTTGTTTTGTCATGTAACGGTCAAGTTATTAGTAAATGGCGTGATCCTGTCACAAAGTTAATACAAAAAGAAATGAAATGTTATTGATTTGGTCTATATGTCAGGCCAATTGTTTTTTTATTCGCATTTGCAGGAGACACGTACGGATAATAGCCCTGATCACACAATACATCTCCACCAGGCATTTATTTTCTTCCATGTCGAGATATGCAAACATGACAATCGGAACACCTTTGTTGTTTAAGGGTCACCAACCAGGTATATTCTTCCATACCGAGCCATGCATACCTAACAATCGTTACACCCCTTTATCTGGCGGTGGAAGTTAGAGGTCATAAACAGGTATGAATTGGAGATATCACTACCAGAAGACAATAATATTCTACAGAAGAAATCGGGGTCTGAAAACAGAGAAAAATTATGTAAAAATTATTAAAATTATTCATATGGAAAGTGTTTTAATTTTTGCAAACTTATGTATAATGTTGTTAACTTATTGCGGATCAAGATAGGAATGATGAGAAATGAAATGACCAGAATTAGACTGACCTAAATTGGAATTGTCAGGATAGGGATGATCAAGATGGAAGAGGACAGCTCCGGTGAAGAATGTACGAAAATATTTTGCTTCAATCTTAAAGAGGAAAAGTAATTAACAAAATGAGATGGAATGAAGAACATTTCTTTGTCGTACTAAGAATGCTTGTACAGTAATTTCAGAAAAAAATGAATGACGTAGAATCAATAAGGTGCGACATGGACATACCGATATGGTAACATCCGTCATGGAAATGTTTGTTTCCCCGATTCAGTGAGCACGAAACACGTCGCAAACTCCTTATTGCACAAGGAAATGGAAAACGTAATGAGGAGACCTTGGTGACAACTATAAAATTTTCGAATAATCTTCATCAACCTGTATCTCTCGAATCAATACTATTCCTTCTTTCACGGAACTCGCGATAAAGCGAACAAGCACTTGAATATCGAATCACCATTGACTTTCAAACACTATTGGTTTGGGAAGCAGGGTTGCTATTAATTATACAGATAATTCATATGAAGGAAAATAGAAATTATATATCTTTGTGATAAATTGTCACTGTTAATTTTGTTGAAGCAAAAGGTCGAAAGAAGCGTCTGATTTGGAAGAATATTATTTTCATTTTCAAAAGACAACGCATCATCAATATGTTCCAGAGTGAAATTGTCTTTGTGTGATGTTTTGATGAGCTCTCCGGTGATAGCAGGATAATGTATCAGCTAAAAGAGGTACAAGCTATTACCAATAGTTTGCCGTAAGGTAATATCAACTAGAAATTTAATCATTTGGTCTATACCCAGAGTGGGAAATGGTAGTGTAAAATGGAAAAGTTTTTAGAGGTCCTCTCAAATGTACATTCCATTGATACTGCTCTTTGAGTGAAGAGTATCACAGTAACCTTGATTTTATAGTGTTAAAATGATGGCAAGAAGCCTAGGTAAAGGTTGAATGATCCAGCAATAAAAGGGTTTTTCATGGATCCAGTATAAACGAGGAAGGTAATGCAACAGCTGCAAGTATTTTTTTGAAAACTGAACTGTTGTAATGCAACAGCATAAAGTTTTGCCTTAGTAAGTATTTTTTTGAAAACAGTTGAATAAGCGGGCTTAAGTTGAACATCTTTTTCACGAAGATGTTTTGACTATTTGATTAAGATTTTGTGAAATTGGTTTCCATAACAACAGTGTATAAAAGGATGTAAATTGCAAACTATACAAATGAGAGAGTCACTCTCGTTGCTCGCAATTACCGCAAATCCATGACATTAAAACAGATATAATCGTCGTATGTTAGGTAGCGCTGATGCTTTGTAAAGCTTCCAGAACAAGTTTCCATGGAAACCAGGAAATGGTTGTCGTTTCATCTCGTATCGCGTCGTTTAAGTGTATAGAATGCAAACATTGGTATAACGACAGTGTCATCAAATAAGATCAAGCTTTTCCAAACTAGCTGGAGTAGCAATTATCACAGACATAAAAGATTATTGTAGATTGATCTGAAAGCTGTCGTTTTACTATAGACAGTTATTGGTGTGTATGCAGTGATTGCAATACTCTTAAATAGATAAAAAAAATGTCAAGGTTATATCAATGTTCATTGTTTACTTTTAATTCACTTAACTAGTGGCACGATTCAGAACATGTACATGCACTCGACGTTCTTTTGAAATAGATAGATATATGACAATTTTATTAAGTTACAGGCCTTAGTCGCCATCTATGCTTTAAAATTTGGGCCCTTGGCATCACTGACGAGTCCTAAACGGACGAAATAGCTGTATGGTACAGTTTAATTAATTGTTTCTACAGAATAGTGTCTTAAATTTGTACTGAAAGATGTTTTTCACTTGTTTGACTTTTCTAAAATCCTAGAGTAGCGAAGTCAAGGAAAATCCGTCAGCGGTATGATATAGATCGTTGACGTTATTAATGTCGAATACATTAAAAAAATATATGATTCATACAATTTGGTGCTCGTTATTTAGTGATCAAAACATTTATATGTAAGACGAAACGAAGAAATCAACCGTGACCGACCGTACAACAATAATCATCATTATATGGTAAATAGTATAAATATTATATATTATATAACAAAAAAAAAAAAAACCCAAAAAATGACTGAGCACTAGACGCTAAGAGCTATTGCATCTTTTTATAAGTTTATCTTGTCAAGTGACAACTATCGGTCGATCTTGTCACAGTGATAAGCGAACTCTTGTATTGTATATACTATATTAATATAATATATTATATTATTATTATTATTATATTATATTATATATCTTATGTAGCTAAATAAGAAAATGTGTCATGCAGTGTCGCATACTTTATGTAAACATAGATATTGATAAGGGGAGAAACAGACTAATGGTTTTGTTGACGTCTATATATCTGCTTCTTGGCCTTCAGCATATCGTTGAGAGATCTGTTAATCAATATGTGCATGTCTGTTCCATCGACGCAGATATTTGCTGTGATGTACATGCAGATCAAGACGTCAGTTATTTAAAAACTGTGTCTTTTAATGGTCTAACAATACCTGAGGTTAAGAAAACATTACCGACAACGATGGCGCTAGACATTGTTAGAGGTCCACCAACCAGGAAGTCCATATTTTAGAAAAAATAGACGGAAGTTCAATGATTCATATGCTTAGGCGAGGACTCGCCTTTAAAACTGACCATGGTAACCCCAGTATTATAATGGAGGCTGGATGATACGTTTGGTGTCACTTCGGAAGAAGACACAATTGCACATCTTAAGAGGATCTTCACATTGGCATATACAAAGCTGATAAACACACACAGTTGATAGGCGCTAGAAAGTATCGCCATGTTTACGACATTAGATAAAATTCAGAAAAAAAGAAACAACAAAAAAACCTAAAAATTAGCATGGAAAATCATGAAAAGGTACAAGAGTAAGACCAGGTGGCCCTGAATGGTAAGCGTTTTCTTCTTCGTCAACACGTATCGTCACGTTTTCAACTGAGAACAAGATACACATCAGAACCACCAGGTATACTAATGGGTAGGAAACATGCATAACTTCATATCGCATCATTTCTCAATGAGATCATTATAACGACCATAAAACTTCACCATCATTTTCGTCAAGCTGCTTCAGATTAACAAATCACCATCACATATTCATATACTTTTATGACTTTTTTGTGATGCTAATCATAACGTTAGAAAAATAGATAGAAAATGAGTTTTAAAAAATCGTGCAGAAATGTAATTAAAACGCTATCAAAAGTTTTATGACAGTCAAACTTACTGCATGACGTGTTATTGGGTATAAAATACTCATTGATATCATGTTTTGTGATTTGTCAAATGGATCAACGTACGTTTGGATTTCAAGAAACCGGCAATTATTTTGAAATATTGAGGATAGCAGTCTCATTTTGATGTCCATTAGCTTGCCTGTTGGTTCCGTTGTTGTATACCTTATTCTCGTTTGAGAATGTGACATTACTTACTTGGATTGATCAAGATTTACAAGGTGGGTGTCGTCGGTGAACCAGAAGATGCTTACTCTTTTGAAACACCTGGTCTTTTGTCTCCTGGTACTTTTCCAGAGGTTTTCGTAGTCTTCACTTGTTTTTATCGAATCTGAGTTAAGATTCCTATATTGTTTTTGCGCTTACATCTTTCAACAAACAATCGGAATATACATGGGAACTAACTCTCTTGATTGACTCGTTTTGTTTTCATATGAAGCTGTAAATATAGAAGAGGCAGAGGAGTTCATTAGAATATGTAAGAAAGACTTTAATTTTCACCTTCAAGTATATCAATGATATCTTTATAGTACAATTTGATTTATTTGGTATATATCAAACTGATATACCTTTCAGAACTTTGAATCAGGTTTTTATATGGCAGCCGCTTATACCTAAATATTAACTTACAATGTAACTGAGGTACGGATTTTCTTCTATTGTAGGGCTACTGTATCGAATTTTAAAATTGTATTGAAAGGTGATATTCTCTTATACAATCTTTACTATTGTGAATTGTCCATTTCCAGGCATATTTATTGGTATTTGTTCTAAATATGTACACGAGACCTGATCACTAACTCGACTTGATTTAATCAACCCCCCCTCTCTCTCTCTCTCTCTCTCTCTCTCTCTCTCTCTCTCTCTCTCTCTCTCTCTCTCTCTCTCTCTCTCTCTCTCTCACTCGAAAGCGTAGTGACAGCCTTGGGTTCGGCGCTGATGTACTTGATAATTCACTACGGTAAACAGCAGCGCAACTAAACACTAATGCCAAGTGTTGCCTTGATGCTCCACTGGTAAGCGGCGTCACGCATTTTCCTGGAAATTCCTGAAAACTGCAGACGTTTTCTATAACCGTCTGGTATAGCGTGTCCTCAGCCGTAGAGTTGCGTGTCCATCGTAATAGATTAAGGGTTGTAATTTCACGCCTGACTTGATATGAACAATAAGTCGATTAGCTCAAAAAATGTGGAACATTTTGTTTAAAATCCATGGTAATCAGGTTCATTATAGGCAACAGAGAAAAAATCCCATAAAGATTGTTTAATTGTCGGAAATGAAAAAAAATTGGTTTCTGTAGTCATTGATAAATAATTCTGGGCTTTCACATTTTAATATTTCAGATGCATTCCAGTGCATTAGCTGCGTCACCGCCTAACTAGTTTATTTTGCAATGTTACAGGAATGTTACGTTTTTACAATCACATTTACATCTACTTTCCAACTTTTGGTATTATTGATGAATTCCAAGAAACATTACAACGCACACACCAACCGGTGGTATCGCCATTAACGTTAGCACACCTAATGTTGCTTTTGTTTCTATGGTTTTTATCAAAACAGAGATAATGTTTTACCTGTGGTGAACAGATCCCACGCGGCGGACGTAGGCTGTCAATAATTAATGGTGTTGTGGAAGTAGGCCTTAATTACAAACATCGTAAGCATGGTTAGTCCAGCATGCTCGTCCTACAAAAGGCGTCACTGACGATAATTATCTTCATTTTGGTCAATATAATATTCAATAAAATTGCGGAATGAAGCTATTTCCCCTATCCATACAGACTGGCCATTATGAAGAGATAAATACTTTCCTCGGCAGAGCGGAAAAACAGCCATTTCTCGGCTGGGTACTTCCTAATAACTGGCCTTTACGATTTATCGGTTAGTTGACTTTACATTCGGAATGGATCCTCCTGGGCACTGTCCCAAGACAGAAGCATTAACCCAGTACGAATGCACGATGATTGGTGAGCATGAGATTGGTAATTAGGGTGTTTAGGGCACGTTTTACCCATATATGGCAAATATGGGTCGACATTGGGAAAAGAGCAGATATTGATTCAAATAGCTCTCAGAAACCTATATGTTGGTGAAACCTATGATTCTGTCATTAAATTATTGTCAAATGTTTGAATATGTATCTGATGAATGAAGGACGGTCGTCTGAAAGATAAGATTAACTGTAATTCGTTCCTATTATTCTGTATTTCTGATGAATGATTCCTTTTGCTAGAGAAATGGTAATATATGGCTTATTTAAACTATACCCGCTCCAAACTTGGAACCCGGATGATTGTTGACCAATGGATCATTGGTAGAGCCCGGGTTATTGCCGACTAATTAAACATTCGAAGAGCCCGGGTTATTGCTGACAAAATGACCATTGGTAGAGCCCGGATTATTGCTGACAAAATGACTATTGGTAGAGACCAGATTATTGCTGACAAAATAACTATTGGTAGAGACCGGGTTAATGCTGACCAAATGACCATTGGTAGAGACCAGGTTATTGTTGACAAAATAACTATTGGTAGAGACCGGGTTATTGCTGACCAAATGACCATTGGTAGAGGCCAGGTTATTGCTGACAAAATGACTATTGGTAGAGACCGGGTTATTGCTGACCAAATGACTATTGGTAGAGACCAGGTTATAGCTGACCAAATGACCATTGGTAGAGCCCGGGTTATTGCTGACCAAATGACCATTGGTAGAGACCGGGTTATTGCCGACTAATTGACCATTGGTAGAGCCTTGGTTACTGCTGGCTAACTGACCATTGGTAGAGCCCGGGTTATTTCTGACCAAACGACCATAGGTAGAGCCCGGTTTATTGCCCACAAATTGACCATTCGTAGATCCCATGTTATGTTATCGTTACCGACACATTGACGACCATTGGCCCACAAATTGACCAGAGCCATGTTGTCGCCGACACATTGACCATTGGTAGAGCCTTGGTTACTGCTGGCTAACTGACCAATGGTGTAGCCCGGATTGTAGCTGACCAAATGACCATGTGCAGCAGCTAATCGAGCAATGATCAATCGGGGCTAACTACCCACCTTAGAGGGAGGCTATTGTCATTTTACATTAATTAAACTTCCGTTATTTGTTTATTTTATTATTGTGCTGTTATTTGTACAATTAAGGTTTTTTAAGAGTTGCAGGTATAAATAACCCATGAATTAAACAATAAAATTCTACAAATTTATCAGATCTTCAGACATCAAAACTTCGCTATTGGCGAATACTTTTCAATATTTCATCAAAGAGACTTGTGAGCAGAGTATATTCCTTACTCTTTGGAAAAATCATATAATACAGGAATTACGTCCTTGCATTTCATAACATCAAAACAAGTTAAGATCTAACGGTATTGAATTAGGGCCTAAAGATACTTACAGCAGTGTTGTTGTATTGACGCGTATACCTGTAACTCAAGGCAGGTAATATAATATGTTTGATTATTTAGTGTGTACTGACTTACAGGCATTACGATGTCTTTACATTGAAAAAGAACTTTACACCGACAATAAGGGGTGTTAAATCTGAACATACAAAATAAGGGATGATAAAACTGTACATACACAATAAGGGATGATAAAACTTTACACAATAAGGGATGATAAAACTGTACACACAATAAGGGATGATAAAACTGTACATACACAATAAGGGATGATAAAACTGTACACACAATAAGGGATGATAAAACTGTACACACAATAAGGGATGATAAAACTGTACACACACAATAAGGGATGATAAAACTGTACATGCACAATAAGGGGTGGTAAATCTGTACACACACAATAAGGGATGATAAAACTGTACATACACAATAAGGGATGATAAAACTGTACATACACAATAAGGGGTGGTAAATCGGTACACACACAATAAGGGATGATAAAACTGAACACACACAATAAGGGATTATAAAACTGTACACACACAATAAGGGATGGTAAAACTGTACACACACAATAAGGGATGGTAAAACTGTACACACACAATAAGGGATGATAAAACTGTACACACAATAAGTGATGATAAAACTGTACACACACACAATAAGGGATGATAAAACTGTACACACAATAAGTGATGATAAAACTGTACACACACACAATAAGGGATGATAAAACTGTACACACACAATAAGGGATGATAAAACTGTACACACATAATAAGGGATGATAAAACTGTACACACACAATAAGGGATGATAAAACTGTACATACACAATAAGGGATGATAAAACTGTACATACACAATAAGGGGTGGTAAATCTGTACACACACAATAAGGGATGATAAAACTGTACATACACAATAAGGGATGATAAAACTGTACACACAGAATAAGGGATGATAAAACTGTACATACACAATAAGGGATGATAAAACTGTACACACACAATAAGGGATGATTAAACTGTACACACACAATAAGGGATGATAAAACTGTACACACATAATAAGGGATGATAAAACTGTACACACACAATAAGGGATGATTAAACTGTACACACACAATAAGGGATGATTAAACTGTACACACACAATAAGGGATGATTAAACTGTACAC
The DNA here is from genome assembly GCF_031769215.1 of Ylistrum balloti. NCBI lineage: Eukaryota > Metazoa > Mollusca > Bivalvia > Pectinida > Pectinidae > Ylistrum > Ylistrum balloti. Next base: position 1,030,518 of record NW_026782437.1, read on the forward strand.
ACACAATAAGGGATGATTAAAATGTACACACACAATAAGGGATGATAAAACTGTACACACACAATAAGGGATGATTAAAATGTACATACACAACAAGGGAAAGAAACTCCATCCAACATTACATATCTTTGTAGTTAGATATTCAGCATCGTAGTCAGACATTAAGACCATGTTGGTAAATAATTAAAGTTAAATTTCTCTGCTTGTCTGCGAACCAGTCTACACACAAGCCCTCGGTTTCATAAAAAATCACTTGATCTGAGATAAAAGCTGGATGAAACTCCGTCTTGTTTTTCTTATTGGGCCCTATCTAACATGAACGTCCACGTTACGCCATGTGCCTTAATGAATGTTTTGCATACCTCATATGTACGTCTTAATACTATTTTGTGATAGAAATTTAATATTTGAAGCACGATTTTTAATATTTGTTCCAAAATAAAATGAAAATTATTAGTAGGAAGTAGGATAAAATTGTTTACGCTTCTATAGTCACCCGGGCGATAGAGAAATTAATCAAAAGTCACGTGGCATGTTACAAAATAGGTTGCGTTCTCTGACATCGCCTTTAATAATGTATTGCATGCAAAAGCGCAATCGGAAGACCTCTGGGGTCTCCCGGTCAATGTACTTCGGAAAACTCCTCAAGGTCAAACAGGTCGATAACTCCCCAAGGATGGTCAAAGCGTGCTGACTTTAAGATGTATTGCTATTACTTGTCAATATACTTAGGTCTACCTACTGCTTGTGTGAATTTAACAGTCGTAAACATCACCAGGTAATCAAAAGTTTCAGCTATGATTAAAGGTAATTAATTGAAAGATAGACGAACTCCGAATTAAACTGGAAATATTTTGCAGGTGTTATATCCCATTGTTAAAATTGACAAAAATGTATTTCAACGCGAAAATTGATATGATTACTAATGTATCAATCATGATTTGAAATAATCCTGTTTTTGAGATGTGTTTGATTTAGTGATTTCCGTGCAAATAGAACACTAATGATGTGATTTCGTGTCGGCGCGTCGAGTCCAAGTAGGAACTTAAATAATAAACTACCAAACTATTCATATGTCTTTAAGTGATCTGTGCGAATGCTTTCTGCTACTAATATGAACTTCTATACTTGGAAATTTGGCATTAATTACTATAGTAATTTAAACGTCACGGTTGCCATAGACACATAGATGCTTCGGATTTACCTGAGAATATGACATTGCTAACACAAACACCAAACAAGGCTAAATACAACCTAGTCATATATTGGGGATTAATGGTTTCTCTACAATAATAAATGCTGGGTATACGGTATTTACTATGTGACAATATAAACTTGAATAAAGAAATACAACGCCCCCTAAAAGTCAATCAGCTGTTGCAATTAAGACAATAAGAAATTTCAGTCTACTGTCGGGCTTTCTGTTGTATGCCTTTGTACCGGGATCGTGACGTCAGTATCTTATGATGAATATTTCAGGTAAACTTCTTCACACTGGTCATTTATAATTAACGTTAATGATAGCCATATCTCCAAAGGTAAAGACGTCCTTTCGTGGTCTGACATATTGCGTTCACTCAACTCTACGCCGGTTTCTACCAACAAAGCGATCTCCAAGTACCTTCATGTCTTACAGCTCTGTAGAAAATTAATCACCGGTACAAGTGAAAGAAAGAATGGAGACTTGTCCTCTCATTTGAAATACAATTTTTATGTCGCATTGCGTAAAAATAGAATTAACATGACCTTAAGTGACCATCAGTGACAACCTATACTTAGACACGTGTTTCAGTACCTGTATTTAAGTATAAAGGCTTGCGATGAGGGAAAATATCTTAGATAAAATCTTAATTATTACATACTATAAATATATGTAATAAAAAAAATCAAAAAACAAAAATAAATGAATTGATGTATCTCGGACCTATAGATATCTGTATCCAAATCCGTGGAAAAATAATGCTCTGTTTAAGAATAACAAAAATATCCCGATGTAAACGTGTTTCTCATTGTGTCACTGTTTACAGTTTATAAATCAGTATTATATTGTATGAACCAGTTTTCTGTAATAGTCAGGATAAACCCAATCCTTGTCACAATTCATATATCTGTATAAGCTATGGGTTACGAGATAATATTCAAAACAAACAACTATATCTAGGTATTTTTAACCATTGAAATGCAATATATATATGATATATGTGTATCGCATAGAAATGAATGGATACACAACGAAGGTTCTTCGGGACACTTGTAGTACAAGGCAGATCTTGAAGGTTAAAACATCCTTTAACAGGAGATGGTCATAAAACAGCCCTAAACTGAAATAGACATGGATTGTCTGGTACTGGTAAAAAAATGTAAATACAGAACCTAAGTATAGAGATAAATGTAAAGAAACAGGTATACATAGTCCATTAAGAAAAACAGAATTGTAAACAACTGGGCTGGAATATTAGCAGGAAGAAGACGAGACAATTTGATATTTTATCATGATGTTATCCTCACACTTTCGATTACCTTCCAAGACCGTTTTTATATCAAATGTGACAATTGGGAAATCTGTCGAGAGCCAAATGTTGTCGTGGGGACTCCAACGGGAGCCAATTGTTGTGATGGGGAAATTTGACGGGAGCCAATTGTTGTGGCGGGGAAATCTGACGGGAGCCAATTGTTGTGGCGGGGAAATCTGACGGGAGCCAATTGTTGTGGCGGGGAAATCTGACGGGAGCCAAATTTTGTGGTGGGAAATCTGACGGGAGCCAAATGTTGTGGTGGGGGAAATCTGACGGGAGCCAATTGTTGTGGTGGGGAAATTTGACGGGAGCCAAATGTGGTGGGGAAATCTGACGGGAGCCAAATGTTGTGATGGGAACTCTGACGGGGAACAAATGTGGAGAAGGGAACTCCAACAGAAAACCAAATGTGGTACCTGATACGTAATATCGTTGTCATGAGCAAAGACATTGTCTTCACTGCATGTCCTGTTGTTTTTGGGACTGTAATAAAATTATATGGAAAGTATTCCCGAAATTAATTTCAAACAGCTGTTCTTTCAAATGACAACATGCCAAGTGTTGTTGTAAACACGTAAAGAATAATACAAACGACAGCAGTTTCTTGATTTGTTTTATTTCTTAATCCATCATTCCCAGCGCAACAATTTGTCATATGTAACATATTCCTGGTTTTTATATAACAAGGTTAATTAAATTTAACAAGGTCAATAAAATCTAACAGTCAACAGAATCACATCTGATCTTTGTAAGTACAATAATGATTTGATGCCTGAAGATAGTACACCAAACCCCTGAAATGTGACAATTCTCAAAGTAGCCGTAAATCATAATTTCAAACAAATGAATAACTGAAAATAATGATAAATGATATCCTATATTTCATCATTTACAGCCTTACAGATGAAATTTCTGACGATCGTCTGTGTCACTGGACTTCATGTTGATTGTACTTCATGTGTTATATAAACAGAAGGTCCTGAAACATACAGCATCTGCTATGGCACTAGAAACAAGAACTAAATAAATATGACAGAATAAAACAAATAATTACCTATTTTATGATATGACAATGCACTAATGACTACAACTGGACTATTCCATGATAAAATGTGGGGGTGGAGCTAGCATTATTTTTCAAATCTTTCATTTCCAAGATATGGAAACCTTCCAGATAAAATAGCATATTTTAATCAAACTTTATGTGTTAATAATTATGCTGTATTTTTGGTCTTTGCATGGTCATGGAATTCTTCACAGGAAACTTCTAGTTTACATAAAAACATAAAAAGAAACGACTTTTAATATCTTCTAACTTAAAGCTACAATTGTTCTAAAATTATAGATATGTAAATATCAACTAGTTTTTATATATCAACTAGTTCTAACCCTAAAAATTATCAATGTTAAAACTACTTTACAAATTATATAAAAAAAAATCTAATAATTACATTGCACAAAATTTCAATGCAATTCTGTGCATTTAATGAAGTGAATTACTCTAAAAATTTAAATAAAAATACTATTGTGCTACATAAATGGTATTAATAGTATTTAGAAGGATGCAGTTTTGGTTATGATGTTAGTAATTAACACACTGTAGATACTGTTTTCTTGTATTTTTATCACAACAGAAATTACTATTTACCACTACAATAAAGAGAACTTTTTTCATGTTGTCACATCATGTCCTTCCTGTTGAATCATTTTCCTAGTCGGGATAGGATGAACCCATGGGTATCAAACTTAAAGAGAATTTTTTCCTTCTTACTACTTTAACTTTTAACAACTACTTTACAACACTGTACACTAAATTAAAGTTGTGGACATAGTAAAATGAAATTTTAAACATAAGCATATAATTATTTAAAACACTGTGAATTTATTGATACAGCAAATATTGACAATTTACGATAAACGTTGTCATTTTGAATTGGTTTGAATTTTCACATTTTCGAGAACAAAATAAAATAAAATGAAAAAAAAAAGGATAAATAAACAAAATATGAAAAAAGTAGAATTGAAAATAAAATTTTAAGCGGAAACTATACTTTATTACTTAAATGAACAAGAGGCCCATGCGCATTAACGTTCACCTGGTCTTTGGACAGTTTTAGAACCTGTCCATCAGTCCCAACATTGGGACAGACAGAACAGGACTGATACTTATAAAGTTTTTATTGTTTCTATGTTTGAAGGCTTAATTTTCAATTAAACAATTCAATTGAACAGAACTAATAGCACTCTCTGTTGTTGTAGCTGATTTGACCTCTGTGACTTTGAATGAAGGTCAAGGTAATTCAGTTGAACAAATATGAAAAGCCCTTCATCCCAACATGCTACTGGCCTAATATCATACGCCTGGGCCTTTTGGTATTAAGAAGAAGTCATTTAAAGATTATGCCATAATTGATGCATGTGTCCTTGAAAGTGGGTCAAGGTCATCCATATGAACAACATCGTAAAACTTCATGCCATCATACAACAGGCCCAACTTTGCACCCTGGGCCTTTAGGTTATTGAGAAGAAGTTGTTTAAAGATTTCAACACATTTGGCTCCTGTGACCATGGAAATGGCTCAAGGTCATTCATTTATACAAACTTGGTCTCAAGTGACCTAATAATACATCCCTTTTTGCAAATTTGAATTACCAAAAAAGACTACCTTCACAGTAAAAGTTTACTCTTGCCTGTGATGCATACATGTATATGTATTGTGCTCCTTGTGATCACTAATTTTAAGAATTTATCTAATAAATAAATTCATATTCAAATCGACAACAAAACTCTTTATAACATATAAATATCTTACCAGTATGTATAACAAGTGGTTATCATAAACATATCAAACAATACACCAACAGTACTCACTAAAGTCAGTTAATTTTTCATGACATTCGCACTAGCATATATACAATCTCTTAGGTAAAGCAATACCTTTGACAATTAACAGAAAAAAACAAAAAACTATTATAAATTAACAGCCTTGCCATAGATTGTAGTATAATGGAGAAGACTAGAAGTAGACATTAATTACTTGAACAACAAAAATAAAGATGAAAAAATTATCACAACTGAAGTCCAGTAAGTTAGTGTGGGCTGTAGTACAATAAAGAACCCTCTTTGTACAGAGTGAAAAACAAAAGAATAGTGTTTACTAAAGCTAGGTTTTAAAAGCAGTATACATACGTAATAAAAAATTGAGCAAAGATGATATCGACATTTGATATAATTGTGTACCTCTAAAAGTAAGTGACAAATGATTATGAACAATGTTTACAGACCCCTGAAACAAAATATGAATGATGCACCATTGTTTACTTATCCAGGGTAGTGTTTACATTTTCATTAATTTGAAATTGCAATTATTTATATACAAATTTTTAAACGAATAATATGCAGGTTATACATGACTCTTGCTTATCCATTAAACAGACCTTAGTACTGCAAACATTTCAGTTGATATATTATTACGGTATGTAACCTCCAGAATCAATAAAGACGTCACTGACAACCCACCTTATATGATCACCATAGTAATGAGTAGATAAGAGCTTATTACAGACTTGGGTATCAGTGTATCAGATAGGTAATTACACATTTTTCTCTTAATCAATATTCCAGGAAACTTGAAATATCACATGTGCAGTGCCCTTTGTGGTGACACGAGAAATCTCATGGGGCACCTTCTTAGGTGACTGGAGATACTACATAAGATGCCCTTTGTGGCGACTTTGAGGTTACAGGGGATATCACATGGTGCACCTTTTGAGGTGACTGGAGAAATCACAAGGGCCACCCTTTGAGGTGACTGGAGATATCACATGAGGTGCCCATTGTGGTGAATGTGGAAACTTTGAATATGAAGCACTCTATAATTTCAAAATTGATTGATTTATTCCATTCAAATATTAGATGTTTTAATCTTCAATTTTCAAATTAACCAATCTGAATGATGTTATCAAGTGTGTTATATCAATGAATCAAACAAACCCTCCGAACTTTCATTTACCAGTGACAGTCATCTGAAACAAGGGCCATCAGGGACCAGTTATTCTCCATGAATGGGACAAAATTATATATGGATAATAAAAAGGGGCAATAAGCTGCTATAATTGTTGTGCAGAGCCCTCCTTCTTATTGAGATCTATCTTAATATCAAGTTTCGTGTTAATACCTCTTACAGATTTAGAGTAATACTCCGAAAAAAATTGAAGTATGAAAAAAAACAGAGGGCAATAACTCCTACATCATGCAAAAAAAGTTATGGTTCTTGTGAATTGCACTTTTCCTTGTTGTGATTTATAAACCTATGAAGTTCCATGTGGATGCTTTAATAGTTTTAGTGTAATCCTGTGGACAAAATTTAAGCATGAAAAATAACAAAGGGCAATAACTACTACTTAATGCATAAGAGAATGATGGTTCTTGTGCACTGCACTTCTCCCTGTTGAGATCTATCTACTTATGATGGTTTATGTTGATACCTCTTACAGTTTTTGTGTTATGCTCCAGACAAGGTTATGATGGACGAATGGACGGACAAAGCGGTGACAATATGCTCTCCCTTCAGGGATCATAATATTTGCACATGATAGACAAAATATTCATACTCCTCTATTATGTACCTAAAACTATTGCATTGCACTTGGCTTATGTACCAGTAAGTTGTTGTGTAGTATTTAAGGTTACCCGAGACGTACAACAATAATTCAAATATATAAACAACATGTACAAAAGTTGGATTACTTAGATATGAAACCGATCATTTCAAATAACATTGGAATCAATGTGGAAACAAGTTCATGCAAACTCCAATAAGATACACACTTGTATCAAGATTGTTTGTACCCATACGTAGATGTAGTTCCTTTGTTAAATAAAATAACAGTTATGTTCACAGCCATGTATATCTCTCTAGTCTTCGATACATCTTTTGAGGTCTGTCTTTTTTTCTTCTATCTAAGGCATAAACTATATTTTCTTTTAACTAAAAGTAGTATTACAAAATATAACAACTGTATTAATATCCTATGACTAAATTTTACAGATTAGCTAAATACCATTAATTTGATTTCAGCACTCTGGTTATTTCTCTTACATTTTCAATTCTGAAAATTTTGTCCCATTTTCAGATTTTTTTCATGAACACAAATTGAAAATTACAAGGATGCATAAAAATAGTACTGTCTTACGAGTGAAAATTAAATCTAAGTTAGCAATATGCATACAAAGATGGCAGAATTTAAAGTTCATCAATAGCACTAATCATACAGCTAAACCTGGCACTACTTCAGGTCCTGGAACTGCTCTTGCAAAGTCACGTCCAGAATGGTTTACAATGACAGGACACCAACACACGTACTGAAACCTTCACATTGTAACATTATTATTATGCAGGTATGAAAATCTACCAGTTATCACATCTTATGTTAGTTTTGGAAAGACCAGATATATATTGTAAAGAATCTTTTACCAAAAGCTTACAGTCTAAAGCATTTATTTCACAAGGAAGTCACATAACAGACTAAAAGATTTACCTATCAATTGTATTTTAAAAGTATATTTTATTTTGGGAATTCATTCAAGTCTTAAAAATAGCAAAAACATTGAACTTCTTGAAAATACTAACATTTAATTGCATATTAACCTGTATTTTTGTAATTATGAGTACCAGGGGTATACAGAATTACAGAAAAAGTAATATTTCACAAATTTGATATTTTTTGTCATGAAAACAACAATTATAAAATAACCATCTCATGACTAAATCTTATGCAATAGTAATTAAAGCTAATTAAATCTGAATTGATTGGAAATGGAACATATACATATAATTTATACCTTTTAATAAAATTTGACTAATTAGTCTCTCAACTGACGTAAATCTGGTAAGATGTTGAAAGAACAGATCATGTATTTTTTTAAGAAATGGAAGTTAGACTATCAGGTTTAAGGTGGTATGTTTCTGTATATACATCATAAAGGCATCATTTTAAGATCATTATATCCATATGTACTATTGTAGCAACCCTGTTTAATTTGGTTACTGTAAGCATATAAATTTTAACAGTAATCTTATTTTAGTACTTGCTGAACTGAAACAATTGTGCTAAAATATCATTGTCCTGCCTGCAGTGTTTGTTTATTGTTTGTATAACAATTACTCTGGATGCACTAATTCATCATTGCACTTATTTGCCAAAAAGTGATATTGTGCTAATTTTTTATTGTGCTATATAAAAAAAACAGATTTGGAATACTTTGATTCACTTTATGTGTACGAACAAAACATTTAGCCCATTCAATCAGAATTTGCTTTCTGAATTTGTATCAAATTTGAAAACATCAGTACATAAAAATTTTGAGTCACTGATAGGAGGAAGACAAGACATACATGTGGAATTACTGTGAAATTTTTAAAAGAAAATTATAAACAATTGTAAACATTTCTTCAAATAATGGTTGCTGAAATTAGGTGTAAAAGTTAAGTTTCCTGACTTTTTAAACCTTCTTATTCTGTTGTCTGTTAATTAAAGCTATAGACTAGTGACAATAAAACTGACTTGTCATGGCAGATAACACAATGTCATGTACAGGTGTTTTATCTAATGACAAACGCTTCACTAGTATAGTACAAAATGTTGATCATTGATGAATTTATCACAGATGGCATGAGGACGTTTTCAGATAACTAATTGGCAGTAATTAATTATATATAAACATAAATGAACACATTGTCAAGTCACTGTACATATATTAACACAACTTGATATCAGAAGAAATTATCTTAATATTTAAAACATCATCTAAGGCATACATATACCACATTATGCTGAGTAACAATGATTATGGTAGGCCCAACATATCCAGCAGAATGTTGACTTTAATGTTGAGCCAGGCTGTTTGCTTTTTTCTCAGTCCTGTCACCCAGTGTTTTGGAAGATGAGAGAATCCCTCCTTACAACCCAGGAGAGCTCCAGCCACACAAGCATTGCTATTTGCATCACCGGTTTTCATGATTAGTTTCATCAGGGCTGTTCTGTAATATGTATAAATAACACATGTACATTTTTCTATATCGTGATAAGTCTCAGGTGGTTAAAGTGACCAGTAAGCACAATCAAGTTCATACAATGTAATATTTTGTTCTTACAATATTGACTGTCTAAAAGCAATAAAAAGAAAATACATAAGTGTCTGTATAATTCTTTTTTCATCATGTTAAGTTTTATTCATCCATCATACAACATTAAACCAACAACAGATACAGAAATAGTATGGGCTCCATGTTTTAACAACACTGCAATACATTTTGCCTAATTATTTCTGAATTATGTTTTACATATTTGCAGCAGGGCCGTCCTGCAACATTAAAACATACACTTACATACATAAAATATTTTGGTATTATAATTCGCCCAAAAAGGATAGAGTATTCTAGACCACAACAGTAATTAGTTGAAAATGTCTTCAATTTTTCTCCATTTCAAAACATTTTTTTAAATTGTGAACTAAAAGCATTTTGTAACTATGTACTTCAACATCTTTCATGGAGCTATAAATCTCATGGCTGCTGCAGACCAAGTTACTGTAAATGTGCAGGTCTTAGCAGTATGGGGTTACCTTATTTCAGTGGTTTTTTATCACTAAAAATATTGAGCTAAAATATGACTGCTAAGAGCAGTTTCTTTCAGCTTCTGATACAGTGGTCATTTTGGAAGGAATAAATTCTTGCTGTAATAATTTTCCATAAAGTGATAAATATTGATATAACTTTTATGCATTTTTATTGTGTCAAATGAAGTATGTTTAAAGAATATGTAATGATATCCATCACACTTGGTTTGGATTAAACTGTGAAAAGGCCTCTTGCAACTAAATCAGCAACTGAGCCACTGTTTCTAGTCCCTATACAAATTTAGAATGTACCCTCGGTAGTTTTACGTTTATATTTGCTGACACCTTTTTCTATGACAGAAATGTGCAGGTATTTAAATAAAAGCATGATTGATTTACTTGCACAAATTCCTATTGTTTCAGGAAACCTGAGTATGTAATGAAAACCCATTTGGTCAAGTGTATTGTTATTCATGTTCGAACCCAGGAATAAAAACCCTGGTTGCCTTGGTAAAATGTGTGAACAATTGTGCCAGACAACTACTGCTGGTAGGTGCTGTTCATTAACAGCAGAATGTATCTATGATATAAGTTGTTGAGATTTGTACCCATATTTCATAAAGGTATAATAATTGGTGTTTGTGGTTGTATAAATCATTATCTATCACTATTTGTCCACAACATAATGTGAATTGTAATTAATTGACAGGTAATGTAAGTTTCGTTCAGTTGCTAATGGTAACATGCGATTAGTATGGCCACTGTGTGGTTACATGAAGGTGTAATTGGGATATATGATGTAGGACTGGATGTGTAATTTGTGCTAGTATATACAATATAACAGTTATAAAATATCAACATAGGTGATAGGAGTATTCACAACATAAAACAATTTAAAAAAAGAGGCCCAAGAGGTCTGTATCACTTACATAGCTAATTCAGCTATTAAGTTGTTAAATAAAAGATTTCAAATATGACAAATAATTTCTAAAATAATTCCCCTATTGGTTCCTGGCCTTCAACAGAAGTCCAATTAACCATTCATAAAAATTGCTTCAGACCAAACTTGACAATATCAGTGTAAGGAAGTAGAATTTTTGAGAACTTGATTTTCTCCTATTGGGCCCCATATCTCTGATGTCAGATTGATGGCTAATACTAAATTGTTCCTTTCATATTTCAAGTTTGCTTCAAACCAAATTAGGACAGAATCCTTTAAACCAGGTAAGCAAAAAAATTAGTTTGATTGTTCAACTTTATTTTTGCTGAATGGTTTTGCCCAATTAACAAATAAGGCAAAGGTTGGATAATTTGGCAAATAATTTTGTGACTTTTGCATTGAAGTGTATGCAGTGGTGAGTATTACTTATTTCAGCTTTTTTGTGTAATGAACAAAACTAATTTTTAAATGATAACAGGATTTCGAAAAACTGTCTTTTGATTAATAGGTAGATTACTGTATTATAAGCCACACCGGTATATAAGCCGCAGAGCAAGTTTTTATCTATTTTATTTCATTTTATCCACATATAAGCTGCACCCTTTCTTAAAAAGTGGTAAAATTTACATTTGCCAAAGTCAATTGATATAACAGACAACAGAGGGCAATTATTCATGGTCGTCACTGAAACATTTAATTAAGTTTGCAAATGAATAATACACAGATAATCCTTTATTTTATTGATGTATTTCAAAAAATGTAAAATAGCAAATATCGAACTTGTTTGGCTTGGTTACTTTCACAGATTGTCTACACAGAGATATAGGTCCTGACATTATGTATGGTTGAACAATCTCTCCATCGGTGTCTGTGGTGTTAGATATTAATGAAGGCTCATGCATGCTGACCAAAATATCATAAACAAGCATGGCAGTTATTCTAGAATCTGACCTATAACCCGATGACCTATCAATCCCAGGATGCAAAAGGCTATTGTAAACTTCTCCTATGACTTCAAAGTACCCGTGAATGTCCAGAAGATATAATTGTGTTTCATATTAAAAGACACAATTAATTAAATCCATGAGATTGTTATTCTTATTCCAATCTTCAAATCATCCTAAATTCAATTGCAAATGATGGTTCTAGAAGATCTAACATGTGATGGGCAGGTACTCATAAAAACACTCAGAACAGTACTGGTGACATTACTTGTATGCTACCTGTCTTTATTTTAATCCTATTTTTGTTTTTTTTATAAGCTGCACAGGTATATAAGCTGCATGACTGACTCACAAGGAAAAAAGGTGCACCTTGTAATCCATAAAATACATTATGTCACTGAACTTTTCCTAATGCATTTATCACAGGTCAAGGCAGACCACTCTCTCACTTACCTGAAATCTTTATTGGATCTCAAGCTGACCAGAGCAGCACTTAACGGCATAAATGTGTGTCCCATTTTCTTTTCATCTGTCACCTTTAAGCTGAAAGGAAAACAAAAACCATTTCACCACGTAACCAACAGAAAACACTAAATGCTTACAAGCACTTTTAACATTACCAGTCCTTCTCTGTATAGAAAGTCTTACATTTAAGACAATACTTGCCTGTCTAGCATGTCTTACATTTAAGACATTAACCTTTAAGACATTATTCATCTGTATAGAAGTCTTACACTTAAGACATTACTTACCTGTCCAGATTATCTTTATCACAATATTGGTTGAATTCCTCAATTTGTTCTGGGTCTTTCAGGATCTCCTTCCCTGTCAGTTTGGCTGTAGCTATAATCTCCTCCAGATCTTCAGCGTTAGACAAATCTTTTTTACCCTACACATAAAGTCAAATTAATTGTCAGATGTCTATATTTAGATTGTTTTATGTAACTTATGAAACTGTCTTAATGCAAAATAATATAACCTTAACACTTTATATCTAAATTCTCTCCTGTTCCTTGCCTTCTAGGACAGAATAATTAATGAAAAATCTTAAATTATTTGGGATACATGAAAAGTCTAAGACATTCAAAATATATTTTCAAATAGTGGTGTTCATTCTATTTGTGAAAATGTAGATTTTTCCTCTCTATACAGATTAACCAGTATTACATTAGAAGGATACCTGTAACATGAGGGCCACGAGAACTGAGATCACTACACAAGAGGCTGTGGTGTGTGGGTTAGCATGGGTGGCCCGAGATATCCTTGTGGTGTTATTGACGACCTCCGCCAGGTCAAAGAAGGATGGTATTCCTGTAAATAAGTCATGTAAAAGTTGATTAGCATGTATATTGTGGTGTCAGTTGATCAGTATGTATATTGTGGTGTCAGTTGATGTATATTGTGGTATAAGTTGAATCAATGTAACTGGTACATTGCAATATCTCAGTACAGACAAAAATCCTCTGTTAGAGTATTGGTGTTTCCCTGAAGACCTAAACAAAAGTGAAAGAGAACCAATTGCAGGAACTTCTTATAAAACAATAATCTGATTAGATTTCTTATACAATTTAAGTATTTGACAATTTACTTGAACTGAATATCGCCATAAATCAAGTAACTATTTCTTGAAATGAATGTTGCTATAAGATGACATCTTGTATATCTCAGGAATAGTTTACAATGTCTCAAATGATAATAATAGCACTTCTGAGCAAATTCTTTTATCTGTTAACTAAGTAGTCCAATGTATTAACTATGACGCATCAGTCGTGGTTCTTGTTACTGTAAGATTATATATTTTTGTGGGGCTCCATTTTCAGGGATTTGTTTTAGAATTTACTATTTTCTGGACACTTTACTTTATGAATAGCTAAATAAATCTTGTTGATAAACTTATTTCAACAATTAACATATGAATTTGTGGATTCAGAAATCGATAGAAATAAATCCTCCACGAAAATAAAAGATTTTACATTTGTAAGAAATATTTGAATCTTCACAATCTGTGATCTTACATATGGCAGTTAAGTAAAATGTGTTCGTGACCTAACTTATATACAACCTGTTCTATTCAAAATTTTAAATTCAAACTTTTAACATCATCTTGCTAGTAAAAGAGTCCCATATGATAAATTAGTATGTGTTTCATTCTGTTCTTTATTGCTTATTTGTAATATTCTGGGATAATACTTTATCTTGTAAACAACAACTTTGTTAATTCTGGAATACACTAATTTGTGCTTGAAATCAGTAACATAGTACTAACCTAAAACTGCAGTCCTGACTATAGCCCCGTTGTCTGCTCCTGATCCCTCACATCCACCACATGAGAAAGAGGCCAGACTGTCGCTGCGGACATACAACTTCTGATCCAGTCCACCAATGTTGTTGGTGGTGCTGTCACTGTTTCCTATGAACACATCACTATTGGTAGTTGGGGAGCTGGGTAGGCTCCCATTCTGTGTAGGTGGGTGACACTGTGTGCGGTAAACATCCTCAGACACACTGTGTGGTTTGTCTGTATATTCCTTAGAAGATGTGACCTGTAAATTAATGTTAATCAGAATTTGAAACAAAACTTTGTTAAATGTTTCATTTTGCAAATATTTTATTGAATGAAATACATGTATATTCAAAAGTATTACTATCATTACATCACAAAGAATACAAATCCTACCATGGTTCCATCTGGACTTAATAGCAATAAAGAAGATGGTCAAGTATATGTTTGATCAAAATGGTGATCTTGAAAATGACCTGAAACAACCTTGAAACTCAAACTTGTCTGTGATATTGTGGTCCATTATAAGACTGTTAAGTTTGATTTGGGGAAACCCCTCCAAAAATGCAGCCACCAGACTAGCAGTGACCTTACAAGCCTGAATTTCCAACTTGTCCCAGATATCATCGTCTTTTGTGATGTTTGATCAAAATCCCCCAAGAAAAGAAGCTGAGTGATGAAATAGAAAGTGACCTTCATTTTGACCTTAAAGGACTGAAACTCAACTTGTTTAGATGTCATGGTCTTTTTCTAAGCGTGTAAAGTTCAGTCAAAACTCCTCAAAATCTAAACCATTGAAACCCCGACAAGGTTTTCATAAAAAAGTGACAGTGACCTTTGTCCTTGACCCTACAAATCTGACACTGTGACCTTGTATAAAATGTGATGAAAGTCCCATAAATAATGAAGCCCCTAAAGAATTGACAACAGTTTGCTAAATATAGTAACAGTAACCTTGACCCTTGAACATCAAAATTCAATATCATCAGAAGTATAATGATCCTTATATTTTTATCAATGTGTTAAGATTGATGACGAGGATAAGTATTACCAACATACATGATATATGTTACCCAGTACATACTGGACAATAGCTATATCCCCTCCTCAACATCTGTAGTGAAGAATACTTATCATGTCAAAGAAATAAGGAAAAAGACAGAGACTTATGCAAGCTCTCTCCTTAAGTCTTTAAATTTTTCTTTTACATGTACAAAATGTCTGTCCCAAAGCTTTTAAATCTTGCAAACAAATATTGAAAGGAAAAATACTTTTGAATATAATCAATCAAACATTACCTCTATACAAATAAAAAAATGACCAGAAACAATTTAATCTTCAAATCAGTTTTGTGACTTTGGAGATTCATCAGTCAAGGGGAACTCAATTGATTGTGTCTAATCATAGAAAAGGTGACTCTGAAATATTCATAACTTATGCTAAACAAATTAAATGTAGTTATCGAAATTTCTCTGATTTTAAATATTCCTTACTGACAAGCATGTATGATTTTAAATATTCCTTACTGACAAGCATGTATGATTTTAGAGTTTGTATTGCATCTGTTGTTCTTACTTTACCTGTTTGATTGTAGGACTGAGAATGATTCCCTCAGTATCACCAAGTTCTGGGAAACCTTTCTGACACCAGAAAGAGAGACGCTTTGCAAAGTCTAACTCATCCACGACTCCTCCCCAGGAAATCACTGAGTCCAAAGCCAACACCTTGATATAATAGAATAACATCCTTATCTAAATTATACCATAAATATAGGAGCTTCAGCAAGTTTTCATTTCATATTGGGATTTTATGAAACAAGTTTTATGATAAGAAGTTTTTATATTTCCAAGCCCTTAGAGAGCAAAACTTTTCATTTCCATATGAGTTTCATAAAATTTCATATGAAAGAAAACAAATCAAAATTTTTTTTAAATGTAATTCAGAAAAGTCACATTTTATAAGGCTTTGAAATCAAACTGTTGATGACAAAATCAAAATGTTTTCATTTCATGATTTAACAATATTGTCCATATTATAACATCATAATCGATTTCTAACTGGTGTAGCCAATGAAAAACACTCCAGGTTACATGACACTATTGACATATACACAAAAATATTTCATGCAGGAATTCACATAATAATTTTGGGATAAAACTAAGTCTGGTCATCAAATAATGGTTGGTTGAATTGTTTACATTTAACTTCGAGTTGTAAATATATGCCAAAATATAATATACAGATAAGCAAATTATTGTTGATCTCAGAGAACTATACACTAATCTAAAAGTAAGTTTTCAATCAGCACAAAGGGACATAAATCTGAAGTAAATGTTGTTTGTGATATTTTCTCTCACATGAAAATTTTGCAAAGTTGTTAAGTATTCATCTTGATTTGTATGTCAAAAGATTCTTATTGACCTGCCATATACCATTACTGTACATATATATAAGCAATCAAATAGTTATGACATCTTGTCATTGCAAACTAGCATGAGATTGAACAAAGATAAAATCAAGTTTGTCAGAGCATAACTTTGATAAGGGGACATAACTCCATAGGTCCATAACCACAGCATTTTTTTTTTGATATTTTCAAACTAAGAGGACATCAATCAAGTGAAACTAAATCCCTAACATCTATTCCTTGATTATATTTCAGGAAAGAAAAATCCAGAACTACACATTTTTAGGTCTGTCTGTATGTTGCTCATATGTCATGGCACAAATGTAAATTAGTTCTGTGCAACTTAACTAATTTCAATAGGATTACATCGAAACCCCATGGTGATCTAAATCCCCATAGAACAGTATTTCTTAGATTTAAGTAAAACATGTTTTATCTTAACATAACAAAATCCTTGGAAAATAACTCTTAGCAATAAACAAGAACATCCAGTACGTGTAACATTCTTCAAGGGACATAATTCCATTTTCACTATTAGGCAATACCAAAAGTTCATAAATAATTAATTTACCTTTAAATTTCTTTGGACAAAAAGAAAAAGCCTGTTAGAGTTTATTTTATTCATCATTTACTGTGTAAAAAGTAATTGCATTAGGCATATTTTCTACTATTTAAGACTGAGAGTGTTAATAGAATTACTTAACTTCTTAAGTCTTAGATGGACCTCATCATCAAAGTTGATAAAGTGGACCAAGCAATAGAACTAAAGTAAGAAGTCATTCAAGAACAAGACAACTCAGAGCTTACAAACAGATCAAAGTTGGATGTCCAGTCTCCAGGTCTCCAGCGGACACGATGACTGTCCACAACAATGTCAGAGTACTGAATTTCTGTACTGTTGTAGTGGAATGCGGCTTCGTCTACAGACATACCCCTGGTAGCAAGTCCTACTGCATCTCCTATTGCAGCACCATATATCAATCCTGTGTAGCATATTGAAAGACAATTAACGGTCTGTTACATCAAAATATAGACTTTCAGTAGCATCAACATTTTTACTCTTTTAACATTATCTCCAAAATAAATTTGTCTGACATAAAAATGTGAACCAAAAATTTCCCCAAAAAGATAATGCACTAGTTAGAATATTTTCAACCCAACAAACTGACATTTCTCTCAAAAATACACCTACCAATAATCTTATCCCTCAGTATGTCTGCATCAAGATCACTGGCCCCAAGGGGAGGTAAAAGTGGACTTTTAATTCTACTTGGTGTGTTAGTAGTGTGGGTTTGAGTCTGGATATACTGTACATGAGCAGAGTGAGGATTTGGCACAGAGCTTGGCAGCTGATTCCCTCGAACACGCAAGAATTCATTCAGGTTACTGCTGGGTAGGCGATCAGTATAAGGATGAAGAGTAAAATACTTCTGTTTTAAAAACTTAATTGTAACCTCTGATCCTTCATCACAAATGCATTGTGAAGGTTCATTTAACCTGTTTCCCTGAGCTAATAAAAGAGTCAAAGTTTTACAATTTCCAAGAGACACTGGTAAAATTCTGAGTTTGTTATTAGCAACATTTAATTTTGACAACGATTCCATTTTCCCTATACCATCTGGAAGTTCTTTGAGCAAGTTGTGTGATAAATCTATTTTCTCCAGCTTCACATGATGAACAAAAGACTGTGGTAATGAGTGTAACTTGTTGTGTTTTAACAGCAGTGTTTTTAAGTGGAAGAGAAGTCCAAAACTGTCAGGTAGAGTTTCTATTTGGTTATGGCTAAGATCCAGGAAGTACAGATGAGGCAATCGAAGAGGGAGTTCTGGAGGCAGTTCAGTTATTGCATTAAAAGACACGTTCATCCGTTCATACAGACAAATGGAATCCCTTATACTCCAAGGTATCTCTGTGAGACATGCTTCATGACAATCTCCATCCAAATGCTGCAAGGACAAAAATGTTAAAGTTCATTAAAATTTAAGATATCATTTCAAAGAATAGTACCTTTAAATTTTATGCCAATTTGAAATACCATGCAAACAGCCAGTGTAAACTTGCTTTAAACATCGACTTGGATATTCATTTTACCACTGAACTTGAATTCACATCAACTTAATGCAAACCAACCATTATCACTTTGGAAAGTAATTCTACGATCTAATTTCCTTTCAAAGTATCTACACACCAATAGCAATTAATATTTGATGTTGAACTTTATTTATCCACTGTCTACACATCGATAAATATTTAAACGTAGATCTCAAGTATGCATTTTAGATCTGAAAATTTTGTGAAAATGATGAAATGTTTTATAATTGTGATACATGTTTTCATAATACTAAAAGAAATCCATCATAAATACTCAATTTATTGTGTTACAATATGATACATATGTGCATCATTTCTTTTCTGATGAGTGTTTTGAAACTAAACAAAGATACTTATGTAAAATCAATTACTAATGATGAATTGTTTCATTTCAAACAAACCTTCCAATACTGCTTGTAGGTGATTCTCCGGCTCAAGTTGAGCTCTTTACGTTCATCATCACGGACAGGAGCAAAATCATGTGATTCTATGGCACCCATGATGTAAGATGTGTAAACTTTCTATCTTGAGGACAGAACAAGGACTTTGAATTCCATTATTATGGTGTTTCCTAGCCTGTTAGAATAGAAATATCTTTGATTAAATGGTACTGTAATTATTATTTAAGTTTACATGTATCCTATATAGTGGACCACAATGAAGTACCAGTCAACCTGTACAGGTATCAAGATTCCATTACATTTTGGGCTACTAAATTTTGAAGTCATCCAGATGAAATAAATCTCAGTGTGACAAAACTCTACTGTATTGATAAAAGTTGAAGAATATGTATAAGTTGCATACATGTACATTTTTATGAAAATTCCACAGGTCAGGATACAAAAGATTCTTTAAAGTGTGTAAGACAGACTACATTGTAATATCAATGGGTGATGAGATAGACTTTCTAAAGCTGTCAGTCACATGTTGGTGATATAAACTCTCAAAGTTTTTTCTGAACCTAGCAGCAATGTAACAAAAGTCATTAGTACAGTATATCAAAGTTTACACTATCGATCACCAAGGAACTTTGGCTGTCTAAATTAGAATGCACTTTGCTGGTTGAGCTACACATTTATACAGAAAATCTTTTTGAAGTCAATCATCTGTAAAAAGTCGTTAGAATTTTACCAGCTACTGTGACCTCTGATACATGTATTAGTAGCTGGTTTGGAAAAGGGCAAAAGACAGCAATGACATACACACATATCTACTCCATGAAAGAATTGGCAAGTATGTGTATGCTAGCTGGGATGGCAAAGATGAGACATAGGAATATGCACCTTAACACTGTGTACCAAACGGTGTAAAATCAAATGGCCATTTCAAGAGATCATTTTACGTAACCATTATGTATCGCATGCTCACCATATCACTATCTAGTACCTCTTTGTAATCAAGTCAGAACATTTCTTTTTCCCATGGACAACATCTGATTCGAATCATCTCACCTTAGCCATTTAAACTAACAAACTGAAGACTTTCAAATCAGCTGTATCAAAACTGTCTCAATTTCTCTTTAAAATCTTTTGTAAAAACCTCTGAATAACATAATCTTTTACCTGTTGAATGTGATTATTAAATTATTATAATGTGCTTAATGTATTGGGTATTGTTTTTATGGTCGCTTTTGTGTAAGCAGTTGAAATGGTTGGGTCAGTTGAACCTGCAAGAAAAATGCCAGGTACAGATTGGGACCAAGAATGGACAGCGAAATATTTGGCACATGCAGATTGAGGGGTCCAGCCATACTGGTCTGAAACTAACTCGCTCAATATCATTAGTTTTCAGATTTTCAGCATAAATTAGAGTTGGTGTACTCTCATATTTCCAGAAGAATTATGCTATTAAGTTTGAAAGAAATGAATACTGTCTTGATTTTAGTGAATTTTTTTATGTCTAACAGGAAATTTCGAAACTACATTTTGAGCTCAATACAAATATCATGTCCAACACCGGTACTTGTGTGTTCGCGGAAAGTGGAGTAATTACAGACCTCCTGAACCGTTTAATCCAGATAATGCTGAATATACTTAGTTTACAGAACTTCTGCATAGAGTAGGGTCGGTGTACTCACATATTTCCAGTAGCATTGTGCTATTAAGTTTGAGTGAAATAGATGGTATCTTAATTTTATATAATTGTTTTATGCTTGACCGAAAATTTCGAAACTGAGCATTTCGACCTTTACCAGGTCCAACATCCAGTACATGTGCGTTCGCGTATAGTGGAATAATTCCACACCACCTGAACCGTTTCAACTGTGTTATGCGTTCACGTACGTTTTGAACACAAGTATTTTTTTGTTCATCATATACGATACATACGAACGCGTATAAAGAACTATTTTATCAGTCATCTAAATTGCAAGACCTGACTTGTGCACAGATAACGTTAATATCAAGTTGTTCAGACAAGCTCACACGAGCAACATGTTCTTTTTCACTTTTGTACTGGAGAAAATCAACTCATTGCACGGATATTGATATCAGTTAACGAGTCACATGTTATTGCAACAAAAAGCCATTCAGTTAACATATGTCACCTACTACATTTCGCTCTATCATAACATCTGTCCAAATATTGATAAAACCATGTTGACAATCTGACAGCTTCCACGAGTGCACACGTGATATACGTCATCATATTATGTGTACACAACCGGAAGTATGATTTTAGTTCATTACGATAGCAGACAGCTTCCTCACCTAGAATGTGTGCATAATTACATGGTATTATGAATTGAAATGTGATTTTAGAAAGCGGAGGAAAAGCGTAAGTATGCATCATGACCATAGGATGTAATTAACTATCACTGATGTTAAAATAATATAGGAAACAGGTTAATATGCACTCTTTCACAAATGCCGGTCAACTGAGTCGGCGAGCCAGTGCCACCACTGACCTCTGAATGCCGGTAAGCTGAAAATCAATACATCCTAGCATGTCATTCATGTATTATATATGTTTTATTATTGTGTTTAAAGGGTGCATATTGAAAAGATGGGGAGATAATATTAGTATCTTTCTTTCTTCTATTGTTGTTCTAATTATGTATTTTGTTTTTGAAAATCAATACGTGGACATTGGATTAAGTCACTGTCTGCAGAGTAAAGTTTTCATGTATTAATAAACTCCTACTTTATCTACAAAAGCAATTGGTTCAATTGATTATATCCTCAGTTTTGCCTTAAGTTCACTTAGTTAAACTAAACTTAATTAAAACACACCCACAGAATTAAAGCATGACCTGCACTTTGGTGTTTCTCTCAGCCAATCGGAGGAGATATCGACAGAGCTTTTTACTGAACACATATGTAATGTGAAAAATAGTCTTTTCTTTTTCTAATTTAAGAAAAACTTCATGATGAGTATCTTCAGAGTGGAAGTTTTGGCCGCCATGGTGACGATACTCCATCTGGCTATATGTCCTTATACCAAGGTGGAGGAGAGCTTCAACATTCAAGCTATGCATGACATACTGTACCATGGCCTGGACATCAAATCTGTGAGTTAAAAATTTAATTATAACAACATACAGGTCATGCTTCTCTGCTATCTTAAAGGTTGATACATAATAAATACATGCTGGTGTGATAGCTTGTAAAGGACTAAGTGCTGGTTAACATTATCTTTTTATAACCATAAATTGCCATCAGATTCTCTCATTGCCTGAAATGCAAGTTGTTTCTTTCTTTTTGTTATTTATCTTACCTGTATCAAGGAAATGCATGAAATAAATCTTCAAAGGAGCAATGCATGGAAATTTTCGATGATGATTCTGAAAATCCCTCATTGTTCTGAAAAAAAATAGAATATCAGCAAATGTTACATACAGGCCTCTTGGACCTCCTATCAACTCCTGCCATTGAATTTGATTAGGAATATTTCGTAGTAGTTTGTTTGTATGTATGTTTAGCAGAATTTGATCAACTTTCAAGGTTATAGGGTTAAGGTTACTGCTACAATTTTGAGAAAATTTGTGCCATTTTCCTGGTGGCTTCATTCCCTGAGGGATTTTGATCAAATATGACACACTTTTAAATGACTATAATCTCTTGGATAAGTTCAAGTTTCAATTATACTTACAGAGAACTATAATATCCCATATGAGTTGGAGTTTCAGGGTTGTGACGTTGAAGTCAAAGTCACCTTTACTAGATTTAGAAAATCCTTGTTAGAAATCTAATGACTTCATTCCCTTGTGTAGTTTTATCAAACTTAGAGTGTATGAAGGATTATAATATCTTCATCAAGCTTCAGGATTGTAGAACCTAAGTCACAGAACTAATTTTACAGAATTCTTACAATTGTCCTGGTAGCTTCATTCACTGAGGAATTTTTTTATCGAAAATCATATATCACACATTTATAAGGGACTATTATCTCAGATATGTTGGAGATCACCATTATACTTTGAGAAAAACCTTGATAGCACTTATTTCCTGGGAGGGAGTTTGATCAGATTTTAGAATCATATCAAAAAAAGAACCATGATATCAAATATGAGTTTAAGTTTCATGGTTGTAGGGTTTAGGTCAAGACTCAAGGTCACCATTACTATTTTTAAATAAGTCTTGTTATTGAAGGATTTTGATCAAACATCATACACTTTGCCACCTTTTAAACTGCATGTTAGTTGAGGTGGAACGGTGAGGAAATATATATCATTTCTGATACTATGGTACAATAATACAGGTAACATTCTAGCTTTATCATAGTATGTTGTAGTCTTATATTTGTATAATATATCAATGATTCCTTAATATATCTTTAAAGGATTGTAAATACATGATTTTCTTAACTAATCATTGTTTCTGATAGCTGTTCTAAAACTTCTTTTGGAACTTCTTTTTCAGTATGACCACTTGGTGTTTCCTGGAGTAGTGCCAAGAACTTTCCTGGGACCAATTGTAGTGTCTGCTACAGTGGCACCTTTAGTCTATATCACTAAGTTACTGCAGATCAGCAAATTCTTCACGCAATTTATTGGTAATGAATGAATTTGATAATTTGAGTTTTTTTTTTTAGTTTGAATATCGAAAATAAGAACAAAAAAATAATAGAATCAAAATTAAAAAAAAACAAAAAACAAACAAACAAATAGCATCTATTCTAGAAGGGCAAGGCTGGGAATCATCAATTTCAATATTACTGAATGAATAACAAGGTATCACATTTTACCATGTTAAAGGGCATTGATCATCTTTCAAAGTCACACAGGAATAAAAAGGAAAGGTTTTAAAATCTATTACATTATGATTTTTGGAACATCAGTTTAAGTCTTACCAACAATTTGTAGTACATTCATTCCAGATAGCTGCTTTTGGAATTATTTTTGCAGTGAGGAGCTGCTTAGGAGCAATAGTGTTACTGGGTGTCAGTAGTTTTGCTGATGGTGTACATAAAAGATTTGGCAGCAGTGTAAAGAATTGGCTGTACTTGACCATGGTGACTCAATTCCACTTTATGTTCTACATAACTAGACCACTGCCCAATGTGTTTGCTCTGTCTCTAGGTGAGTAGAATTTAACAACGATTAGAAGATCATATAATTGAACACTTAAAAATGTGTTTTAACCATGACACAAATATAAACTATAAGGTACTGGGCAGCTAGTTATTGTCAAGGGAAACTTTTGGTGTTGTGTGCAGCACCTTAATTACAACCATATTTATCCCATTTAAGCCCACATCTGGTATGAAGTCTGCCCATGTATGTTAAATGTTTTATTCGCTGCTCTCAGAAATTACAAACATTGTGTTAGAATCTTGTAAAAACCCCATTCTCAGAATTTAACTAGGTATTGACTCTCTGGTCTTATTTGGAGATAAACATGGTATCTACTTCTGGTTTAGTGATACAAGGAATAGCAAACAAAACAAGAAAAGGAAAGAGAAAAAAAATTATGTTGATATGGAAAATGAGTAATGTTTAAACATAGGATTTCAATTTAGGAAGTGATCATAACTACTGATACCATAGGCCTCCATTTTAGATGTAGCAGATACATGCACAAGAATAGATTTTTTTTTACACCACAGATGAATGAGAAATGAAATCTTTGTGTAATTCAGAATTATTTGAATTTTACAGTACTGATGGCTTTAGGAGCTTGGCTTAAACAACAACATGGCCGATTCATCTGGTACTCTGCCGCTGCCATTTTGATATTCCGTGCTGAACTTGCAATGTACCTCGGCTTAGTTTTACTGATGGAGCTGGTAGCAGGAAGAATGTCCCTCTTCACACTGTTTAAACATGCTATCCCTGCAGGGGTCCTTAGTGTAGGTAAGTTGATTTTATTTTTAAATTAGCTTAATGAAAAAATGTGGATTTACCCAATAAGCAGATTTTCTCAACAAAAGGTAAGAATTTCTTCAATTCAGAAACTGTACTTCTGTATCAGCTTAATATATTACAACAATGAACCTCACACATACTGTTTTCCTTGTTTACCTAAAAATGGACTTAAGAGTGCATTTGAAATAATTTCAAGAAAAAATGAGAAATATGTTCAGAAATATGTTTTTAAAGAACTGCAGGGAAGAAATATGTAACTCCAATGAATATTAGCAATATTTTGAAACATTTTTAAAGTATAAATTAAAAAAAAGGTATGTTCACAAGTTCTAGAAGATATGCAAACCAGAATCTGTCAAAAATCTACCTGCTTTATATAGTTATATGGTATGGCTGTTTTGACTTTGAAGCTTTTTTGGGTCACCTGAAGTGACCTTTTGTGATCCCTTTTGTCTGGCATTGTGTGTTGTAAACTTTTAACATTTCAGCTTCTCCTGGAAAACTCCTGAACTGATTTCAATGAAATTTAAAAAAAAAACTTGACTAAAGGCCCCAACCCCCAAGGGCCTGAGGGGTGGGGCCAAAAGGGTCAAATTGATGGAAACTTCAAAAATCTTCTTTTCAAATCCCAGGTATAATAGAATCAAGTATTCTTCATGAATGGGAAGGCCTTCAGATGCTAGATGATTTACCAAAATTGTAAATTTCATGACACAAGGGTCTCACATTTCCCCTGGGCGCAGGGGGTAAAGTTTATTATAATTTATCCAAAAACTAAAAATACACTTTTGAATATTATTTGTTTATTTTCTATTGAAAATAGTTCAAACCTGGTTAGAATTATTAGTTTAAGCTGACAGGTTAATGAGATGCACATTTTGACATTAGCTGACCCCCAAGGACTGTTTGGCAGAGTCAAAAATGGGTCAAATAGACTGAAATTCAAAGATATTCTACCGTTCCTGGATGGAAAATTTTAGATAAGAAAATTCAAATCTTTTAATTCATCTTGGTTAGAAGCCTAAGCATGGGACAGCAGTTGCATTTTGTGTAAAATATAGTTAAAATTATATTACTTTTTTTTTTAACAAAATCATTTCTATGACATGTTACAAGAACCATTGTGACTCAGGTGACCATTAAAACCCTTGTACCTCTTGTTTATTGTAGGTTTAACAGTTCTGGTGGACTCATTTTTCTGGCAGAGGTGGTTATGGCCAGAAGGGGAAGTACTTTGGTACAACGTCATACTCAACAAGAGTTCTAACTGGGGTGTATCCTTACACTGATGTAGCTGTACTAGTAGTAGAGACTACATTCGCAGACTTACTGAAGTCATATTGCAATAGCATATGTCATACGAAAACAGATTAATCTTGTCTTTTTGAGTTGTATAACAGTGTAAGTCATCTGACAGAAACATCAGTTGGGTAGTATTTTGGTATTTTCTTAAGAAAATTTAGCTATGTTTTATTATCTTCAATTACATACATCTGCCTTCAGATATAACAAATTTTTCCATTGGTATGTTTAATTTCTATAGTCTTACAACTAGGCCATTTTTGTTGATCGATCTGACAAGTCAAACCAGGGTTGTTTGTAAGGAAATAAGAGCAGACCTACTGATCTTGTTTTGCTCTCTGAAAAGCTTTGACTTTTTTGGCTTATATGTATAGTTGCAGGTCTGTCCTGATTTATGCCTGAAATGTTACATGTAAAGTGCTAATGAACAAGTTTGTCTGCATAAATGAAAAAGTACCAGATAATATGAACTATATGATAACAGGTAACTTGACTCTCCTTGACCTACCGTCAGACAGAGCCGTTCCTGTGGTATTTTTATTCAGCCCTACCGCGGGCTTTGGCCTTCAGCATATTCCTGGTCCCCTTGGGACTGTATTTCACTCCTCGGCTGCGGCCATTGATACTTCCCGCAGCAGGATTTGTACTGCTTTATTCCATTTTACCACATAAGGAGTTGCGTTTCATCATTTATGTTTTCCCAGTTTTCAATGTAGCTGTGGCGACAGCTTTGTCACGTCTGTAAGTATGTTTCATCTGTTATAAAATTTGGACAGTTTTCTCTGGCTGTGCATTCCAAAAGCAGAGGAGACTATGTGTCATGATCATTAAGGTTGATACCATTGAAAAGTCTGGAAAAATTATTAGATTCTGTTCAATAAGTGTAAACCTTTAAACTTTAATTGTTATGACCTTGCTGACAAAATTACCATATGCTATGCATGAGAAGCATTTGGAATATTTAAGACAAAGTTTTTGAATTTGATGAACAATAATGACTGCTAAATTTTTCAAATAATTTTGAAGAGTTTGAAAAAATAGGACATCAGCAGTGATTGATCTGATAAACAACTCCTTCTTTAAGTGACCCCTGGGAGATGTGACTCCCTGTATAACCTGACTGCTGCATGTCTGATCTGGCCACTTAGTATTTTGACCCTCTGGCTAATATGACCCCAGAACATTCTGATACTCCAATCTCTTCCTTGAGTAAACTGACATTGTGTTTGTTCCAATACAATGTTAAATTCTTGTTCATCATGAAAACATCAAATATGTATTGGATGACACCCTACCTAATTGTTTCCATAAATCTATTCTTTAACAGCAGTTGTGTTTTTCTTTGAAGTTTGTATTTTCATGTCAATCAGAGCAATATTGTTTGGTAGCTTTGTATACTGTGCAAGTAATTAATTGATATTTTTCTGCCAAGGTGGATGAATAGTTCCAAATCTACAATTCAAAAGCTGATAGCTTTTGGAGCAATCCTTCACCTACTGGCTAATGTAGCATCAACTGCAGCTTTCCTATACATTTCTCGACACAACTACCCTGGGGGTGTGGCTATGAGATACTTCCATCAAATCACTCCATTCTACAACAGTAAGTAATGATTCAGAAGTGAATCTTTATACCTAAGTAAATAACATATATTTTAGTTTGATTTGAATGTTGTTATCAGTCAAGATTAAGCAGTCAATGCCACATTCAATCCTTTGGTTAAAAAGGAAATTTAGTTTATATTGATATGGATTACATTGTATAGTAACATACTTTCTATGTTTGATTAGTGTAGGTGATCATTTCATCAATTTGAAGTGTCAAAGGTCACACTAGAATACTTTTAGGGGTAGGTGGTAAGCATGTCTTTGATCTATTGGTCAAAGACCATTGCTCCTGTACTATGACTAAATTTTAAAAATTTCATGAATTTCAAGTCTGTGTGCTTTTGTCTTGAATAAGTAGAGATATCTCAGCAATAAGAAAAATATATCTGTCATGTATTATTACATAAAGTTTGACACCAGAAGAGCATCAGTTCTGACAGGGATTCAACTTTTATATTTTTTCTGTGCAGAGGAGCATATTCACATTGATGTGGCCACAGCTCAAACAGGTGTGACCAGATTCACTCAGCTCAACAACAACTGGATGTAAGTATTGGTGGTGTTGATCGAAACCAACTGTATTGATCACATAATAAGACCAGGGGACCTACTCTTTGATAGATAGGAAATGGGTTACAACAGGATAATAATTTAACAACTACTGGCATTAATTATCTTCTGAAACTGTAATACTTAAGGGTAGAGTTACATGTATTACCAGGCATTATCACCTCAATTCTGATAAGAGAAAGTAAGTGGAGTTATGCTTCTTTATTTCGGTTCATGAAAGCTTTCATTTGAAATCAATTCCAACAGCTACTGGCTCTAGATATTCTTTTTACCCATTGAATGATTTAGGGACTCTGCAACTGCACTTTTGATTACTAATTTAATTTTAATTTGAAATTTCATGTGTCATAACTAATTTTGTGTTGTATAAAACAGTGGTCTGTTTAATATCAAATAAATTCAGTGGTTAATATTCAGGGTAAGCACTCCTGACAGGAAAGAGACGCATTTGTCTTTGTTGTAATTGAATTGTAACTCACTCCAATATAAAAGTATTTTAAAGGCTACAAACTTCATTTTTTACAAACTTTGTCTTAAGACACTTCTTATTTCTTTCAGTTACAATAAAACAGAAAAGTTGTTGCCTGGAGGTCCTGAGATGATGTCATACACACACCTGTTTGTTGGTGCTAGTAGTGTAAATGATGAGGCTCTTCGTCCATACAAAAAGACACACAGTGTAGAGCTGGAGATACATGGATTTGACAGTGTCAGTCTAGACAAAAAATCTTCAGCACCAGTCAGTTTAAAAATGTCACCAAAGATTTACATTTTGAAAAAGAAATTGAAATAATTTTTTTTTGTTATACAGAATACTGATATTTTTCTCAAACTCCAAAACTTGCCTGCTGATGGCTAGAGGGCCATAATAGCAGACAAAATCTGAAAACAATATAATTTTTCCACATTTGAATGGATATCATCAAGTTGGTTTCTGATATTTCATTAGAAAATTATAAAGCAACAAAATTTATTTATAGCAAATTGTTTATAAATAGACATTTGCATCACAATTCTAAAAAATGTTCAGGTGAATTTATCAGATCTAACAAATCATTTTAAAATTATACTAATGAAGTAACACCACTGTCAGTATATCCTGCAATTAATGAAGCCACTCATCAAGATCAGTACTTTTATACAGATAACAAATCTCTCATTCCAAACCTAACTATAATATACAAATGTTAACTTAATGGACGGTAAAATACACTATCACCATATACAACATAAATAGACAGTAACAAAAGTACAAATACATGAATGATATAAATTAGAGTTTCAAATGATATGCACAATGTTTATATGGTAGTGTCAGGAGTCTTCTCCTGCCACACACACACAAAAGAAAGCAATGAAATAACAGGATAAAGACATTAAATACAAACAATGTGCTTCCTAATGGTATCCATATCACAGCTTTGTTCACAATTTCCAGGTGTACTATCAATTACAAAACAAATACTTTCAATTACTCAGTACATCTGTTCTGACAGATAGTACATACTAATTCATAACTGTGAATGTGATTAGATGTGCATTGTAATCTTGCCTATGAGATTGTGATAGCTGTACACAAACATATTTACAGTGTGATGAGTATCCTGGTAAGAAAATTTCAAGATCAAATTTACACACATTGCAAAGTTTCAATATTTGCCCATGCATGTATACTGTGCATGTAGTATTTGTTGAGAGTTAAAAATATGAATATTGTTTGACAAAATCTGTAAGGTGGTTGACATAATTAAACAGGACGGTTTAAACGAATCTCAATTGACACAATAACAAATGATAGCACTATCAATAATCACCTTATGAGTCTTGACGTAAGGATAGTTTCAGATCCTTTTTTCTCTTTGATGTAAACAAACCCTATACTTTATTGTGTATACCACTGATATCCACATAACATATGTTACAGTAACATACAAATTAGTGTAACCATACTAGGAAGGATATCTTAATTGGAATTGGAAAATATTGCAGAGAATTACCTCTTTAAGTCTGCAGTTGACAGCAAAGTTCTGATGTCTACCAAGCTATTTGATTATAAATTCTTTACAGGAGTGCATTTGAATTCATTTGTTTTACTTCTACTGTTTTCATTTAAGATATTTATGGTCTTGTTTGAAAGGCATTTTCATACAAATATTGTATACAACTCTGTACATATTGATAAAATGTAAAAAATAAACTTCTAATATAAAATTTTTTAACTCCTTGGACGGATGAGAAAAAAAGGAATGTGCACAAGTCATGCTTGAATGTCAGCGAGGCAAACCAAACATGTTGGATTTCATTCATGATATAAAGTTCCAAGATAGAAATCTTTGACAGAGTACTGAAACAAGTTAGTTTTCCTCAGTTCCTCTTAACAGTACAGGCAACTTCCTAGCTTTTAGTTCTGGAACCCACATTATTGTTTATGACTCGTCATAGAACAGATACCCTAAGTTTTTTCCGTGTATAACCAGGAATGCAGTCTTTGAAAGCTCCAGGATGAAGTAGATAGTATCAGAACACACTCAGTCTTCCATAGTTCCTCGGCAGAACGGACAACTTCCTTTCTGCAGGTATTGGAGCTCGAAGTCATCGGTGTGGAAAAGCTGTGTAAATGAATTAGGCATTGGTTTAGGGTAAGAACTTGGAACCACTTAAAATGCAGAGATAGAACTACAGTGTGTTACCCTCCTTAAGAATATCAAAACCAATGCCTTACAATACAAATAAAGTATAACGACTCATGGTATTACTGTAAATATGAGCAGTGCTTTTAATAATTTGATACAAGTTTAATCAATATACAAGTATATAATAATACAGTGCCTACTTATGAATTATAAACTTCTCAAAGCAGTCATGTAGCCTTATGTATACATGTTTCATTTCAGTAATATCAAATAATTTCTGTGAATAGTCTTTCAACCGATTTCATGGAGTTAGCATAACTACCTGTAACAGGCATGCATACTGACTGTATAATCATGTCTTACTCAAATGATAATTTGTTTACAAATAAAAACAATTTTGTATATGAAGTGTTTACATGTGATTTGTACATGTCATTTGACTGTTGTGAATCTGACAAAGACTCACCTTCTGACAGGTATGACATTGGGTGATAGTAACGTCTGGCAGTAGAGATCGGAAAAACTGGTATCTAAGAGGTTTGGGCCACTTCAAGATATACACTTCTGACCTCGACATAGATTGTAGGACTGACTTGGTCACTACCACTGGAGTAAAATCTGTTCCTCCTTGCTGTAATACAAACACAATGATATAATGCCTGAACATCACAGGTATATGTTTTATTACATATTTTGTCTTCTCAGATAGAAGAGCTTTTCATCTTTGTTCTATGTGTTGTGAATATCAGGACAAATTGATGGAGATAGAAAATTTGGTAATCTCCAATATAGTGAGATCAGTAGCTAAAGTGAAAGGATTACTAACTTCAAATTCGAGAAAAAGAGCTTACCTATGGATCTAGATGTGAAACTCACCTCAAATGTCATAAGTTTGGCAGTGAATGGATCATCATCCTCTTCCTCTGGAGGGTCATCTCCAAGTCGAAGGGTTTGTGAAGCTAGACATTGATAAAGGACTTAAATGTGCTTTTATGAATATTCATTGATAATATTTCGCTAACGAATATTCCCAATAGAATTTACAATATTTAGATTATATTTTCACCAAGAAATAATAAAAGCTTAATCAAAGCATACTTTTGAAATCCCTTACATGGCATACCTTCATTTCACTTACTAGGTAGCATCCCAAGCCCTGGAGGCTGTCACCTCCATTTTAACCTTCATAGCACCACCCCTGACCTAAAGACTGCCACACCGTCCTTTTACCTACAAGGTACCATCCTTTGCCACAAAGGATGCCATACCTCTACATTATCTACAGAGTACCTACTTCTGACCCAAATCTTTTATACACCATTCTGTCTGCTTTGATGATTTATGTTTGAGACCAATGAGACAAAATCCTAACAGTTGTTCTGGAGTAGCAGGGTTTCACAGAAAATGTGATGACAGTCAGTTAATGTGATGCTATGGCACAAGTTCACTCATTCTAAATAACTGATAAAGAGATAGGTCTGTCTAATCTTCCACTAGCTGAAGGATACGTCCCATTCTACTTTCCCTCCAGTTCTTCTCCTCCTTCTTTTGTTTGGGTATAGAAAGGTCAAGGACGAGCACTGCTTCCTCGTCAGTAAGTCCATCTTCTAGTACAAATTCCACAAGTGGCAGCACCTCTGTAATCAAATATCAAGGTCAACACGGGTAATAAAAACAAATCTAAAAAATCTTTGACTAGAAACTGGTATCTTTATAAAGAAGTGAAATATTGGAAGGTAACTGCCACAATTCAACACTTTCCTTGTTAAATATTAATGATAATTTAAATAGAAAATTAATGCCCTACTTCCAGCAATTAGTATCAATCTTCAGCATATTTCTATAAACAGTACCAGAGACCTTGACCATTGAAACTCTGGAATATGACCTCACCTAAAGTTTTTTTGTAGCAATTCTGAATTCTGACCAAACAATTTTCTATTTAATTTATAGCTATTAATATAAAAATTGCCAAAAAAATATTTTTTTAAAATAAAGGAATCTTTCATAGGCAATGATCAGAAGATCATTGCAAAAACAAAATAAAAGACAGTTTAAAAGTAATGGTTTACAAATGGTTGAGATAAATGAGATCACTTACCAAATGACACAAAGGAATGTATGAAAGGCTGCCGACAATTAATGCAGCAGTTGCCATTGTTATTGAGAAGAGGGTTGGTGGTGGAACATCTGTAGCACATTGGCAGCAGGTCCTGTCGGATTAATCATCAAGTCATTACCAAGACATACAACCTATTTCTGATAACTAAGACAGATAGAACAATGGCAGCAGATCCTGTAAGAATATTTACCAATTTATCACCAAAACATACCAGATCATTCTTATAATTAAGACAGACAGAACATTTGCAGCTAGTCTTGTCGGAATATACACCATATCATTACCAAAACATGAGTTCCTAACTATTATAAACTACTTCTGAACAATTTGAAGATTGAAAATCTCCAAATCTGTTTTTTAGATTTTGGACACTCTACTGCTCAAATAATGGGAAATTCCCACTCACTGAGATTAGTAAGAACTGTACTCTTAGCTTCTACACTACTCCCTCTTTCACAAGTACAGAAACAGGAGTAATCCCTTTTGAAGTTTAATAAAAGCTGTTATTAAACATGGAAATTCTCCGAAATATACTTTTAAATTTAATTGTAAAAATGCCAACTTACATCTCCATCATGAAATGGCTTGGATCTGATCATGATACTGCCCAGATCAACAGTTTCTAGGAAGCGAGAGGGAACACGTAACGACTGCAGTTTCTCATAGGCATAACGGGCCAATTTGTAAGCTCCAAGGTTCTTGCTCTGCTTGGCTAGGGCATAGAGAGTACCACTTAAAACTGTCAAGGCTCATATTGTCTCATTCTGATGCCATGAAAAATACCTAGTTTGAATCACTAACAGACTTATTACGAATGAAACAATAAGCTTTTAGTGTATATGAAGTGTTATAATTGAATAAAAAAGAAGAAATCAATTCAAGTACATTACATACAGTTCTGAAAGTAGGATTTTAATTGATATTTTTGTATATAAATATGTCAAAATGAAGATCAACATGACAATTCATATTCACTTGCTTCTTTAAACATTTATATCAACAATGTTTTATTCTGTGAAAATTCTAAATGGACAGATTACAACATCACAATACACCAACATAGCAACATGAAATCTAAGTACAAATAATCTGGTGAATTAAAATATTTCAGCAAAATATTTTACATGTATTATAACCATAAAGAATGCTATGTCAGAAGATCATTGAACCTGCTGTGTCTATTGACAGTGTAATGTTCAACGTTAGATATATAATGTTAAAGTGTGCAATGATTAAAGGATACACTTTGGAGATGCCATGAGGAGCATTGGTCTGCATCATGTGGAGCAGGTAGCGTGAGATGTTGAATAATGCCTCCGGGAGATGGGAGGTAAAGGGCTCATCCTACAACGGAAAACACAGATATGAATGACCAGGTCACCATAGTAAAGTAACTTAGGAACAATACAAACACTTATATCATTATGGAATCAAATCTTAAAGTAGAATATGTACCAATAAAAGTTTAGTACTGTATCATAAAGTTTGACTGACTTCAAAAAGTCAGCAACTAGTTTACATGAAAATTAAAGTGGTATAAACTCACTGTACCATTTAATAGACAGGTAAACAACTCACTGTATATCTCTGTATAGAATGGTAGGCATAATACATGTCAGCTTTACGTTGGTAGTCATGAAACTTATTCAACATCTCCTCTTTCTTCTCAGGATCATCAATTACTAGAAAAAAGAATTCAAACATCTCTGATGTCAACATATCACAAAGTTATATGTAATTATTATACAGACAGATCATTTACTTGACAGAGTCGCAAACATATAACTGTCCAATATCTAGTCCTTGACCTTCATCTATGGTGAAGAGGAGCATTAAAGGGCCCTAAGGAAAAACACTTTATCATGGATTGTTTTATATAGTTATCACATAGTATGTATTAAGACAATGTTCCATGTTAAGCTAAACTTTTTAAACATTATTTTTACTATTATAATATCAGATCCAAACCTTGATACAGCGCTGATGAGTCTGACCATAAAGATAGACTTCAGTAAACGGTGATCAGTATGAATGTATAGAATAGCTATAACTCAATGGTGACTGTGTATTCCAATACATTTATTGCACCACATTCCTAGTGATATTCTATAAATAAAGCACTCGAATTATTTATATACAGTCTCCTAGTATATTCTATAAACAAAGCATTGCAGGCAATACAAATATCCCGGCACTCTAAAATTTGCACAAAGCACTAAGTGTATGTAGAGTGATTTCCCCTGTTTTATGTGCCTGTCTGTTCTTGAAAATTGTATGATAAATGTCTAAAATCATTACCATATAGCATAAATGAGAATGTTGAAACTGAGAAAAATTGTATGGTCAAAGTGTGTATAATGTAGAAGATGATGTTTATGAACACCTGTGTGAATTATTGTGACAAATGGACAAGAAAGGCAGTCTGTATAGCATTAATATATAACAATTCTGTCAATTTCTATTGATAGTAACGGTAACCCAGTTTTTGACCAATTTATGATCACATGGAAACTCATAGTAGAGGGATATATAAAGAAGAACATTATGTACATACAATATATGTATTCTTGGCAACATTTGTCGTGGGTATAATTAAGCATTCTATGCATTATACCACACTCCCATGTATTTTATTAAGGTGAAATTTTGACAGGTTCACTTTCTACAAGACTACATGACAGATATAAGGATAGAGGCAAACCACAGCAACCACACACCCAAATGATAAAATCTTCATGGATACACACAAGTTTAAAACCAATTTCATTGTCTGTCCATCACCATGTTCTAACCAAATTTTCAACAAATAATGGTTAGTGAATAATTCAAGAATATTTCAAATGGGCATTAAAATTCGTAGGTAGAATTACCGGTGAGCTTAATGTGAAATGTTTGGTGATAAACACTTTTTACTAATGTAATTTATTTTACACTGAACATTTGATATTTTGTATATATATATAACCACTAATTTAACATGTTAACAAAATTTAATCAGAAAATACCATACAAATTCAACAAATACAATCATTAATTAACAAAAATCAATAAAACTGTGATCAGAATAGCAATTGTTTGTAAATCAAAGAAGTGACAGTAAAACGTCAAGCTGTTAAAGAACTCATCTTACCTTCATCGTCTGAATAAGGAAATATTTGATATATAAAAGTACTGATAACATACTGAATTACAACAAATATCTATATTATGCTAGTCCCTTGCTGTGTCACAGTTTAACATTGAGATCACAACTAAAAATGTACACAGTTACTGTTATGAAATACAGATAACGGTCAGATTACAGAGAAAAAAATGTGTATTAAGCCAGAATATTCACATTTGTATTGCACAATAAAGTCTCATACTAATTTGGAAACCAAGTGTTTGCATTTATCTACAGTATGCATGACCTTTAGGCTTGTATAAGTACATTGTCTTGTCATTACTTTTACTCAGTGTAAACATTTTGATGATTGCTTGCATCCATAAATGGTATAAAAGTGGTGTTAACATTTCAAGAACAAACTCTGATTATATCAACATGATATGTAAGTATTTTTAGGAAGAGGTCAAGAGGCATCAACAGGGTTTCCATATCACAACCAAAGCCATAAGAATTGTGCTATCATAACAAGAAAACCTAAGAAGTGCTCGATACTGCTTGTATCTATGGAATGATTAAGAAGACACGGTGGTTCTAAATCATGTTAATCTGTTATTCCTTAAGGAGATATTTACAAAATAAATTGCTCAACTATCCACCTACCTTTGGCTATATCTAAACACTGCATGGACAGCTTCCAGAAGTAGTAGCCAGCATCATTGAAGCGACTCTCCAGAACAGCATTGTGTGTTAACTGTTCCAGTACCTTAACAGCTTCTGTCTGAAGCCCTGCTTTGTGGAATGCTGATAAAGCAAAGAAATAAAGTTCCATTTTTCTTCTGAATTATTGATAGACAAAATAAAACACCAATAAATAATATAGAACATTATCATTTTGATACAGATATTAACATTTATAGCTTTCCCCATCAAAGCTTGTAAAAAAAAGTGCAAATAAATTATGAGAGGGTTACAGAATTAATAAACAGGCACCTTGCTCGCATAACAATAAGAGTAAACATTTACTTTATTTTCTATAAAGTAGATAGCTATATTCTTTGTTACCTTGTTGAGCCTCCTCAAACTTATCATTCTCAGCCAGCCACTGAGCATAAGGCACATACACTTCTTCCTTGTATTCTGAATGTTTCTCCACCAGTGTGAATGCCTGTCAACCAAACACATTTTTGTATTACCAATACAGTGACACAAACAAGACATGACAAATAACAACCAAACAGTTTTACTCAACATGTAGAACACAGATTTCCAATTAACTTCTTGAAATCTTCCAGATAGGCAAAATCATTGGCAAAATTTTGTCCTAGCTGTAAGTGTTTTGATGACTGATAACACATTTTCAACTGATGGCTTATTGCTAAACAAGTAAATAGAAAGTTTTAAAACAATGTCTTTTCAGCTCAAATGGCCTTAATATATCTCTAATATCATATACAACGCCAGTAGTCCAGACACTGTCTACCCAGTGAAAACAATCAATCCTATATTTTGTACTAGTTATATTTGGACTTCTTCCAAACAGTCAAGTGTCAAATGTAACATCATAATTTGATAACAGGTAAAAACGTCTTTTTCAATACCAGCATGAGGTAATCATTAAGCAAACAAAATTTATAATTCAAACATTATGTACCTCAAAAATCTCTTACCGAAAATAGCATTGCTTTTACAAGATTTACATGCTGAGTACTTGTATTTCAGAGATTTAAGCTTTTGTTTTACAACAAATGTGAAACGAGTTATTTTGATTTATATATATTTCTCTTGTTGGCCTGGAAGGAAGTGCAAGGGGTCTTATTTTGTGAGAAAAATCAGGTTCCAGAGAAAACCTACATGGCTGGGAAGATGATCCAATACTGTTTCATGTCTATTCAGGGAAATGAACCCTGGATGTCTAGGAGACAGGCGAATGTGTTACAGAGATAAGGTTTTTGAAGCAAAGTCTCTTTCTTTTATCATTAACATGTCATTAGAATGGTTGACTGACAACTGTGAATCTAGTCCCACAACAAGATGAAATCTGAAGGTCTGTACTCACATCGTCCCAGTGTTTAGCTTCCACATGGAGACTGATGAGGGACTTGACGTCACCCATTTTGCTGTACACCTCAGCAGCATATGGGTACTGCTCCATCTTGGCTAGGTGTGCTGCAGCTCGGGACAATGCTTCACGGTCAGCTTTGTCAAGTTTACGGGCAACATCAATCATCCTGTAATATATTCAATGTTTCTGACTTACCAAGTTATAGTTTTTGAGAAATGGTGCTAAATACATATTGATTTCTATTCATGCCTTTTACAAGTAGTCTTCCAAGTTAAGAGACAAAAATATTCCAAGCTATCTAAAGATAAACATTTTAAAAACATACAGATAATAAAACATTTAAATCAAATTTGCGCGCTTCTCAATATATAACGAAATATATATATAA
Organism: Ylistrum balloti; assembly: GCF_031769215.1. Classification (NCBI taxonomy): domain Eukaryota; kingdom Metazoa; phylum Mollusca; class Bivalvia; order Pectinida; family Pectinidae; genus Ylistrum; species Ylistrum balloti. Next base: position 1,069,411 of record NW_026782437.1, read on the forward strand.
TTTTAAAGTAAAGTTATTGGAAATCCTCGTATCAACTTTCCTCCTAATAAGGATGTGTCAGTACTTACATGTCCGCCCATCCATGGTCACCGATGATGTCTATAGCCTTACAGAACTCTCCAGCAGATATATACATCTCCGCAGCAGCCTTGGGTTCATTACTACTCTTAGCCCAGTCAGCCTGTTTGGTGATCAGCATCTTCTTGTCCAGTGGATCCCCAGAACCAATGTACTCCTGGTCACATAAAATTCAACGTTAATTATCGAGAACAGATTTAAGAAAGAAATGCAAAATAAATTTTAAGAATAGTATTTTCAAAACAATCCGGGGACGGTATACACCCAAACACTGAGGTAGGTGTATAATATACATGGTAACATACCTTAGCGTACTCAAACATCCTCAGGTCAGTATACATGTTCATGGCCTTGTGTTCGTGATTAGCTTTCTTGTAGAGTTTAGCACCCTCGTGGAACTTGCCCTGGTAACCATATACATCTCCCAAGAACACCATGGTGTCTTGTTCTCCACGCTTCTTCCTTTCCTGGAAAATTAATTGTATCAATTATTTGTAATAGTCAATATCATATTTGCTTAACCATATATCAATCTGTAAAGAATTTTTAATCTTGTATAAAATCTATGATATGTCACCTGAATTGTGCTTTTTAGATTCCATGGTTCTGAATCAATCCTGTAACAACAGGGTTTACCTCTATATTATGAATGAGTTCTAAGTAGCGCAGGTCCCTGATGCGGATGAACGCCTTCTTAGCTGTATCAAAGTCCAGTCCCTCCAAAGCCTCGTGGGCAAGCACCTCCCAATCACCATCAGTCACTCCTAAGCAGGCAACTTTGTATGCATCCCTACATCACAAAAAAAAATCCATTACCTCAAGAAATCAAATTAAGTCAATTCTCTATTGTTTTATCATCAGTCAATGTAGACATATTATCATCTCTTATGCATGATGTATCTTTACTGGGCTTGAGAAAAAACTGAATTTCAATATTCTGAAATCATTTTTCGTTTTTCAACAAATTCAATATTGAATCTACAAGGTTTGAAATGAAGTTATGAAATGAGCTGAGCAAGGATATTTCATGAACATATCTTAATCAAAATTTCCCATTCAGGCAAGAAATAACCTAGGTTTATATGTATTTTTAACTCAATTTCAAATCACAACAGTTATGATGGTTACATTACCCAACAACAAAAGCTTGGTACATACTTGAAGAACTTTTTCTCCAGATACTGGTACATAGAGGCAGACTGTGGTACATCTACTGAAGACATAGAGTACACATGGAGACAGAAAATCTTTGATCCACTGAATCCTACCACAAAGCCCTGAAACAAATAAGTTTTGTATATCAGATCAGGTTTCTCTAGAAAAATTCTTTACAGTTACAGTGTGATGATAACAATACATGTCACTTTTCAGTAAAATCTCTGTAATATAAACTGTGATGCTTTGTACAAGATTGTCTACAGTTAAGACTTACCTGTAGCTTCTGTTGATGGACAGGGAAGTTGCTGGCTTTGATATTGAGGAGACCATTGCCAGAGAAACACAACATGTCCTCGTAGTGAGTGTTCCATGCCACACTATTGGCATTGGGCTCCTATAACAGGGGAGACAACAAGAAATAAATTTTGGAAACTAATATCATCTGATGTTCCATTATCTCAGTTCTGCATATCTGTCGATTCATTTTCCTTCGTCTGTAATTATCATTTGTTTTAGAAGCTGCTTTTGTATTACCTCGGCAGGTGTGTTAAAATATATATCTGGACAAATATGTTAAGCTTTAGTACCTGGACAGGTGGGTTTTGAGATATATTACCACAACAGGTATGTTAAGAGATAAATTATCAATACAGGTATGTTAAGAGATATACCACGTCAGATAATTGAGATCTATTATCTGGACAGGTGGGTTTTGTTTACCTGGAATAGGAGCTCCTTAGTGTTTATGTCATACACCAGACAAGTGCTGTGTTCATCCACTACGGCCAGTTTGGTACGAGAGGCTGACACATCCAAACAACGCACAGATGTTGCCTGTTTCAGCAGCATGATGGGAAATGGATTGTCCACAAATATCTTCATAATCTGTTGATGTGAGAATGGTTTGTAAAGTCAGTCAGGTTGACATGGCCATAATTTCATTTAACAATATGTATGCTTATGTCTGTACAAATATACAGAAGAAATGATAAGCCATAAATGTAATATCATCACATTTTATTTAATCTCTGAATATAATTACTTTGTGTACTGAAATAATGCAAAATATAACTTAATTCAATAACAAAGTAACCACTAGCTTTGTCTAGCTATCAGCCCACAGTTAGAATGAAGCATGATCAATGCACATGTACCAGGTACTTATGAGGAATATTTCTGTTTTGAAACAATACTATAGGCTTAAGTGACAAGTATTATCCTAACAACAAATAACTAATCATACAAATAAAAAAATAGTTTCACTTTTGTCAAATTTTACACCCTGGTTTTCAATATACAGGATGTGATCTATTTACTGGGCCTTGAACTTAAGAAATCAGGAAATATTGCAAAGAAATCTTTGTTAACAGTAACAGAGCAACCCTTTGTTCCCATAACTGAAGTGGTAGTGTGATTTTACGTGTTCAGAAAATGTTTTTACTTTTCAGCAAGTTTTGAATCACCATATCTTATCTTAAATCAAAGAACATATTTCAGATTTAGGTCCGTCCAACTGAATTGTTACTTTAATGTTCAATCAGTCTGTGCTTACAAACAAATATCAGTGTAATTAAAATCATTTTCATTTGTTCCTTGTTACATGAAAATCCCAATAGCATTACCAATATAGTGACTTTTATTGCTAGCAAATCTTCCGTTATAAACCAATCAAATTGTCTCTCTATCGGATGTTTCAGGAAATTATGTTAGGTGCAACAATTCAAGATGTTTTCAATCATAGAAATATGATCTTTTCAGGAAACATTTCATTGAAATCAAGTAACCATCAGTATCATTGAAATAAAATCTACATGATACATTACATATTCAATTAAATGTTTCCAAGCATGCATACTTTGTTTTTTATTGATGTCAATGTCATCATCTTGACTTCATTAGCATTTTTTATCATTAATTTTTCTTTCGAAAGCTTTAAAATTCTACTATTCATGACACAGCAGTATGTTTTTAATTGGCTGTAAAATATTTAGTGAAAGGTCACCAGAAAGGTGATTCCAACAGAGCTTGTTGTCAGATCGTCATGTTACAAGGTATATATATATATATAGTAGGAAGTGAAATGTGCGATCAGGTTGCACCAAAATAGAGTTTTGCTAACAGCATTTCACATGTCGAAAGGAGATACCAATCTTAAGATCACAGCAATTCAAGTGACGATTAGTCTTGTTAAAGAACTTCTAATTGAATATATATATTCATAACAAACGGAGAATCATCCTGTAGAACAAGATGCTGGTTAATGATTTTAATAATTTAAGTTATTTTCCATGAAAAACAGAATGCCTTTATAGAAATACTACACTTACATTATCTTCTTATAAAAGCCATTGAGGATGAGAAATGCCAGTGAGAAGGAGACAGCACTTCAGTGAGTGTAGGCCAGAGTGTGACCAGGCCTTATACACCAGTGTTGGTGGAGTGGTGAAAACTCAATAAATTAGAATAAGTGAAAATTTTGTGACACTTAATGTGATGAAAATTAACAGGGATTATTTTTTCAAATGAAAGTAAATTTGAAAAGACAACTCCTAATGAAGATTGACCTAATTATCTACAGATAAGCTGTTGAAGTGTAATAACTTCCCTCCTGTTTTTCTACCTTCCAGTCAAACTTTACATTTGTAAGACTTTCTTAACATTCTCTTTGTCACTTTGATACAAGTCTCACTCTCATTACAATTTGAAGACATCTTATTATATAATGAAATTATCCAAAATGGTCGCAGTCATTATGGCTTAATAAGGTATTGTTACTAATTGAATTTTCATACTGCCAATCAACACTGGCTGAACAATCTGGCCTGGTCCCTGTCCATATCAGTCCTACATTTACCTGTCCATTTTGTAAACCAACAAGTAGTCCCTCTTTACCTTGCGGCATTAGGCCCGCTTCACAACTAACCTGTCCATTCTTGAGACCAACAAGGAGCCCCTCACGACCTGGGGGACCACCTATCACCTTGATGTACCTAATGAGAGATTCCATCACCCACTCCTTCTCTTTGATACCCTGAAAGGAGAAGCTCTGGAGACGCTTGTCCTAAAAACACAAGAAAGGAAACATTAACGCAATTATATGAAATATAAATAAAATTCATTTCATTACTTATAACATTATAAAGTGATTTCTTTACAGCTGCTGATGATGATGAAATCTCAATAAGTCAATATGATTAATAACAGGTCACAAATTAATGCTTTGTTTGCTCGTTGTATCGCCCCATCAATGGCCAAGATAATTTTGATGTTGAGTATCCTTGTAGTAGCTGTATGCTTTGCTACTATACTGAACACCTGCATATGTACAACCATAATAACACAGACCGTTTGAGAAACACAAAACTGCACAAATTTTGGATCTTCACCTAAGGTTTTGTAAGTCAACAACCTACTGACTACCACCATTGTGACCCTCACTAAATTAATTCACTGCCACATCAAATTCACTACACTATAATTTTATAATTGAAAAATGTATCTAGTGGATAAATGTGTACAATACCTGACACAGAATGATGTTTTGTGAGCAAACAACCAATAAATTACAGTCAAACTTTCTGTTTATCTTCTCTTTGACTTTATAATGCATGTCGGCAGCATCGTCCGAGTATAATTCATAAACTACAATCTTGTCTGGCAGCTGAACCTGAAATCAAATACAAATACTTTCAAGACAAACCAGTGACTGGTGAATTTACCCTCAGGATGACATTATTGTAGTATACAGTAAATACATATATATAGCCTCACATGTGATAATTAAGTCATGTGGTATGACTTATTGTGAAATAATTAAATCCAAAAGAAATGAAACAGCATATATAGAGCCTTGACATGTACATCTTGACAACAACACACCATTTTTTAGTAGTATTTGACAGAAATATTGCTTTGAAATGATTAAAAAAGATCCAATATTCTTGTTTGCAAGTAATGTGTCTATATTCAGAATACTTAAGCTAATTTGTGTCTATATATAGAACACTTACAGCTATCAAATCTGTGTCTATATATAGATCACTTACAGCTATTAAATCTGTCTATAAATACAAATATTGAAGTAGAACAGTTACTTAATTATATGCGTCCATATATAGAACACTTACAGCTAATCTGTGTCTATATATAGAGAATACTTACAGCTAATCTGTGTCTGTATATAGAGAATACTTACAGCTAATCTGTGTCTGTATATAGATAATACTTACAGCTAATCTGTGTCTGTATATAGCAATCTTTTTCACAAGGTCTCTACACTTGATTCTCACTGGAAATAGAGATAAATGTCAGTTGATCATCAGTAAATTGATAAACACCATGTATTAGTAACTCCAGCAATAGTGCCAAGAGGAGTATTGAATCCATACCTCATAACATAGGATAATCCTAAGGTAGGCAATAATGAATATATTGCTACTGAGAACAGATAAAAGAAGGATAAATAACAAGTTTTGCTCTTTACTCAGATCAATTCAACCCTGAAATCATCCATGTTTTTAAAGCTTCAAAATTTTCAGAATGACAGCATGCTAGAAATCATGAAAAAAACTAACCTAGTTTCACACATCAGACACTTCAAAAAATGAGTAGTCACTGTGATGTTATAAAAGCTGTTATACAGTGTTCCTCTTTAACATTAACAGTCAAGATGACTTTAAAGCCAAAGAATTTGCGAGGGGAAAAAATACACAATTTTCAATTAATGTTCTTTCCTTTTTTCCCCATTGCATTGTATGCTTTAATGTAATGAAATACCATATATGGTGATTTTTCAGTGGATGGCTAGCTGAATGGCCATTCATTTAATACTAAACATAACTGGTTGTCATAACAATGTAATGCCAACAAGAACAAGGTTTCAAACATCAACTAAAAGAACAAAACATAAACCAATGTTGAACAATGGAACTTGAACCTATATCTGGGTCAGCTGGAGGGGTAAATGCCCCTATTCTCTGTTTCATTTCTCTAGCTGCAGGAGTGTACATGCTTGGCCAATCATGACGGCTAACTAAAGAATTTTGACAAACACAATATGTAAATGACGAAATACAAGATTTGCATGTCATTACATTAAATATAAACCAAGTACAATTTCCTAACTTGTCTGAATATTATTAAAAAAAAAATCATGTCTATGAAAAAGTTAGATATTCAACTGATCAACTACGGCAAAATCTACCCTTATCCCAAGGGGAATTACTAGGTCCTGGGGTTATGAAATTCAATATTTTGAGAAAGCATTATAAGGCCGTTCCATTCATGGAAGTAGTTAGTTCTAGTAAATCTGGATGTAAAGAAGATGTTTGAAATTTCAGTCAAGTTGACCACATCAGTCCTTTGGGGAACAGTCAGAGTTTAATGTGTTGCCAGCACACTGACTTTCTATACTTATAATTCTTACTGGATTGTGTCCGGTAGAAATTAAACAAATTATACTCAAAATTATAATTTTTCAAAAATAAATTGACCCACCTCCCATTGGGAAAATGTGTGACCAGGGGGTTAAAAACTTTTCAATTCATCAAAACACGATCAGAACCTTCCATTCAAAAAGAGTATTTGATTCCACAATATCTGGTTATTGAGAAAAAGTTTACTTCATCTTTATCTGCATGTACCATTACCATCCCCTTCTCCCATACCATCTTCCATTTCTGTATCTGCCTTCATACCTTTCTGGTCTGTAATGAGGTGCTGTATGATAACATCAGTCATGTTGTCTCTGTAGGCGTATCTGTCTTTATACAGTCCGTGTACAGTGCTGAAGATCAGTTGGTAGTATCCTATTGTTCCGTCCTGGCAGCCGACCGCCTTTAGAATAAAATCCCCGTAAATAACTATCTTCATTTTTATTGTTTCTTTCTTTTTTTAATTTTCATCTTAACATCCATTATGATTATTTTAATTATTGATATCACATGTTTGATTAATTGACCAATTAATTTTTTCTAAAGGACTTGCTATAACAATGACACATACAGAAGTCCCATAATGTGGTATCACATATACAATGAAACTTCTCCAATCCGATCTATATCAAAATCAATTACCTCCTGAAGCCGAACGAAATGGCAATGTACGGAATGATGTTCGCTTTATTATAGTAATGAAAACCTTCCCAATGTTGATCCTTCTCAATTCTGAATACCAAACTGATTTTGTGTCCGAAATGATTGAAACAGACCAAAAATTGCTTTTGAAAACTGGCCTTACCTAAACGATCAAGACCAGAGTTCTGATCAGCGGACCGTTCAAATTACTTCACTTCTACAAAATGAGCCCTCCCCAAACCAGACAAACATTCATGTCTAATGCATGGTCAGTTTGGAGAAATTTCACTGTAATCACAATAATTCTAACATCGATTTAACAAATAAAAAAAAGGAAAATGAAAAAAATTAAGATACAGAAATAATTTTCAAACAGATACATACCACATAGTTAGAGTCTGGTTTGACAGCTGCTCCCCAAACCCATGATGCCTGCTCCCCAATGACACCAAGCTTGACCCCCTCCTTTGTATGGAGGGTACACTGTTTGTTGGCTCCCCCAATCACAACATACTCGCCCTTGGAGAACCAGCTGACTGTACAGGGATCATAGCCAAGGTTCCTGTCCTTACCAATCTGTAACCAATCACACCAGTTCAACAATTAAAGGCTGATGTTATGACAAAGGTCTCCCCATTGTTTACCAGTATTGAAAGTTTGTACAAATAAAACAATTCATTGGAAATCATGTCATAAAATCACATTAAACTTGAAAGTAGATAAAAAAGAAATTTATGTACAAACAAATTACCTGTTTTCCTGACAACTGATAGAAGGAGAGTCTCTGTCCCCAGTCTGCCACTGCTAACACATCATAGGTCTCGTCTCTGTTAAAATAATTAGCAATCATATATCTTTGATAAAATAAATAGTGTATATCAAATATATATATATCAGGTGCCTATTTCTAGCATAATAGAAATAATTTGATAGTGACAGATAATATACAAGATTTTCTAAACAGATCTTGTTTTTTTTGTTTTTTTGTTTTTTGTTTTTTGTTTTGCACGATCTGTGAAAAATTGAATAAAGACACAATCATACATGATAACCCTTAATACAAACAATGACTGCTATTTGTTATTGTATACATGTTCATATTAATGAAATTGACTACAAGAAGGATGTTGAACCTATATCAAACTTCTCATACAAGTGCTTGAACTTGTATCAAACAGCTCTTAGATGAACCTCTATACTTAAATCTTCCTTATAATTCAGTAGCAATTTGTTTGCTTTTGAAGATTTCAACATTTTCTCAACTGTAGAGGTCATAATGAGACTACCTCCATGGATGATGGGGACACTCAAAGTAAGGTTTATGATGCCATCACACAGATATGTCATTCATTATCTAGGTAGACATGGTGATATCACATCCAATCCAGTCAAATCATAGTGACATCAGCTTAATCAGCTGTTCATGTTGTCTCATACACAGCTGAATATGAAGCAGCTAGCAGTAACTAAATTTAACAGACTTTGGTCTGTCTAATTCAGGGGAGGTAATTCATAACCTTCTTTACCTCATCAGACATTCAAAAATAAGGGCAAGAGGGAGATTCTGCCTAGTAAGGTTTTAGAAATGAAAATGACAAGGGAGAAATGATAGTAAAGATAAAAGTTTTGTCTCTCGCAATCATGTAATGAGACAGCAGGTACCACTCTTTGCATCACCTACTAGCCAGCTTAAAACTACTATACATGAATGTTTTCTATAATCAAGTCCCTAGATAAACCTACCAAATAAAATTTTAGTTCTAATCAAAAACCAATGATAGCCCTCAAACACAAAATTTTGGTATTTCTTTAACAACTATTAGTACAACCAAATTAATCATTCATGGAGCTCTATCAGATCACCATGCATCTTTTTATGTGTATAATGGTATTCACAATTCAACAATTTCATTCAAGCATATGCTCCAATATGTGTTTGAATAATGCATACCTTCATAAATTAATGAAGTTTAAATTTGATCCTTAAAATTCATTCAGTTTTAAAAAATGCTTTAAACATGATTTTAAATACAGCAAACTACAACTAAAGATAATAAAAATAATGAGTATCTATTTCATTAACACATTACTAATTCAAAATACTCTAAATGCAGCAGTCTAGCAAAAGTTCTCCCAGCAAATCAACTTTGAAGCTAAAAATCCAAAAACACAAACTCAGATTTTACAGTGAATGAAATTTTAGTTTATATCATGTTTTCATTATTTTCCTTCAAAAACTCATTTAATCATAGCACACTTTCACAAGCATGAAAACCCTGCAGATCAATGAGGAGAGTCATCTCCCTTCAACCACACATGAGCCAACACCGTGTAATAGCTGTCTCTATGAACTTACTTTCGAAAATGTGAATAAACATTTGCAGAGTGGGGCCTGTCAAGCAAACATTAATATTTCCTTCAAAAATAATGAGATTAGCATTACAAAGTGATTTTAATTTTGAAACAGAATACCACCACCTACAATCAATGTTTAAACATTTGAAGATATTATCCTGATAATTTTTCATTGATTTCTTTATCACGCGCAGCATTAGTCTGTACATGTTGTGATAAAGCCATTAGTTTGTTAGTTTAGATATAGCACACACTTCTTGCTGTTTCTTTAACAAATGTCATAATTTGAAATGTACATTATTACATAAACTTTAAATCCAGTGTTAAGTTTAAATGTCTTTATAAAGCCTGTTCAAGCTCTGATACCTGCTGGGATTCCATTGTAGGGACCAGACAGGAGATGTAGCTGCATTAGGACGTTCTATCTTCACTTTTTCTTCCCCACTCTATATTTACACAAAATAAGATATATAAACAACATGATTTTCTAACACTAAGTACATTAATGTGCTCTGTCAGGATCAGGAATCAGATCATTTTTCATTAACAGTTTGTAAATTTATTCTGTATATTTTGGGTAAAAATTTATTAAGGATCTACAATTAATTGTAATTAATTTTAACACAAACTAACATTATGTATCATTGAAAATTTGATATAATCTGTATAAGACTAAGTGTTGTTCATATAGAACTGACCTTGTTGCGGATGCTGACCAGACCATTGTAGAGCCCCAAAGCCAGATATTGTCCATCATTAGTCCAACTACAGCAGGTGATACGACTGTTCACTTTGTGCTTAGACACATTCTTCTGTTCTGCTGTCCACAGCCCTTAATATCAAAGTTTTAAGTGAGCATTGAAAGAGAAAGAAATGTAACAACATCTCTCTGAAATATGTATTAATATACAGGCCGTATAAGATGGTACAATAAATGCAGGGGTGAACAGGAGAATTATCCTTACAAAATAAAACAACAAGTATATCAATACTGAAATATACAACATGCAAGCCATTCTTCTAACCGACATTTCATCTGAATAAAGTACAGCAGATTTCAGTTACAAAACATTAAGAGTGCGCCATATCATTTTCAAAACATTTAAAATTCATTTGTAAATAATGTCATCCAGTGATAGCTTACCAAAGTCACTGACAGCACAACTGGCTAGCTGGTGAGTCAATGGGTTGTAGGATAAACACTGTATAGCATCATTGTGTCTGAAAAAGGACAATGTGTTACTTTGTTTCTAAGAAGTTTTTATAGCTTATTGTGTTCATATCAAAATCATTTTCGAGCAATTTACCCCCAATTTATCAGGACAAAATTAATCTAGGGAGAGAAAATCACCACACACTAATAAACAAAAATAGTAAATCAGTAGTATTATCCTATAATATAATACAGTGCAAGGATCTTTCCTTTTTTCTCTCTCTCATTTTTGACCTGAATACTCATTGTCTGAGGATTAAAAAAAACAAATCAGATTTTTGTAATCAAATGGATGTTATAAACTCCTGTTATCAGATCTGTCAAAGCTCCTATCTAAGAAAGACACATGAAGGAACTTCCTATTTCCAGATTGTTATTTCATTTCTGATTTTAGATAAATCAAGTTACTGTAAAAGATCAAAGTTGGCATGAATACATTTGATAATTTACATTGTCAATCTTTAAAGATACATACGTGTATTTTAGAATACCCTCTAGTTTACTTGTCCAGATTATGACACTTTTATCAGCAGATCCAGAAGCAAACCGTTTTCCATCTCTGGCATATGTTACACAATACACTGTGTCTTTGTGACCTTTAAGTGGTTGGATAAGGGTGCCATCATTTGTGTCATATACCAAGACACGATTACCAGCTGCAACAATCAACTGGCTGCCATCAGGTCTAAAGCACAGGTCCCATATACTGAAAAAGAAATGGCCCTGTCTTTTATGATCTATAGACATGGATTGTAATCACTCTGTTATTAGCCTAAACCAGTACCATAAGCACAAAACTGTTCATTATTTGTGTGATTTGTTGTAACTGTGACGGTTCTGGGAAAAAGAATTAGTATCGGAACATTTCAAACTACCTATATATTTACTCATTGCAAACTGCCAGTTCAGAGTTGATGAAAATTAAGGCACTTTTAACATAGGATTTCAATGAGAAAGTTGCCCAATATGTGCTTGAAACTGTAGTTATCGGAAAGTATTAGTTAACCATCGTCCATGTAGATACTTGAAACAATTTCAATTTTTATCTTTATTTAGAAAATTGTTTTGACATTTGGCATTTTCGTTTAATGTTTGAAGTAAGGCCGTAATTTTTCAAAATCTGCCAATGAAGCAAACTTATACAAATGGATACGAGACGTCGTGTGAAAATGTTCAAAGGCGAAACATCGAAACATTCCCTTGTAATCAGTCAACGTCCATTTGTTGTGCTTAACCACGGGTCCAAAATAGTGAAATCTGGACAGTCTTTGAAGTATATTTCATGTTCTATCGTTAAAACAAAACGGTTTGCATTAACCGAAAACACCATACCATTGTTCAAGTTTGTCTCTATCTTGAACTTTGTCAACCCAAGTTGGAACAGCTCTCATGTTTACCAAAAGTGCAGTCTGTTTTGGAATCCGGCGACAAAGTGCTCGACATGCGCATGGTCTAACTTCCGCTCGAGATATCGTAATCTCGTTATTTCTCACGTCGATGTGATATTTATGTTATGTTACACTGAATTCATTTCTATCAGCACAATATTTTTCATAACATTTAATATTTGAAATAACTGTAATAAAATATAACTATGGTGCCATAAATGTGAAACCTGTTAAAATATCTTGTCGGGGCCCTCTAAAGGATTTTCTATCTTCTGAATCGGCGAGGGACCGAGAGGGAGCAAATATCATATATAATGAAGCTTAACCCTATACGGGTCTTGATAGGAATAACTGTTCCGTAAACAAGCGAAAATTATCACATTTACTCCTAAAAATGTTGTGAAGTTCTGCAGTTAATTGAAATCAGGCAACATCAACTCGACTGTGTAAGCAAGCTTGGTGCGCTGCAACCGGAAGTGCCATTCAATGCAAGTTGATGAAAGTGGGATTTTCCCGATCCTTGGGATCTAAAATTGAACTCGAACTCTCAGGTAATATAATCAAACGTGGTTGGTATCATACTTACAAATCGCTTTTCTAAAGTAATTCTAATCGTTCCGTTGGATTTCTGTGGGATTATTGTTACATTTTGCCTTGATGTTCCTACTACGAACTGGCTTTGTGACAAGTGATCTCTTTTATATAACAGAGTAAGTTATTTCTTGATCCGTCAAAAGTTATCAGCATTGGTATTCCTTATATTTGTTCACATACATGTGTCCGATGTCGTAGTTTATTCTACAAGCTTTTGAAAGTATTGTAATGGCGCGGTTCTGGGGACATATATGTATACATGGTCAATAAATGGGGGGATACTTAAAATAGAAACACAATCATCCATTTGTCATCATAATTGACCTCTCAATTATATAGATTGATATTACATTTACAAATTATCGATTAATATTACGTTTTCAAATTATGAACAAGTTTTAACGATTTTATAATCTCTATTCATTAGTGGATTCGCCATAGTAATTTGTATTGGAGTGTTTAGAAGCACCGACTAGCTCTAATTTGTACAGGAATTAAGAAACCAGGACACTTTTTGTGAATACAAGCAAAATCCTGTGATTTTTTTTACAAATCATTGTGTAACAAGTATCTTTCTTGTAACAGATAGGTATATTTATACACCAAATTATTGTCAATCACTGAGCAGTGATTTTGATGAGCTGTTGTTACAGCTAAGATTAAATAATGTACCATTTTAATTGATAGAGCAAGCTGAACTCTTAGCGATGACAAGGGTGAGAAGGCAAAGTAAAATAAATGCTTATGCTAGCAGAGGAATAAATTTTATTTACATCCCTTGCTGACATGACATATTGTAAGATTTAAGATCGTGTATTATTCTGTAAATTATTTTTTTAAATATTTATTGATTTTTTCAGTTTAATCAAATTAAGTCACTAATTATTCCACTTGACAGATAACAGTATAAACTCCCTAAACATATTTTTTTGAGAACATTTTCCTTAGATTGATGATGTCATTATAATAAAAGTTCTTATAACACAACCAGTAGAAGATTTGATTGGAAGATTTCAACAGGATGAATGGGTCCATAGACCCTCTCACACATCTAAGACCAAGTGTTAAACAAAACATAGCCAAATCGACTATAGTACATTGTTACCATCATCCATACTTTTCTCCATCTATAATCAGTTTACCATCTCATCACACTATGTTTGAACTTAGTGTACCTAGGATTATAGTACAGATGAAAAAGGTTATCAGATCCTTTCCATCTTGTACACTACATACATCAGTTCTAGTGTACTTCACACTGGTCACTGTGTAGTTAGCGAAACATCATGCAGTACTAGTTGTGTTATAAGAATTTTTTATTTCATGGCCTGAAAAGTTTGACTTGTTTCAAAATTTTTAATTTAATATTTACAAAGAATTGTCATTCATATGAAATATACATAAGATATTTACCTAAGGATACTTCAAGTATTCCTTATTGTAGAAAGTTTAACTTTTTACATAATGTCATGTATTTTCTCATTCATTTTTGCAGGAATTAAATAATATCAGGAAATTCCCTAATTAACAAAAAATGCTTTTTATTTTAGGTATATGCACTGATGGAGTCATTTTCCAGCTTTAGCGTCATCCGTGAAAAGAAAGATCCAACTTAATAGAATGAGCAGTTCATTTATATTTTGATAACATTACTTCACCTTACATCATGTCGCTAGAATCATTCCTGAGTGGGGACTCCATACCCCCAGAACAGGAGCCCAGAAACTGTGCTCCAGGCTTTCCTGATTTTAAGTTATCTGTTGGTTTAAATAACACTGGTGGAAACACTTTGATTAATCAAATGTTTTCTGATGAAGAAGATGAAGAAAGCATTGATGAGGAAAATGGAAGTTGTGGAGACTTAGATGAAGTAGACAATGATGACTTTGAGGAGGATGACGAGAAGGAACATGATGATATTGATGGGGATGGGGATGATGAGGAAGATGATGATGATGATGAGGAAGAGGAGGAGGAGGAAGAGGAGATTAATGAAAATGGTGATGAGAGCAGTGGTGAAAATAGCGAGGAAGGTGTTGAGGACATGGTAGATGAGGACAGTAAGACGAACAATATGTCAAAAAGTTCTGTTTCTGAAAATATGACAGATGATATTTCAAGTATTATAAATGATCTCGATAAAGATTTCAGCATGCAAGTTGAAAATACACCCAATGTGGTGGAATCTTCTAGTCCAGTGGTAGAAAATGTACAGAATGAGGATGATAAGAAATTAAAGAAACTTGATGATGAAAAGCCAGAATGTAGTAAACCAAAGAAAAGGAAACGGAAAAAGAAGGAAAAGGGAGAGGGTGCACCAGCAAAGAAAAAGACAAAGAAAGTAAAAACCAAAAAACAAGCCAACATGAGAAAAAACATCAGGTAAATAACCTCTGTTTCATGTTTTCAAAGCAGTTGAGAACTTTCATATTGTGAAGTTTAGAGGGACTCTTTGAAAGTTATATCATTAACTTGATGAGTCTTCCTTTCTTTGAATGTATAGTACCATATATTATACAGATATTTCATGTCTTCCCATGCTTTAGTAAAAAAATATCTGACTAAGGTGCTAGTAGTTGCCAACACCAAGTGCAGTATAACAAATTGACAACTACTAGCACCAAGGAACATATATTCTGGTGTATGCTATGCGAAGGCAGATATATCTGTTTTAATCGTGTAACTTCAGTAAAGAAAATTTCAACTTTAACTTACCTCAAAGAATGTTCTCTAACTCTGGACAAACTTTTGTCTACAAATAGCCCCAAAATCCTAATTACACACTTTGCAGTGTGTTTGTTTCTGAAGATGTTTTGAATCTTTCAGAGTTATGCAAAATAATTCCTCTGTCACTGTCATAGCCAGTCAGAAGGATTTCTTTTATAACCTTACTGTAACTAACATGTCATCATGCAGGCAATTTAAAAAGTATATTGCATTAGCAAATGATAATATATAATACATTATTTTATTTTTGTTTAATGGAAATAGTACATAGTTGATTCCAATTTACATATTTATAGAGCAAACAAAGAACATTATATGATAAAATGCATTGATTATTGAAGGACTGGTTAATGCTTGATTATATTCTAAATGTACAATGTATGTAGATATGTTATTTCATACTAAGATTTAGTATAAATCTCTGAAAACTGAAACTGGGAGATTTGGACATGTCGTCTAGTCTTATGCATGTAATGAATGTGTTGCTGTGTATTGAAAATTTTTTAATATTTTTCATCAGGGAAATAATTAAAGAAAATGAACTTGAGACTACAACATTAGCAGCACAAAACGAAGAACTTGAAAGAAAGCGTCGACTTCAGGAGCAGCAGAAAGTGTTAGCAGCAACAGTTCCTGCTGTTCCTACTCAGGTGGCAGATGCTACAGATGCTGAGGAAAAGGACTCGCAGCTCAAGTCCTTGTTACAAAGCATGCGTGAGTTTAAACCCATGGTTTCTTCCATATCCTGCATATTTATAATTCATGTCAGTCTAAGACGTTTTGAAATTACGCAAATGCAGTAACTTGGTTTTTTCTGTTATGTCGTACATGTTATGATTACCTTCTAGATTCTGTTTACTAGTAGGAAACCCACTTATTTTCTTATATTGATTTATGAAGTGAACATTGTCTGAATAAAACAAAAATGAGTTTCAGGAAATAACTTAATGACAGTGCTTCATTCGGTACTTTAATGAGAAGAAAATAGAAAACTGAATACTGCGTATGCAGGGCTTCAACTGAAATGAAAAGATCTTGTATAAATCTTTATTGATCGACCAGGTACCATTTAAACTAGCTTGTTTCTAGAGATGCAAATACAAAAAAATAGAACACTTGAAAATATTGAATGCTGTGTCTGATATTTAGAACATTAAGAAATTGCTCAGTGACATCATTCTTGAAGTAATTTGATAGAAAAAAAATAATAAAACAACATTATACTTAGTAGTTATATTTTGTCTTTTCAGCTGATGAAATGCCCTCAGAAGTTCAAAAACAAGAGAAAGATGATGATCTTATCCTGGTAGATAGTGGAGATGATGCAAAGAAGAAGGAAAAGAGTAAGTTTGTTGGGATACTGGAAAAAGTTTGATTGTAGAATTAGAAGTAAATTTCTGAATGATGTATACAGTTTTATGCAGCCTGATTAGTTATGAATACAAAAGATGATATATTGTAGTCTTTTCCTTCATCATTAAGTAAGGGTAATACAATATTATTTAAACACCTGTTTAGTTTGGTGGTATATCGTGTTGGATGTACATCACAAAACAACACTATTCTTGTAAAATTAATTGTATTTTATCACTATGTATTGTTAAATGGTTATTGTACCCAAGTTGCTGACATCTTTCCTTTTGTAAAATATTATAATAAAAATTCATTTCTTGATTGTCTTATTGTACTGAATGTAAATGTTACTGTAATTTCTATAAGCTTGCTAGTAAGGATATGATCTAGGAAAGGACTTATATTGTTCAATGGTGAAACACCTTGGTACATTACAGTGGAGGTCATTGACATCAGTAGTGATGACGATGATGATGCTGTCCAGATCACAAAAGATGAGGACAGTGAAGTCGATCCTGAAGACCCAAACAATGGCGGCAACCATATCAACGATGATCTCAACGTTGCTGACCTTGAAGGTCGTGTCCAGCTTAACATTGGTCACCCCCCAGAAGATGATGACATATACCTGGCTCCGCAGATTGCACGAGTCATCAAAGCTCATCAAGTCAGTTTTTAATTCAAATATTTTTTGTCTAAATATTATACTGTCATCGATACATGATACTTTTTGTAAATATTCAAATTGAAAGGTAAACAAAACACGCTGCTCTAAAGGTTTTCAATGGAATTTTTATAATTCAGTGCCATAAAGGTTATCAAGAATATTATCAGGAATATATCAAAATATATAAGTTATTTTCATAGAATTTTTTCCATTGAGTCCAGAGTAACATTTCCAAAATTTGAATGATTCCAGTCAAAAGAGATGATTGTTCTCAAAATTTGAGTCCAAGATGAAAAGCATGAGTCTGAGATTGAAATATGAATCCCAAAAATAACTGCCATATTTCTACTCCATATCTAATATTTGGTTTAAGTTTCTGTTTGACTCATTATTTCAGATTGGTGGTGTTCGTTTTCTGTATGATAATTTAATTGAGTCAATGGAGCGGTGTAAGAGCAGTGCTGGATTTGGCTGTATATTGGCCCACAGCATGGGACTAGGAAAGACAATACAAATGATATCATTTATTGACATATTTCTGCGTCACACTCCATTAAAAAGTGTTCTCCTCATTGTGCCAATAAACACTCTACAAAATTGGGTGGCCGAGTTCAACATCTGGCTGCCAACAGCTGCTACTGTAGGAGATGATCCTAACTTTATACCTCGAGCCTTCGAAATTTATCTGCTGAATGATGGATACAAAACTACAGCAGCCAGGGCAAAGGTTATTGGTAGGTATAGCTAAAGGTTTGGAGGGTAATTAATTAAAGAAAGAAAATCATTGAATACATCTGTGCAAAAGGTGAAATTCATACTTTTCACTTTTCCCATGAAAAGTACTTGAATCAATGTAAACTTGCTCCAACTTGATACTGTGATTTTGGAGAAAAAGTGGCCTATAGAAAATATTTTGTGTACTTCAAGGTGTTCTGCATTACAAAGAATGCACATGTAGGGTTTCAAGTAAAAAATAAAAAGTTAAGCTAGCATAAAGTTCAAGGAGTCAAAATTTTACAGAGTCTTATAATTGTTTAATTTATTGATTGTTGTGTGTAAACAATACAATTATAGCTACAAATGATTATTTGAACAACACTGTGTAAAATATTAAAAGTTTTATTTGAGCATCACCCATGCTTCAAGAACAAGGGTAATTTTGTGTTCCAGCTGAATGGCATAAAAGTGGAGGAGTCCTTGTGATGGGGTATGAGATGTACCGTCTGTTGTCTAGTCGCCGTGGTTACATGGGTACATTGAAGAAACCTGGCAGGAAGCCTTCCTCTCCTGTAGTTATTGATTTAGAGGAAGAAGACAGAAACAAAACCCACCTACTCAGTAAGTCATATTACTTCATCTGGTTACTAACTCAGTAAGTCATATTACTTCATCTGGTTACTAACTCAGTAAGTCATATTACTTCATCCGGTTATTAATTCAGTAAGTCATATTCATATTATTCAGTAAGTCATATTACTTCACCCGGTTACTAACTCAGTAAGTCATATTACTTCATCCGGTTACTAACTCAGTAAGTCATATTACTTTATCCGGTTACTAACTCAGTAAGTCATATTACTTCATCTGGTTACTAACTCAGTAAGTCATATTACTTCATCCGGTTACTAACTCAGTAAGTCATATTACTTCATCTGGTTATTAATTCAGTAAGTCATATTACTTCATCTGGTTGCTAACTCAGTAAGTCATATTACTTCATCTGGTTGCTAACTCAGTAAGTCATATTACTTCATCTGGTTATTAATTCAGTAAGTCATATTACTTCATCTGGTTATTAATTCAGTAAGTCATATTACTTTATCTGGTTACTAACACAGTAAGTCATATTACTTCATCTGGTTACTAACTCAGTAAGTCATATTACTTCATCCGGTTACTAACTCAGTAAGTCATATTACTTCATCTGGTCACTAACTCAGTAAGTCATATTACTTCATCTGTATATTTGTCAGCTGATATTTTGCTGCAGAATTCAGTTCCTATCACTTGTGATGTTGATATGTGATTGTAACTTGAGAAAAGTGTTAAATTTGGTCTGAAATATCGCAATGATTAATATTGAAGAGGTTTATTCCTTGTTTACAAATAATGCAATTGTTATTGTGAATGCACAAATCCACCATTTTGCTAATTTTGCCATAAATTTTTAATAAGTCTGTTTAAAGTTTTAGAAAAAAAGTGCACTTGGCATGTATTGCTACCATGATATCTGTAGGATATACAAACTTGAATTTGTAGGTATGTATGAAGCATTAGTTAGTCCTGGTCCAGACCTAGTGGTGTGTGATGAGGGACACAGAATAAAAAACAGTCATGCTGGAATCTCAATGGCCCTAAAAAATATACGAACAAGGTAAGCATTTGTTCTTTGAGGAAAGTCTTTTACTCAGCATCATCTTTGCTATATTAGATGAAATTAATTCAAAGTTTTAGATTTTAATATGAAAATCTGACAAATTGTTGAGGACTTTATATAATTTTGATAATGATGTCCATCTTCTTTCTTTCTTTGATCATCTCGGTTCAACATTAAAATATGTATAACATAAGTTATGCCTATTAACAGACGACGAGTGGTGTTGACTGGCTACCCACTACAGAACAATTTAATGGAATACTGGTGTATGGTGGACTATGTGAGACCAAATTATTTGGGTACAAAGACTGAATTCTCAAATATGTTCGAGCGTCCTGTGATGAACGGACAGTGTATGGACAGTACAGAGGAAGATGTGAAAACTATGAGGCACAGAGCTCATGTGTTACACAGCCTCCTGGAGGGCTTTGTCCAAAGGTAAGGTCCATCAAACCATCAGAGTGGGGTGGGTGAGGGGTGGTCACGTGTCCAATTAAGTGGGTTTTCTCTGTGTGCGCTGATTTCCTCCTTCGTTAAGACCTTTCATATGCTTATGTCGAGACCAACAAGAGTGATTAATATAAGCTGATAGTTTGATTGGCAACTGTTAACCAATGTGAATGAGCGAATTGGATCATAGATAATGTTTACAGTCTTCACTGTAGAATTTCTTCATTATATCACTTCATTTGCATTAAGAAGTATCGAAAAACATTTTATGATTTTGCCTACAACTTACAGAAGTGCTGTAGAGAGAGGCTTTCAAGGATAAAATCTTAGAGAAATGGAATTATGTTTTTGTATTAAATAAGAAGCTGTGCTATTTTATGTCTGTGTGTCTGTATAAGTGAGTGCATGCATTCGTGATCACTTCTTGTACATGATATCTTATGAATCCCTTCATAAAAGATTATTCATAAATCCTTAAACAGATTGAATTCATCTTCACACCAAAAGCATCACAACACCAAGATCTACACTTAATTAAATTTTACTGGTCAGTAGTCCAGGTTAAAGGTCAAAGGTTACATTTGGCTACCTTTCAAATGGAAATACTACTAGTTTAGGGTATGTCTATATGAGCCTCTGCTCACTTTGTTTGTATTTCACTGTCAGAGACGTTGCTTGAAGATGCTTGGGAACACATCTTTGATAATGTTCACTTCATATATTTATAGACAAGATATCGAGGTATGTTTCTTGCTGTTATCTAAATATTAACTTTCTAACTTTTTCAGTTGTGTTCATTCTTTGTAATGATACACTGCATTGTTGATTACTCTTTGTAGCCTACGGTAAGCGAAAATCATATAAAAAAATGGGCTCCTTACTATGGATTAACTAGTACACCTGATTTTCATTATTAATTTTCTGTATTATCATTGTGTTTGTAGACGTGGGCACACAGTGTTGCAGCAGGCTCTGCCACAGAAACAGGAGTTTGTGTTCCTGATTCGGATGTCTCCTATACAGAGGGCCCTGTATAAAACCTTCCTAGAGTCAGTGGTGGAAAACTTCACTGCTGCAAGCGCTTGGTCTAATCACAACCCTCTACGGGCATTTGCCACGTGTTGTAAGGTCAGTCAAACTTCTGTCTTCATTAGGATCAATTTGAAGACATTTTCAACGGTGAAGCACATTGAACAACTTGTGTTTGATTTTAGAACATGATTTGAATTGTGAAGATTTCATTTGTTTACTGCCATGTTAATTGTTATGCAAATTAAATTATTTCTTCTTGAAATCAAAATAATGTTGTTGATATATCTGTAGTGACACATCATTTATGTTCTTTTAAAACAAATTAATATGCCTTGACTCAAGCTCAAGTTAAAAATCAAGGCAAATCAAGCAAATTTTGTGACTTTGTAGAACTTATTTTTCAAGGTGTATTTGTATAATTATATAGTAGTGTAACTTTGTTGTACACTATGAGACTTACATCTATGCTGTTTAACTTTTCTTTTTGTTTGTTCAGATCTGGAATCATCCAGATGTCTTGCACAAACTGCTGGTTCAGAGAAAGGTAGCAGGAGTGGATGACGACCTTGACATTGACCCTGGTAATGAAGGTCGAGCAAAGAAAGGTTCACAGAAATCCAAAAAGGCTGTGGAGAAGCAACCAGGAAGTGATAAGAAAGAGGATGTTGTCTCCTTTGAATGGGTGGGCATATCTGATTGGTCAAAATGGTATCCTCCTTAACTCTGGTTATGACCTGTAAATCAGTAATGTTATACCAGTTTTCTTCCAACTTGTTTCAGTTGTCTTGATTATAACTAATATACAAACATCTGTTCGACCAAAATTCATTGCATCTAAAAAGGTTGGAAATGGGGCATTTGAGATATTGTGACTTAAATTCTTTTTTATATGATGAATTTTATTGACAAAACAGAGCTCTCTGAACAGTTATTATAACTGGCAGGATTTTCAGTATTGTAAAGTTAACATACTTTTTTGAGAAGGATGTCTCAAAAATTCCATTTCATTGGGTTTGAAGTCTTAACTTCACATGCATCTGTACTGATGATATTGGGAATATATAGCTACATATTTTACATAGAAATGTTGTCTGTGACTTCTTCCAAAAATCATTCTTCCTTTAAACTCCTCTGTCACTATCACAATACAGGGAAACACAATACAATGTATTGTCATTATCGATGAATTGTAACAGATCTCAAGCCCTGCTTAAAACAGTGATTTCCATTTGGTTATAGTGAATTACTTCATCATATATACAATACCAGATGTTTTGAGAAAGAAGTTCAAGATTGCAATTACATACACAAACATTTGATGCTACTTAACCATGGCAGTTTGTGTTTCAAGCTGAGTCACTGATGGTGTATTTAATCTACAACTTCACAACTGTACAACTTCAGACTGAGTTACTGATGATGGATATAACTTATGTTGTGTATTATTCCAGGCTGAGTCTCTAATGGAGAATCACATGGCTGGTCTTCTGGAGACTGGAGGCAAGATGGTGCTGCTCTTCAATATTCTGGAGGAAGCTATCAATGCAGGGGATAAGATCCTTGTATTTAGGTAAGACCAGCTATGTTTTATAATCATTTATTGTTGACATACATTGTAGATAATAATTTTTTAGTTTAAATGGTTGCATATATCTATCACAAATATAGTTAGGAGAGCGAAGTAATTGAATCTGCGTAAAATTATTGTTTACTGTATTTATCTGCAAATAAATCCCTGCCCACAAATAAGCCTTTTTTGCAGAATCATCAATTTTAAAGAAGTAAGCTAAACATAGTTCACAAGTAAACCCTCCCTAAGATTTAGTACTAAACTTTTACTGAATATATTACTCAGTTATTTTTAATCTAACATTACACAAAATAACACCTATTTTTATTTTCAGTCAAAGTTTATTCACATTAAACCTCTTAGAAGAATTCCTGTCCAAAACCAAGGTTCCAAGACCAGAGGTGGATTGTAACTGGGCCAGGAACACATCATACTACAGTAAGAGAACAACCTATTGTTAATTTTCCTTGTTTATAGTTTGATGAGTATTAAAAGCCAAGAATTTGTAGGTCACCTGACACATAGCATCTGTTTTCATGATGAGTCGGTTTTGCTAATTCTTGATTTTGCTCCAAACACTATTTGCCATTGATTTTTTAATTTGACTGATGTTAAATTGTCTAGATGTCTTGAGACTCTGTAAACATATTTTTGTGTGATTGAATTTTAGCATGATACCAATTTTAAGTATACAAGTGCAATGATGAATTTGTACATTTAAAAAATTGGTATACTAATGAGGTATGGAAACTGCAATCAATGCAGCCATATTTTAGTACAGTATCTTCAGTGTGAATTGCACTGAAATAAGATTATGGCTCAAATATATACATTGACACCAGCAGTAAACTTTTGAGTTGTCAAATCTTACAACCCTGATTGCTTTAATAGTTACCTACAGAGAAAGTGAGATAGTTGTTGTATTGTTATAGGACTGGATGGTAGCACTGGAGCAACAGAAAGAGAAAAAATGATCAATGCATTCAACAGACCAGATGGTCAAGCCTGGCTGTTTCTGCTGTCCACAAGGTGAGTTAACTAGAAAACAAAATGATGATTCTGGAATAATGACAATATCAGTTCTATGTATATATGCATAAAGAAATAAATCTTTAACTACCAACTTAAACTTGCTGATTTCACGCGTTTGTGTGTCATGTATGTAATTAGTATTGTTTAGAACAGGATTGAATTTCTCAATATTTCATGAAGTCATATATGGAATTACTTCAAACTTCAGCAGTTTGCAAAAGACACACTTGTTCCTTTATAGAGGTAGCACAGATAGAACATATATTCCTACACAATTGGAGCACCTGTTCCACTTGAGAACACTATCTCTGTATGCCCGTTCCTTCACATGAGAAAGTTGAAACAGAGCATCTCCCCTGACAGACCAAAACACTAGATTTTGGTCTGTTGCAGAACTAGTCACTGTTACAGTGGTCATCCATCTGTTGAAATGACAAGCCAAATAAAAAGATGTGTGTATCTGTAAAGGTCATATTTATTGTAAATAGATTTTGAGGTGAATGACATACAGTGAATGCAATACAGCTAGATCTATAAGAGTACAGATGAACTTTTTTTGGTTTTCTTTTCAACAGGGCTGGATCCTTGGGAGTGAACTTGGTAGGGGCTAATCGTGTGGTTGTACTGGATGCTTCTTGGAATCCGTGTCATGACTGCCAGGCAGTGTGTCGTGTGTACAGGTTTGGCCAGACCAAACCCTCCTTCATTTACCGTTTTGTCACTGACAATACAATGGAGAAAAAGATCTATGACCGCCAGATCAACAAGCAGGGCATGTCTGGTAAGTTAGAGAGAAATGTGTTAATCGTAAACTAGGCATGTATTAGAGAGTAATGTACGGACCATAAACAGGGCATGTCTGGTAAGTTAGAGAGAAATGTGTCTACAATAACAGGGCATATCTGGTAAGTTAGAGAGAAATGTGTTGAGTGTAAACAGGGCATGTTTGGTAAGTTAGAGAGAAATGTGTTGACTATAAATGAAGCATACCTGGTAAGTTAGAGAGAAATGTGTTGATTGTAAACAGGGCATGTCTGGTAAGTTAGAGAGAAATGTGTTGTCTATAAACGAAGCATATCTGGTAAGTTAGAGAGAAATGTGTTGATTGTAAACAGGGCATGCCTGGTAAGTTAGAGAGAAATGTGTTGTCTATAAACGAAGCATATCTGGTAAGTTAGAGAGATATGTGTTGATTGTAAACAGGGCATGTCTGGTAAGATAATAGAGATATTTGCCGGCAGCACTAGTAAACATGTTTTGTGCTGCCTAATCAGAAACACTGTGCTACTTGTACGGATGAGATCAATTCCTCATGGTTATGATAAAGAAATTTATATCAATGTTTATTAGTTCTTTCCAATACTGGGTGAATATACCAATATATCCAAATACCAGTGATTGAAAATGAAACAGAGGGAAACATTTTAGAAAACAGTTTATTTTATACAGTGAAACCTCACTTAACAACTCACCATTAAAGAAAATTTCATATTCCAGTATTAAATAACTATTGAATAAAAATAATGTTGTTTTGTTTTATTCAATCTTTAAAATAGTAAATGTGCACATATATTATGATATAAACTGAAAAGTTAATATATATATATTCTTTTGTCAATTTTATCAATATTATTTTTATCATTTACTTGCATTTCATCAAAAACAACATTTTCTATACAGTTTAATAAACTTAAGTTAATATTGTTGAATAATATATGTGTACATTGCTTAACGATATATACAGTGCTCAGCATTAAAAGAGTTATGGTTCTTGGCAGTCAAACTGGCCCACCTTTTTTGTCATTCCCCAAGTGGTCTTGATATAGAGGTTTCACTGTACAGGAATGAGAATTATCAGAAATTGACCTTTGGAAGGTTTGGTATCTCTTCCATGATGGATTAGTTGTTAGATGAGGTTTAAACTTCTGCCTTTAATCTAATACAACCAAATTGATATATGATTCAAAATGTTTAATTTTAAACTCTCCTTGCCTTTTTAGGTCAGATACCATCTCATGTTTCTTGTGACTTTATTGGTTATGATTTACGTCTCATACTTTATATCTCATTTCAGATCGTGTTGTTGATGAACTTAACCCCCAAAATCATTTTTCTAGACGCCATGTTGACAATCTCCTCCACTATGAGGTGAGAAATTTTTTGTAATAGTTGAAATTGATAGTGTCACTACCAATGACAAGAAATCAATACCAGGTACAGACAATTTGTACTTGTTTTGATACCCTTTGCTCACAACAGCTAAGAAATCTAGTGTGCTGAAGAGAATTTCTGGAATCATACTGTCTTATAATTTAGAAATTTTCAAATGTTGACAAAAGGAAAAAATCTTCCATAAGATGTTGTTAGCCTTCAATTAATTAATTAGGCCACTACATTGAAGGTTTTTTTATCCATTTTTTGTTTTGGCTCAATATCTCAAGTTCTTTTCGACCATTTGAGCCCAGGTTTTACCCTATGCTGTTCTGAAGGAAGTGCTTGTGTTGGAGTGATTTTGGGTTCCTTGGGTCAAAAGTCAAGTCACTGTCACTATAAATTCAGTTCTGTAAAATATTTTCAGTTCTATTTCAATGATTACACTAAATGTTTTCTCCATTGTTTCTTCACAAGCTCTCAAGTGCTTTTCTTGCTTAGAGGTCAAGGTCACCATTACTATTTATAGAATATACCAAGAAAAAAGATATTACTTCTTAATGTTATTACTAGATAATGAAGCATAATTTCTCAGGGTGAACATCAGTTTGGAAATATTTCATTTGCGGATATTTTGTTGTGATATCATAAAAACATTATGACTGTAATAAAATTAGAAGTTGACCAAACATGGATCAAGGTCATCTGATGAAAAGTCAGTCAAATTGAGACATTTCATAGAAAATATGTTGAGTCAAAGGTTGAGGTCAAAGTTGCATTATTTTAGTGGTAAATATTTGTTATGAATTTAATCATGATTAGTTGCACTCAGGTGAGGATCACAAAAAAAGAGTCCATCGGTGCCACAAAATTTCAGGTTTAGGATATGACACAATGTGTGGCTCTTCCTGTTGTGAGTAAGTTCTATAGTTAGTTTAGTATGATGAAGGACAAGAAGTATTTTTGATCTTTTAAACTCTTGCATTTGTTTTCTATATGTTTTTTATTTCTTTGACAGGACACAGATTTTCCGCTCGTAGATTTTACAAATTGTGAGGAAAAATATACTGATCCTGTTCTGGTGAAGGTTTTAAAGAAAAATGGCCACTGGATAACAAAGGTGAATTAAAAGATGTACATTCAGTCTAATGGGTTCTCAGTTACTGAACTTATCATCTACCATTGCTGTAGATCTTTCCTTTCCCAGTGGATACTTAATAATTAATTAAGCAATTTCCATTCCTAATAGATAATCCAGCCCTCCACATTCCCAGTAGATAATCCAGCTATCCACATCCCTAGTAGATAATCCAGCCTTCCACATCCCCAGTAGATAATAGTCATCCACATTCCCAGTAGATAATCCAGCCATCCACATTCCCAGTAGATAATCAAGCCATCCACATTCCCAGTAGATAATCCAGCCATCCACATTCACAGTAGATAATCCAGCCATCCACATTCCCAGTAGATAATCCAGCCATCCACATTCCCAGTAGATAATCCAGCCTCCCACATCCCCAGTAGATAATCCAGCCATCCACATTCCCAGTAGATAATCCAGCCATCCACATTCCCAGTAGATAATCCAGCCATCCACATTCCCAGTAGATAATCCAGCCTCCCACATCCCCAGTAGATAATCCAGCCATCCACATTCCCAGTAGATAATCCAGCCATCCACATTCCCAGTAGATAATCCAGCCTCCCACATCCCCAGTAGATAATCCAGCCATCCACATTCCCAGTAGATAATCCAGCCATCCACATTCCCAGTAGATAATCCAGCCATCCACATCCCCAGTAGATAATCCAGCCATCCACATTCACAATTGATATTCCAGCCCTCTTCTGATTTTGATTAAATAAACAACCTTGTATCCCTTATAAATACTTCAATCTTACTTGTTTATCTAGAAAAGTTGAACAATATGTCATTTGTCTGTATGATTTACACTTTATGATCATTCATTATTTACCTATTGCAGGTTGAATATTCCTTTCATAAAGACAGTTTCAAACATCTTTTACTACACACTTGAAAATAATATTGTTTTCAATGTTTATGTACTAGAGATATAATTAAGAGGAAAGAAGATAGAACTAAAACTTACATATCGTCCCTGAAATGACACTACTTCATTTGATGATTCCGTGGTGATATCTAGCAATATTCATTACCTTTAAATCCTTCTAACTTCAGATGCCGTTCAGTCATGAGTCATTGCTAATAGACAAGAAGGAGCTGCGTCTTTCCAAGAAAGAGAAGAGAATTGCCAAGCAAAACTATGTGAATCAAAAACGTCAAAATATCAGTTACTCCCGCCCATCCTATACAGCTTTCTATCCTAAAGGGCCAGGTGGTGGGCCGCAACAGGGGCCAGCTATTACCAGGTAAGCAATGCAGAAAAGACCAAACCAAGATTTGGTAGTCAGAATTATTTTGTAGAATAAGAATATAATAAAGCCATTTGTTGTCGAAAGTTCTTTTAATTTTTTATTTTTCAATTTCCAAAATAAAAGAAATCATAAATCAATCAATTTGATAAAATTGCTAATGGTTCATTTTGATAATTTTGATAAAGAAGCAAATTAATGACAGATATGGTATGACGGTGGTTGGGTGAGTGTACAGCAGGAAGGAACTACTAAGCAAGGATCAATAGTCATACCAAAACGTGATGGCTAAGTATTATTTTGTTTTGTTGTTACTATGGTAACGATTAGCATTCCTATTTCAATATCAGCATTGAAATCTTTAAAAGACACTTTTTTGTAAATTTCAGAGTGTATCCCAACCGACCCATTGCTAGTGTAAAACCCATCATCACCACTCCTGTTCCAATGAGACCTAAAGGGATTGGCCCTGAGAGAGTCAACAAAGCTGGGGTCTCTGTCCACAAAGTCATCACAACCACAGGTACAGGAGAAGTCTCCTTTATTGGGCTTAGAAATGCAAGCCCAACATTTCTTTTTATAAAAAGTTTGTGTTGGTCAGAGTGAGAGCAGTTATGGAGAACTCTTATGTTGAAGGCATTTTATTTCTCAGTAGATTGAGCTAAGATCAGTTCAGCCCCTTCTTTCTTTCTCTATTAATGATATTTGTTGTACAAGTCTCTGTAAGACTTGTTATGAATATCTCAATTATTCCTGCAAATGAAACACAATTGAAATCTTGAAAAAATCAACTTTTAATTTTTCAATTTACAATTTCTTAAGAATTTTTTTTTTTTTCTTCAAACGTGAAAAAAAAAACTACTGGTATATTTTGTACTATTTGTTAACCTGAATCACTAAGCTTTAGAATGAAACAATGTCCTATATATGGATTGGTTGTTTTTGTAGATATCATGCTACCAGGATCTAACACAAGTTCAGATGCAGGGGCAGGAGTTTCAGGAAACAAGATCACAGCTGGCCAGCAAATATTCATTATCAAAACACCAAAGGGAGTTTATATCCGTACTAGCTCTGGGAAAATATTTTCCGTAAGGACCAAAATGCCAGAAATAAGCAGCACTACCAAAATCATTGTCAGTACCTCCACAACTACTGCAGCTGCTTCAGTCATGAGTTCCACTATCATCTCACCCACTTCTGCAGGTAATGATTCACAAAGTTTTAATCTTTTTAACACTTTTTTTTTTTATAAAAAAATTATTGATAAACAAGGAATAACTCTCTAATTGTTCAGGGATACTAATTTGTATCATGAAAATTAGTTTTATGCCCCCCACCATTTTATGGCATCCCCTTGCTTCTGCAGGTAATGATTTACAAAGAATTAAGTCTTAATCTTTTTAACACTTTTTTATCAAACAGTTCTATAGAATTATTGATAAACAAGAGAAACTCTTATTGTTCAGGAGTACTAGTTTGTATTATTAAAATTATTTTTATGCGCCTCACCATCTTGTGGGGTCCCCTTGCATTTTGTTTTGAATCAGTGTCATATCTTGAGAACCTGCTTACGGATTAGGATCATATTGTTACATACCTTGTGCAAGTTCATTTACCACCTTTGGTTACCTTAGTCTTATTATAGTAAGATCAAACTTGCTTTGGTAGCTTGTATTTCACATGTGTAGTGAAACCAAAAGCTAGAAAACTTTGGTTACCTTAGTCTTATTATAGTAAGATCAAACTTGCTTTGGTAGCTTGTATTTCACACGTGTAGTGAAACCAAAAGCCAGAAAACTTTGGTTACCTTAGTCTTATTATAGTAAGATCAAACTTGCTTTGGTAGCTTGTATTTCACATGTGTAGTGAAACCAAAAGCTAGAAAACTTTGGTTACCTTAGTCTTATTATAGTAAGATCAAACTTGCTTTGGTAGCTTGTATTTCACATGTGTAGTGAAACCAAAAGCTAGAAAACTTTGGTTACCTTAGTCTTATTATAGTAAGATCAAACTTGCTTTGGTAGCTTGTATTTCACACGTGTAGTGAAACCAAAAGCCAGAAAAGCTAGTAAGAAACTTGCTTTGGTAGCTTGTATTTCACAGTATGAAACCAAAACCTTTGGTTAACATTTCAAACTTGCTTTGGTAGCTTGTATTGCACATGTGTAGTGAGACCAAAAGCTAGAAAACTGAAGATCAACCAACATTTCACTTTTGGTCATATCAGAGAAACTGGATACCATCTGCAAATGTGTCATCATTTAGAAGCATGGCAGTGATTGGTTAGTGTTTATCGACATATGTTACCATAAAAGGAGACTGGTCTGACTATGTAAATGGTTGATGGTCATACTTGCCCCTTATCATAAGATGGTCGTTGTTGAAGTCTACAGGGTCAAAGGTCACTTTTGATATTTTCTTAAATTTTGTCAAGCAGTTATACTTTTATTCATGGTAGTAGGGGCATTCATGTCTTACATATGTTCCTAACTTGAATTGTTTTTAATACTTCTCAATTTCTGTAAAACACTTGTCTTGAATATTTTGTATTTACAATGATCACAGGCTCACGGCCATCCAGTCGGGCAACCATTGTGACACCTAGCCCTGTATCCACTGCTAGTACATCTGGGAATGGTCAGCGGAATGTTTTCAAGCCCCCTGCAATGGCCTCAGCACCGGACACGCCCACAAACATCCTTGCTTCCATTTACTCTCAGTCACAGCAGGTTAATTCGCTACTTAAGCAACAGACTCTAGACAGTGTGACCTCCACACCAACTCCACAAACCAAAGAAATGATGTCAAGTTTATCTGACAAGGTCTCTCTTTCCAACAAACAGGACAAGTCATTATTGTCTAAAAAACGTGACAATACCTTCTTACCAACTACTGAGGAGGAAGACTTCAGAATGAACCATGGGCATAAAGAAAGCTTTTTAACAAGTTCACAAGAAAAGAGCTTTTTGGCTAATTCACAGGAAAAAAGTTTCTTGTCAAATTCAAATGAGAATAGTTTCTTAGCATCTTCCAATGAAGATGACTATCTCCAGACACCACAAGACATGAACTTTGCATCTCCTCCTGTGAGAAAAGGCTTTTTACCAACGTCACAGGATGAAAGCTTTTTGTCTTCACATGAAAAAGGCTTCATGCCAACAACAAAAGAACAGAGCTATATGCCAATTCCCCAGGACAAAGACTTTTTACCTCCTCAAGAAAAGGGCTTTTTACCAACTTCACAGGAAAACAGCTTTTTACTATCTTCACAGGAAAATAGCTTCTTGCCTACCTCACAGAAAAAGGACTTTTTGTCAATGACACATGATAAGGGTTATTTACCACAAGGAAAAAGTAAGTTTTTGTCGTCAGCAAAGGACAAGAACTTCTTGCCTGATTTGTCTGACCCTTTTGGTGATAATAGTGCTTCATCTTCTCCTGGGAGTATGTCATCTGGAAATATGTCATCCCCTGGAGTTTTAAGCCCTGCCACAGTACAATCAATCCAACCATCAGTGCAACATAATCGACCACATGTACAACCAATTTTGCCGCAGGTTCAGAGCCACTCACAGATGACATCTGGTCAGCCCCAGGTTCAACCTATTCAGCCCCAGGTTCAGCCAATTCAACCCCAAGTGCAACAGCAGAATCAGTCACAATCACAACATCATCAACAACAAAGTCAACATCAGGGTCCTGGGCAACAGAATCAACAGGATCATGGTCAACACCTTGGAGATGTTGGTAGTGATAGTAACAATAGAACACACAAACAATCTAAGCTCGCAAAAATTGCACCCAGTATGTCTGGCATGCCACAGCAGCGGGCCCCTCAGAATCCTATGTCAAACTTTTACTTACCCCCACAGATCCCTTATCAGCCCTATAACATGGGCCAGGGAAATATGTCTCAGGGCATGGGCATGGGCATGAATCCGTACATGAACAACCAAATGCTAATGCCGCATAGCAATCCCATGTCAAATGACAATGGTATGTCTTCTCAATCTCAACAGCAAAATCAGCAATATTTCAACATGCCATCATCTACTTCATCCTCACTTACAACAATGGGATCAGGTCAAAATTCTGATATGTCTACCATGGATAAATCAAACTTTGGCTCCACAATACAACAGCAGTCTTCTTCCTCCTCTATGATGTCGTCAATGCCCTCAAACATGATGCAGGGGTTTCCATTCACTCCTTACCCATTCCCTATGCCGTCACCATACCTCATGCAGAATGGCATGCCCGGAAACTCGCCCTACATGCACATGCAGGGCCAGTATGACTATGGACAGATGGGAGGAAACTACAACATGCCCAGTTATAACCCAAGTGGGAACATGAACATGGCAGCTAACAACCAGACAGGTAGCTGGGACCATAGCTCGAATATTGACCAGAGTGGCAATACCCCTCAGTGTTAAGGCAGGTTTTATTGAGATAAGGTCAGGGTGCTCCTAGCATGATATCTGAAACAGTAACGTCAATTGGATTACTTGTACTGTCATGTTATAGGTTCACTTCAATTTTAATTCGTCCATTTTTTTCCATATGGAAATTATTTTCGACTTTCAACCTTGCAAATATGTTGAAGCCTTGGCATGAATTTAATCGTTAATTTGATGATGACTTCAGTGTAAATGAAATAAGAAGAACCAAATTCAAAATTCTTCAGCCGGTACATAACTATCATGCTTTGAACACCATGGTCCAATTCGAAAACTGTTAACGTAGATTTGCCGACTCAAACATTTTATCTACTCTGAAGAAATATGGGAAGGTGGATAAAATCGTCTTCTCAATGGATTGATTTTGCATCAGAAGTGATTCTATATGTTAGCTTGGATGAAAATTAGTTTTTAAATGTGCAAATTCTAGGAACAAGTTGATTGGAAGGTGAAAGATCAAAATGCTGCTATGTATTAGTCTGCAGACTAGTCCCATGAAGGGTGTTGCACTGTGACAACATGGACAAACATACCTCAGTGCTCATTGTTTATTTACTGACTCAGAATTGGAAGAAAACATATAGATATATATATATATATATAAAACTGAAATGACAATATTATCATTCCAATACAATTGGAAATTGAATCCATTATTGTGTTGTTTTGTATGTTTAACTGTTGAGTTCTCATGTAGATTTAGAGGTTGATGAATGACTTCCACTTAACATTATTCATATGCTGCACTTGTTCTCCCATCTCATGGCATTGGATAATGAATATTCATAGACTTTATGAATATGTATGAAAATCATGGATAATGTGACATTGCATATTTATTAGGATTCTTAGGCAATTCTTTTTCACTTACATAAATTTCACTCTTTGTTGTGAGAAAACTCAAATATCAACTTGTTTTGCAATTATAGTATAAAATGATTTGATGCATTGAAGCAAAACCGTATTGTATCAAAATAAACATATTTTGCTAATTATTTGTGTTATTTCATGGGCTAGTATCATGAATATTCATGATACACTTCAAAGTAATATTATTACGAAGTAATAAGCTTCTATTCTGATACAGGGTTCCCTGCACATGCTTGTATGATGTTGTTAGTCTCACCGAAATATTTATCTTTGTTTGAATGCAATGTGTACTCTTTGTATTTGTACAATTTATATTTTAATCAACAT
This sequence comes from Ylistrum balloti, assembly GCF_031769215.1. NCBI lineage: Eukaryota > Metazoa > Mollusca > Bivalvia > Pectinida > Pectinidae > Ylistrum > Ylistrum balloti. The sequence goes on from NW_026782437.1 coordinate 1,103,687, forward strand.
TTCTATGTGTGTAACATGTAAATTATTATTCATTGTGAATATTGTGATCATTTAGGTAGATACTATTTTGTCATTTTAAGACAATTGACATTTTTTAATGATAAATGTTTGTAAATGTGTGCTGAATTTTTTGTCTGTGTTTCTTTCTGTTTCTCCGTCCGTCCCGTCGTTTTGCAGTTGATAGGTTACTAAGAAACATTCTTTTTCTCTAGAAATAACATAGGACCATTTTGATCTATAGTATTCAACCTGAAAATTATAACTATTTGGTAAATGTTACTTACCAAATTGATTAAAGAGTTAAAAGATTAAAGTGACAAGCTAAAATCTTTGTAAACATGTATATACCAAATCTTGGAAAATAGTATGGGGCTTTATATTATACTGTATACTCATAATTAGTCACTTTATCTAAAACACCTGAATTCTTTTCTTGAGAACAATAACATTCTTATATGACGTGGAAAATGACCTTTTTAGGCTGCTGAGAACCGAGGTTGTTACTGACTTGATTTTAAACACTTCCCATTAAGGTCTACATGATTGCAAATGAAATACAAAATCAAATGTGTTTTATTTTAAACTAAACTTAGAAATCAACTATCAATTGAAAATTTGAATTTATTGTATAGTGAGTCTTAAACAGATTTCCATATTTTTTTCTTCGTTTCTCTTTGTTTAATCTGAAATGTAAGTGGTTGTGACACTGATAATTATCAAAGGAATCCTTATGTAAAATTCATTGTGTTACTGATGTAATGAAACATATAAGGAAAATGTGAGACGTTTGAGTCAAAATAAATTTTATATTAACTTGTAGCTTTTGAAATAATTAACATGTATGCACAAGGAACAATGCAACTACCTGATAACTGCTATAGTTGAGGTCCGATTTACGTGAGGTCCAGTTTAGTTGAGGTCCAATTTAGTTAAGGTCCAGGTGATTAGAGTGTTTGACTTGGATTGTTCTGAGCCTCTTTTGCAGGCCAATGCAGACCTCCCCATCTTTCTTTGGTTTTCAAAATCGTTTTAGGTGTAAGGCTTGCCTCTATATAAGGACTTAGGCCCATGGACTTGTTTCTTAGAGCAAGGCCACTGGGTTTGTGTCAATACCAGGACAAGGGCCCAAAGTCAAGGCCACTGGGCTTGTCTCAATATAGGAAGAAGCCCTGGGCTTGTCTCAAAACAAGGACCAGGCCGCTGGGCTTAAAAAGTTCTTGTCTCAATACAAGAGATGCTATCTATGTCTTATAAGTAATGGGAAAATAGGGAGGCGGGGGGTATAAGTTTATGTTACGGTGAGTGTTGATCCCTTCGCACTTTCTACACTTTATTTTTATCTTATCCGGGCACTATATCCTACATTATTTGTCACTGAAACCTCATACTTGATGAAGTTGTATGTCATTTACCAAAATAGTTCAAGATGCCCTATTTTTATACCTACTTTAAAGAAAATGTTTAATGAGGATTACTTTCCTATCGTACTTGTTGTTTGAATGTTATGCATTAGGGATGGATTCACCAAGGGAAGGTGGTGCATACCAAATGAGGATCACTGTACTGACATTCATAATAACATTTGACCGACAGCAAAAGAAGTTTGGGGTTCTATTTCTTACACTTCTTGTCACTGGAACTTCATACTTAGGATATCAGGGTCAACTGAAGTGAGGCAACGTGTGATTTATCAAAAGCAGGTCACTTTGACCTACATTTAGACCATTAATAATATAATCTAGGGATATACCATCAATCCAAATAAATGATCTTGCTTTTTCAAATTGTTGATGTCACTTTGAACTTCTTACATTACCTACTAAATTAATAATACTGAATTCTATCACATTTATACTATAGGATGCAAGTAAATATTGAACATTAGTGGGCTACATTGTCACCAGATGAGTTTTGATTATCGAACAGCGTAACTTTCCAGTATACACCAAGCAGATTTATTTGTAGTAGTTACATCAACACCATTCATTATCTAATACAGTAGGGGTATCAAACATTCAACTTCTAGACAATGTTCTTTCTCAAGTTCATCATCTGTGCATTCTTGGTTGTAATTTCACATTTGGGACTTTCATCAATAGTTTTCATAAAACTGCAGATAGCAGGTGTAAACAGCAAATAAAACCATCAAATTTAGTGTTTAGGCCATTAAATACAAAGGGTAAGACTGACCTACAGTCATCAAAATTTCTCATTATTTGCCATTCTGTAGGACTTTTGAAATTATAAATTTCCACTGATGGTATTCACATCAGACTTGTCTGAAATGATCCCCAGATTTTGAGCAAGTACAATATACATTATGGCCGTCATCTCTAAAACTACATTTGAAGTTTTTTCCGAAGTTCCATTGATGCATTTGAGTTGAAAATAGGGAGAGGTAGAGAACAACATGTTAAATTTGGCCTTTTCAAAACTAATGGACATGATAGCTATGGGATGACCATTTTGTAACATGTTTAGGCAATCATATTTTCCCCCAGACATCACCACCTTAAAACTTCCTGATATGTTCCACTTCAAATGCTCTTTATTTAGTGTTATTTTTCTGGTCGGTCGAAAATGCAGTTTGGTCATCATTGCCTCCATCATAAAAAAGCATACTAAACTTCTGTTCAACTTCTCTCATTGAGCTGAAAATTTGTAACAATGATATGGATAGAGCTGATCAAGTGTTGTTATTTTTTAAACTCATTAAAACTTTTGACTTTTGATGTGTCTATTTTGAATACAATTCCAGAATCGTGCTTTTCTTTAACAACACTATTTTAAACTTCATCTCAAGTTCTTTCTGTAGGAACAAACTGGAACTTAATGCACAGATTCGTAGATGATCTGAACAAAGTGTTGTTACTTTTTGGGTTTGTACAAAAACAATATGGCCCCCATGATTGCCATATTGAAAAGCATATTGTAAACTTATCCAGTTTGACTGAGCTAAATTGGTTAGGCTGTGAAGGAAAGGAAGCTAACAGTTGATTTATATTTTAGACATCGTCAATACTACCAACATGGCAGCCACAGAGACCATTTTCTAATATGATTCATAATTGCACAATCATGGTTTTCCCGAAAAACACCTTTTATGTTTTGGACCAAGTTTTGTTTTTTTCAGGCAGGTCTGAAAATACAAAATTGCAGCCATCTTGAAAAAATCATTGTAAGCTTTCGTTTCAGTCCACTAGTACTATTGAGCTAAAATTTTGTTGAATTTCAAGAAACTGATATAAGTGTTGTACTTCATTACATTTACTGCTAAAATTCTGAGTTTTTAATCAGTCAATAATTGTTTCCTCTACCACTTAACTATAGTAACATACTCTTAGATCATTTACCCGGTAAATGTCTTTGTAGATGACTGACTGTGAAGGCCAAAGGCCTCTCATGATTGGCTGTAGGGATGCAGGACTGTTGGGTTTTGTCATCCTGTGCAAATCTGAATATTTATGTTTAGTTTTGATATTGGTATTTCTATATTGCCATCTCTTTGCAAAGAATATACCATGACAGATTAACTTTTATGATGAAGCAGAAAGATTAAGCTCAAACATTGAAAAAAAAAAAAAAATGTAAATGAAATCACTTAGCCAATACTTTTAAATGTTTAATGCATTTGATCTCAGATAACAGCAATTACCGCCCCAATGGATGAGTCCTAGTTTTGTTATAAGAAACTATTTTCTTTCAAAATAGAAAACTGTGGATATTGGTGTTTTAAAACTTCCTTTTTATTTCTTTCGTGTTTGTTGCTATGTGTGGTAGTTTTTCACTGTTTATGATGAATTCTAGAAATTGTGAGCTCAAAAGTGATAATAAAATGGCTCAAGGAGCAATCCATGGATGTAATATTGCTAGATTAGGTTTTTTTCTTTTCTTAATTTCTGTTATGGTAATGTTTGCCATTTTCAATATAGATGAGACAGGTTGCTTACAAATTTTGTGTATTTTTACAGATTAGATGCTTGTCATCACATACTTTTTCATTTAATTTGAAATCAAATGATATTCAACCAGCAATTGGTGAATTTCAGTGATGACCTAAATGAGTTGATGTTGAAAATTTCATAAATGTGGACATGTGAGAGGGATGTTGTTTCTGTAGGAGGCATATTTCTGTTGCTGCTGTCTGTGTCTTTTCTGTGTTCATATTCAAGCTTTATTTTATGAGGAGTGATGGGCCAAAACCTCCTGCCCAAATATAACCCTCATAGGGGTTCGTTTACACTTCTTGCACTTTAAATGTTTTACATCATAAATTCATCACGTTAGTGTGTTGTCGTCTTCATTTCATGAAAATAAATTTATAGATTAATTCTTGTAAGACTTGTGTCATTTTTATGCCATAAAATGACTTGAAGTAGTGTTACCTCTGGCTGGCATCTCTCATTCTTCCTGTAACCATCATTAACTTTTCCCATAACAGAGAAGGAAAACCTGGGTACTGATATAAGGCCTGTAGCAGTCTCGGATGAAGGTTATGAATATAGATTACCTTGACCCACTTTCAAGGTCAAAGGGGTCAAATGTTTAAAAAGAACATCTTCAAACGTCTTCATTAACCAAGAATCAAAATTGCAGTTATTCAATGGATCAATCTAAAATCCAATATGGCCGCCAGGGTCACCATTTCGAAAAACAATGATGGTGACTTACAGATGATCTGCATTCTGTGACATGCATTGAGTTTACTTCACTAGTGTCATTCAATTGCGAAGCCCCTGTCAGCGTCATCAGGTGGTATCCCGCCCTATTAAGAGGGTTCGATCCTAAACCATAACATCCTCCACCTGGTAGATAAGCAGTGATTGCCAGACCACTACTCATCTATGTTAGCTTCCACATCTTGTCGGTGCTATAGCCAGTCATATGACTCTCGGCAGCTTCCGCCAAACGTCTTACAGCCCATCCTTTGTCCCTGTGTTTTGCCTTGGTCTTTTTTTCGAATTTCCTCACAGCCTTCTTTCATGGTAACGTTGACTGCTGTGACAATATCATGAAGGTAGACTTCAGTACTGCCTCCACAAGACAGCTCCACTTTCATCTCTCTAAGACAGAAGAGTTGATCCTCAACTCCTCTTTACATCATTTCCCCTGCTGACCATATTGGCACATTTAAAACTTTTCGTCCAGATCCACTGGTGCTTCAAAGATGAAATTTTTAGGATGTAAAGAACCTGGTCAGTTGAAAAGAACTGTTATTTTTATAACCATAATTAAATGTTCCCAAACTGTTTGATTTGATAAATGTTCACATTACAACTATTTCTGCTAGGGTATTTATACATCCTCATAGACAGATGAACTTGAATGTTTTGGGTCTTTGGTATTTTAATTTACATCCATGCTCTCGCACCTTGCTGATTTCAAAAAGAAATAACCAACATCATCTATATATAAACATCCTACAGCAATAATGCACAAACTATGCCGAGTCTTGATCAGACTGAATAGATGGGTCAAACTCGACCTAACTAGGTAAGTATAACGCCACTTCATAAGATAAATAAAACTCGGTATAACTGTTATATTACTAGATATCTCAAACTCCATATCACTAGATAGTTCAATCTCAATATAACCAGATAAGTCAAACTCTGTATCACCAGATATGTCACACTTAATATCACTTGATAAGTCAAACTCCATATCACTAGATAGTTCAATCTCAATATAACCAGATAAGTCAAACTCTGTATCACCAGATATGTCACACTTAATATCACTTGATAAGTCAAACTCCATATCACTAGATAAGTCAAACTCGATATCACCAGATATGTCAAACTCCATAACACTAGATTTGTCAAACTCCATAACACTAGATATGTCAAACTCAATATTACTAAATATGTCAAACTCGATATTACCAGATATGTCAAACTCAATATCACCAGATGTGTCAAACTCTATATCACTAGATAAGTTAAACCCGATATCACCAGATATATCAAACTCCATATCACTAGATATGTCAAACTCCATATCACTAGATAAGTCAAACTCGATATCACCAGATATGTCAAACTCGATATCACTAGATATGTCAAACTCGATATCACTAGATAAGTCAAACTCGATATCACCAGATATGTCAAACTCGATATCACTAGATATATCAAACTCAATATCACCAGATATGTCAAACTCAATATCACTAGATATGTCAAACTCAATATCACCAGATAAGTCAAACTCGATTTCACCAGATAAGACAAACTCGATATCACCAGATAAGTCAAACTCGATTTCACCAGATAAGACAAACTCGATATCACTAGATAAGTCAAACTTGATATCACCAGATATGTCAAACTCGATTTCACCAGATAAGACAAACTCGATATCACCAGATGTGTCAAACTTGATATCACTAGATAAGTTAAACCCGATATCACCAGATATGTCAAACTCCATATCACTAGATAAGTCAAACTCGATATCACCAGATATGTCAAACTCCATATCACTAGATTTGTCAAACTCCATAACACTAAATATGTCAAACTCGATATCACCAGATATGTCAAACTCAATATCACTAGATATGTCAAACTCCATATCACTAGATAAGTTAAACCTGATATCACCAGATGTATCAAACTCTTTATCACTAGATAAGTCAAACTCGATATCACCAGATATGTCAAACTCAATATCACTAGATATGTCAAACTCAGTATCACTAGATAAGTCAAACTCAATATCACTAGATATGTCAAACTCGATATCACTGGATAAGTTAAACCTGATATCACCAGATGTGTCAAACTCTATATCACTAGATAAGTCAAACTCGATATCACCAGATATGTCAAACTCAATATCACTAGATATGTCAAACTCAGTATCACTAGATAAGTCAAACTCAATATCACTAGATATGTCAAACTCGATATCACTGGATAAGTTAAACCTGATATCACCAGATGTGTCAAACTCTATATCACTAGATAAGTCAAACTCGATATCACCAGATATGTCAAACTCAATATCACTAGATATGTCAAACTTAGTATCACTAGATAAGTCAAACTCAATATCACTAGATATGTCAAACTCGATATCACTAGATAAGTTAAACCTGATATCACCAGATGTGTCAAACTCAATATCACTAGATATGTCAAACTCAGTATCAATAGATAAATCAAACTCGATATCACTAGATATGTCAAACTCAGTATCAATAGATAAATCAAACTCGATATCACTAGATAAGTTCAACCTGATATCACCAGATGTGTCAAACTCTATATCACTAAATAAGTAAAACTCAATATCACCAGATATGTCAAACTCAGTATCACCAGATATGTCAAACTCGATATCACTAGATAAGTTAAACCTGATATCACCAGATGTGTCAAACTCTATATCACTAGATAAGTAAAACTCGATATCACCAGATATGTCAAACTCAATATCACTAGATATGTCAAAATCAGTATCAATAGATAAATCAAACTCGATATCACTAGATATGTCAAACTCGATATCACTAGATAAGTAAAACTCGATATCACCAGATATGTCAAACTCAATATCACTAGATATGTCAAACTCAGTATCAATAGATAAATCAAACTCGATATCACTAGATAAGTCAAACTCGATATCACAGATAGATATTATCACTAGAACTCAATATCACCAGATAAGTCAAACTCGATTTCACCAGATAAGACAAACTCGATATCACGAGATATATCAAACTCAATATCACTTGATAAGTCAAACTTGATATCACCAGATAAGTAAAACTCGATATCACCAGATATGTCAAACTCAATATCATATCACTAGATAAGATAAATCACGAGATATATCACTCAATATCAGATAAGTCAAACTCCATATCACTAGATAAGTTAAACTCGATATCACCAGATATGTCAAACTCAATATCATTAGATATGTCAAACTCCATATCACTAGATAAGTTAAACTCGATATCACCAGATATGTCAAACTCGATATCACTAGATAAAGTTAAACCCGATATCACCAGATATGTCAAACTCCATATCACTAGAAATGTCAAACTCGATATCACTAGATAAATCAAACTCGATATCACCAGATATGTCAAACTGGATATCATTAGATAAGTCAAACTCGATATCACTAGATAAGTCAAACTCAATATCACTAGATATGTCAAACTCGATATCACCACATATGTCAAACTCAATATCATTAGATATTTCAAACTCCATATCACTAGATAAGTTAAACCCGATATAACCAGATAAGTCAAACTCGATTTCACCAGATAAGACAAACTCGATATCACCAGATATGCCAAACTCCATAACACTAGATTTGTCAAACTCCATAACACCAGATATGTCAAACTCCATATCACTACATAAGTTAAACCCGATATCACCAGATATGTCAAACTCTATATACTAGATAAGTCAAACTCGATATCACCAGATATGTCAAACTCGATATCACTAGATAAAGTTAAAGCCGATATCATCAGATATGTCAAACTCAATATCATTAAATATGTCAAACTCAATATCACTTGATAAGTCAAACTCGATATCACCAGATATGCCAAACTCCATAACACTAGATTTGTCAAACTCCATAACACCAGATATGTCAAACTCCATATCACTACATAAGTTAAACCCCATATCACCAGATATGTCAAACTCTATATACTAGATAAGTCAAACTCGATATCACCAGATATGTCAAACTCGATATCACTAGATAAAGTTAAAGCCGATATCATCAGATATGTCAAACTCAATATCATTAAATATGTCAAACTCGATATCAAAAGATAAGTTAAACCTGATATCACCAGATGTGTCAAACTCTATATCACTAGATAAGTCAAACTCGATATCACCAGATATGTCAAACTCAATATCACTAGATATGTCAAATTGGATATCACCAGATATGTCAAACTCGATATCACTAGATAAAGTTAAAGCCGATATCATCAGATATGTCAAACTCAATATCATTAAATATGTCAAACTCGATATCAAAAGGTAAGTTAAACCTGATATCACCAGATGTGTCAAACTCTATATCACTAGATAAGTCAAACTCGATATCACCAGATATGTCAAACTCAATATCACTAGATATGTCAAACTCAGTATCACTAGATAAGTCAAACTCGATATCACCAGATATGTCAAACTCGATATCACTAGATAAAGTTAAAGCCGATATCATCAGATATGTCAAACTCAATATCATTAAATATGTCAAACTCGATATCAAAAGATAAGTTAAACCTGATATCACCAGATGTGTCAAACTCTATATCACTAGATAAGTCAAACTCGATATCACCAGATATGTCAAACTCAATATCACTAGATATGTCAAACTCAGTATCACTAGATAAGTCAAACTCAATATCACTAGATATGTCAAACTCGACATCACTAGATATGTCAAAGTCGATATCACGAGATATGTCAAACTGGATATCACGAGATATGTATAACTGGATATCACGATATATGTATAACTGGATATCACGAGATATGTATAACTGGATATCACGAGATATGTATGACTGGATATCACGAGATATGTAACTGGATATCACACGAGATATGTATAACTGGATATCACGAGATATGTATAACTGGATATCACGATATATGTATAACTGGATATCACGAGATATGTATAACTGGATATCACGAGATATGTATGACTGGATATCACGAGATATGTATAACTGGATATCACGAGATATGTATAACTGGATATCACGATATATGTATAACTGGATATCACGAGATATGTATAACTGGATATCACGATATATGTATGACTGGATATCACGAGATATGTATAACTGGATATCACGAGATATGTATAACTGGATATCACGAGATATGTATGACTGGATATCACGAGATATGTATGACTGGATATCACGAGATATGTATGACTGAATATCACTAAATCAAACGTTATTAGAGATATTTATTCCGGTAAGACACATATAAAATAAATCACACAAGGAGATCAGATTTACACAAATTGTTAAAACCGTTGTCGTGTATTGAGAACGCAGTTACAGTTTAATAGATTTTTAAAACATCTATATTTTACAATGCAGTAATGTGAAAAGGTCAGTCAGTTAAAAGTGGAACAAGAACATTCAAATTTGTTTTGCTGAAATCTGTCATATACACAGGTAGAATAGCAGCTTTTACATATGGTCCTTCCTCATCAAGTCAACTTATCGTAATAGTTCAATTTGGCAGCATCCCCCACACCCACGGTCCATATATATTTGCCATTGTCATTCCTTTGAATTTCTACTTCTTCTTCTTTCATAATGTTGGTAAAGTATGTTCATAAATGGTATTTCAGGAAGGTTGTGGTCACTATAACTTACTTGAATAATAGATATAAATATATATAAAAAATGTGTATATATAGATATATATAAACAGTTTACTGTGAAGCTATGGATGAGAGTTCATACTGATTTACCAACAATACATCGCTTACACGTGTCCGTCTCTACAAACATTTACAGGAAGCAGATATTGTTCCGAAATAACGCAGACTGACGGAAAAACCACAAGTACATGTATAAAGATATGAGCAATATACGCACAGTCGTTAGATGTTAGGTGGATATAGTGCCTAGTAGGCCAGTGAGTTAATCAGGAAAAGTTTATGAGATTGGCTTCTTACAATAGATTAGATCAAATACATAGAAAAGGTTAAGTCCAGTGGACATGAATCGCTCACCTGTTCTGCTGCTTACAAAAAGACTTCGTCGATTTGTTAAGTAAATGATCTCATTTGTGTATGCTATACACATATATCATGTACCTATTGGTTTATAATGCATCTGACGTTCCTACCTCGAAAGTGAGCTGAAAAAATATCCATTTGAACAGTGAGTAACCCTTCTTCTCAGCACCCAGAATGCTGCAAGCCCATTAGCAATACCCTGGGCAATTGGGTTGTTGAAAAAAGGTCGTTTAAAGATTGCAACTTTTGAAAGTTTGTCGGGGACATTCATTTCAACAGAGTTGGTAGTCTATCATTCATGCATGCCAGTGGCGTAGCGAGGCCTTCATTCAATTGCATGCTTGGGGGTGCAGGGGCGGCAGCTGAAGGTATTTTGATTACAGCATTGTAATCATTCGAAATTATTAAAAAGACCAGCATATATAAAGATTATAAAGATTTTAATCTCACTTTTCACATTTGTCAAAAACAACTTTACGATACAAAAGATGAGATAAAGAAATATACAACACAATACCAATCTAAAACGTAGATTTAAGGGAAGATTGTCATGAAACATCAAAAAGTTACGAAAAATTTTAAAGTGGTTATCTACCACAAAAAGACATCATTCTGATCCTCCGGTATTGGTTTAAACGAATTGCTAGACTTTGCTGCCGCGAAGTCATCAATGACAGTATCTATGTCAACCTGAGTGTCCCGATGGGTATGGAGGACAGCAAGAGCAGACAGCCGTTCTGTCGTCATTGTTGTCCGGAGGTAGGTCTTAATTCGATCATCGAGCTGAAAGATCGTTCGCTGATGCAGTCGATGTCGGCATTGAGAGAAGTACACTAAAGATATCTAATGTTTGGGTATAACTTGTCCTATCACAGGATTTATATGTGGAATGGCTACCCATCTGGTTCTCCATCGCCGAACTTCCGTCATAAGACGCCTTGTCGGACAGGTCTACTTCAAAGGCATCAAACACTGCGTTGACAATATCGTCAGTGAGTTGCTGAAGATTACGTGGGAAGAGCGTCTCTGCTTTGAATCTACCCTCGCTATCCAATAGCCGTGTCTCCAGCTCTGTGATCAAATGTAAACTGGATATCACGGATATATGTAGTTTGCACGTTGCTGCTGTCGTCCAGTTTGTATAATTCTGCGGCTACGCCGACAGCCTGGTCAAACATCATTCCAAACATATCATCCGCTCATTCATTTCTGAGATAGTCCTGCATTCAGTGGCGGCTTCCATAATGTATACTGACTGTAGATATGGAAAGCGCAACAGTGCCGCTGAGGATGTGTTCAGTAACGACCAGCCCAATGATAAATCGAACCTCAAAATATACCCGCTTTGTCATCTCCGTGGCCTCCAAACTACTAACGATGACACTGAATGAAGCCTTGAACGTGTGTAAGGCATATAGACCATCTCGTTTCGCACAGTGTTCTCAGTTTGGTCCTACTCCATTTGATCTTTGGCGTTTTGGTCACCGAGGAGCTCATTTTTGAAGTACTGCAAGCGCTTTGCTGAATAATCGAAAGCAAAAGCGATATCCTATATGATGGTGGTATCACAGGATGGGAAGATGAATGAACAAGGGCAAGATTTACTGGTCGACTTGCAATGCACATAGGTGGCATGCGGAGCTGTTTGATATACACCGCGAGATGTTATGCCCCATCATACCCCTGAGCCCTTAATTTTGCAATGTCCAGGCCAAAGTTCGAAAAGCTTGTATATTAGGAGCCAATATTTATGCTCTTAACATGTATGAAACACAAAAAGTCTTCTTTAACACATATTTCACCGTTTTCTGTCACACAATTGCTCTTTGGTAGATTTACTGTACAAATTGTTAAAACCGATGTACGGTGACTCCTTATTCGAAGTGTAATTGCTTTGGTGACATGAGACAGTATTTCAATTAATTCGTTTTAAGATGTGTACTTTAACTGCGCGTTATATGATCTTGGACCACAAGATCATACAACAGTCAAAATTGAAAATTGGTCAGTCAGTTAATTGCAATGTTTTGCCGACCACACAGCAGCAACACCTCGATTATCTTTTTCAAATGTTTGTTTTTGTTGACATCTGCTTCATAGAACACAGGTTTTGATACAATTGAGTCATCCTTTCCAGTCATAATATCAATAAAATGATCCGCCGAAATCTGACAGCCATGGTGATGAAATCAACGTAAGTGGAAAGGTTATCCAGTCATCTACTGGAGATCTGAATGGCCTCTCCTTTCCAGACTTATCTCCAAATATGAAGCAGTGCACGCAATATATATTTGCATCCATGGATGTTCTTTCAACCTTTGAATCTTCTCTCGCGGCCATGTACTTTTCTGAAATAAAGACACTGGTATGTAAGTACATGTAAACACAAAAGTACCGAGCATAAGTCAAAAGGGACATTCCGAATACGACATCATCAATATGAAATCACATTCACTGAGAATTAGCTTATATTCTCATTAATACCTAGTATGTGATAAATAATATATATAAAAAATGCAATATGAAACTTATATATTGATAATATATCACAAATCTTTATGCAAGTGGCAGTTACAAATACATGATGTAACAACGTAAAATCATCTATTTGAAAAACGCTTTTAAAATTGCATATATAGTACGGAAGTAGCATGTATTATATCATGAACCATATATGTTTCATCAGACGGGTTCTATATACGTTAACTCACTTTTCTGCTGAATTTTAGTTTCAACTCGTACGTAAAGCCCTTTTCAAAATCCTTAAAGCCCTTTTCAAAATCCTTACAGCCCTTTTCAAAATCCATATAGTTTAGATATGTTTTTTCCTGAATTTAAAATCTAAATTCACCCTTTCTATTTATCTATTGAAATCATATTTTTAAAAAGCTACACAAAAAGAGCATTGATTTTTTTATCGATAAGCGTCCATAATATGAGGAAACTGTATTGTTACAATACATGTAGTTTAGACACATATTTTGTTGTACTTTATGATCCTTAATGAATGCAAAAGATAAAATCATCGTTACCTTTTATTATGCATAGGGTAGTGGAAAAAGAGCTAACAATACCCTTGAATAACAGAAACAATATGTCTTAGGGTAATGGTAACGAAACTGTCAATGAACTGGGATTGCCGGTGACCAGACGGCTTAATCGCTTAAACTGACGGTCTAGTGTTCAGAAGATCCTGAGTTCAATGCTGCATATTTTTGTTCTCTTAATTCCAAGAAGTATTCTTATATGACCCAAATTGTTCATAAGACGAAAAAGAAACAAGTTGGCATATTTAACAAATGGCGAATGCTGTTAAATTGATTATTTGAAACAAAATGTAGAAAACAGCCGTATATTACATTTCAACCACAAACATACCGATATGAGGCACAGAACACTAATACAAACACGCATAAGATTATGTGTTTTTGTGTAACGTGTGTATGCGCATTTTGCCTCCTATCTGTAATATCTCTAATATAGATGTTATAGTATAGACACTTGTAACACAATTCTATTATATTTATTTCTTTGTGATGATATTAGATATATCTAGGCCATTATTTACAGTAATTGTGAAATACTATAGGAATGGGGAAAGACCGGGCTCGAACCCGGAACCTTCTGAACTCTAAAACTCTCATTTGCGAATAACCAATACCTTTGTGAGCCACTGATCCCAGGACTCTAACAAAACTTTCTTCTTTATTTGATCTGTTAACTGTTCGCAAGCTAGGTCAACACAACATGGTCCTTCTTTTAGTTCTTGCTGAAGTTTGACTGGGTCTGATTTGTCATCGGGAAGCGATTCGGCTATATTTGACGAAGACTCTTCAACATCAGACTTTGGAACCTTTTTGAAAAAATCTTCTATCTTTTTCGACATGATCTCGAAAATGTAAGCGCTTGTTAACTTGGTTACGGAAGTGTGTCTGGTATTATAAAAGTAAACTTGAAACCTGGAAAGTTTCCGGAATATATCGTCGCAACGGTATATAAAACAAATCGCGAGAAAAGAATCATGCACATTATGGAAATAGATTAATAAACAAGAAAAAGAAAACATGTTTTCTCGAATTTTATTCTTGCATGCTTGAGCATGCAAGCATGCACGGACGCTACGCCACTGCATGCTACAGGCTCAATAACCGTATCACGGGACTCTCGTCTGCTCAAGTCGAAAGACTGCAATAATGGACGCTAAGCCCGTTAAAATTTGAACAAAACATAAAAAATAGTCCCGGACCTTTTCTGTACTTGGATCTTTTGGTTATGAAGTAGACGGTCGATTAAATATTTTAACACATTTGACCCCGTTGACCTTGAAATTACGTAAATTACACAAGATGGTTCATTTGAACAAACTTGGTAATTCTTCAGCCTAGCATGCTGCTATACCAATATCGTGGCCCTGGGAATATTATTGAGCAGAAGTCATTTAAAGACTTAAAAGAGGGTAAATGTCATTCATTTGCACTAACTTGGTCTCCCAGTATAATACCATCTTGACCCTGGGTGTTGAGAAGAACTGTTTTAAAAGGGGAACATTGACACCAGACTGTAGACAGACGGATAACGGACACCTCAGCAACGCATAAGCTCAATTGTCCTACGGGCAGATGAGCAAATATAAACTCCCGTCATTATCTTATTTTGATGCTCCCAAGCAGGAAAGTAATCAAGTAATCCTGTATCTATTGGTTATAATATTGAAGTCCATTTATTGAAAGAATAGTGACTTTAAAAATGAACGGAACTGACACAGTGCAAGTCTGTCTGATTTCCAAGAGTTACTTCCCTTCGTATGATGAGTTATCTTGACAGTCAATAAGGTAGGCGGATGAATGTGAGCAGAATATTGAATAAAGATAAATATTGTAGATATCACAAAAATAAAGATATTGAATGAAACCGAGTAATGTTAAGTGTTACACCAAAGTTTTCATTCTAGAAGATATACAAATGTATTTGATTTCAGTGTCAACCCGTATCAGAAAAAAATATTTTTGAAATTTGGGTGTAAACATGTGCTTAAGTTGTGGTTATTTTAGTTCCAACCAAGGTTCTAAATGTCTGTCAATTTTTTGTTCACACCTGGTTACACAATATTACAACAACAGTAGGTGGTAAGTAATAGTTCCGGTTGTTCTAGCACTATATTACAAGTTAATACGAAAATTTCAAATCTCCACAAATACATTTTTTTGTTTTTTGTTTTTTGTTTTTGTTTCAGGTCTGAATAGTTAGTACTGAAGGGAGAAGCACCAAGAGATGATGATCGACCACCGCTCAGAACCCAGTCTCCCAGTACTATATCATATCTTAATCATGTGTCCGGCTACTCACCTGAAACATAACGAATTTTAGCTACCAAAAGGTCCAGTAAGTGCTAACCGAAATGCCATAGAACCATATAGTTAACAACGGTGAACAAGAGTTCGTTTTAACAAGAAATTGGTCAATCTTAGTACAAGATCGATAATTAAATCAGTATGAATACCACATAATCTACTATTGTTAACTCATAACCAACGATACCTATACATTGATTCGGTTCATTAGTGTGTTTGTGGGAAACGAATAATGATATTATAGAAATTAAAAAAACAAAGCGGTAATGAAAGTATTAATAATTAATATATTCCAATATTACTTATTCTTTATAAGGTTTATAGCGTTACACAATAGAATTACCGAAATTGGAAATTCATTCAAATTTAATTCCCTTCTTCAATATGACATCAGATTTATGTCAATAAACCCAGATGGTTACATTGTAGTCACTTCGGATCTCATCCTAAGAACGCGATCTCATTTCGAGAATAAATATCGGCCATCGATCGGTCATTTGAGCGGTTAGCTGTGGCCAAAATTTGGCCAAATTTTAGATATTGTCTGATTTTCGTGAAAATTGGTATATATGTATTAGGTGGCACTCGGAGCAAAATGGCGTAGTCCATTTTTCATTCGATCATCTGAGCGGTCAGCTGTGGTCAAAATTTGGCCAAATTTTAGATATTGTCTGATTTTCGTGAAAATTGGTATATATGTATTAGGTGGCACTCGGAGCAAAATGGCGTAGTCCATTTTTCATTCGATCATCTGAGCGGTCAGCTGTGGTCAAAATTTGGCCAAATTTTAGATATTGTCTGATTTTCGTGAAAATTGGTATATATGTATTAGGTGGCACTCGGAGCAAAATGGCGTAGTCCATTTTTCATTCGATCATCTGAGCGGTCAGCTGTGGTCAAAATTTGGCCAAATTTTAGATATTTGTAATGGTCCCCATTACAATTAGTGCTTGTTGTTTCCGGATCCAGGCACGTACCCTCATGTACTAACGTGAACGGAACTAGCTGTGTTCCTTCAAGCTCTGGCCTCGACGTTTTCTCCTACAGCACAAAATGATTAAAGAAGAGAAAAACTCGTTACTAAGGTAATAGAATAGTTTAATTGTTTATATAGATACAGTATAAGTCGACTCGATCGTAGGGAAACCTTGAGTTATCAGAGTATTGATTTAAACAAGTTCGAATGCTTAGTGTGAAGTTTGACTGGAACCGACGGAATACTTCAAATTAAACGGGGTCTTCTAGTAATACGAGTTTGAGATAACGAGGTTCGAGTTTACATCAACATGTCGATAAAGTAAATAGATGTGACAAAGACAATATCAGTTTGATAATTTGTAATGTATATTGATACGTTTACTAAGAAATCGTTGGATTGACCAACACAAGCATATGACCTCGATACGCCCTGTTTCATTTAAGTTGCCCCCCCCCCCCCCCCCCCCCCCCCCCCCCACAACATCATAAGATCCCCGTTCACACAATGGTCAACACTGACTCGTCTTCCTATTCTTTGTAACCATGGTTACATGTGTTGTATATATTGTAATACTATCTTATCTGATGTGGATTTTGAAAAGCCGTTGATTGTTCTTAAATATTCGAGAAAGAAAAAATGTCCATTATAGCATTTGCTTTCGTATCTATTATAAATAACATTTGCTTTCCCACTTCAAAATTTACCATGCCCCCTTTCAAAATTAAAGATAGACTTTAATCTCTTGTTTGAATGTACCTTTCCAGGAAAAGTGTAGGACCATGACGTTACAAGCATGGACCTGTGAGCTATGATTTAATAGGTATCTGATTTCTATGCTGAGTTTGGAATAGAATATCTTCCCACAGCCTACTAGCCTACAAACAAGGATAAACCGTATCTCTGTCTTGACCCACTTGTATCGAAGTAAGTGGTATATAAAACATAAAAACGGATTCAATTTCTCTGTTGGATTTATTGGATGTGTTTTCTGTAAAATAATAATATCCCCCAGTACAAAACACAACAGAGGACAACTTACAACCCAGCTATTTTTGTTAAGCATGTTGACATGAACTGATCTAGACCAATTTAACTTGTTTTTCCAACATTTAAGGACTAGTTGAAAAAATATTTACATGATATATCTTGAATTTAGGCAGAATTTACAACACAATATCTGGATTCGTCTCCTGGTGTGATCCCTCACCGGTCAACATGCCTGAAGTTTCTGTTAAAGCGCCATCGGCTGACTTCATTACCGTGGTGGTCTTTGATGTACGTCCAAATCCATGGCTTCCCAATAACACGGCACGCCTTATAAAAATACATGCAGATGACACTGACAGAACAAAAATTGCCGAACCACTGAGAACAATCTTTGCAACGACCGGTGACAAAAGCGGGTTACCTGTCGAAAATAAAACTATTTTTTCAAAGTATATCTAATGAAGTCATAATTATTGCATACATCATAGTAACGTGCAATGTAAAGGAGTCTATCTCTAAACACGATCTTACGAAATTCGTGTACAATACACCATAATGTTGGGCATGTAAGAACAATTGAAATATGAAATTTTGACATTTTTGAAAGAATAACGTTTTGAAGGAAGCTTATTTTAAAATAGAACACCCTTTGTTTATAAATTGTGAGGTTTTCTAGTATATATTTTCAAAATTCTGAATATGAAAAAGCACTCATCAAATGATCGATATAAACTATCCCCCTCCTTTTGGTGAGGTTATCGAACCTTACTTCACCCACAGTGAAAGCAAATTACTTACGTTCTCCGTCCAATTTATTTGATGAAATGACCATTAAATTGTTTGGTTAGTAGTTAATACATTAATTATTGTATTTAATTTTCCTATCGATTTGTTCTGTCAACGGTCAATATTCGCTCTCCTTACTGATTTAGGGGGTCGGCATTTACTTCTCTATGATATGTTAGATGGAGGTCGATATTTGATATCCACACCAATCAGTTTGGTAAGAGGTCGATATATAATTCCCCTACCGATATATTTAGTTAGAGGTCGATATATAATTCCCCTACCGATATATCTAGTTAGAGGTCGATATATAAATCCCCTACCGATATATTTAGTAAGAGGTCGATATATCTAGTTATAGGTCGATATATTTCCCTACCGATATATATTATAGATATATAACTTTCTTATCGATATATAGGTCGATATATAATTCCCCTACCGATATATTTAGTTATAGGTCGATATATAACTTTCTTATCGATATATCTAGTTAGAGGTCGATATATAATTCCCCTACCGATATATTTAGTAAGAGGTCGATTTTAATTTCCCTACCGATATATCTAGTTATAGGTCGATATATAATTCCCCTACCGATATATTCAGTTATAGGTCGATATATAACTTTCTTATCGATATATTTAGTTAGAGGTCGATATATAATTCCCCTACCGATATATTTAGTTATAGGTCGATATATAACTTTCTTATCGATATATTTAGTTAGAGGTCGATATATAACTTTCTTATCGATATATTTAGTTAGAGGTCGATATATAATTCCCCTACCGATATATCTAGTAAGAGGTCGATGTATAATTCCCCTACCGATACATTTAGTTAAAAGTCGACGAAATTTACGTAACCATTTCTTCATATTAACGTCGTTTCTAGAAGTGACATACTGACATCGTGACTAAATGTGACTTATTGACATCGTGACTAGATGTGATTTATTGGCATCATAACAAGACATCATATATTGATGTCGTAACTAGATAGGACATATTGACGTCGTGGCTAGAAGGTACATATTGACGTCGTGACTAGATATGACATATTGACGTCATGACTAGATGTTACTTATTGACGTTGTAACTAGATGTGACATATTGACGTCGTGACTAGAAGTTACATACTGACGTCGTGACTAGACGTGACATATTGACGTCGTGACTAGACGTGACATATTGACGTCGTGACTAGACGTGACATATTGACGTTGTGACTAGATGTGACATATTGACGTCGTGACTAGACGTGACATCTTGACGTCGTGACTAGACGTGACATATTGACGTTGTGACTAGAAGTTACATACTGACGTCGTGACTAGAGGTGACATATTGACATCGTGACGACGTGACATACTTATGTATGATGTTGCTAGATGCGATATACATATTTATCATGTTACTAGATGTGACATACATATTTATGATGTTTGCAGATGTGATATACATATTTATAATGTTGCTAGATGTGACATACATATTTATGATGTTTCCAGATGTGATATACATATTTATTATGTTACTAGATGTGACATACATATTTATGATGTTGCTAGATGTGATATACATATTTATGAAGTTAATAGATGTGATATACATATTTACGATGTTACCAGATGCGATATACATATTTATGATGCTACTAGATGTGACATACATATTTATGATGTTACTAGATGTGACATACATATTCATGATGTTACTAGATGTGACATACATATTTATGATGTTTCTATATGTGATATACATATTTATGATGTTAATAGATGTGATATACATATTTATGATGTTAATAGATGTGATTTACATATTAATGATGTTACTACATTCCGTTACTAGAGTGATAGTTTATAATGATACTCCATAGAGTAAGGGTATATTGTGCCCTGAACGGCAGGTTTAGTGTACGATCAGAAGAATACAACACCTGTTTACTTAGCTTGACCTAGGTACTTTCTGGTGAGAGTTGTAGCATACACACTCATCACGTTCGAGACGAGTTGACATATGCCAATTTACAAACACAACAGATAAGACACACTTACGTCGTTCTTTCGACTTCGTTTGATTTACAATGAGTGCTACCATTGATGAAGGTCTCGGCACAAAGGTACAAAAATCAATGTTGACGTTTATACCTTTCTGGGAACAGTATTCCACAGTACTTGTGTTGTGCTGACAAGTAAATTTCTAAAAGTAGAGAGACAGTGATTACGGTGAAATATTTATAAATTCTTGTCAGAAAATATCTCAAGACTACCAATAAATGTAGCTTGGATCATCTAAGTGAATAAATGAAGGTAAACATTATCACTTTACTTTGTATAGAACATTGATATCTCGACACTTATGCGTAAATGTGGGATCGTGGGAAATTTCCTTTGTCGAAAAATCTACTCCAAACACATTTATAGAAAAATATGTAATCGTTTTGTACAAGTATTTGTTATCTAATTACAATAACCTCAAATATCAATGTGGAATTCAATATCCTACTGAAGACATCACATCCAAATTTTCCACACCTGAAGTCCATTTCATGAAGACACTTACTGAACATTTTCCTTCATCATCAGCAGTTTCTTATGTTATGACATGTTGTTTTGATCGTTGTCGGAATTATTCCATCTAGAATTTATTGAAAATGATGTGAATGTGTATTGGTTTTATATTCAATTATGTACTGAGCAACTAAATCTAAACAATTATATCGTGAAACTACCTTTCTTGGTATAATCCCGAGGCCTTCTGTAATTCTCAGCTCAAAATTACAGTCAACTGAAAACTCTGTTGCTTTTGTACAAATAATGCTGTCTTCTTTCGATTGAACAAACCGGACTTCACAACAGCCTTGTGGCTGTTTTTCGTTGTTCCAAGCAACACTGAATTGACTATCATCATTTATGTACAACATTTCTTCACATCTGTCCTGGGCAGAAATCTCTATCAACGTACCTAAAAAGAATAGTTTTGTAATATTAATGGGTGTTTTATGCGCAGGCAGATGATATAATTAATAATTATTGCTAATTTTGAAATTCTGTCAACACATAAAAAATGAAAATGAAATATTTATCTTTTTGAATAGTAGAAACGATCTGATTCATCGAGTTCAGGTAGATTTAATGTCAAGGGGTCAAAGAGATAACCGGGGTGATAGAAATTTCTGCGACAACAGCTGTTTATCATATGGTGTAAACAATTGCCAGAGCCACACCATTTTTCAATGAAAGAAAACAGCAAAATGATATCGGTTGAATCAAAGACGTCGGAAATACATAAATACTAGCATGAACATAAGTTAAGAGCCCAAGGAAATGAACCGTTTTAGACAACATTTTCGTCTTAGTATTTGGCAAAGGATTCATTTATACATGACTTGGAGATATTTGATATAAACTTACCTGATGTCCGGTTAATCAACAGATGGAAAACGATAAATGATATGGAGTGTAGCTTCTGAAACATACTGGTAATGTCTGATGCTCTACTTTACGTTGCCATGTTAAAGGGATAACACAGTGAAGTGATGTCTAGCACATGTTCTGATAAAAGATTTCGCAAGGGATTTGCTTAGAAAAAAAATGTGAGCATTTCTTTTGAATGTCTAAACTTTTTCGTATATAGCCTTCATATGCGGCGGAGTGCGTCGTTGCTGATACATGTACTGTACATTGAACGGGATCTTCAAAATAAAAAAATATATGTATATTACCAACGTGTTGATAAAACTAGAAATCACAATAAAGGTCGATAAAACAAAACATACAAGAAATATTAACCCAGAGACTTGAAAAATGAATGTAGAATAAGACCAGGTGTTCCAAAAAGGTATGGGTCTTTTGCTTCCATGAAGACTACTAAATCAAAGCAGAGTATGTCCATATACAAAATAAAAGAAAGAAATCACCTCGAACACATCAGACTCATATCAACTTAAACAAAACAGAAAAAAAGATAATGACATCTAAAACAATGTCAATGTATATATAAATTCTTTCTTTACAATATCTGTTGAATTAATCTTCATGCATTGGAGGAAATAAAGATATTCAATTCAATTCAATTCATGGTGTTAGAGATGCAGGTAAATGCTCTCCAGATATAGAAACATTGTCATACGGTTATACCATAAAAAAATTGCATTTAAAATTTAGAGAGTTTATACCTGTAAATGACTGGACTTCATTGTGTTTACCTTTCAAAACTGCTTATTTTATGTAAGAATCAACCACCTATTTATAAATAAACCAAGAAACAGGTGCACACTGATATGTTGTGTTCTCCTTTTTGAGAAACCATGAATATATAATTAATATCTATATAATTAAGTATGCATAAAATAAGACAACCACGGCATAACCTCAGTCTACACTGGACAAAATAACATGATAGAGACAGTATCAATCGCTTAGTACCAGTAACAACACTAGGAGTTTGTTAACTACGATATATAATTTAGGATATTGCTTTAGTTATATATTCTCTACTGTAAAAATCAATCGAAAATCTCGTCCTACAAACAATATAAAAAACAGATAATTGACAAAGTTACCAATAAGTCAATACAGGTACTTATAAAGTAAATACATCACCACGTACATAGCAGTCTTCTTAGTAACTCGTAGAATAATGAGTAATTCCACGGACTTACATACATATATATATTATGGTTTTTCCATTACCTCATTAATTTTAGGTTTCCCCATGACGACATATACAGGGAAGCCATTATCTAAAAGGTTTACAAATGCAATGCACCTGTTGTTTAACCAAGAAATTTGACATTTTATTTATTTTTCTTATCTAATTAGTATCGAAGACACCTATGTAGGTCATTTGTTCTATAATGCTAATGTCAATGTGTGTCATCACATTCTCTAACTGGCCGATCAACAACCAAAGACACCGAAACAAAGTGACAAACAAAGTGTCGTCAGCATTGAACGTCATTCCCAATGATATCGGACTTAATTATACTTCTAACGTGTCGTTGAAGAAAAAACTAAAAGCAAACGGTTTCGTGTCTGGGTCATACTTTCAACGAAATATCAGCAGAATTCAAGTTTATGTGCCGGTTGAACGGTTTTCAACCGGCACATAAACTTGAATTCTGCTGATATTTCGTTTAAATAACGTCAGTCATGAGTGCTAAAACAAAAATCAATGTTTAAAAAATAATATCCTGGCCTCGAGTGCCTGTGGATAATTTCATTTCCCTTCAGTCAATAAATATCCGAAAATGGTCAGTCCGAAATCAAGCTTGTTAATAAATACGCACATTAACATGCGGCTTATTAGCACATGAGAGAGGATTATAAAACTTATGCCAGCAAAATTTTGAGTGAAAAACAAATACTGATGTTCATTGCAATATTGTACACGTGAGTCTGTGAATATTTACGCACTTTTGAGCAGACATAAATAAAAAATGCTTTCCTTTAGAAGGACACCACAGGATCTCCTCGTTAAGTTGATACTTGTCTTAGGCCGTCCGCACAATCGGAGCCAAGATTTGCACTTCTCATGCTTCATCTGAGATTTGGGAAACGGTATGAACACAACACCTCCCTATAATCGCTCGGGGTAGCGAAATCGGTGTTGCAAGTTCCCCAGCAGCAAAGTATCACCATTGTCGGAGAATGTCGGTGTAGCGAAATGTAAACAAAGAGGCGAATACTACCCGCGATCTGATTGGCTAAACCGCGCTGTCAATCAAAAGCTGTCATCGGCCAATTGACATTAACATTACCTAAGGGTTTCCGAATATCCGTTAAAAATAGATAGTCTATGAAAGGCTATAAATAGATCCACGACGTATGACTCATATCTTATCGTACAATGATCCGAATCTGTCGTTTTTTGGGACAAAGGCTGAAGTCGTTTTATTGTTTTTTAAAAAGAATAATAAGAATGATGATGTATGATGTTTCGTTGACAAATTAAAAACAATTAAGTGCTCTGTTAATGAGCAAAAAACATGTTAAACACGTGTCACCTATTGATACTCAACAATTAACTTTACGATTATATTGCCTAATTCTTTTTCTTTTTTCCCCACTCTAAGAATCTAAGAATCGATGGGCCGGGGCAGAAAGACAAAAGTGACTCGCCACTTTTTAATCATTCTTCATCCTCGCCAAAATACAGTTTATATTTTAAGACACCGTCCTTGTATTCTCTATATATGTCATCGGGTTTTCATCTAATTTCTACAGAGGCCCAGTCAAATTAAAAATTTGAATACTCTTTTTAGGAAGCTCGTACGAATGGAAAGTCACAAAGGTCCTCTTTGAGTGTAAATTACAGGAATATTGAGATCTATTCTTCAAGACTTGTTATTTTAAAATTATAAAAAAAATAATACAATTAAAACACATGGACTTAGAGGCGATGAAATCCTACTGATATACCTTATTCATATTTAGAAACGTTGTATTTTTACAGTTACAAGGCGTGGCTATTTGATATATCACACAACGGTTACATTATAGGTATAAATTGTGATTGGCTCAAGAATGCAAAATTACTGGAGTTGTTGTCATAGAAATAAATCAAATGATTTATTTTGTATTTTCAAAAATTAGAAATAAAAATATTTTATATGTTTATTTTGATTTCTCTCCTTATCGTTTGTTGCAATTTATGACATTGAAACTAAACTATCGTCGAAATGATATTCAGAATGGCTGTACAAATTTTTTGGCAGTGAGCAATAGACTGGGGATTTTTGAAATAACAAACAGTGACTGTGTAGTGGGCAATGTCCGGTCTTTGATTTGGGTATGTAAACGGAAATACCGTGTTATTCATAGCGTGCCAAGTTCATATCTTACAATAAAACATAATATTCCTATTTTTAGAATATGACACTAGACTTTGAAAATGACGTAATTAAACCAAGAAACGAAAGAAAAGGAGTGATATTCAATCCATAATTTCCATGAAAATTGTATATTTATGTGTGTGTGTTAACTTTAGTTCTTTGTTACCTTGAGTCGTGTGACTCATTGGTTAAAGCAAACAACACATAGACGATTTACAAACATATAACAATATACAAAAAACACAGAAACAACACAAACCCGGAAAGAGTAAACTAGGCTATCAGTTGCGGTTTTCTCTTAAAATGTAAGCT
Organism: Ylistrum balloti; assembly: GCF_031769215.1. Classification (NCBI taxonomy): domain Eukaryota; kingdom Metazoa; phylum Mollusca; class Bivalvia; order Pectinida; family Pectinidae; genus Ylistrum; species Ylistrum balloti. The sequence goes on from NW_026782437.1 coordinate 1,129,724, forward strand.
GCCTTAATATATTTAGACAAGTTTGTTATTTCTTTTGTATTGTTTGCATTTAAGAATTCTATCAGTTTAAACATACTAGGTTTTTTATAATAGTATCTTTTCAAAAATTTTCTTCTGAGGTTCGAATAACAGGGACATTTCAATATAAAATGGAATTCGTCTTCGATATCATTCATATCACAATTAGAACATATTCTTAAATTTCTTGATATATTTTGATATCGGCCTTTTTCTACTTTTAGATTATGAGAAGATAGTCTTATTTTTGTAATTTCTCTCAACAATTCCCTAGGTATTGATTTTTTCAGATAGCTTTGTAAATCATTATCATGATAAAGATGAGTATAAATTTGTCCTTTCGAGGAAGTTCTGATTTTTTCTTTACAATCTTGTCTAAACATATCAAACATTCTTTCTCTGATTATATTATAATGAACATCTGTATTGTTTTCTGACTCCCAAATATAACATAAACCTAGATGATACAGCTCATTTTTTATATTTAAAACCCATTTGTCTTTCTTCTCCAACATATCATCGTAGCATGATTTCAATATGCAATTTTCGGTCTTTTTCAATTTCATCCAGTACTTAATTATACGCAATTTTCTAGATACCATCAGTGGGAACCTACCAAGTTCCAAATAAACCATATTATTACAAGTATTTTTCCGCACACCTAAAAGTCTTTTACAAAACATCATGTGAATTTTTTCAACATCAGGTGCCTTATGAAAACCCCATATTTCTGACCCATAACTCAAAATACTATTAACGTATGTATCAAAGACGGACAATTGGGTTTCAATATTAAAATAATTTTTACGACATACTTCTGTAACTGCAAATAAAGCTTTGCGTCCTTGCTCTGCAATTTTTTGTTGTGTTTTTCTAAAAGTTCCATTGTAATTAATTAACAGACCCAAATAGGTAAATTCATTTACAATTTCTAATTGACAACCGTCATAGTTCCAAATCTCGTCATTTCTCAGAATGCCACCATTTCTAAAAACCATGATTTTTGTTTTACTTGTATTAACAGTTAAATCCCATTTTTTTGTATACGTATTTAAAGAATTAAGCATATCTTGTAACCCTTTCGGCGTCTCCGAAAATATCACCATGTCATCTGCATACATTAATAGAAATCAATTTAAGGTCTGTATTTCAATGGAAGGACAGTTGTCAGTTAAAAAATGCATTTCGCAATCATTTACATAAAGAGAAAACAATATAGGTGATAAGATTTCCCCTTGGAACAATCCGTTTTCACAATCAAAGTAATTAGATAATGAGCCATTATGCTTCACACAACATTTAACTCTACTATACAACGATCTTATTAACTTTAATAATTTTCCATCAATGCCTTCCTTTATTAATTTATACCAAAGATTCTGACGATTAACGAAATCAAACGCTTTAGTATAATCTACAAAGCAGCAGTACAATCGTTTCTTATTTCTCAAAGTACGATTAATTATTGATTGTAATGCAAAAATAGCGTCAACAGTGGAGTGATTCTGCTTGAAGCCAAATTGAGCATCGGTAATTTTACTATATTTTAAGTCAAACGTCACCAGCCTATTATTAATTATAGACGTAAATAGTTTCCCCAGACAACTGACAATAGTAATTCCCCTATAATTATTTACATCATTAGCATCCCCCTTTTTGAACTAAATACTTCCTGTTCGAAATATTTCGGCAAAATGAAAGCGTTGACGTCATCTTGGACTTTAAACACACACAACTGATTATGTGATCTTTAAAGGCCCTAAATAGTAATGTCCGTATCTAGACATGTGTAGCTAGATGTCCACGGATTTAACCCGGACATACTCTGTATTGAAACTTTGCTGGTTTCATTTGTTTATTAACTAATTCATTAAGATGCTTGCACATTCAATCCATGTAATGTATCCCTTGTCACGACCCTAATCAGCTGATCTCGTTGACAAGCCTTTTCTATTTATAAAGACCAACTAATTACAAAGACTTTCGTGTTAATGTTAATAGATATATCATGGAAGCAGTAGAATATAATGTGTCCATTATGTTCTATGATCTGTTTAATGGTCTTATATACCACTTAATCAAAGAAAAGGAGGTCTTTCAGTACAAACTTTTACTTTGTGAGCCGTTTTCAAACTAGATGAATTTCGTAGTGAACATTCTGAATTTTTCACCTGTTATTGTATTAATTTGAATTTTAAACAAAATTCAAATCAGATTTACCAAATTTATATCAACATTATCTATAAACCATAACCAGTCATGATATATATATATCTGTTTCGCAATCCGTGTCGGAAAACCTAGTTTCTGTTTGCATGTTTTTGTTTCGTTTGAAACAATATGAATCAGAATAGGGATAGTCAAAAACTCATTTTGTGACAGTATAATTACGATATACCGCCGGTATTCTTATCAGGAAATTATCAAATAATAAAACACAAAATATTCCGTTTCGGAAAACCGATGACATAATAGTTTCGGTTTCTAAACAATGGAACAAGACTTCCTGTCCACATTATTGCGTCTGTTAAATTTTTTTAGGGTTATTTTACTAGTGTTTTCAATGATAAATATACACCACACATTCTTTAATATCTTTAATCTGCGGTATTACATTCTTTCTCGACTGAAAACATGACATTTATGCTTGGATTAACCAACCAAGTTTTACATGGCGGGTGTCGTCGACGAAGCAGTGTCAGACGCTTATTCTTTTGGGACACCTGGTCAGAATTCCTCCTCTATAACTTTAACATCTTGGCACTTACTGCAAAAACATATATACTGAACAAAATAAGTTAAGGATCATAAACTTGAAACAGTGCAGTTTTACATACAAATAATAATATGATTATATTTTAAATTTTAATGACAGAACATTCATTTTAGTCTTTAATTACACAAAACAAATTCATTTGTGGTAATTGCTACCAAGAGCAGATAACCCTGAGTAACAGCACCCTTGAAATCCAGACAAGTTAATCATGTAGACAAGGAAAACTCATCAAACTGCAATTGGCAGTTTAATAGGCAGTATGACCTCCGTTGACATCAATAACTGCCCTGCAACGTCTGCACATGCTCCTTATTAGTCGTCGGTGGCTGATCTGTGGGATGCGCTGCCATTCCTCTTGCAGAGCAATCATAAGCTGTTGGCGGTTCTGTGGCGGATTAGGTCGAGCTGAAACCCGGCGTTGCAAGGTGTCCCAAGCATGCTCGATAGGGTTCAGATCAGGAGAACGACTTGGCCAGTCCATGCGAACGATTGCTTCACGTTGAAGATAGTCGTTGACCACACGAGCACGGTGAGGACGAGCATTATCATCCATCAGAATAAAATCATGGCCAACAACTCCTGCAATGGGCCTTACTATAGGGTGTAGAATCTCGTCCCTGTATCGAACAGCTGTTAAAGATCCATTGTCTATGATGTAGAGGTCTGTATGGAAGTCAACACTGATCCCTGCCCAAACCATCACTGACCCACCACCAAAGCGATCATGCTGGACAACACAGCAGTCTGCATAGCGCTCTCCTTGGGTTCTCCATACCCTCCTCCTACCGTCATGGAAGTCAACACAAAACCTAGACTCATCTGTGAACATAACATTTCTCCAATGACGTAATTGCCAATTCAAATGAAGTGGCCCATATGTCTGGATTGTCGATGACCTCTGGATAAAATTGGTCGGACTGCTGGTCTTCTAGCTCGTAAATTAGAGGCATGGAGTCTGTTTCTGATTGTCTGGGATGAAATCCTTAGATTTGTTGAAACTGAAGATTCAAGACAGGAGCACTCAAAAACCGCTGACGTCGTGCCGTGATGCAAATGAATCTGTCCTGTCGGGCTGTCGTATAGCGTGGTCGTCCAGATCTGGGGCGTTGACGGACGTTATTTGTCTGTTGATAGCGATTCCATAGCCTACTAATCACGCTCTGAGAAACATGAAGCTGTGCCGCCACATTTCGTTGAGTTTGACCAGCTTGAATTTATAGCTCGCGCGGCTTCCATATCATTTAAATGTCTTCGCATGATTAGTTTTTCAAGTTTTCGTTACAAATTGATTAAATGTTTCCAAATTCAACTTTTTTTAGCTTAGAAGTAACAGAATCAAAACCTGCAAGATTCCTCTGTAGTAATAGACCAGTCAGTTTTTCACACCACCATAGTTAACTAGAGCGGAACGGCAAGACCTTCAGATGCACGTGCTTTCACCTTTGACATGACTTTAGGTACATATTGGAGAAACTACGAGTGCAATTACCGGCAATACATGATTTGAATTTTTAAAGATATTATGGTCACAATTTATGATCCTTAACTTATTTTGTCCAGTATATTTTCGTAGGGCTCAAATTTCATGATTTTTTTAAAGGATGTACTTTTACGTTGACAATTGATTTCGTTATGGGTTTAGCTTACGTAATCAACTAGTGTTATTATTCATGTAAATTTTTGTCTGTTTAAAGTCTCGTGGACATATTCTATAATTCGTGGATTTAGACTACCAACAATCTCAATACAATTCAGAAAATCCCACGAAAATTTATTATTTTACAGTATAGAACATTTCCGTAAAAGAAATAAAGATCAATATATTGGTACACTATGTACATTTCAGTTTGCATTTTCGGACTAAATCAATCATAAAACGAGATAATAACAGTAATGAAAATGAGAGAAAGATGCAGAGCTCTAAGCATGTAATTAATCAATATTGACATCTTACGAAATGTCAGACACCAAAGTCAAGTTTTCATAAGTATCAATAATGATTTTTAGATATCAGGTAATCACGTGGGGCAGTTGCCTAGTGTTTGCTGTGAATTGTCCTTGATCAGAAAACTTTATTCTAAGTTATTTATTACCATGCAGCAAAATTCAGGTACCTCCTCCGGACCTAGGAGATTGAGAAAACAGACACACGTCAAGAGAATCGAATCTTTTGTACAAACGCCAAACAATGAATTATGCTGCGTCAAACGACTCTTTCATCCTTGTAAGAGAAGTCAATGATGCTATGTGTCCGATAGAAATCGTGAGGCGAATGATCAAAAATCAAAATTGGCACAAAAAAAAAAAAAAAAATGTAGATGGGAAGGCATATAAGACCACTCCCCCCTCCCCATCCCACCCCATTCCACCCCGAAATTCAGCTTGATATTTTGATTTCAGGGAACGTCACGTACCAGTAGACCAAACCTCCCAGTGAAAGTCATTGTGATCCATTGGAGAATTAGCAGCTGTATATTCAGACGAGTGATACCAGCAACACATCCTGCAGCAAAGATAACACAAATGCTACATGTATTTCCAATATTTCTTTATTTTTTTTATTTTCAATTTTTATTTATTCATTTATTCATTTATCTATTTATTTCCGATACTTATTTATATAAAATCGATTATAGGAAATGAATGCACAACAAAAACAGACAGGAAATATTTCGAATATGATAATGTAATGTATTTACTGAAAGTAATTATATAATAGAACACATTTTTGCACACTCTTTCTACCACCAAAGTGAATTTAATACTGGCAGATCAATTTGCATGGGCCTGATGTCCGTTACCAACTCAAAAATGTTGTGTATTCTCACACATTAAAGGACATGCTAAACAATATGGTTAATTCCCTGAACACACTTTCTGTTTTCATGGGGAACACACACATGAAGATGGCCATGTCAATAGATCAGTGTTGAGTTCAATGTGTGCTCAATGCATAAAGTGATACTTTCACAATCACTTATTATATAGAGTAATATGATGGAATTTTATCCAATGAAACATTTTCATTCTGCATAACAGCACATCAACAACAACAACAACAATTTTAATTCTTAAATTTAAATATAAGACAGCTGTTAGTATTTTAATCCAATTAAAATTTCATTATAAGTTAAAGACAATTGTTTTAAAGGATAAACTCTTCTCTGCATTATCTTATGTGTGACAAGCAAGGCAATAATAGAGAAGGGAGTTAACTCTTGAATCTAATGAAAGGTACACTGCAAAGTGTAAAAAATGACATATCAGTACAGAGGATTATTGTAATGGTATAATGCTATGGTAAAAAATTTGTTTAACTTTGCCTATTAAGTTTTTTTTTTTAAACAAAACCCATACATGTGAACAGTGCTCCTGTTTTTAACTTGATTAAATCAGCAGAATTTGACACAGACTTCTGCAAAAATATGATCATGAAATATAAGGATATATAAGTGTGTTTAAGGTTCTGTCCAACCACTGGAAAATGTTTCACGAGTTTCTAAATACTGTATTAAGTTTCATATATCACCTAATTTTAGCATCATGCTATAGAGTTTCAACCTACAGATACCAAATCTGCAAAAACTGTCAAGTACAACATGTACTAGGTGATATGTTAACAAAGGACAAGCCAATCTTACCAAACAAAATATTGTCAATGTATTGATGTGTTGATATCACAGATTCCACTCAAAATATTTAATTCACATGTGACAAGGCCATTGTTCGCATACTGTCACTGCATTATACTATTCTCATAAAGAAATACATTATTATAAATATTGTAAAAAAAAATTGAACCCACTAAGGTGAACTGCAAACTAAATCTTACATTTCGTCAGTTAGTCTTACTTCAATATTTTTGACGACATCATGATTTGTATACCATGTACACAAGATGATATTATCACAGTAAAAACAGTGCATTTAAGGAAATACATAACATGTTATATGTCTGATTTATAAAGACGAACAAAATTGTGACACTTTTAAAATGATAATTTAATTATAAAATCAACATATTTGAGGAAAATACACTCACATTTAAACATGAATTGATGTCTGCATGCATTAAAATACATTTACGATTAAAATGAGGATAAGATGAGCATGTAAATTAAATACATTTACTGTCATTATCAAACTTAAATCGTAAAATTAATAAGGAACTCCGTAGTATAAAACCACAAATTACAAGCCTTGCAGTGACCCTGCCATAGTGATTGTACAGCTTATGAAATAAGGGTACAAACAGTACTATTTATGACTTAAGTACATCAAATACAGCAAGGTCACAGTAACAGTTCCATAATGGGCTTACAGTCCACGAAATAAACGAACGTCACGCCAACAGCTTCATTTATGACTTAAGTTCATCAAACAAATGTAGTAATCATATCAAAATAAAAGATATTGTTTGTATGTGTATTTACTTCTTTTTCACAACTTTTAACTACATAATCTAAACATACAGTGACAAGAGGCTAGATGGGCCTGTTCCGCTTCTTTGGCATAAAATGCTTTTTAAAAGTACATTTATATCTCATATCATTGACCTTTAAACTAGCCAATTTATTTGAACTTTGAAAATTAGCATGCTTATTAACCAAGCTTAATATTGCCTTACAGACAAGGTCAGCTCAAAACTATTAACTAATTTTGTTTTCATGGTACCAAAATAATTATTTCTATATGTCAATATTACAAGTAAACTGAACTTTCCATCACACTTCAGGTAAAATTAAGAATCTGAAATCCCAATGAAAATAATTTTAAAATTCAACATATGATATCAAAACCTCCGTGGTTAAAGAAAAAATTACTATTAATATAATAGTTAATAATAAATTAATATAAATTTACTATTCATACTGGTTACTGACCAGATTTTGTTCTTTCATTGTGTCATTGAAAGAGAATCTCAGTTTGGCCAATGGCATATCTAAAAATAAATTTCTTTTCCAATAATAAGGTTCTCATAAAAACTTCAAAATAGATTTTTTTTCAGGATTTAAAAGGGAGTTTTTACTTGCAAGAAATAACAGACAAATACAAAACTATTGATGAATATACATAAGTGACTGCAGAAAATCCTAAATATAAATTAAGAAATTCATATTAGATGGACTGTAAATACCCTTCTCTAACAATGAGTGAAAAAACAATATCATGTAAAAATCATCACAATTCTATAGCTGTACTGTCCTTTATGAATTACTTTAAAATTGATTCTCTATAAAATATTTTTTTCTAAAACAATTGGGGGAAAAAAAAAGAAAAAAAAACAACAAAAAATGAGATAAGAAAGTTAAAGTTTTGAGTCAAATACATTTTAAAAGAAAAGAAAAAAAATATACATTGGTTATTCCAAAAGTAACTGTACGGTATAATGTATTTGAACACGTGGTATGAATATGATACAACAGGGTAAATTCAGATCTATTAGTAATGTCTTTCATCTTTCTCAAACAATCAACTCTGGAATATCCCTGAATGTAAAATAAATTTATAAAATACATATGCATTCAGAATTACAGAATATGAAAATAGTTTTTGAACAATCTCTTGAGAAATGAATTAAGCAAAAATAAAACATGACTATTATAACAACACTATTATTTCTTTACACGAAGATTTCTGATAATCTATGATAATTTAATCATCAAGATACATGATCTTCTGCTGCATTTATAATAACTGGTTCATCGTCACTTTCGAAGCTATTGTCCGAGTACAGGGGATATCTGTGAAAACCTTGAAACCACGAACACCTGTAATGTTTTCTAATGTCCTTTACTTCTCTTATAAAAAGTGGAAATATGCATACACCTGTCAGGAATGTCTGCAAAGAAAAGAAAGAATTACACTGTAGCAAAAAAAAAAAAAAAAAAAAAAAAAAAAAAAAAAACCAAAAAAAAACCAGAAAAATAATTCAAATCATTAAACTTGATTATAATGATTCAATTTCTTCTGATCTTTTTATCTATTTCAGAAGTTTGGTGTTATTTTCATTTTATTCATTTTTGATTACATTGCACATTTTTCTTATTTATTGCCCTTCAGACCATTTTGAAGATAACAGCATCATTCCTTCAATTTCAATCTATGAGTTTTATTCTGTTAAAGATTGAGTAAGCGTTTGTGTCTTTATACATTTATTATAACCAACAGTCTGGAGTGGTGGGGATAGTGATGCTGCTGGGGGTGGAGGTGGGAAAACCAAGGGTGATCAGAGGGCAGGTTTTAGAGGGCAGGTATAGGTGCCTTACTTACCATTATCATGAAGAAGATAAATACAGGAACCCAGTTACCATTGGCAGTTTTTTGTATGGCTGGCACAAGTAACTGTGGATATAAATAAACAAATGTCAGTTATGACTCAAATATTATTTTAAAGGCTTTCTTTCCATTTAACACACCTTAATGCGACAGAGTAATATTTTTGATCAAGGGACACCAGTTCAGAACACTAAAGCTTTCAATCATTTCAAAATTATTCCCAATCGCCCATGATGACAATACATATATATTTGTATTTCATGCAAGATCCACTAACAATATAAAAATACATATTTTTTATTTTGAAATTTTCAATACAATTATTCATAATTGTGATTTTTAGAGTATGCTTATTCCTTGTCATCGAGGGAAAAATATTCAGAGTATTCCACCTTCAGGAGTGTAAAAAGTTAAATGTAATTATGAGTTTACATAAAGATTGGCAGAAAGACAAGGACTTCCATCACCATTCTCTGATCTAGATTGATGTGGGAAATACAAGGATTTTGAACTTTTCCCTCATCCTTCTTAAATCTAGACTAATGGGAGAAATATATGGATTTTAAACCTTTCCTTCACTCTTCTCTGATCTTGACTGATTGGAGAAAACAAGGATTTTAAACTTATCCCTCACTCTTCTATAATATTGACTGATGGGAGACAAATTAGGATTTCTGAGGTCTTGAATGTAAAAACTAAAACCCTAGACTTTCCTGACACCCTGTAATCTGACATTATGATTTTCCACTGTGTATTGGATTTTCTGTTTTTCATTGTAGATGTGTGTACTGGAAATCAGAATCATCCTGCTCTTTTTTATGAAAGTTCTGTAAATTGACTGGGCATACAAATCACAGTGCTATACCAGTATAACTAAATGTAGGGTTTACTGCAGTCAATCCTGGAAGAATAATCTTTGCAAAGACATATACTGTTTTGTTTCAATCAGCTTAAACTATATTTTAGATAAGCCATACATCTGATTAGTCTAGTGTTCATATTAGGAACATCATGGAAACTGTGAAGAAGTAATATTCTTTTGTGTAACAAACCTGGCCAATGGCTGCCCCCACACTTCCTGTCCCGTCAATAATGCCGGTTACTGTAGCTAAGGCTTTCTGATTCCCAGCAACTGGACCCTGTCGCCCTGGTAACATAAAGAGTACAAAAATTTTAACTTGAACAGTTCAATCAATAGATAAAAAGAGAACTGACCAGATATACATCGAATATCAACTATTCAACAATTAATACATGTATAAGTAAGATGGAATTTGACATTTTCTTCACTATTTTTCTTCACTAATGTCATTTATGATCATTGCTTCGAGAATCAGTATATATCTGTGATGGTGAGCTGACAAATACAGAGGATTGATCACATTCGAATCTACATTAGATAAGATGAACCATCACTTTCATTTAAATTGTGACACCAAAAAGTTTGTTTTTCTTTCTTATTTCCTAAAATACAAAAAGGTCAGGTATATGCAAACTTTCCTAAAAAACAAAAATTCTCGGACATTTATAGCAGGGAATATGTGGTTGTATGATACTAATATGTTATATAGTATCCTGCTTTGTCATTGTCAATATCTATTTCTCATGTACTGGAGGAAGTCTATGTAAATTCATTTGTATTATCTCATCAACATGACACCGAGACAGTGCAATCTTACCCAGGTCTGCTGCGATTGCTGCACTGATGAGGTTGGAAACACCACCAACAAAGAACCCAACGATCGTCATTAGTAAACCATTTATCGTCAGATTGTTTGGAGATTCTGTGAAACAAATTCAGATACAACTTACAGGACAACATAAGCAAGTTTTCCTTTCTGTTTTTGTGTTTTTTATCACTATATTTACTGCTGATTTAATATTCTTCTTTTCTATCTTAAAACTGTTAATGTAAACAATGAGATTTTCATAAAAACGACCATTAATCCAGACATAGAAATGCTTGTCACTGGAAACGATACTTTTTAGTAACGATAAATGAAAAATATTTTCAGTCTATAACTGATTAAACTTAATGTTTAATGTGTATTTCCGTATATATTTATAAAAATCCAATACGTACGGCTGTATATAAACAAAGATGGTATAGCTAGCACCAGCATAGGTATCACAATTATTGTCCTCTTCTCAAACCGATCCTGTTTAAGAAATTTGATTGAACTTAAAACTTGACGTTAAAAATAATAATAAACAACTATACAACAATATTATTATGTTTCACTAAGTTTTCTTTACTATTTACTATTGCTTAATGAATTTCTTGTAAATTAAAATATATAGGTAAAGCAATTTAATCAGGCACACTGTATTCCATTCCATGAAATATTTCCCAAACACAAATTTGATTGGACAATTGAAATTTAGTCTGAATATGAAATGGTGATACTTACAGATATAACACCAGCGACGGTCCCACCTAAAGCAGAGGATAACATCAATACTGTAGTAGACAGTCACACAGTAAATGAGATCAGAATGTCAAATTTATATCTTTATATATGGTTTATTGGTAATTAAGAAGATGTTTAAAACATATTTGACCCTGTGACTTTGAAAGTGTGTTAAGGTCATTTATATTGACAAACTTGGTAGTCCTTCATCCTAGCATGCTACAGGCCCAATATCAGTACCATGAGCCTTCTAGTTATTGAGAAGAAGTAATTTGAATGGGGAGGTTACGCACGGCACCACAGGTGGTGCACGACGACGGATATAACACAATGGCTATCATTAATCCTGACTCGAAATCCATACCTAAAGTGATACCAATATTGTACCCACATTTATATCCCTAAGAGTAGCAATTCCCGTCAGCAATACTTTAAAATAAAAATCAATAAATATGTACTTGTGACCATTCTTCATTGATATATCCAGTAAATGTATTTAAAATCATAAACAAATATGTCGATGACAAACTAGTATTTCTTATTAGTCTGCATCATTGCAGTAGTTATTGCTTGTTTTTCCTTTTGGTTTCCGGCAGTCATGCCATGAAAAAGTAAACAACACGAAAGATTTACAGTCAACAGACTACAGTGTATTTTGTTTTATGTTTGGTTGCCTAATACTATATATATTCTAACTTTCACCTGTGTACCTGTGTAAACGCAAGGATGAATGTTCGATTGGAAATCACAATAGGGCTCATTAACACAGATATGGCTGATCGTTCACATTAAGTCATTAACACCGGAGCCAGGAAATTTTTACCTGAAACAATGTGATGCCAAAATTTGATGCAAGCGTGTTGGACACCAGTGAGTTTTACAGCAATTACTAACTTTCAAACACATGTGAGCTGAAGATCTTACAGATTTTTAAATCATAAGAGAAAATATAGATCTTCCTGATCATTTCTCCCTTGGGGGCAAAAAACAAGAACAAAATGCTTACCTACTATGCCCCCAATGTCATACCATATTGACACTTTGTCGGCCGTAGACTCCTCCCACGAGAATGAGTTGGCGAGATAGAATGGAAGCCAGAAGAAAAAAGAGTAGTTGACAAGCTTTAGGCATGCGTAGGCCAAGGAATACTGTAAGATAATAAGGTATAAGACATCACATCACATTTTAACACGTTAAAATATATCCAGCCTATCATACAGAGATACAAATGACAATTTTTCTCCAGAAGAATTTCTCAAGGATTATCTTATACTCTTATACTCTTATACTCATTTCTTTTTGTTCCCCTCTCCACTTCCAAAAAACCAGTTTAATAACCTTAAGTCAATATTGTTCAAAATCATGTACAACCTCTATTAAATAGAGTACATATTAGTTAATATAACCCAACGTTGTTGTCACAGAGGAATGGCGTAGTAAAGGGAACATGAAACATACCAGGGCCACTCCTGGTAGACAGATTGCCTCTCTCAGACTCACGGCCTTGTCCGAGTTTGATGAACCACTGCTTATTTTATCATCAGAGCTCGAGCTTAACAATGGTTCTGAGGAAGAAAGAATAGATAATTTTTGTGCTTTAATTCATTTCAACTGCATATTTCCAAGTTAATTACGCTTTTCTTTTCTGGAAAATATCTATTCCTTCCTTTGTCTATAAAAAGTACAAATTATAGCCCTTGTTTTATCTATGCCAAGATTTCAATGTGTATGACTTAAAGAACGAGGATTTTCTCGATAAATCTATTGCATAACTGTTCTGATTAAAGATGCACATCTGTTCTAACTTGTTAACATGTGAAAGAACAATAACATCAGACAAATTCTGTGTTGATAAGGTAAACAAAAATATTTTCCTAGAAACTATATTATGAGAAAATATTCATTACTTGGATCAGTTTAGGAAGAGAACACAACTCTTCTGTGTTCTTAGGTAAATAGCATATTTCTCACCATATAATTTAAAGATAATCCCATCTTATCAGTTATAATATCAGGCCTAGTCCATATTGAGAGATAAAACAGAATCAGAATAAAAAGAAATTCATGTATAAGAAAATGTGCTGCGACAAAATTGTATTATAAATACATCTGTGAGATGAATACCCAATAGAGGATATATAAAGGATATATTCTACCATACTGCAGACAAGGGTTTAAATATTTGGTATAGGTAAGTTAGCAGTTTAACAAGAGAGACTGATCATCCCACAGGTGTTCATCTGGGGAGAGAATGTTATCATGCTGATTTGACACATGCATACCACTCCACTGGATTTTAAACTCAAGAATTACCTGTATACTAAAAAAATTGAAATGGATGGACAACAAACTGATGTTAGAATTCCCATCAACAACCGTTTCTATGTTTTGTCATGCAGTGATATCACAATACCAATGTTATGCTTTCACTTCAGAGCCTTGTACACGGTTCCTAGCCAAAATATCAAAATACTGACATGTTAATTACAAAATGTAAATCTAAAAATCATTGTAATTTCTTATGTTCAGCTGATCATTACGATAAAAAAAGCATCAACCTTTATGTACTTGCTTATTTTAAGATATTTCAATTTCAAAAAACATCTACATTACCACTTACATAGAAAGTTGAAATTATCATCAGTTTTATTCAAAATTATGTAATACTCTTGCTTCGTGATTTGTCTTTGCAGTTTTAATTCTCAATATTTTGGCTGCATCAAAACTAATATCAACTTAAACACGTGCAGATGAAACAGAGACCAAGATGTGGTATGAAATCTGAAGCAAGCATAAATCTTGGCAGCAGGGATATGATACCTTAGTAACAGTAAAGAGTAACATATACCTTCAGACTCGGTTTGGAACTCATGCAAATTTCTGATGTCTGAAAGCAGTTGAAAAACCAAGTCTATACAAGTCTACCTAATACATCTATTAAGAACAAGACCTTTCAAAACGGTCAGAAAGAGCAAATCTAAATAACCCTGTTATTAATGCATAATATGACTTTTGCCAAAGATTAAAAAAAAAGGCCTTCATCCAATATCTTCTACTCTGACAAATTCAATCATGATAAAAAAATGAAAAGACTATATGTGTAACATAAGATTCTGAACACAATCAAAACTTGGATACAAACACTGCAAACCTTTAATGTACCATTCCAAACAAGAAATATTCAACATTTCACAGATTTGGGTAAACAACACTACAAAAGCATTCAATATGCAAAAACTGATAAAGTATCCGTGCAGTGAACACTAAAAACATTGGAAACATTTTCCAAATATTTATAAAACTTACCAGTAAACACCAAACACAGTGGCAAAATCAACAGGTAACTTTCATTTGCTCTATAGAGTATTCATCACTGAGAACCATCAGTTTTATTCATTTATTTTCTAATGTCACTGCACTGAATCCCTTTGGGGTATGGTGAGTTATATTATATAGTGTTAAAATATAAGTGTGTTGTATGGTAGCCATCTCTCAATAAGTAATGAGGTTCTAAATATCACAATAGCATACCAGATTCCACCTGAGTGGCGTTGACACTGCCCGTTCTGTTATATTCCTCCTCAGTCTCCGTAGGTATTTGTTTATTTTCATCTGTCATTGGTAAGCCTACAGGAAAGAAATTGACACAAAACATTATTGCTTTTAGATACAAGACTCAGACTAAAAATGCCTTCTTAGATTTTCATACATTTTAAAACATACAATTAGAGCCAAATTACAGTCAGTATGATATAAACATCAATTCAATGATACAAATAATTGAAATAACTCACACAAAGAAATTAATCTATTTTAAGGAAACTTACCAACATCTTTTGGAGAAGGAACTAATGCAAACAGATTTAGGACACCACCAGCAAACAAGACTGTGGACGGAACTAAGAACGCATACTGAAAGAAAAAGTGATAAGTTAAACTTTATAATTAAAATAACAAAAGATATCAAAAGATAGTGATATCATATGAATAAATGAAACTTCAAGGAAACAATGGTTTCTCACATACTGTGTAGATCATGACATTCCTGTGCTGGTTTTGTTCATGAATGCTGAAAGAAATCGTGATTTTTTTTCATTTAAAGTTGATAAGATTTTTAAATGTTTATAAAAAAATTTAATTGGACATGAAAAGGACGACTTACATCATACCCGTAGTCTAATACGGAGGAAACCATGAGAGCACCAATGATGTTACCAACCGAGGCACAAGCACTCCACAAACCAAGTACAAACCCTCGACTGTCAACAGATAATACAAACTCTGGTTTTTCATATCCTCAAAAGTGTATTATTCTCTATAAACATCACCATTTCCTAATAAAATCAGAATGAAATAAACATTAAATTACATGTAATATATTGTCCTCTCAATATCACACTACAATGAAATATTAATAAATTAGAACTGAATCAACAAAATTTGTGTTAACTGATGCTAATAAATATATATTGTAATTAAACCAGTAATTAATACTGCACAATAAAACTCATCTGCATGATGTTGATCTACAAAAGTATGACTTCGGCCACCGACTAACCTTGACCTTCCAAACCAGTTGCCCATCACAGCAACTACGGTGGGCCATCCCATGGACTGTAGTAGACCGTTGAGGATCCATATCAACACATACATGTACTTGTTATAGAAATGTATCCATTCAAACAGACTCCCAAAGACAAACACCTGAAAAAGGAGCAACATTAGAATGACATATATATCTACATTTTGTATGTTAAGTTTCCGTCATGGGTTTTGCCTCTCAGCCTAAGGAGAGCTACATCAACAATTTCACATTATCAACCCTCAGCACAAAGATCATCAATCACAAAAATCACTATTAGTTCATATTGAAGAAAGCACTTATATAATTATCATCACTATGGTACTTCAATTTGGTCCCAGGTTATCAGGTCAAGTTAGAATACCTCGTACATGTGAATTCTTTCTATTTATACAGAACGGGTAGCTTTTAAAAGTTTTTAAAAACTTAGCTCTTTCACTGGGAGGTTTATTTTTCAAATAAAAAAATATCAAGAAATGTTTCATAAAATGAAGGGGCCATACATATACACAATATATTTAAGGTTAATTAACTCAAATGACTAGTAATTGAAAAATTAAACAAGACAAGCCATATACCTTTTATATTGAAAGACTTACACAGATAGCAGATGAACACATTCCAAAGGATAACACCAGTCTCAAATTGAACCTAAAAACAAAAACAAATATGTACAGAAAAAGCTAATATTCCATCATGTTAACAATATAAAATGTTTAACAAAATAGAACTTAACTACTGATCAGTCAGGAAGTTTTGCAATATGTAAAATATTTTTTCTATCAAATTATCTCCCTTGCATTGTGTTTTCAGCATGTATAAAGAAAAATGTTTGAAACCATAGACTCCAGACTATTAAAACAGTATATATAATATACTTATCACAGAAATCACCATGACATGAAATAATGACAAAATTATTTCAAATATCTATCTATTAAGATACATACCTGTCCCCAAGCATGCCACTAATATAGAGACCCTAAAACAGAAAAGGATGGTAATGGTGAGTGACAGCTAGCCACATTACTTCAGTTCTAATACAATTTCTTATGTATTCAGGTAAGTGATTGCAAAATGAGTAAACAAACAAACACATTTCTCTTTCCTCTTTAATGAAATAAGCTAAACTTTGTGATGTTTTAGAAAAGATTCAACAAACAAGAACACATTTTAATTACAAGTTTCAATTTTGAAAATAAATAAAATGACAATTCCATATTTTGAAGGCAGACTAAATCATGTTCCTTTACAACCTAACAATGGTATATAGTAACATGTCAGTACGGCATACTGATACAATTAAAATATTTAACACTTTGGAGGCTTTAAAAGAACAGGAAGTATTTGATAAGCCTGAAATGGTCACAACACAGAAAACACTGTGTGTATTATCATATCATGCAATTAACACAATCTTGGAATAGCAGAAGCTACAAAGTGACTTAAATCACATACTAAAGCATAAGAGATCATAAATGCTGCATCCAGAACTCCTAAAAACTCAGTATCTTCTCCTTGTTTCTGAAATAGGTGATGGGAATTCCATACCTGAAACAGGCAAAACAAGACATGTTAATTATCAGCATAGGGAGTTGGAAAACAACTAAAATAACTTATACTGTATATATAGAACATAACATACTACTTAGAGTGGAGTAGTTGGCTAATCGTAGAAAACCAAGAAATCTAATCACTTCCAAGACAGTTAATTTGCATTTCCTGTATTTAAATTCTACATGTTTCAATCTGCTATTCCCGATGATGGCTGCATAGCAAACCCAAAAATGTAGATCATAAATGACATTAAAATGAAGATCATAGATGACATAAAATCTTGTAGAACCCATTGACAGCGATTCACCCTTGGAGACATTTGGTGTTTTGGATCACCCATCATATTATATATTACCTGTATATTGTACAAAACAACTAAGGGGAAAGTTACTGGCTGAAGACAGAGATCTTTTTGGACTCACCAGAGTCTAGACTTTCCTGTGGGACAAATTTTGAGAAGCCACTAAATCTTCTAATGATAGGACTCATCGAAAGTTAGGAAATGGTTTTGGACTTGCATGAAAATAAGCTGAAAAAATTGCTGGAAATCATTTTTTTTCAAGGAAAACACAAGGTTTAAGGTTATTACAAAGGAATACATGGAAGTAACTGGAGCCAAGAATGAACTTCAAAAATAGATATATAGTGCATTTTCAAGAAAATAAATGGTGTTTCCTATACAAAAGTATGAAACATGTAGATTCCATACTTTGTATAACCAGTTACAATTTTTAGGCTCCAAATTGGTACTTTGTTATATATATACACAAATGCATAGTATACCACTGAATCTGGTAGCTATGTTGGTACATTGTTGACCTGCGTAACCTCAAGTGAAGATGTGAGGTGAGTGGATAATGGTATCCGAGAGTGGTGGTTTGTGTTTCACAAGAACCTAAGAAAGGACTAGTCTGTGCTTACATGAATGTGTGTATCTTTGGGCAAGACACTTAGCCCTAACTGCTAAGAATGACATGTGATGGGCCTCTTGTATGTTATTCAGTAAGGTAGATGAAGCCAATAGCTACATTAAGGAGGTTTTGCCTTAAAATTACCCTGGTTGTTCATAGATTGTGTAACCCTGGTAAAATACCAGCCACAATTTACCACTCGGCTAGAGAGAACTTCTCTTTAGCTCGATTGGTTGAGTGTCAGACTAGTAAGCCAAGGGTCCCGGGTTCGATTGCTAGCGGAGGCATTGAGATGAAAAATGTCACAATTGAAAAAAAAAAGACAATCTTTGAAAAATAACATAAGCTTATAAACTTACATCATATGGTTGACATGTTTCATTGTTGCATTGTGTCTCATTGTAAGGTGATGGAGTCCATTCCTCTGACACTGTTGTCTTCACATTGCTGAAAGTCTTTCTTGTGGCATGGAAAAATGCATAACTGCAAAATCAAATCTCCAACTTTTAAAATGTTCATCAAATAGTTTATATACTTTTTAGAAGGCCATAACTTAAAACTTTACATAAATAAAGATATATGAAGTGTATCTGCTACAGAAATATTTGTATTCTATATTGTTTTATAATTCATTGTAATTATAATGAAATTATTAGGTAACTTAATTCGTGCCTTTTGCAATTATGTACATCATATCAGAATTTTTTTATTTTACAAAATCAATTAACAACTTAAATGATAATGACACTGTAGGGGTTTCCTTTATTCTTGTTTGCATTGCATCAATGTTTTTACGTTTTGTTACAAAATGTGACATTTATTGGTGAATAATTTTGAAATATGTCTTTATGACATAAAATTTAAAAACTTATATTATAAACATTGATAGAAAGCATCAGTAATATATTCATAGTCGTATATATAAAACATATATGTTATATGAGACATATATGTATGTTATATATGTCTCTGGTTATATACATCATTGTCCGTCTCTGAAACATTGAAAATTAAAATATTTAATTATATAACCCATTTAAATCATATTGTATAACAAAATGTTTTCCAACAGAGAAGCATAATGCATCCTGGTTGTAACAATTAATTAATTGCAATTGAGGGCATATCTCCAGTCGAGTGTGCTATATATAGACAATGCATTGTAGATATACTTCAGTGAAATATCCTGAGGGCAGCGTCTACGTGGTCGTGGCAAATAAATTCAGAGAGCAGTTGTAATTTCCTACCTGAAAAATGTTAGAAGGAAGGTAATTGCATGAAAAACTGTCCACGCCATCGTGATATATCCAAGGTTACAACAGCCTATCGAGTGGATACCGAAGTCACCAAAATCTGATCTGATGAGCTTTAATTATGTCACGTCACTCGTGACAGGACAACTTCACTGAATCAACGCTCACAATCAAGGTCATCTACCACAACTCTTAGCAAAAATAATCAGTACGACGGCATGTTTTCATCTTCTTCTCCCATTCCCACATTGTTGTAAAAGCATGGACAATACTTGCTGATTTTGTCCATTGAGAAGCATACGTTTGCGTAGCTTTAATCACATGATAGCCATCAAAACATCAGCATCTTCGTGAAAAAGACGCTTACTTGAGATACCATACAGAAGCGATTCAAGCATATATGCGATGTTGTTTTCAAACCGGATGTTTATTGATTAGAGGTGAAACGTGACATGTCATAACAAAACAATTAAAGGCTCCAGGCGGGTTTTCTCAAATACAACCTTCCGGGTTAATATGGAGGAAAATGGATGACGAAAGTGTAATCCAGTATGAAAGATCGCTCGGGAAAGGAGCGTATGGATCCGTATTTCTCATCAGGAATGAACTTAACGGTGAACGGGTAGGTAACTCGTATCAGTCATTGACATTACTGTGGTTGTTCAAACAAACTTTGATCATCATCAATTTTCGATTTCGATTTGTTTATAATTATCAAGATCCATTGTTTAACTGTTATTATTTAGAATTATTGTCAAGATTCTATCATAGTTAATTTCAAAATATCCTATATGTGTATTAGTCAGTGATTGTATTGTATGAACTGAATCATTCTGTTAATAAACTGACCCCGAAAAAGCCATAAAGCCTAATTCACAAGTCATGGGTAATTAAGTCGTTAAGCTAACAACCTATTATTCTGAAAAAGACAGTATTTTTAACTATTTGCGATATTTGACATTTTTTTTCTCTTCGAAGTTCACGGTATTACACGAATACACAACTGATATGTAATTTTCGTACATACGTTGTATATATATAGATATCTGGTATACACAATGTAAGTGTGTGTATTGTCTGTTCTTCTGTAGATTTTTGTGGCACACCATGAGATGATTAATACTTCAACCAAATATCATTCATTTATTTGTTAATGGTAAAAGAGGGGTTGAATAATGTTTTGTATTCAGTTGAAATATATGGGAATGATCAAATTATAAACATTTTTTTTGCAGTATGCACTGAAAAGGATAGACTTTCAAGGTAATGAAGAAGAATGTGTGCAAGCAAGACGAGAGGCAGAAATTTTGTCCAAACTAAGTCATGAAAATGTTTTGAAGTACATAGAGTCATTCGAAGATGAGGATACTCTCAACATTGTTACAGAGTTTTGTGAAGGGGGAGACCTGGAAGATTACTTACGACAAAGGAAGGGTAAACAACTTGCAGAGCAACATATCATTTTATGGATTCAACAGGTTATGTCAGGACTGCAGGTGTGTGTATTAACTCATTTAAGGATAATTATTGTGCTGTATGTTAAGTATGTTGGTTTTTAAAATATTATTTTGTATACTGGATTAACTATTTGTAGTCTAATTATCTAATATAAAGATGATTTTACCTTGTCATTACATGGGCAGTGCTTGTGGAAAGTTAGGATTTTGTATCTAATTTTATGTAATTGCTAAGGTGTTTTGATGTCTTAGTATTATACACAATTTGTGATGTATATAGAAGTGATTGATATATATATGTATACAATGAAACCTACCTTCTGAAGATATTTTTTGCATTTGAAAAAATTCATTTGTTTTGTACAAATTTTACATCTCAGGGGTTCATGAATATACATGATTTCAAAGGGTCAAAGGTTTGGATAAATCAGGTTTAAGCTTTTGTAATTTGCATAGATTTGTTACTTAAATCTATATATAGAAATTAATATATAAGTCAGTTGTTATATGTTTATTCAGATAGAAAGTAATATTACAAACATTTTCTTACTGCAGTACATAATTAGGAAATGGAAAAAACGTCATTTGAAATAAATCCCTGTTTATTTTGATTTAAGTACAAAAGTATCTCATTTTTTGCTAAGAATTACATGGATCTAATGAAGGAGATAACATGTTATCGTTCTTGATGAAGCAGGTTGTAATCATATAAGATCATGTCTAGAACTATAACAGTTGATTATGTACATTTTTTATAGGATAAGGATTGGTTTGATAAAATTATTAATGTTTATAATATAGATGTTGAAATTAGATATTTGACTTTCAAGAATATTTTGTTTTGAAATTTGTTATGTTTTATAATTAACAAAGAAGTTACAGGAAATATTTGACACATTTGTGTTAACATGACAAAATGCACATGGGGAAATATTTTGATACAGATGTATTTCTGACATACACATACGATTTTGTACTCTCGATCACTTCCTTAAATATGTATCTTCAGTTTAAATACTGGTAGATGTAAATATGGGGACATTCAGTATGAAATTAAGTAGTATTTCTCTGTCAACTCTAGCATATTTCTTTTATGATCGACGAATAACGCTGTGGAAAACAATTAATTTATTGCTATAATTTGTTGTTTATCAATAATTTGTTCTAAATTGTTGACAAATCAAAAATTTAGGTCTATGAAAGAACAGATGCAAAAAATGTGATAACTTTAGAAAAAAGATTAAAATTGAGAAGGAAACACCTATTGGTCTATGAGAGCAATATTGTGGTAATGTTTGTATGATCACAGGTATATAGTGCAAACTGATAATGCCATTATTGCATGTATGTACACTGTAAAAGAATGCATATAGAATGTTGTGTTTTTATAACCAAAGGTAATACATGCATTTAACTATTTTCCTTTTGAATTCTTCCATGTTTAGTGTTAAATATGTATAAATGTATTTTTTCGTTGCAGTACATACACGAGAAAAAGATTTTGCACAGGGATTTAAAGACTAAAAATCTATTCTTGACAGAAAATCTTAATATCAAAGTTGGAGATTTGGGCATTGCTAAGTAAGTATAAAAAATTGTTGAACATTGATTTTTTTTCATTTTTTTTCTTTTCTTATTTTTTTTCTGTGAAACAAACAAAATATTAATGTTCATAGTCATACTGTGTATATGTATGTAGCATTCTATGACATAAACCTTGTAATTCTCAATAAATATAATTGTAGTTTAAGTGATATCATTCACCTACAAGTATGTAAGTTACTATTGAAGATAAACAACTTTTTTATGTTGTCAGAGTTTTAGAGGGTGAGAAAGCCAAGGCTATGACGTTTGTAGGAACCCTGACCTACATGAGTCCGGAACAGTTTCAACATCAACCATACAACCATAAGGTAGGATTGTGGATAAATTACAGTAGATTACTGAAAAACTTGCTCATTTTTAATATTTATTTGATGTCTCTTGTTTTTATCCTGATAAATAGAGTTTAGGGATTTAGACTTGTATTGCAATGTATAATTAATTATTTTTTAAATTTTAGGATGATATTTAATGACTATTTGTTTCAGGCTGATATCTGGAGTTTTGGATGCTGTGCCTATGAGATGGTAGCATTGCGGAGAGCATTCAATAAACCCTCCTTGTTTCATAATGTACAGGATATCCAAAACGGAAAGGTGGGTTTTAAAGTTTAAATTTTTTTTTGTTTTAACATTTGAAAAAAAAAATGGATGGATATGATATTTCATCTTTTTTATTGTTTTATTTTCAACATGAGTAATAAAATTTCTACCAGTTGTTGGAACAGAATATTGTACAGGAGCAAGCAAGGTAATGTTTTCCAGCATTCAATGCTTTAAATATTTATGTATATCTATCAAATTTTTATTTTTTGTTTTTTTTTAATTTGTCTTTTTTTTCCTCAACAGACTGATGGAAAGACACTCAGTCTCTGATTTGTAAAATACTGACATGTTCCTGCTAATATTGGACTGTAACAGCAATCTTTTCCAACGATTGTCACATGTCTACTCTGATTGAAATCACAAGTGATAGTTAAGAAAAAAAATGGGAGAAATACTGAAAA
Organism: Ylistrum balloti; assembly: GCF_031769215.1. Lineage (NCBI taxonomy): Eukaryota > Metazoa > Mollusca > Bivalvia > Pectinida > Pectinidae > Ylistrum > Ylistrum balloti. The sequence continues at coordinate 1,153,576 of NW_026782437.1, forward strand.
TGCTTAATATCAGTACTACACAGCTAATTAAAATTTTTCTGAATGGTCAGAGTAATCAACTGGTTTGTAACATCAGATGTTTTGTTTACAGTTGCCAGCATTTCCCAGTGGTTACACTGAATCATTGAAGGACCTAGTGTTCTCTATGCTGAAGACAAATCCAAAACACCGCCCCAGTGCAACTAAGTTATTACAGCATGATCTACTACAGGTATGCAAGCTTAAAACCTGAAGAACTTCATCTTAGGCATACTTTACTGAAAATCTTGTCCCAGTGCAACTAGCTTTTACAACATACTCTACGACAGGTGTGTAGTCTTAAAACATGAAAAACTTTCAGCTACAGGTGGCACACCATACTTATGTGTAAATCAGGAAGAGCTGAAACTTTGTTTTGAGATTATATGTACACTACCACAATGGTGTGGTAAATGTACATATAAGTTACACTTCAGATGTTGGGCTTGTACCCAGGTAAGGTTAAAGGTCAACAGCTAGATCTAGATTGCCTATTTCTACATTAACGTCTGCTGTTTGTATAGGTGAGGGGATAAATTTGTAAGAAATAGAGGTTATAAGTCAACACTATGGTAACAGGTCTAGCTTTAAATCATTCCCATAGATGTTTACTTGCCTTATCTGACCTATATAGTGTATTACACAGTGTACCAGACTTGATAGACGAAACTTGATAGAACAAAACAGGTTTTTGTGTTACACAGTATATTAAACATACAAGGATTTCTTTAATCATCACTGCGTTGATAACATAAGGCTTAATGGAAGTGATAATCTCTTGTATTTTACTGGTATATTTGAATTAGATATGTTTTCTGTTGTAAGGATGCTACAAGTTGGAGGATACAAGATGTGGTGGTGTTGTCTGAAATGGAGTCAAAAGGAAAACCCAACAAATCCGCAAGATTACGGAGGAGGAAAGACGTAGCTCAAGGAAAATATGCCAAACCTGACATTCGGATGTCGATGTCCTGGAAAGACATACGAATGGAAATTGACAAACATGAACAGGAGGTGCTCAGTAACGTAATAGATAAACTTGCTCAGGTCACTCTTCAAAACAGTGCTAGTGGATTCATGGATGATACAATGAGAGTTAATGAATCTGAAGAAAATAGTACCATGAGAGTTAATCAGACAGGTACAGGTGATTACGATGACACCATGAGAGTTAATCGGACAGGTACAGGTGATTACGATGACACCATGAGAGTTAGTCGGACAGGTACAGGTAATTACGATGACACCATGAGAGTTAATCAGACAGGTACAGGTTATTACGATGAAACCATGAGAGTTAATCAGACAGGCACAGGTGATTATGTCGACACAATGAGAGTGAACCAATCTTTCTCAGGGGATTATGATAACACAATGAGAGTCAACAGCACATATGAAGGTGATTACGATGACACAATGAGAGTTAATAATACAGGTACGAGCAAATATCGTGAAACCCTAGAGGAAAATGAAAGCAATGATTATGATGATACATTTGTAACAGCACGCTCAGGAAACGATACAATAAACACATTCTTAAGTGATCACTTTGAGGAATTTTACGATGCATCACAAAGTTTATCGTCAACCGTAGCAACAGAGTTAGAAACTCTTTTACGTACAAGCTCTGATTCGTTATCTTCACTGAAAATTAACATGGTATCAAAGGATTTACTAGAGAAACAAGGACCCGATGGTGAGGCTATGAAAGGTAAAGAAGAGGAAGTGCTAGCTAGTCTGGAGGGCACCATAGATTTCTCTAGAAATCCCATCGCAGCAGCCAGAACTATTGTGGAAGGATTGAAGAAAAACCTAACCCCATTCGAAGGTTCTGATGAAGTAGAGACAGCACCACCACAGGTATAGTTATTTATACTAGCAGGACTCTCAATCTGCCAGATTTGGGGCTCTCGATCTGCCAGATTTGGGGCTGATATTTGGCCCCATTCCCAATGCAAAATAGTATCTTTTTTTCCCAATTTAGACCCCAAGTTTTCCCAATTCTAAGGAAAACACCATTATTTTTCCCAATTCAAAGGGCCCCGAGCCCCAGTCCCAAAATGGGGTGTGAGAGCCCTGAGGAGGCAGTTTCTATCAACTATTTCAGTGAGAACTTTTCAGTTTATAATGGTGTTGACTTTAAGTTTATAATCACTGTCTCTAATACAGCTGTAAATCAATTTGTTTCATGTGGGATTCATTGTTATGTTATTATTCGAGGAGATTCAATCATGAACTCAAATCCCTAGCAATTATATGTACCAAAATAAATCTGGATTGCATCCATTTTGACTGGGTTAATGAATTGAAGCCTTGCAGAGTCCATGTCTCTGATTTAGTCATTTCTAGATCAGTGTTCGTGAAATTGTGTACTGTATTCGCGAATATGTCTGAAGAGGTCTGCAAAATAAAGAATTTGGAAATGATTTATGATAGAAAAATGTATATTGATTGTGCAGCCACTGCCCGTGGCTCTTTAGTCACTACAGGTAGTGCTGTTGATTTGATCACACAGACTGTAAAAAAACTCAGCTGTAGATTTTAATAGAGAGAGGTTCATGCTTAGTAAATCATTTATACCTGCACTTACACCTAGAACTCTGAAAATATAATATAGGTTTGTAAAACTTGTAATATAGTTGTACCCTAAAATTTGATGTAATTTTGTCAACATGTTAAAATTTACCTGTAAAATAAATTCCTGGTTCACTTTGTAAAATATAGTAAGAATTCTATTATCAACACTATTAATAAGTAAGGTGACCATGGTACAGTATATTTTTGAGGATTTCATCAAAATTTTATTTACTTTGAACTGTAGACCAACTCTTCTAGTCCTGATGGAGGTAAAAAGAAAAGAAAGAAAGCTAGTTTTCTGGCCAAGAAAGTAGGTAAGGTGTTCTTTCAATTCTTTAAACATAAATATTTATTTGAAACCTTTTTTACTTAGATAAACATGTCTATGATTTGTTTGTTTGTTTTTTTTTTCTTTTTTGATTTAATTTGAAATATATACCCAAAAATTACTCTCATGAGTACTTGTTACATGTTATAACATTTCTGTTTGTATCTCTAATTACTAACTGTGTTTTACAAACAATATCATTATACAGTTACATAATCTGTATTTTTTTTAAAAATTTTATTTGACAGAGAGGAAAAAAAGTGAGACGACCTCACCTGTTGGCAGTTTGACATTTCCTGATTCGGAGGTATGTTGGGATAATTTTTGCACAGTCATCTAGATTTATGGAACTGTTTTATAATTGTACAAATAAAAAAAATTACGTTGTCTTATCTGAAGACTGCACTTTCCCAGTGTATTTAAAATGAAGAATGAGAAAAAAACTTTTTATCATGATAAATTATTCTGATAGCCACAAATATACTACTGGAATTTTTTTAAAAAAATTTCTGTGAATGTTAACGTCTTTCTGACATCATGACTTCATTGTGATCATCAGTCTTCATTGTTATTCTGATGGAGACTTGCTCTGAGCTGAATCATAACTTGTAGCTTATAATAAATAAAGGATTGATCTAACTGTGTCTTTAACTTTGGACTCTGAAGAATAACTTATTATATTGAATGACCAGACACTGCTTATTCAATGACCAGTTACTCCAAGGTTTGGTACTGCTTGTCAGTAGTAGATAGGGAGGTTTATAGAGAGATTCAGGAATGTGTGTAGGTTCTGGTTTTCTGTTAATGATAGTGCTAGATTTTCATGAATTGAAATCTATCACTTGTGAAAAAAAGTCACTTTGAAATGACTTCTAGTATAATTATGATTAAAGACAATTAATGCATTTGTCAGTCTTACAAAGAATTAAAAACAAAATTAACAGTCAAGTTTTTGAAAAAAAAAAAGAATTATTGTGCACTAAATGTGAGTTGACAAGGGACCTTTTTTTACCCTTTTTGTCTTCCCCGAATGACAGACATCATGTAGAAACAAGCAGTTTCACAGGTCTTTCTGTTAATCCAGACTATAAGTAAATAGTGTGACGCTATGAAATAAATCTGGCATGTTAACCTTGGTTCATTTTTCAAAAGCAAGAAATAACAGATTTGCGTTATTGTCCGTGATATACGATATCAATAACTATGGCTCTGGAAAATTGAAATCCTGATCAGTTTCGAGAATTCACTAGCTCCTGTGAAGTGATCCAGAATGAGGACTGAAGGAATCTGCATGAAAGAGATTCCACTGCATGTTGAAGTTTGCATGAAAATGAGTGGTTATTGATCCTTTGACCTTGAACATAGAATTTTGTATATTTGATTTGACCTTGGATAGAAATATACAGCACCTGTTGACCTTGTGACCTTGTACACCCATGCTCAGAAAGCCACTTTCAAGAATGTAAAAGAAGGAGGTGACATGCCAGCAGCAGAAACCATCCCAAAGGAGGAAGAGGATGAACCAGTGGTAATGAGGTAAGTTATTTAATGTAAAGGGCTAGTGGTAATGAGGTAAGTTGTCAGTTTTGCAGCTCACCGGGTATAAAGGACTGTTAGTTATGAGGTAAGTTATATTATTATCCATTATATAGTTCACCTTGTATAAAGGATTGTTAGTAATGAGGTAAGTTATTGTCCATTATATAGTTTACCAGGCGTAAAGGACTGTTGGTAATGAGGTAAGTACCAACCATTTTACAGCTGATCAGGTGTAAAGGATCACTTAGCTTGTATCATGGCATAATGTCTGCTGTTTGTTGTCAACATGCTAATACTATTTGCATAGATCATGTCTAAATATGGTCACAGGCATCTTCTGATAAATGAGACTTCATCCATGGCTGTAAACAATGTAAATGTAGAGACTTTCTCCCCCTGAATTCAGATAGGCATGCTGGTTAGGGGAAATAGAGGCTGGTATTTGAAATGGATTTTGACCCAGTTCGGTTTGCAGTTTCTTTGGTTTAAGTAGACTTGGTTTTATAAATGGAACATTTTGCCAATGGGAGGTAGAGATATTTAACCCATTGGGGAAATGAAGGTAATCTGCTCAAGTGATTTTGACCAGATTTGGTCTTTAGCATCCTTAAGTGAAAGAGACACATTCCTATTTGAATATAGAACCTGGTTTTCTTTGAAATAGACTGGCATGACTGAATGAAAATAGAAAAAATGTTGCTTCAATGTATAAGCCCCAATTTAGGAATTGTACAAGGTTTGGTACTGGGAGACTGGTTTAATGATGGGAAATTCTCTTTTATATGCTGTAAGATTACTTATTTTGTTGAGTAATTTATTTTCTTTGATTTTATTAGTACTCATAATCGGCTTATATGTCCATAAACAGATAAAACTGTATAAGTAGTTTTATGGAGCTATATTTATCAATAAAATCGAATGTCACCGAAAAAATTGTTTTCTTGAAAAAAACCCACAAAATTGAATTCAACAAAAATTGATGAATTCACAGTATTACTGTGAGCAGAGACGTATATATACATGATATATATGTCTCTGCTGTGAGCACAAATGCTTTGTCATGATTGATGAAATAACAAGGTTTTTAGACCCTTTGGAACTTATGTTACTTAATATTATATTCTGATACATGTGATTTGAACAGTATACATGTATGTAAATAGGAAGTAATTTCTTTAAATGTTTGTTATCTTATTTACCTGCTTTGAAGAGAAGTAAAACATGTTCTGTTCTCTTCTTGTTTTTTCTTTTCAACAAATCCCTATCATTTGAAAATGTTTTACAACCGTGTAAAAAAGGTTAAAATCTCTTTGAAAAGCTTCTTGAACATAAGATTTCTTATCTGTTTAAGACCTAAACGTGCACGTTCCCGTCGTTACGGTCGTGATCCTTTCAACAGAAGGAAGACAACAGATTCCATCAGAGGCATTCTAGGTAAATGGCTTGTCATTATTTACTCAGTGGAGTGTTTTTCCTGTAACTGAAGGACTCTTTGAAAGTTGTATAACCAGTGAAGCCATGATTAGAATTTTTGAAAAAATATTAGCATTATCTTTTTCAGAAGGTAACAAAATAAACAAATTTCTACCAGGTTATATCTAGCTGTCTGTTATGAGTGTACCTGGTCTTGCTTGATGGTTTTACCTGTGGTTTTCTGAAACCTAGTCTTTTTATACTTAATATTTTTATTTTTATTTCAAACTTTCTAACCTTAGCCATTTTGAGCAAATTTATTCTTGTTTGATATTTTTACCTGTCATTTTCTGTACCCTAGCCATTATGAGTGTACCTGAGAACAAGGACATCTGTGATGACCAAGCAGCATATTTGCGGAGGTATGTAGACAGGTATTGAGAAATTCAATAGAGTCATCATTAAACTTGTAATTTCTGCCCTGACACAGTGTTAGGTATGTAGTGGAGAGAAATTACAAGTCTGATTTAATTAGCTGTGAGAAATGCTGGGCATGCTTTACTGCCTAAAGTTAGGTTAGGTTCGCTGGATACAAATGCTTGTTAATGGCTGGTATCCATTCCTGTATCTAGGAAAGGTAAAGGGTTGGACGCATTGATAAATCATAAAGCTAATGGAAAATCTTTTCTGCCACATTTCGTGGGGAAGGTGAGGTAAGGAGGTTATCAAATATCATTCATGTCTGTCACATTCCACCATTTCCTATCTCTGATTAACACTCCAATCCCCAATTCGAACACATTTATTTTAAAGGGACTTTCATAAAACTTTATGCTGAAGTCAACTATGACATTACATGTACGTCAAAAGAGTTTATGTTTCAAAGTTCAATGTTTTCAAAATTAAGGTAGCCATTGCTATTTTGATATACACATTTGTTAAATATGTTCATGTCTTACTACCCTTTCTAATGAAGCTTTAATATTTGCTAGCATCAGGCAAGTCTTCCCTTACAATTTAGTTATAACAATACATCAGTGTTTCTTAACTATCAATTCAAATACAGTAATGTAGTTCTTAACTTACAAAACATTTGTTTTAGAATACTAGTTTTTGATTCTTAAAGTATTGCCCTCATATTGTTCATATTAAATCAAGAGACAAATATAGACATGTAGAATAACAGACAGAACACCAATCAGCTTATTCCAATATTACATTAATCACAACAAATGATGTCACAGACTAACACTATTTAATTCTTGAATTTAATCTGTTTTAGTTTACTGAAAACAATTAATGTAAATTAACTTGGATTTTGCAATATATCTTTTTCTAGGGAAATTGTGAATGACCTTGGAAAGGACATACTGGATAAGTGTTTTGATCTCATGTCAAGTATTCAAGACGACAACATTTTACAGGTAAAAGTTTATTCCAGATATTAGAAATAAATGTGTCACAGAAGTGATCAGTTATATTAAGTTTGCTAATAGTAATCATTCTTGCTACTTTTAAGTGCAGAAGACAATGGTTTTACGTCTATATTTGTTTCCATTATTTGATTCAGCTTGATGGTGATTTAAGCATAGTCAAGATTTGATAATATTTCTTTGGTTTGTGTTTCGTAGGTGGTGCTACAAGATTTAATTGGACCAAGGAAATATGAGGAATATAGAATGCACTTGTTCTTGCTGAGGATGTTTGAACTAAATTCAATAGCTTCATATTAGGATGCTCAGATCAAACATGTTTGGCTTTGACCACCGTAATTATTTTTTCAAATACAGATTTACTCAGGAATAAAATGACTGAAAGGTCCATTTACTTGTTACACTTGAAAAGTTGGAAAATATTTGTCAGGAATCATCAATCACTAAAGCATATCGAAGAATACCTGTATTTCTAGAAACAATATGACCTTCTGAATGTTGAAAGACAAATTTAAATCATTCCTTAAATGTGATGTGCTCATTCGAGATTTTCATTCCCATGTTGATAATTTTTGGATATTTTAGAGAGTAGAGGGCCTGATACTGTAAATGACATATTTTTAGTACTTTTCGTGTTGAAAGCATTACGCTAAATTATTACGGCACTAATTGTCACCTCTGGATATTGTTAATATATCACTAATGTGCGAATTCAACTTTGCTCTTAGTTGCCAAAATGTGACAATATCTAAAATTTAATATCACTAAATAGAGTATGTTTACACTGTAAAGATAAGTTTTACTAGCCACAACCTAAGGTAGAAAAATACATGGATTTTTTCACAACTGTGATCTGAAAGTCTTCGTAGTCTAGGTTGTGGTGAATTTTATAATTTATACAAATCACACAGATACTCCTCCAGTGATTCTACTGTTATAGGTGCCAAATTTTTTATGCCATTTTTATGAAATTTTTAATCACCAGTGCCTAATTAATGACAAACTTTCTGTCAGGTTTTTATTCCTTCTTGCCTGTATATTTAACTCTGTCATTACTAAAGGTAAACACTTGATTAACATTCTCTATCATGTTCTTAAAGTAATATTTAGGTGGATTAACACTATCAAACAAGAAATGGTTGGATCACAATGGTTTCCAATGACATACTCCATGAGTGCATAAGATTGACATGGTGCTTGGAAATAACATTTTACATTCCCACTGGAGGATCAAGGTTGGTTGATGCCATGGAACAAGAAGTGTATGGACAACTGTTATGTCCGAGAACTTAGTAGTAATGGTCATGGGATTGAAACGATAGTTGTAAATAATATATAAATCATATGTTCCCACCGATGTTGTTATTGTTATGGAACTGTAAAGTTGATCTATAATTTGTTTTAATGGCTCATAAAATAGCGTTGTTGGTATATATATATATATATATATATATATGTTTTTGAGATAAATATTAGAATTGTGATTTTGGAAATTTGTTGAATTTGATTGTTAATTTCAAATCTTCATTATAGACCTACATTATCATTCCAGTCCATAGAGGGACATTTTCAATACCAGGATAGTTGAAGTCACAAATTCTGATTGCTGTTTGTGTTATGTAACTTGTAAATAGATATGTCTAATCAAAGACGTTTAGTCCAAGACTAGAATCATAGAGAATTCTATTATTCATAACGTCAGTACTTAAATAGACTTACTATGAACTATCATGATATGCGTGTTCAGAAAAGACCCTTTTTCTGTTGGATATTTTAACCTGTTTTAGACCTGACGAAGCCCTCTCCAGGTTGAAACTGGTCGGCATATCAATATAGTTTTAATAAAAATAAAGCACCTTTAACAGAGTAAGTCAGGTCGTTGCACCTCCTTGTTCATACTGTTTAGGATATGTTGCCATGATCTTTACTAGTTTTTTGGTATATCCTGGTTCTTGTGACTGTCTTAACCTTGTTTGTGTATCTCCCGATTTCTTCCTGTGGCTCGTACTTTTATCAGGTGTTTATGTAACCTGTTGATTACCGTATTGTTTAATGTCACAATGCCTACCATTGTTGCTAACATTTGTTTCAATGCCTGTTGTTTTTAGTGGCTGTGTTGTCTTTACATTGCTATCTTCCAGGTAGGTTGGCTGTCTTACCTTCGTTGTGATGCCTCATGCTTGTTTTATATTTGTTTCAATAAGTCTTTTAGTTCTCATGGTGGTCCTATCATTAGGTTTGTGTCTTTGTTAACTTGCCTCCTTGATCTTGACGAATGTACTATATTTGCGTTGGTCTGTGTTTGTCGTATCATGATTCCAGTGTTTGCCCAATATTTGCTTTGGTCTGTGTTTGTTGTATCATGATTCCAGTGTTTTTGGCTATATTTACTTTGGTCTGTGTTTGTTGTATCATGATTCCAGTGTTTTACCTATATTTGCTTTGGTCGGTGTTTGTCGTATCATGATTCCAGTGTTTGCCCTATATTTACTTTGGTCTGTGTTTGTTGTATCATGATTCCAGTGTTTGCCCTATATTTGCTTTGGTCTGTGTTTGTCGTTTCATGATTCCAGTGTTTGCCCTATATTTACTTTGATCTGTGTTTGTTGTATCATGATTCCAGTGTTTTACCTATATTTGCTTTGGTCAGTGTTTGTCGTATCATGATTCCAGTGTTTGCCCTATATTTGCTGTGGTTCATGTTTTTAATGTCTCATGGTTCTTATGATTTCCCTGTATTTGTTTTGGTGTCTCAGTTGATCTCTCCTCTTGCTGGTGGCTTTCATGGTTTTATTTGTTTTGTCCTGGATACTACGGTTACCATGCGTCTTTGTTGTGGTATCCAGTGCTACTGTTGGATCTCTTTCCTTTGTTAAGATGTTCCCTGTTTCTGTTCCTTATATTGTTGTGTCTCCTGGTTAGAGTTGTTGTATGCTCTATCATGAGACCTGATTTATGATGGAGTTATTGATGATTCCATGTGTTTTTTTTTCTCTTCAACCACATGAATTTTGTATCTGCAAAATATTGAAGTGAAAAAAAAGGTAGAAACATACAAAAGACATGAAACCACACAAGGATGTATACTAAACATTTCCTGCAATCTACATGATGACCAAAAAGCTGTACTACTTTGCACTAGTTATTGACAAAAGTTATCAATAACAATAATTCAGGTATCCATAATCTGAACGAGGAAAAACCTTGCTGCAATACACAAGATATTAAACGCTTTAATATATCAAATCTATTCTGATGACCAGATTGTTGTCTCAAACATTCCATATTGAACTGAAAATTTGTTTCACCAACAAATATTCTGATGAATAAAAAGAACAGACATGTAGGTGAATGGAACAATGTCTTTTTACTTACAAAAATTTTGATAAATACATTTAATGAAAAGAATGTTTTAAAAATATTTTGATGCATAAAAAAATGAAATACAGTTGTACTTAAATGATAACAGGTTTGACATACAAATGAATTATGAATGTGTTGGGTGTGTATATGAGTTATGGATGTTTTTGACATAAGTGGGGATGGAAGTGCATTTTTATGTTGTTGATATTGGTGGTTGTAAACGCTATAATCATACAACATTAAACGTCTTTAAATAATGTTTGATTCTGTCATCTCCCTCCCGCTGAAAACTTGCCATTGGCTATCTTGATTCATTACTGTTTGTCTACGAGTTAAGCTTACAGGAACAAAAATGTAGGACCAAGTTCATAGCAACCAAAATATTGAGATTTTATTTTTGCATTTAAATTATTTTGAGTAAAGTATTGACATAACTAAAGTTTATTAGCATTATCCCAAACATCCAAGGTAGTGATGCAGCCAAGGTTAAAATTGGCCGCCATTGTTGATTCTAGAACATGGAGTTTTAATGAGATCTTTGGAAGTGCAGACATGAAAATTGAGTTTAACATTCTGGATATGTTTGTGATCCTATCAAAGACCTGATTTATTGGTTCCAATATTTACTTTGTACAAAACACAGATATGAACACACACTTGAATTGTCTACTTGGTTTCAACTATAGATAAATTAGAAGCAGTTAATTTGTCATATACAGCTTTTATAATAGAATCTTTTATTTCGGTTGTTATTTGACCTAGCTGGTTTAGATAATTCAATTAATCATAATAAACACAATGTGTCTACAACTGCCTCTCCAGGTATTTACAAAGCGAAATCTCCCATTTGCCAACTCTTTCAAACGTTTGCTTGCGGTTGGGAAAACAATGGTAGTGAAACAAGAATTAAAAGGAGAATAATTTAGATGGCTTGCCAGTTGTGTTTTATTTTTCGGTTAAAATTATTGTGATGTGTAGAGATTAATTATAAAAAGTTGATGATATTAAACAAACAAATTATGTAATGAATGATGCATTGTCTCACCAAAGGGTAATTCGAAAGAAGATTCGTCCTCGTGCTTGTATTCATAGGCAGACTTATTGTATAACAGCTGTAGTGGATAAGTTGGTAGCCTTTATAGGTATTCATAGAAATTGTGAATTTATTTGTCATTTGAATGGGTTGTAAATGTATTTGATGTGGGAATGAATAAAGAATAAACTACAGGTGTAAATGGATTATAGATATAGTTGAGTTGTAAATGGATTTTAAATGTATTTGACGTGTAAATGGATTATGAATGTATTTGATGTGTAAATGGATTATAAATGTATTTGACTTGTAAATGGATTATAAATGTATTTGATGTGCAAATGGATTATAAATGTACTTTATTTGATATGTAATGGAGTATGGGTGTAGTGCCAGTTTTTAATAACTCTATATTTTATAAAATAAAATTTGCCATGTAGATTTTAAAATGATCTCAAAAGTGATTACATTTGGACCAGACATATATTTTTGACCATTTAGAAGAGACTTTAATCAAGTTGAAATGTTAATGTTCAAATATTGTCATCTCCTTGTCTTTTTAAGATAAGCAAATTTATATAAGTACATGAAATGTACCCCTAATTATTTTTATATGACATTATTTTAATAATTTGAAATGATTTATGTTTGACTAAAATGTGTTAGATCTCCATCATTCCCTAAAGATAATGATATGATATGAATGCACATTTTCTATGCAAAATGTTTCACGTATTGAATAATATATTTCATCAAAAATATTCCTAATCTTTTCACCAAGTGTTATGTATACACAGATAAAAATTCATATTTTCATACTTGCCAACTTAGGTATGTATGAAGGCCTATATGGTAATTTGAAGTACTTCCTTTTGATTTTCTTTGAAATTGCAACATCATGATAAATATTTTAAATTCTGACAAGGTCTCAAAATATGCTTGTTGGTATAGAAGGTGACTGAAATATTTTTTGTTACATTTGATGGAAAGTTTTAGGCACATAGGATAACATTGTTATTCTATATGTATAATGTATGTTGTTCGAAGCTGTGATTTGAAACATTAACTGACAAGCAATTACTGTGTATTAGACAGTGTAGGTTCTCAGTGATATTGGCATAAAACATATTTTCCCCAAGTTCCTTATGTCGTTTTCCAAAGGCATTTTTCACCTAATCTTTTTGTATAACTCTATTTACTCCTGTTAAACCCACCATTAGGGAGAGACGGGGCGGGCCAATCTATATGATGATTTTTGGGATATCATATATAAAGACGCAAGTTTTTAAATAGATACATACAGTTGTAAGAATATTTGATATATACATGGATTATAACAGTACAAACACATTCAATACCAGTAGTGGATTTAAACACTTCAGCGGTCTCACAAAATGTTTGCTGTTCATCACAAGTGTATACAGTTTTACATACATAATGCGTTGCAGTATCACTGAAGGATATTTATGATTTTTACACTGTACTATTAAGGAAGGATAGAAATAGACTGCAAAGGTCATGTTTGCTTAGAGAGGTGGGAAGATTAAATTCACTTTGACACTTTGGAGGGGGTGGGTGATTCAGTTTTTCGCAGATTTTGTCTTTTAAAATTTGTTACGTCCACTCATCATATTTACATCATTGTTATATCACTATGCTGAACTTTCAAATGAATATTATTACATATATTATCCTTAAAACCCTAAAAAAAAGTAAATATAAATCAGGCCCCGCCCCCACCCCACAAGCAATGTACATCAGTTCATCGTCTATTTCTTCTTTTAATCCCAAGATTATAGCATGCAAGAATGTTGTAGAGATTTGAAAGACTCCAATATTGAGGAAAACCCAACTACTATCACCAGTAGTTTGTTCCACTAATATTAGCTCACACGGGGATTTATAGACATAATTTTTTTTACCAGTTTGTATAAATAAATAAGATGTCATCATCTCCTCTATGCAGGACTTATGTGTTTAAATATTCCATGATTTATACCAATTTACTGAGAACATTTTATTGTTTTTATGTTAACATCATTCGAATCTGGTTATATTCACAAGGGAGCTTAATTTTGGATTATGGGTACGTTTTATCACCTTTGTTGGCGGTATTTGTAAGGAGAATTATAACATTTTTACAGGTTGTCTCATTGATAGGAAGGGCTAAGAAAAAATGTACAGGTTACAAAGACATTTCAACTAAGTGTATCTAGGTGAGGAATCATAATGTTGTTATATTGCGATGTTTTTCGTAATAAATAAACTAACCATGCTTAAAGTTTTATGATTTATTGTGTTTTATCACCGAACCAATATACATCAATATTAGTTTAATAACAACTTTAAAACAAACCGGTATATAGTATTGCTGTTGTTGGTCTGAATGAATAGTACTTCAGACGTGTAGAACAAAGACGAGTGTGTTCTTAGCACCATACAACCTCCTTGCCATGGAGTCTTCCCCGAACACCAACTCTGTATATGACAACATGTTTACATAGGTCAACTGTGATGATAGTGGATTATAAGCTGTTTTAGAATTGTAGTACAGGTAACTTGCACAGGTAAATTCTGATAACTATTTAGAAAACAGGTAAATGAGATGATTAAGTTCTGATTCTGATAACTGTTCAGAAAACTGAAAACTGTTAATAACTGTAAAATAAAGGAATCAAATATCTGTGTTAAAGCTATTCAATGGGAAATGTATAAAAGCTAAGTTCATTTTGGGAAATGATCATATTTCAATCTGCACTTTGAAAGATCAATATCTCAATCATTGCTTGATTTATTACTGTACTTTTGTCACAGATATATATTGTCAAATCATAACTTTTCTCATATATATTAGTTAATCTTGTATTTTCTCTCAGTTTTTGTGTAAATTGTAACTTTTGTCAAATATTAGTTAATCTAGTATTTTCTCTCAGTTTTTGTGTAAATTGTAACTTTTGTCAAATATTAGTTAATCTTGTATTTTCTCTCAGTTTTTTTGTAAATTGTGTTTAATTTGAGTGATATTATTATCTTTGTTGTTTGATACAAGGACAGTATGGCTAATGCTCAGATCAAAGTTAAGTTCATCACCAACAGAAGAGGCGGACAGAACCTTTCACATAATGGATTCATCTTCAGACAGATTCGAAAGAACGGCAGCAGGACATTCTGGAGATGTTCGACCTCAGGCTGCTCAGCATCACTCTCGACAATCGACAACATACCAGCTAACTTCGGAAGAAATCCACACACCCACGCCTCAGACCCAGCCAGTGTTGTAGCCAAACAGATCATGAACCAGATCACCAACAAATGCGTATAATCGGTCCAGCCTATTCCGTCCATCTTTGAGGAAGAGCTCAATCAACTCTGAGACAACGACTGGGATGACACTTCCAAGGCCGTGGTCCAGCGACTACCAACATTCTACACAGCGAAATCGTCTCTTTACCGTGCTCGCCGCAAGCAGACTCCTCCACTACCAAAGGCTTTGGCCGACATCACCTTGGATGGAAGATGGACAGAAGCATCTACAGGCGAACCATTTCTCCTCTTTGACGACGGTGAACAGAACAACAGGATGATCGCATTCGCTTCGTCGGAGAACCTGGCCGAACTTGCAGCATCTGACACCTTCTTCTGTGACGGAACTTTCTACAACTGTCCAACAATGTTTCATCAGATTAACAGCGTCCATGTACAGAATGAAGGCATCATGACACCAGTCGTATACGCATTACTTCCCGTAAAGAGCCAGGCAATCTACAGCCGTTTCTTCACCCTTCTCCAGGATCACATGGCACACTTCGACATTCCATTCCGACCCACTACAGCCTTCGTTGATTTTGAGGTAGCTGCACACAATGATAGAGGGAGATCGTACCACCTGGAACCACTTCTCAACCGAGGGACCCCGGACTACTAACCATCTGGAAGCTTGGCAAGGAAAACTGAAGAAGGTACTGCATGCCCACCCCAACATCTACACCATCATCCAGACGTTTAAGGACATACAGAACATGAACGACATCAGCCGGATTCAGAGAGATGCAGGAGGCACCATTCAACCCCGGAAGAAGAAATACGCCAACATTGACAGACGCCTGGCCACCTTGAAGGACCGTTACCAGACTGGGACAATCGACCTGATGACCTATGCCGATTCAGCATCCGAGCTTCTGCATCTTGGATAGAGTGTTTTGTGTTTTCTGGACTTATGGATTACTTGATTATCACAGGTTGTAAAAGGACATAATATCTAGATAAATGGATTATGTATTGTCATACATAGTGCTAATTCAGCTTCATTTAGGGGTTTACTATTTATATTAGATCATACTTTATTTAATGCTAAGATGTGGATAATGTTTCAACATCATATATATGTAATACAAATACAATTTAATAACAGACATCAGTGTATCATTGTGACTTACTAAATTTTATTTATCAATTAAATATAATCTTATATGATAATCATTAAAATAATAAATAACAATTTTAAATACTAATAATTAATAACTATTTTGTAATACTTAATATACTAAAAAATGTGTTACATTTATATATGTAAAACAAAAAAACTTTACCTATTTCCTTATTGATATGTACGTATCCTATTTACAAGGACAAGTTGACATTCTTAGTTGAAACAGACTATAACTTTAACATCAAAGGATTCCCTTTATAAACACCCTCCTTTCAAGTTGGCAGAGTTGGTGTTCGGGGAATGAGCCCTTGCCATTGCCATAGTTTAACGAGCACATTGTGAAATTTGAAACCTTTTTTCTGTGCTCTCCCTGAACGAAACTTTCGAAAACATATTTACTTTTGTTATTTAGTATGTCTTAAGCGTCCATCAAATTGATTTAATCTAATTTATATACTCTTCACTACACTAGACTCTTCAAGTTGAAAGGTATTTACGGAATCAGTTGCGTAATATCTTTTTTCTGATGAAATACGCAGTGACATGAATTAAGTTAAGATGATTTACAAGTCCAATAATCGGACGTGTTTATTGTCGAGATTTCGTGACTGTTGTATCTCAATGTTACATGTGATTTACAAACCCTTTATATCATTCTATACCTACGTTAATTACATCAACAGAAGAGTACTGACAGTGTTTAGAAATGGCATACTTACTTGACTCTTATATTACGCTTTATAAATCATGCGTGTAATGATTGGTAAGGTTTTCCGTCTTAAGGTTTTAAACCGATATTTTGTATTGATTCTTGTATTAGAAAGCGTCTTTTGTTTCATCCGCGACATCCGCCATGTAAACTTTGGTCTATCCAATGTTACGCTCTCAGATGAGACCAAGGTACCCAACAATGGAACCAACAGGCACACTTATATCCACCAAAAATATAATATTTTTCAATGAGATCACCATGACGACCAAAAAGCTTTCCTAAAAGTTTTCTTCGTCTCTTGAAACCGTACGTATATCGAGTCTGTCTGTTGACATCCTGCACGAAAATTGTGCTACTGGGAAGAAGTCCTTGGATATGTAATAAATAAAGTAAAGAGCTGATATTTTTTATTTTCTTTCTAAAGGTGAACTACCAGGATTATCAATGGGTATATGAAAGGGATTAAAACGGTGGGAAGTGGTTGAGGAAGGAGAGCAATATGAGGTGGGCAGAGGAAAATATCGGAAGGCGATTGGCACTATCGGCACCATTGTTAAGCTTTAAAGTGGCGATCTAGTCAGAGACAGAAAATCTCAACCTATACATAATGATACCATTTAAGATATCGAATCATTTCATAGCAAATTAACAAGTAATTGGATTCGACAAGTTGGCGAAAATTTGAATTGTAACCTTGGCCGAGTGATTTGGCCAGTTACTATTAATTTCGCAATGCTGCTTTTATCGATTTATCTGGTGTGTGATGGTGATCAATGTGCACATATCTTACTTTATATTACGTCTGCATATTGTAGATCTGGGATGGGAAAACAAACGTGGAGCTTATGTAATAAGCCTCGTTTCTGGAAAATGTTGGGGTAATTTGTTTCTTCTCTTAACAAATAAACCATGTTTAAATCAAACACAATCACGCCACCAAGTATCAACTCATGATACTTAATTTTATTATTATTCGAAGTGAAGTGTTTTGCCATTATTGCTTCAAGTCAGGTTCCCGTGTTTATTGAACCCATCACAAGGTGTTTCCAGCACGCTCGACATTATATACAGTCTCTCATTCAATAAAGAAATGATATATTATTATGCACTGCGACGTGTTTACCTATTAAGCGACAATGGTATGTGCGTGTACCTGTTATCAATATGATTTAAAGTATAATATATTGTCAAATAATGCTTGTACTGATCGGTCTTGAAAAGTTCACTAGATTGACCGTGGGAAGTTGTACAATGATAACTTCCTTGTCTTCACTTTGTGTAATAGGTAAAAAGAGACGTAAACGAGAACCACCAGTAAATTGAAATACAATCATTTTTTTTACCTCCCGACCGCTAACAGGAGAAAATGGTATTTTAATTCGTAGATTATAAGTATATAAGTAGACAATCGAATTTCCGATAGCTGATTTTTATACAAAACTGTGATCCATGATAGAGCCAATTAAAAATTGCAAATTACAATCTACAAAATGATTGCTGTCTTTAATGTATAGCAATGGTTATAATTTGAGTTTAAGTTTGTTGATGGGTTTCGACAAACTTTTCAACAACTTACACGCAAAATACGCAATAAAAATGTTATATTGGAAAAAGCACTTATCAATAGAAATTTAGTAACATATGTAGTATCTGCAGATACATATAACTACCACTTTCACTTTTGGTTTTTGTTAATGATCAGAAAAATCCCCAAGAAGAGATGATCACTGTCAAAAGTTGGGGTCCTCACTTAAACAAACAAGTATCATTATAGAACTATATATACTCTTGTGTTTATTTCCTGTCAAACCGAAAGTACAAAATGTAATTTCACATATTTTTTTTTTCAAATGACGATGATAAAATAAAATCAGCTGAAAAATGTTCCACGGAATAATAAATAGGTTAACGATAAATGTGTTTTAGCACTGTTGGTTTAAAAAATGCATACGCGATAAGGGCCAGGGAAACCGTCAAACTGTTAAGTACTATATCGACCAGGACATCATCAGCTTAACCATGTCAAAAGCAGAAGTGGAAATTCTTCTTTTTCTAGGTTTGTAATTTACTAAATAATAAAAGACAATAAGATTTATAATTCATTTGCATTATGCTTATCTTTGGCATGACGTTATATTAAGTCGAGACTTCAGGTGAAAACATAGAGTAATTCAATGTTGTGACTTTTGCACTGTGCGAATTCGTCAATGATATCTTTTCTGGGGTGCTCCCACGTCGTGGATTTTAAACTATGTATTGCCACTGTGGTTTCTACAATGTCGGATGAATTCATCGACTGCTAAGCCATGAGTCATATCGAAGATTTACTTACACTACAGTGAATAACTGTCATTCTGCACCTACATAATGTTTTCAAGTTATCATATTAGTGTATGTAGAACGCACAGGTGACTAAGTGCACCATGTCACAGGGTAGAGACAATAGTGCCAGACAACTCAGTGTATTTTTTTTAAATATAAGCATTGGCGTATTGATCATGTCGCACGGTTGGGCGATTCAGGAAGTTGAATAGTTTAGGCAATCAGTGGAAAATTTCAACAGCAAATCTAAACATCTACGTCAACAAATGCTGACAATCTGAGAGGGTTAAAGGGCACGTGTATTTGTAGAGGCACACTGTAAACTCGTTGCAGTCCACCGTATTAGTATCTGCGTTTCCCTTTTTGCAAACAAATTCAAACGGACTTGGGATATATCTGCTGTAAAGTATATCAATACGAGCGATATGGCAAGCTTTCTTAACAGGAAGAAGATTTTTGGAGATTACATCGAGATAGATCAGTTAGGGAAAGGAACATTTGGACAAGTTTTTCTGGTAAAGAAGAAAGACGACACAGGGGAGACTGATTCACGAACACAGGTAGGTGTTGTTTACCTGTACATCAAACTGTATAATGACTAACTAGTGCGTCTGTTACAACATGCTCGGGGATCGACCTAGATTAATTTAGGTGATTAAATGCTACTGCACCACCGACTAAATCTGGAGTATAGGAATCAGAATAAATAGAGACGAAGTTCTCGGTTTGTTTTAGATTTATTGTTTTTTTATTTTGTTTCTTTTTTAAAGTAAACTTTAATCAGTGAGACAATACAAGAACATTAACATATAAGACGCAGACATATGTTGACAATATACAATGCATTTTATGGAACCAACTCACCGTTTAAGAGGTCGAATTATTGTGAACATATTCATTCATATCTTAATTTAATTTGTTGACGTAATCAGTATTGTGATTTGTGATGTAACTTTCAGTTCCTAATTGTGTAATCTGCACATTAGCTCTTCCGATATATTTTGATTTTCCCCTTTATTTGTATTCCAAATCTAACTAGCGAAACAATTTATATTAACACCTTAATGTTAAGACATATTGATTTATAGTGTAAATCCTCAGGCTTATAGTGTAGAACTAGTGATTTAGTGATTTATACTCAAGATGAAGCGATTCGTTTCCAGGTAGGAGGGTATTGTACGCAAAACTATCATTACTCCTGTATAAGTGAAAACAAACAAGGAAGTTGATTTCTTGCGCATGAGTGCATAGATTGAACCATTTTAGACACATCCCGGCATGTTTGTTATCTTTAATGCATGTTCTTGACATGACAAAAACAAGCACATTTTTCCAAACCAACTAATTGTATTTGATAAAGAAATTTTTTGATTGAAAAAAAAAAAAAAAACCAACAAAAAACACAAAGGCCGCACGGCCTGTAGGTACACATACATAATCATATACAATATATTTTTTTATATTAAATAAAGAAAATAGGATTATTAGAGACACATTCGTTTAGAGTCAGGTATGTGTGTTTTCTTTAACATGTAGAAGTTTGCTCTAAAGAAGATTCCGTTTCCGGAAGCAAATCGCAAGCGAGAAGAGGAACTTGTCCAACGCGAGGAGGACATCCTCAAAACCGTGAAACACCGTCATTTGGTGGGATATGTTGACTCTTTCCGGGATAAAAACACTGTGTACATGATTATGGAGTACTGCGATGGTGGCACCTTGCATGCGTTTATCCGTAAACTTACCAACGGAATGCCGGAAGATATGTTCTTGTGTTTTGTAGAACAAATAGCACACGGAATAAAGGTATTATCCAAAGAATAGAAATTGGGGAAAAATAATATGATGTAATATATATATATTTTTTTCATTTGTTATTGTATTCATAGCAAGATAACTGCATTACTACTATGAGATAACGATACGTTCATTAACACATATTAATTCTTTTTAGGTATAGTGATAATTAAATGCTTTACAAATCAAGGGTTTAGACGCTGGAAGTTGCTATACTTATGCATGAAATGCAAACTGATCACAACTATCAAAGCATTCTATTAATAGTCTATTTAGCCTCAAATATTTATTCACTTTCTTAAAATATTTTTCTTCCTTCATTCGCAGTATCTTCATCAAAAGAAAATCATGCATCGAGATATTAAAACCAAAAACATTCTGCTGTCGAGTGGAAACATTCTCAAGATATGTGACTTTGGTATTGCAAAGTATGGCCATGTTTTCCTTTCCTTCTCTTTGTTTTGTTTTGCTTTTTTTTAAAATTTGATTATTTTTCTGATATTGTTATCTAATATCCATAATGTTTAAAATGCTAATGAGACAAATTTAACATGAAATTGCAGCAATGTATTCTGTTTCAGCTTTATCTGCTATGAAATATGATAGACTTGATATTCTATTGAATCTATAAGTCAGATGAATTATATAAAAATGGTAATAATCAATTAATTTGATACTGATAATCTGATGACTTGCCTTTGAAAACTAATTTGATGTTACCCTTATTGTCAACAAAATATAATTACATCACAAATATACTGAGTATAAATTATATTTATCTATACATCACAGATATTTCAGGAGTAAATTATATCTATCAATCACAGATATACTGTGTATAATTATATTTATACATCACAGATATACCGTGTATAATTATATTTATACATCACAGATATACTGTGTTTAATTATATTTATACATCACAGATATTTCAGGTGTAAATTATATCCATCAATCACAGATATACTGTGTTTAATTATATTTATACATCACAGATGTACTGTGTATAATTATATTTATACATTACAGATGTACTGTGTTTAATTATATTTATACATCACAGAAGTACTGTGTATAATTCTATTTATACATCACAGATGTACTGTGTATAATTATATTTATACATCACAGATGTACTGTGTATAATTATATTTATACATCACAGATGTACTGTGTTTAATTATATTTATACATCACAGATGTACTGTGTATAATTATATTTATACATCACAGATGTACTGTGTATAATTATATTTATACATCACAGATGTACTGTGTATAATTATATTTATACATCACAGATGTACTGTGTATAATTATATTTATACATCACAGATATACTATGTATAATTATATTTATCTATACATTACAGTTTAACTGTATATAAATCATATTTATCTATGAGTAATATTTCGTTGATTACTACATATTTCATATAAATAACATGTATAACAATTTGATAAGGATTTATCATGTATGAAATCTTTAAAATATTTTACTGATATTACTTCATGTGTTTGATAGATTCACGGAATACACTGGATCAGCTGTAAATTCGACTTGGATGGGTACCCCACGTTATATGAGTCCGGAAATAGTGCAGAGAAAACCATACGAGTTTAAGGTAAAAGTGATTTTCGAATCACATTTGATTTTTAATTATCGACATTGTAAATTTTCAAAAAAGGGCTTAATTGTTTGAAATGGGATTAAATTTTATAGATAAACTGTAGGTTCATATCAAATTGTAGAATACCTTTGGTAGGATACCTTTTGGTTACTATTTCGTAATACCATACTAATATAGCAGAACAATATCTACTTATATGATTTTATAACTTTCAGTTCTGCTTTAATTCATTCACAGATTGAAAAGATTCATTTTTACATAATTCATTTGATACGAAAGATAACGAAAGAGAAATCTATTTTTAACAGTTGGTATTTTAAATTATTTAATGCTGGGAATTCTGGGTAAATCATAATCAGCTCTGTTAATTCATCCGAATGAAGTTAATATTAGCGAGTTTTAGTTCTATAGTGCAACTGTGTTGAACTAATAAGCAAAAAAACCGAGGCGCTGCCCAATTACACATTGTGTGTGATTATCAAAATTTCTAATAATCTTTGTATAATGTTATTTGATAAAGATATGTTACCGAGTTTTTTGACATGGTGGTCTTATGTTTATTTTGATACAGACAGACATATGGAGTCTTGGATGCACAGCATACGAGATGGCAATGTCAGAATATGCGTTTTCAGCAGAAAACCTCAATAACATATTCCAGGACATCAGAGAAAATAAGGTATATACAGAGCATATGAAACGCATAGGTCTATTGAAACTGTCTTTGCCAAGTGTCATGAAAATTCAGACTTGACATTCGAGCGAGAAAGAGTGTTATATAATATTGACGCATAAAATGTAGGCAGATACCTGGATAACAGGGGCAAGTTATAATCCTTATCATGCGCGTACACGTTGATTGCATAGGAACGAGATAGTACTCGAAATAATCCATAATTTGTATTTAGCTTCAGTTTACTAGGTAAGCTGTTTTACTGTGCTAGACCATATGTTTTTACTTTCTGCAATTTGTGACAAGATAAATTTCTATCTATTGAAGTTAATACTATATTTTCACTTTGCTAATTTTACCTGTGTTGTTTGTAAAATAAAAAGGACAGTTTTAAAAAAAAATCGAATATGGGAAATTTAAATAATTATTAAGAGATTTTAAATATTACAGTAACCTTTCCAATTAATGACATACAGATCAACATTTTTCTACATTTATGTAGTAATCAAAACAAAAAAAAGAAAGAAAGATATTTAGAAGTGCAACAGAGTAATATTAAATTTAAAACATCGTGACAAAAAACGAAATGTCAACAATAAAACTATGATAAAGATTCAAAATTGGAGGGAACAAAGTTTAACACAGAGACAACATGAAAAAGAATATGGAGAAAAACAGTGGGTGTTTCCGTAATAAATGTCTGTTGCTTCATCAACGACACACGCCAACGAACACAAATTACTTCATGTCGCACAAGGGAAGAAGACGATGGATGATGAAACTAAGACGTAGGCTTTCGATGTCTGCATAGAACAACCCTTTTCCCCAACCTTCGATTAACAAAAGAAGGAAATCGAAATAACGTGCAATACCTTTTACTCGAATACAATAGTTTGATTGGTTATGACATCATCTTAACTGTTTTTGTTTTTTGTTTTTTGTTTTTATAATTTTGTTCATCTAAACTCGAGGCTAGGTTTTATTAGTCCAAAATGCGAAAATGATCTTTTAAAGGTTCCCATTCCTATTTTTTCTTTTGTGATCAGTAATTAGTGGGGGATGATTAATTGTTAAGATGTAACCCCAGGAACATTTAAAAGGATGCTCACGACAGAAATATTTCTAACTGTACTAACAAATAGTATAAGTAATATTGATTTTTGTGTTAGGTTCCTGATATGTCCGGACTTACGTACTGTGAGGGTATTAAGACACTGATAAAACAGATGTTGGAGATTTCACAAGTCAAGAGACCAAGTGCTAATGAAGTTCTGAATATTATTTCCGAACACGAGTGTTCAACATCGACAACTTCCAAGACAAAGGCAGAAAGAGTGAAAAGTGAGGGATCAACTCCTGATAGCTCATATGGTAGTAAGTACTTTTATTTGATTAAACTTCAGTTTAATAGATATTTTCCCATGAACTTAATTTTCTTAATGTTGGTATTAATTTCGGACAACTCTTTAGGTCCCTTCCACCTCTCCTCTACTGGTGAAAGACCGTAATAGCGAACTTCAAACCTATTTAATAAATAAATATTTCATAATCGGACTTAGTAGGTACAAACAACTGTATGATTAATTGATTTGCTGAAATTTATTTAAGATTTCTGTTCGAAGATGCATTTTTCTGTTTTGCAATACTGTATCTAACAATAAATTCTTATTGAAAGGCACTATTCAGTTGTGTGTCTTTTGTACAATCCTCTAGAGGATAACTATGTTCTTTGTCATTGATATCACCAAGTTTTCAAAATTACGATTTTGACGTCGGAATACATTTTCTGTCATTTGTCTGTGTGAATATAAATTGTTGTACGGATAACCATGTTTTATGCAAAATATTCAAGCAAGCGAAACGCTTGTCAAGTCTCTATAATCCGATATTACTAAAAATTATTAATTAAAATATTTTCGTTGTTCCCGACGTTATGAAATAGAACTCTCAAATTCTAGTCAATCGTTTCATCGAATAAAGCAATGAAAAACCTAATGCAAACAATAATGAAGTTTAAGTCTTTCGATTGATTGACTGAATTAACAAAGCGAACCAATGAAATGCTCGTTGCAATAAACATGTGTTGTTCTAATTCTAGTCTCAGACATTGGTACAACCGAAGATTCTGGATTAGGTGTCAGTTGTAAGTAATATCTATTTTTATAAAGCTAACCATCATCTCAATGTTTACTTTAAACATTCATTTCGTGTCATGTGTGTTAAAGTATACTGTACATCTTAGTAATTGCTTCAGTAAATATGTATCTTCTAGATTTAAAATGATTTAAAACTATTTCACGTTACACTATCTTCTTTGATACACGTAAATCAAATATATTGCTAAATGAAACACTAATTGTAATACATGTCATTCGTTTGATTTTACAGCAAAAGTTAAATGTTCATGTAATAAAGCGAAGAAATATTTAGAACGTGCCTCCACAGTATTCCAAACGTAAGTTCTTACAATTTAGCCTTGGCAAGATGTTGGAATATTCATCTACAGAAACTTTAACAATTTAAAGATTTGACATCTGAATTTAACTTTTACAGAAATCAGAGCTAAATATCAGGGACGAATTTTATGATCCTTTGACATGACATCGTAAGGGAACAGAATATGACATTAATAGATGATATAGAATGAATGGAAAATCTCACTCTGCACTTGTTGAAGTTGTCAAGAAATGAATGTATTAATTTACATATTAAGGAAGCTACTGGTAACTCTTCACTTCCAAAGTTCATTACGTAAAAAAGAAAAAAAAAAACCTTCAAATATTAAGCCTTACATTTATGCATTACTATTATTAAGTGTTGTTTCTATTTATAATTAATCCTAAGCCAAAATTTTTTTTTAATGTAGGTGAAAAGTTTAGCATGATGAATTTTTTAATTCACATAGCAAACTATATGATACAAATATCTAGATATAATTTTTTTCATCGTAAACAAAATTATATTTGACTAGGATTTGAAAGCTTTTAAATATTATTCTGTGTATTATCTTCCGCGATTTTATAGATCAATATTATTCAGAAAATATTTATTGTAACATTTATTTTCCAGTATGCTGGTTGAAATCATCCAGTCTCGACAAGGTGTAGACATCGTGAAGGATGTAAAGTCGGTGCGTTCTTTAGAGGACGCAGAGGTTAGTAGATTAACCAAGGGCGACAATTTGCCATAAACTTTAGCAACAACTGTATGTTTGATGCAAGCTGTTCATTTTGGACACGAGTACCGTCTGAGTTATGCAATATTTTCACTGCCTACATTTCAGTATTCTTCTTCTTTGAATATAAATCACTACGTAGTCACTTCTATATTTTTGAACATAATTAATTTTAGTGGGCTTCGTTTGAAAGACTTTGTAAAAGCCAATGCAGTTTGATTTTTTATTCGTCTTATGCTATATTAACCCCTTAATTTTTATTGAGAGACGCTATTCGCCTATTTGTCTAACTATCCGTTGAAGCGTATTTCTTACACTAGTAGGCTTTGAACTTTCATCGAACTGTGAACGTCGTGGAACGTCACAAAACATTGTATTGTCAGCTTTCATTCGCGTGCCATCAGCATTTCACAAAATCGTCGATATCAATTTTCGCTGCTTTTCAGAAAAGTCTGAAAAATATCCTCTTATACTTAATCTCAATTTGTAGACATGAATTCGTGGATTAGGAGTAAATGAAAATAAATCTTTCACGAAAATTAATGATTCTGCAGTAAACTAATATCTTTAATTGTACATGGGAACACACACGCATGCACGCATTACTTCTGTTGTTATCAATCGAAATTTTTTGCCATTTGTTACTGTTCTTGTTTTTCATTAACAGCAAATTTTGAAGAAGAAAGGAAACAGTCGCGTTAAGAAGAAACTTAATGACATTATGCAGATTGTTGAGTCACTTTACAACGTTGAGAAAGAAATTCAGCGACTTGACGATATGGATTCTACATTTTCTTCCATAGACTTTCAAACCTTCTCAACATGTTCGTCAACAGCCTCGCGGACTCGAACTAGGTACAGTACTGAGTGAGCAGTCTTCATTTATTTCGTCGAGAGCCATGTGAATGTTATTTCCATCTTGAGGAATGTGACGATACAAACTCCATGGCCAGATGTGATTTTAAGCGGTCTTACGTTTTATGTCATTGGCCAAATGTGATATTATACGGAAATGCGTCATTATTATGGTTGAATTATGATTTTATCAGAATTTCCAGAGTTTTGAATTTGTTGTTAATTGATTAGGAAAATAAGTCCTAAAATCTTGATGTCAATCACACCATTTTTGTTCTGAAATGAAAGTCAGGTCTTCTGGTTAATTAAGAACAGAGATGGTTTAATAGGTAAGTTTTTAAGATAGCTCTGATTAGGTCATGTACCTTTTCTAGCAGTGCAATTTCAATGCAAGTTATCAGGAAAAAAGAACGTTTTCTTCATGTTATACACACTGTTAGTGTCTTTTACATTAGAAGATGAATTTCAATGAATGCCTTTAATATAAGTGGATACCAGAGAACCCCTTATACTTTTTACATCTGTCTAGAATTCAACCACATTTTTACACTGTAATGTAGATAAGATATGATCTTGACATTTCATTATCTATTAGCTTTTAATCACGTTTTGTATCCAGTTAGTTTAACTGAAAATTTAAATTATATTGCAATTATGAAATGCCTTCGCAAAAGGCCATTTTCCTTCCACAGAACTGCCCTCTTCCATTTAGCCATCTATGTAAAATTCTGTCTATAGTTCTCATTTTATTAGGCTGCCTAATATAGTTCTAACCATGTCATGCTCTGTAAGTTACCGTCCATCTCTTAGTTACACTACGGGTCTTCTAACAATGATATCGGAGTTTCGTCAATTATTATATTCGAATATTTTTACGTGCTATATTCATTTCAAATGTCGATAAGTTTTTGTCTCTTCGATTCATAAATACGCCGAATTATGAGGTGATGATGTGTCAATTTTTAAAAATATACTATATTGTTTTGATGGTATGATATTTTGTTTCAATCAGGACTCGACAGTGTCATATTGAGTTAGTTTCCTCTGTTTTCATATTGTTTCAATCAGGACTCCACAGTGTTACATTGTGTTAGTTTTCTATATTATCATATTGTCTCAATCAGGACCCTACAGTGTTGCATAGTGTGAGTTTCCTGTATCATCCTGTTTACCATGACTCGACAGTGTTACATTTTATGAATTTCCGGTACAAACATTAATCATGACTCGACAATGTTACATTGTGTGAGTTTCCGGTAACATCATATTAATCATGACTCGACAGTGTTACATTGTGTGAGTTTCCGGTACCATCATATTAATCATGACTCGACAGTGTATTGTTTTCCTAGTTTTCGACATATGTTATTACAATAACAATCGTTATTCCACAGGTTATCATTTCCGCTGTTTTAACAGAAGCTTGTTTTTGCCTACGTTATATTCTGTGCTATATTATTGTTTTTTATGAATTATGTTTCATTTTTAAGATATCACTATTTTACAATTTGATTCCACCATTTAGGAATTACGATAATTACCTTTACAGTATAAAAATACATCTATATGGTTGTAAAAAAGACATCAATGAATAGCACCTTTTGATTATTTTATAATGGTTAGATACAGTTGAGCCAAACACTGAACTGAACTGGATCATACACATGTTTCGTCCTTCTTGAACTCTTGTTAAAAGCATGAATTTGAAGCTTAGGAGGCGATTTAGGAAAAACCAAAGTAATCAAAAGTCAAGTCAAAATCTAGATCAGGAGGTGCAGTAGCCACACAAAAAACAGGCGAATAAAACCATTTATTAGATATATATTGTCTTTTTTATTGTGATAGTTTACTATATATTTCATCTTCATTCAGGCCAGTCATTTAAATGCTTCATGTAACATAATATTGTATCCAATGGATTTGGTATGGATCCATGAAATATCACTCAGACAGTCACCTGTACTCAGCTTATATATCACGTTATTCTAGTAGTCTTACTATATTTAGTTTTTGTTTTTCATATTTTTGGTTATTGTTGTTTTATGTTTTGTTAATAGGTTGATGACACAAACACACACTCAATGAACACGTAGTTGTGACAATGAATGTGCTATTCATCACCATTCGCCTCGTTATAGTTCGCACCTGGATATTTGCTTGGTAACATGTCGGTGTTATGACAATCACCTCAAAATTTCCGTCCATTGTGAAAGTTTGTACCTTCAGTGACAAAAAGGGAACCTTTGTTGTAGATATGGCTTCCACAAGCTCTCCGTTTAAATGTTTTTCGAATTTCAAAAGAGAATGATATATGATGTGTTTATTTTATTTAAAATATCATTTTCGTGATTCTTTTGGGTTCGTGTAATATTTTGTTATCGTGGTTCTCTGACTTGTAAGACAAGAATTTCTGTGATCAATTTGAAACCCATGATATTTGAATGTTCATTTGATGTTATAATGTCCTTCCGTCCAAACGCATGCATTTGCAGCTACTGTCCAATCGCATGCATTTGCAGCTTCCGTCCAAACGCATGCATTTGCAGCTTCCGTCCAAACGACGGTATTTGCACTGTTGTGATAGAAATATATGCAATCCATACTTATATGTGTTTAGATAACAATGAACGTTGTGATTTCTGCATAAATACATTTTATGTTGCTTGCACAGGCAATTTATGTTGGCATTCATTTACTGTTTGTATCATCAGTGTCTATTTTAACTTACAAGTCAGTATGGTGTTTCCTCGATCTTTTGTCGGAGTACTAGTCTAGAATTATTCAATGTAAATGATGTCTTTGTCATGATCACTGAGATGATTTTCCTGTAACCATGCGATACCGTCAATAAAAGAATATGATATCTGTTTAATGCTTTTCTCTCCATTTCATGTTTTTGACGAGGTTCTACAAAAACATACTGAGATGCAATAAATATGTTTTAACAAAACAAGTGTATACAATGCAGATAAAGTGAAAGCACGCCATCAGAGATTCCATATTTATGAAGAAGTTATCATTAGCAAGACCACATCATCACTTTCTGTTTTTGGATTTGAAGATCTGTATGGATCTAGTTTTGTTCTCTTTTTGTGTCTACATCGATTGTTACCTTGGCTCTTGAGTGTACGTTAATGTTGGTACTTTAAGTCGAAAAAGTTTGCGATTCACAAAATATTAACTTCGAGTATTTTAGTCAAATAATTTTCACCCATCCCTTATGCATAAATAATAATATTTCGTTATCGATGTATTGTAATAATTGAAACAAAAGAAACATATGATATGATTTATATGAAGTACATTAAGAGATTTGATCTAGTGTCATTGCCACTGATTTTCTTGTTAAAAAACATGTAACACATGTAAAACAACAAACATTTTATTGTTAATAAATACAAAAAACAAACAAAAAGTAAAACGGTAAACACCGGTTTTAACTTATTTTCATAAATGTCACAGGATTGCAACTAAAATATCTGAAAATAATTATCACAAATGCTACGACAATGATTTTGAAATATCCGGGAATAGTTATCACATACTTTACGGTAATGATTCTGAAATATCCAGGAATTATTATCACAGATATTACGGTAATTATCCTAAAATATCCTGAAATAATTATCACATATTTTACGGTAATGATTCTTAAATATCTGAGAATTATTATCTGTACTGTAAATATCATAAATATAACACTATTGCTCTAACCAACTGAATAAAAAAGAATGAACTTATCTGAACGTAGTGTTCATATCAATGATTGTTATTGTTGTGATAGAGGTATGACAGTTTCTTTTTTTTTCTTTCTTGACTTTGTAAAATTTATCCTGATAACAGGAATATTTTGGTAAAATGCCCACGGATAAAAGATTCTGGAAAGATATGTATTCCATCAAATTTATGTGTGGAAAAATAAAAATAATAAGTAATAACATCACTTTAGCAATTAACGTATATCACATAAAAATAACAATTTAAAGAATAATTCTGAAAATTATGCAAAATCAAAAGTTAAATAACGAAATAGTTTGTCACATTTTCCACCAAAGTTAACGACAAGAGTAACAACAAATCTATAACCCATTCTGTATAAACCAATTATATGACGTCATTTCCTTAGAAACAGAACATGGGCGCACCAACAGAATTATTAGGATTAAGCGGATCATGTAAATATTAGATCTTAAGACAATGGAAGGTGAGTATGCATAATGTAAACAATGCAACTTTACATACAAATGCCTTCATCAGTTTACCCTTGTTCCTGGTCCAGCCACCTAAATAACAGTAACACAATAAAAAAGTTAGGCATATAAATGTTATGTCATGCTTTTTTACATAATGATTGAGACAAAGAGACGCTTTCGGGCAACCGAGTGAGCAAACGTTGTCAAGTTTGTTGCTGAGGCCAATCAGAAATGTGTTGCTTATTCCAACATGAAGGAACTCAGTCAGTGTCATCGTTTGATCCAGAGTTTTCCATTGCTTCTTCAAGTGCCGACAGAGCATGTGTTGTTCCCATTAAAGCCTTTCCCAGCCTCCGGAATATCTCCAGTCTGTCACTTTTAATGGTGTCTTCATATTTTGACTGCAAATGCATCAATAATGAAATGGTGTCAGATTGGTTTAATGTGTTCTGACAAGTAAAAACACATATGTCATCAATATACATATAAGAAAAAAAATGTGGAATGAAAAAAAAAAAAAAAAAAAACAGTTTGGAATGGAAGGAAAACTTTATCAAATGGAAAGCCACCGCGCAATTATCACAGATTAAAGACAAACAATTATCAATTATAATTCACAATTAAAATGAGCACAAACTGATATTCATTGTTTAACAAACTTTTAGAGCAAAGAGTATCACAATTACGAGATACTAGCAGAAATTCAACATTGTCGAATAAGTGACCCCGAACATGTTCACGTCATAGTTGTGAAAAATGGAAATCACTAAATCCTGTAATGCCTAGCAGCCACCTTATCATAGGAACATGAGTTAAGATAACAAGTGATATCATTTCGTGAATTGATGTACGCCTTTATATCAAGAGACTGCTATCAAACGTTTTCGAATAGCTCTCCCTTTAAACTCTACCCAATACATGTCTCCAAACAGTTATTATAAGGAAAGATAAATTAGTGTTATACAATTCAAAACGTTTGTCTAGTATCTTATGTATATACCTACTTATCTCGTTTATAGACATGACGATAGTTTAATGACCAGCAAAGTGGAAGTTTTGAGCGAAATACATGTTGTCCTTACATACATCTGCACAGATATTTCAGAACAAGAAATAACTCGCAAGAGGATATCAACTATGAATTGTAGTCTATACATACCAGCATGTTATGATTAGCCTTTCCGTCGCGGAATGATTTCTTCATACTGCTGACTATATCAACAGCTTTATTGCTGTTGAGTTCCATGACCAGTAGTCTAGAAATACAGTAAAATACTGAGGTAACATCGACATCATTACTTCATCACTTCTTTACTTCATTATGTACAACAGCATTGTCACTGGCCTATTTCATGGTTTACAGTTATTTTGTCATTGACCTACGTCATGACTAACATTGCGTTATGATTAACAGCAGTATTATCACTGACTAACTACATAGTTCACAGTAGTATAATCACAGACCTACGTCATAATTTACAATAATATTGCCGCTGACCCACGTCATGAATTACATTAGTATTGATACTGGCCTACTGTACATTAAAATTTGAATGTAATTGTATTCAATCCGTATATCTGAATCCACTGTGGTTTTGAAACTTTTCTCATAACTTCTTCACAAAACAAGACTTGTACAGGTCTATCAAGAATTTGCCAAAATATGCATGTACACCCTCCCAATTCTATTCAATGATCTAAAAGAATACCTGAAAAAATCTATTTTGTTTTGAGTTATGTCAGTGACATTAACTTGATGACTTACTTTTGGATTTCTGTCGATGCAAGTTCAAGACTTTTTCTAGGTTTTTCAAATGTTTTTAGAGCTGATGCTGATGCTGCTGCAACTCCTGCAAAAGGCATTAATAATGAATACTGAAATAAAGAATAAGTATGTAAATACTAGCCGAAATACATCGCTCGGCTAGAGAGAGCTAATATCACAGCAGTATATATATAATAGTACATACTGGAATAAAATATGGAAAAGATACAGCGAAAACATGATTTTTTATGGTTTTTTTTGGGAGTACTGTTGACACACATATTTATATATACTTATAAATTTGATATAGATATCTAATCTAAGGTGATGTCGTGAGTACTGTTAACCAACGAAAATAAAAGATTTTCAGCAATACCTTCATTCAAGATTATGAATATGAAAATAAGGGCTCAACTTTGTTCAAAATAATATTACAGAAAAACATGTAAGATATGAGAAGTTGTTTTCCACTTTGTCGTGGATTTTCCTTCTTTTTATTATCAATGCTAGAATGCTGTAAAAACGAGCATGATTAATCTTTGTGTTTATAGCAAAAGGCGCTTGTAGATATTTCAACTAAATACAATCAAGTGGATCAAACTATCACATTTATGACAGAAAAAACAGTGACACCCTTAATTAAACAATAAACGCTTTGGTAGAAATACAACCTTGACCTTACAATTCATAAATATTTTGTTTAAGCTGATGAATACTGTATGATTACTTTTAAAGATAAGTACCTAGAGTAGTGTCTGTTTATTTTATTGTCGTGCGTTTTAACTTCGATTTCGTATATGTAGTGTGCTTTTTGGAATTAATCCATACCTCTTCCTGCAGCCTCTACTAAATAATATTGCGTGGTATCATCCCCCTCGGCAGTGCTGCACTCATGGTCTGACAATGATTTCAATAAATGTTTTGCAGAGGGTCTTTTCGCGGGATTTTTGTTCAACATGGATTTCATCAGATAAATCATGTCACTGCAATAGTTTATGCCGTCAAAGTTGGGCAGCTGAAAATTATGTCCCATGAAAAAGTAAAGATATGTTTGAAAATATAGCACGACTATACTTATGAGAACTTTGCTGAACAAAAAATACGAAAATTCAACAGCATTTTTAATCAAAATTCAATTCGATGAAACAGAGAACTGATAAAATAAGTAAAAGGTGTTCTAAAAGAATAAGCGTTTTGTGCCTCATAGACAACACGTGTCATGTAACGCTTGGTGAATCCAAGAAGGTAATGTCATGTTCCCAAATGAGAACAAGGTAAACAACAATGAATCATCAGACAAGTTAAAGGTTATCAAATGTTACTTAATATGTTTGTGATGATACAAATTCAGACATACATAGTTTGCCAGTTGCTGATTATATTTTCTAGCTACGACCTTGAGTGTAAACGTAGATGTGATATTTCAACAGCAATAATCTTATTTGTTGCCATAAATGATATGGCATCATAGTTGACTAAATTGAAATATTTACCCTTGATTGAATTGTCTTACTCGTGAGACTTACTTTGTATTTCATTATATCGCTAACTGCTTCTTTCTGTCTGTCGGCGGAAAATGCAAAGTGCATTTCAGCCATTTCATAGGCAGTGCATCCCAGACTCCAGATATCTGTCTGAATGAGATATCAATACACGCATTCTTGAGAGGTGCATTGGTCACTTCCAAATAAAGACATTATAGTCTCCTTATATGATATTACAATAAACTGTTTCTGAACTGAATAGCAAAAGAATAAAGACTGATAAAGTTATCGTCAAAAGTTTTGCAACCCATGTTAAGGAAGCATCAATATTGTTTCGTCACTAATCAAGGATCGGACGATATATTAATTAACCTAAATGAGATATTGACTGAATTAATTATATTACTTAAAGACAAAGCAAAATAGATAATCACATCACGATAAGTAAACTTCATTGTTAATACCTTCTGTCCGTACTCTTCCCCATTCAGTACCTCCGGACTCATATACCGTGGTGTCCCCATCTTTATGGAGTGGTTAGACGGATTGACGTAGTCAGTTATCCTGCAAGTTGCATGCTTAACAAGTCAATATATTTGAAAATTGACTCCAATTAGGAAAAAATATTTCGCCTATTTCACATATCTGATATTTTATTTTTTGGAGACTCTGACCATTGTCTATTTTCTGTTATCTGATAATTGCTCATGTTGTCTTTGTAATATTATTTATCATTTTTTTATATCTTACTAATTATACATAATATTTCACATTATTTTCCCTCGTTATAATGTGTCATAAATAACCCGGACACCATGCGAACTTGCCTTGACACTCCAAAGTCGCTAATTTTCAGTATGAGGTCCTTTGTCATCAAAATATTCTTTGTTTTGATGTCTCGATGCAGAACTCCTTTCCGGTGGAGGAACTGAAATGATGTAATTATAAAAGGTAATTTGGTTGAAAATTTTGCTTACTGAAAAATCGTATACAGTCCAACCTTGTTATTTCAAACTCGTTTAAGTCGAAGCATTTCATCGGTCCTTGTCTAACTTGATACAAAACATTCGAACTCACTTAAATTGAATACTCGTTTTCCCATGGTCCTGCAGAGATAACGAGGTTTGAAAGTATCTCCAAATCAAATTTCGTTGGTAGTGCATATTCTTTTGCGCTTGATTTCGTGAGTAAATTGTAGTTAAGAAATCCACCAGGACTTGTGGTGTTATTTGTTATCTGTAAATCATTTCGTGGACAATGATTAAGAGCACCGACGAATAGAAGCGAACTAAGACAGACCATGAAAATCAGACAAATTCTTATCTCTAACATCATACCTTCAAACCGGTGACTATTTGCCTGAGAAATTTAACAAACTCATCCTCCGACAATTTTGTTTCCAGACTTCTGATGTACGAGTATAGAGTTCCTCCTAAGCATAACTCCATGATAAGATACACACAGTTTCCCTCTCGGAAGGAATCCACATATCGGACAACATTGTCATGTTTAACTGATTTTAGAATCTCTTCCTCTCTGCTGACCAGTTCCCGCTCTCTGCTATCCTGATTTTCAGCGAATGCCACTTTTTTCATTGCAAAACACTGGACCTAGAAAGGAGTGTGCTTACATAGACAGAGGAAAATCAATTGATGCAACGCACTATTACTACTAACGGTTATCAATAAATCCGACAACATTTCTGAATCGATATTTTGTACGATATCTACAGTTACAATCAAGTCAATGGTATAACCTCTGTCTACATCGAGGTTTTATCTTGAAAATACTACTCAGTATATCTGATGTTGCTATTACAATTTTAACAATGCATCGACAAATTATATATTGAAAGTTAACGTGAGATGTCAGTAAGATACATATCGAGCGAGATATTTTCAATGTAAGGGAAGTATGAAAAGTATTTTTATTCTGGAACTACTTAATACTAATTGAGTAGGTTTGGCTCTACATTTTCGAACTCTAGATTTGTATTTTAAAGGTGCTAATCACGTCTGTATCTTGTGTGCAATCTTCAAAATTGCAGGTGGTAGACATTGTTGGTGGACATTCGTATAGTGGGAGTGGGAGCAACGTTGTTGTGTTACTATGTAATATAATCCAAAAGCGCCATTAACTGTTGTAACAGTGACGTATATAGTTTATAATCAGACCTGTATTTGATACAACAGTGAGGGCTGACATTTTACTAATCGAATATGTAGTTGATAAAATGTAATATAATCCCTTGAAGGTGATAAGGAATGCATGTGCTAAATATGGAAGCCTTTTCTCAAAGGGTTAAAGATACTTATTGATATTGAGACTATGGGAAAATGTTTCTAAGTTATACTTCAAAGTCAGCCCGTTTCTTATTATTTACAAGTCTCCATAAGTATGGTATAAGCTAACAGGTTTTTACCAATATCAAACCCATCTAAGATTTTACTGATAGAAACAAATATATCTTATCAAATTCGGTTTTAAAGAATCAAAAGTTATTTAAAAGAAATGAGGAGCCTTTAAATGCTGTAATTCTAGAAAATGCTGACGAATTTTTTACCAATATTTGAATTCTATTTGACAGAAACTAAGAAATGATATATTTTAACGTTTTTGAAGTCACGTAAATCTGTCGTCAAATGCTGACGGATTTTCACTATTATGAAACCAATTCCAGATCTCGTTGACATAAAGTGATATACCAAACACAGATTTGAGAGTAAAAAATTAAGATATATGATAGAAACGAAGAACTCATCTATTTTGAGAATTCTATGGTCCTTAACTCCAGTAAAAGTTGAGGAATTTTGACCAAAATCGAACTCATCCGAGAATTTATACATATTAATTAATATACCATCTTTCGTTAATATCTGACCATAAAAATCAAAGATATTTCACAGGAATAGAGATCTATTTCAAGAAGTTTAAAGTCCTGTAACTCTGGCAAATATGTATTCAACCCAATACACAAAATTTGATTAAAATCTGATGTAAAAATCTAAAGTTAATCGACGGAAAGAGTAAAACGGAGATCTCGGGGGCATAAAATCATCTACAATCTAAACTCGAATTAGTATATTACACATTACAATAGACTGTGCGAATTGAAAATAAAGAAGAATAGCTATATTTAAATCTTTTGCTTGGTTGGTACGGGAATCTCTATCGAGAACAATCAATCTACCCTATATACATATATCATTGCTTAGATAAAAAATCTTATGGATCACTGTGTAATGGTTTATGGCACTTTATCTATTTTGATGTAATCGTTGATTGTTGTCATTGTAACGCTTGCAATCACAAATTCAATTCACGTTTTATTTAAAGAATATTTGTTTATTTTTATATGTATAATGCATCTATTGGAGCGTAACCTGATTTCATTAAAAGAATTTGCATTGTATATGCAATACAAAAAAAATTAGCAGTGCTTATTTCTATCGCCTGTAAAGGTATTGTGACCGAAATAGCATCTAACGTCATCTATGTTTTTGTTCAGTGCAAAAACAAGTCTAGGAAGAGATTTTGCGATACTGCTTTACATTGACTACAAAGGAGGATCAGTGCCTATCTTAAACCTCTCAATAGCGCCCTATATATTTACACAAGATATAAGGCTTTAACACTAAGTTGTTACGTACAATGTATGCAATGCTTAGTAACCGAGTTTGGAGGGTGCTAAGGGATTAATATGTACAATTCAGTTAAAACGACACAACCAATTTTTCATCATCAAACAAACGTTTTAGATACATTTATGAAGCACAAAATGCGTTGTTCTCAAATGCAACCTCATGATCAGTGAGTAAACACACTTTATAGAGCTAGACATCCACACAGTCTCGGCGAAATGTATTTAGAAAAACATAATATTATAATCAATATGGAATCAATTGTTTGACAGAGTTCTCAAAAATACATTTAAACCAAACAAATTGCTTTGATGTTTTGTTTTCACTATCTTACAACCTTTGTTTAATTCACATAACTATGAAGATGTGTTATGTATAAGGTATATCCTTAACAACAGTGTTAACTATACCATCTCCGACCAGGAAGTTATGATCACAACCCATGTCGATACTAGAATTAGGACTATAATCGTTACCTGTCCTCCTGGATTTACATCGGATTCTTTCGTCACTTTGTGTACCACTCCAAAAGTTCCCTGACCGATCTGTTCATGTTTCAGGTACTGTCCACATCTCTGTGGCATTGATGCCGCCATGTTTAGGTACTGGTAAGGTAAGAATGACACTCTTGACACTTGGAAACGTGCCAAATCGTGCCTGCCGATTTGTATTTTCCTAAATATAAATATAGCATTTGGCGACGGTAAAATTCCACGTGACCGAGATCGGGAAAGCACAGTGCATTAATTGTTATTGATCATGTTACTTTTTTTTACATTCATTGTCACGTATTTAAATGAAATCATTATAGAATTTCCATAATCATCTCGCCGGGATAGACATAGAAATAATTGCATACACCTTCATTTCTTAACAAGTCAGACCCGAAAGCCGTCAATAGGTACATGCTGACATTGCCTTTGCCATTCAGATCTACTAGGTACTTTACTTTCTACTAGGTACTTTACTTGTCACAGCTACAATTCACCTACTCTTTCATTAGTAACAGGTCACTTAGGCTGTCATGAGGTACATGTTCATAAATTAATTTATCATAGTCACGTGACACCGATGTTAGTAAACAGTGACACGTGTGTCGGGTGTATAAACATATCAGAACATAGTAGTCGTTCGCCAAGAGTTACGTCCCCTTCACATCTCCGTCGTAATAGGCTTCCCATTAGAAAGATACGACATTTGGCATGTTTTTATTAAAGTTAAGGTACAAATAGTTGTTGCTACATCTATTACATTTCGTGACAACGACACAAGGATGTTTTATGCATGCTCCAGTAGTTATAATGAAAAGCAATCAAAGGAAACATCCGTAAAATTACTCGAGTTCATCTTGCAGCTTGCTGCTATTACAACGTGAAACACCATGGCGGACGAACGGGTTTCCCCAAGTTCAATATAGGTTGCTATAAATATTTATCCAATAAGCTATTTCGCTCGATATGACGCATTAGGGATTTAATCCCATCTGTCAAATGAAATTGGTCAACAGAAAATCTATTTTAAGCCCGTAATTACCGGCATGACGATGCAGTGTTGATGCAAATAGACGCCTTCAGAAATAGTTCCGGGCCAAGGAAAAACGGACCAATGACAACAAAATTGAAACAGTAACTTTATTAACAACAATAAATTGACATTCCTTGTCAAATAAAGCATATATCAAAACTAGATATACATATATCCATTATCAAAAGCCATCACTCCACAACTATTTT
The DNA here is from genome assembly GCF_031769215.1 of Ylistrum balloti. NCBI lineage: Eukaryota > Metazoa > Mollusca > Bivalvia > Pectinida > Pectinidae > Ylistrum > Ylistrum balloti. The sequence goes on from NW_026782437.1 coordinate 1,193,690, forward strand.
TTTATTTAAAACGAAGTCAGAAACAGTTGCATATTTATATGTAGCCACAATGGCTTGTCTAGATAATTAAGATAATAAAAATAATTTCGAAAAGTCCCTGTGATTTTGCTATTTCTGGTTATTAATTTTGTAAATATGCTTTTTTTCTCACATGATGTACAAAATATTGCCCCATTAGGATATTCTGACAAGGTGAAGTTAACGACGCCATCAAAACACCATGGCTGCAATAGTAATAATGGTATTGACTTATCTGCAAATTAATTGGCAACCATACAACTTAATGCTAGAATCACTGTAATTCCTCCACCAGTATGAGTGATTTACATTATTCTGATAGTGTAACAAACAAGCTCTGTCCCGTCAGTTTATCCTAATAGGGATCTATGAAGGTATAATGGAATGCTGACAATATTCATATATTGAACAATCATTTTAATTTGTCACACGAAAAAAAAAAAAAAAACAAGAGCCTGTTTCAGGTCACGAAATACGCCTGTGATTTTGTCTGACTATCACCTACACTATTTATGCTGTATATAATATATTGCATTTGTTTCAATGGTAATTGCGTAATACTTTGCAAAGTTATTGCACCGACATTGAAAAGGTTACAGACATTAATGGGCCGTAACTCTAAAAGTTGTGGATCAAAAATCATGGAAATCAAACTCAATCTAGCTTTGATTGTACTTAAGCTTGCAATGAAAGTTAAAAGAAATCTGTTAAGGCTTAATAAATTCCAAAATCGCTGGGACATTGAAATGTTTACGAACAGAGGGACGGAAGATGGACGGATGGAAGACGAGAATACCATAATATGTCCTGTCATTTGACGGATGTATAAAATACATAAATATCAAACAAAAAAAAGAAGTAAATAAATGTAAGGATCATAAATCTAAAATAATAAGCAAAATCACTTGAGGTACGCATATTGTGCATAAAAATACATTGAAAAATTAATTTAAGATTAGAAACAAGAGGCCCATGGGCCTTATCGGTCACCTTAGAATCAATCACTTCACAAGCAATGGTAAGAACTGACAGTATTTCTGATATTGATTTACATTTATTATTAACAGCTAATAGTTGTCTGCTGTTTAAAGAATAATAAAAAAAATCATCACATGTTTTGTTTTTTATTTGTCTATTTCATTATATCTAGGAACATTTATCTTATAGTGATATAGTGACAGCTGTCAGTTGCTCACTTATTATGAGTCCATACTAGTTTATGGAGAAATTACTGAAATTAGCATGTCTATGTGTGCTTGATGATGAAGATAATGATGTTGACTGTGTCTAAGAATCTGCAGCATCCTTATGCATGCAAGTTAAAGTGTGTGAAGAAGCTGATAATGAGGATGTGTGATGCTGTTGTGTGATGCTGCTGATGTTGGTATATATGATGATGTTGAGGTGTGACGATGCTGATTTGGTATGTGATAATGCGGATGTGTAATGCTGCTGAAGTGTGATGATGCTAATGTTGATAGGTGACCATAATGATGCTGATGGTATGTGATGATGCTAATGTGTGACGAGGATGATGATTGTATATGATGACGTTGATGTCAGATGCTGATGTTGTTTGTATATGTAACAATGCTGGAGTGCTAGTATGGCTGCAAGTTATAAATATATGTTTAGAGTGATTGTGTTACATAGTGTCTATGATAGTTAAGATATAGTGTGCAACTCAAAATGCTGTGTGTTTAGTGGTGAAAATGATGCATGACTATACTCTGTGTGTGACGATGGGAGTTATAGACTGATAGTATATATGAATCTATTTATTCCTCATGTGTTTTTCGATAAATAAAAAATAAACAAATATATATAAATAAATAAAAATAAAATTGATATTATCCCTGTTAATAATTAACATTTAAAATTACTTTTGCTAAATGATTCTCTTGGCATGTTTAAATGGGTTAAAATTTCCCTTGCACCGGTTGCAGTGCGCTTCCATAAAATTCTACAACGATACTACGCGATCTCTAAAAACTACAGCTCAAGCACCATTTCATCAATTAAATAATATTAATATAATACAAAAAGAACTATTACTTACGCATAAGAACTCACCACAGTTCCCCTGTAAGCAATTTCTTTCCGTGAGGTGCGCGTAATACCCGCCATGCTTACATAAAAATAAAATCAAGTAGGAAAGCTCCGTGCGGGGAGGTAACTCTGCACGAACGTCAAAAATATTCTGATATGGGGTATTACAATGAATTTGCATAGAGTTTGATGGTTATGAGACTGCACGTGATTCACGTATAATTTGCGTGTCAAGAGTTGTAATGGTAAAGTGAAATGATACCATATCATTCGAGTCTTGACGGTCCACCAGATAACAGTAAATTTCTCATTTTTATATTTATATTTACATTGTAATTGCAGGTGTCACTTAACTCAGATGTACATGTACCAGTACGAACAGTGGACGGCGTTTGTCGATTTTATTGTAAAAAAAAAAAAAAAACATTAAAGGAGAAAAGGTGGACCGTTGAACGCCACGTCCATATATTGGTGTTGAGTCTATATGATAAATGTTTTATGTTCGTTTGAACGAAGTGAATTAGAATATAATGTCCTTTCCTTTCATCTCTCTGAGATACCTTTACAAACCGCTGGTCAAATGGACTGTTACTTGTATCAATAAATAAAGTCACATGTCTCGTGCACTGTACCTATTTTCATATGTGTCGTTGGCTGTAAGCCATTCATCTACAGGTCACATTGACTGACTATCGTTAGTATCAAAAGTCAAACGGGCTGTTCAGTCATAAATCACGTTGTCCGTTAGCAGTCTCTCGAAACATCAAACTTTACCACCCTACACCAGTTACATATCAGAAAGGAATTCTGTTTAAAAACACGACCATAGTTATTTTAAAGGAGACACTTCATACAATCATCAATTTTATTGATAATGGCATCTTCGAGAATGACAACAATTCACATCGTGTTCAGAATGGTTAGTAAAACACATTGATCGAAGTCAATTTTATACTGATTTTACAGATAGCAAAATGAATAGCACCTGTCTATTTTTCCTATTAAGTGGTAAATAAAGTGTGTACTAAAACGAATTTGAAAATACATTATGTACCAGAAAGCAACAAGAAAATACCAACATATCAACACAACTATAATCCAAACTCAGATTCAATAAAACAACGCAAAATATGAACAAAAGAAAACATTACATATAGATTCCTGACAAAAACTACAACGAGACTACGATCAGGCGTTCCGGAAGAGTAAGTGTCTTCTGCTTCATCGGTGACAGTTGGTTACCATAAAAGAACACTGTGCCAAGACATCAACAAAACAAAATCAACATTCTGTATGCATTAGATACGACTCTTTATATCGAATATCATATTACACAAAATCACAGAAATTGTAATAATTCCTATTCAGACACGATAATAATGACTCTGCATAAAACACTGCATTGATAATCGCGTCAAATTGATTTATAATAAAACTATCCAGCTGTAAAATAATGTACATAACTTCGTACGGAAACTGATTCATTTTTTTTAATGTAAATTTATTTGATAAATCAGTAGATCTACTCGAATTACGATGTAATATTTCTGTATCAACAAATTAAGTAGACACTCTAGCAATCGAAATGACACAATCAGTCAGATATATTAAAAAAATATTCTTGAAAAAAAAAAAAAAAAGACAGAGACTATCTGACTTTACAGGTCCGCCCATAAATGTACAATTGATCATCATTTTAAGTTGAAAAAGAGCACGTAAACTGTAAGTATAAGGATCGAGACATTCCATACAGTGTAATAACTGACGTCGCTAGCCGTTCCAGGTACCACCAGACGTAGCGCTATCTGCATAGTGCATGGAAATGGGATAAATGTTTTTATAAGTGATATTATCCAATGAAAATGCCATGGCGTTGTAAAAGGACACATTAATGGAAAAATGACTATGAACTAGTAATATATAAAATGCCCTCGGAAATTGTGCATGTAAGTGAGTAGCACCTTTTAAAACGATTTAGAATTAGATACAATAAAATCAAATAAGTAAGTAAACTGCATCTTACAGCTGTTTCGTCATTCTAGAACTCGTCAGTAAAGCTACATCTTACAGCTGTTTCGTCATTCTAGGACTCGTCAGTAACGCTACATCTTACAACTGTTTCGTCCTTCTAGGACTCGTCAGTAACGCTATATCATACAACTGTTTCGTCAATCTAGGACTCGTTAAGGACCTAATTTTCTAAATATAGCTGGCGACTGAGATAAATCTAAATAGATCGAAAATATCAAACTCTAGAGGTGTACTAGTCCTATCATTATATCAATTAATTACTTTGATATGTCTGATCATTTCAGAAGATCGCATAACACATGTATATATTCTGAACCGTGCCACTATTCAAATGAACTAAAACGTGGGGTACAGATTACTTCAATCCTGGGATATAAAAGACCACTAGCAGTGTCTAACACCTCGAAAGTAGTGCAAGAATAGATATAATTCTTGTAGGCTGTTCAGTGAACAAAACAAACAGCTATGCAAAATATTTTAATTCTTAAAAAACACCTTGTCCCAAGAAAAATGACAAATAAAGCGGATTAATTTCTTTTAACAATATAAAAAAGTAAAAATGCGTACGTAAATGTATCTCCTTGAAAAAAAGTCAATAAAAAACATAAGGATTCACGTGCATAATGTAAAAAATCTCTTTATGGATTTCATTCCTTAATTAAAAAGATATCAAATTGGATTTCGAATTAACAATAGAGATGTAAGGTAGATGTATTGCACCAGGCCTTGCACCGTAATCACATACAATCACTACCACGAGACCCGTTTATAACATGGAACCAAACGGAGAAAAAGTATATGACAAGTAAATCGAACTTTAGGTGTCCTGATGGGTGATATCATAACGAGTACGTGTATATATGCCAAAAAGCACAATTAAACAAAAGTAAACAGAAAAATAAATGAACAAAAGACACACACGGGTGAAAAGCACCTTTAAATATTAGTGAAGTGGTACGCATATCTCATGTGGAATGATATGTAAAACTGCAAAATACAGAAATTTAAGGTTTTTAACCATACCATGTAAGTGTTATGTTGGAATACCTGTTTATTCTTTTCTGATATTTCTGTGTAAAGTTCGCCATACCACAATAGTGTATATTCTTACTCCTATCATATATTCATTGTTAGTATATACTCACAGCGGTTACTTCTTTCACTCTTTATAAAACCGGTATACACATCAGGGTAGTTTGTAGATTATCTGGGAAAACATTCTTAACATCAGTTTTCTTAGAATGATTAAATGCCCAATGGAAAAGTGAGTACTGATATTGTGTTCAAATCATTACAAGGATTTCTATTATAACAATGAACGACCCTAGTTGACAGCAGATATCACCATATGCTAATACGACAGAACGCTATGCTCTTTCCCTGAGTTCCAGATTCATCCTACAAGCTTGTATGTTCTGGCTCTAATACGAAATACTCGTGAGTTGTTTTCGGTTCTTCGTACTCTGCAGGTGCCGGAGGATTCGTATTTCCGGTCTGGCCACGATACACGGGGTTGTCCAGAGAGGAGTATTTGCCGCTAGGGAAGTGACTCAGCCGTTTTTCGCCGGAAGGAGCATAAGCGGTACTGTATCCGACGGATGCCGATACCGGAGTGGGTCCTGGATTGGATACATCTGGACCTGAAGATCTGTTATTTCGAACTGATGGGATTGGTTTTCCCGACTGTCTTTGAGCCGCTATTATGTCACTATCGCTGATATAACAGTATTCTGCCTCTTCGTTCCTAGATGAGTCAACATTGCTGGCGCCGCCCAATTCGTCATAGATGTTGCCCTTAGGTTCTTTATCTCGAGAATCAGACAAACCATTGTACGCTTCTCCTTTGCCTCCTGTGGCTACTTGCTGTATGTGTGAATGAATAAGAGTTAATTATCTATATTTATGTCGATTCTATCAGACTACACAAGTATCGCCATTGGAATGGCAATAAAAATTACATTATGTACTCAATTGATATATCAATTGGGAAATTTACGTTGATGATATTAGATGTTGCATGCAAATGTTGAGAGTACAATACTTTTTACGTATGGCTTTTGAAAAGAAGTATGAGTATTCATTTTAAATTTTCCCTTTTGACTGCAATAATCAAATTAATGACCAAATCAAAATATCTTCACACACAACAAAATAACAAACCTGTTGCACATTATCGAAACCACGGTTTCTATAGGCCATATTGACGTTTGATT